>NC_066580.1:342769999-343384318 GCF_024323335.1 Lathyrus oleraceus
CTTTGGAAATAGTAAAAGTGCGGTGGAGACTCTTGCTTTGTGAGTTAAGTTAAACAATAGCTTAATCTCAAAAAAATTAGCGCTACAGAAAAGTGGCGACTCTATTGGGGAGTAGTCCTTGGTGGGTTTAGTCTATCTTTATTTACGTATATATATTATGTTTGTTATTGTTTATTTTATTTGGTGCTTGGTGATCTATGTGTAGTGAGATAAATCACATACCCAAACTTGAGTGCTCTTATGATAGGATGGTGGTATAGTATTATGCGGCTTACATGGATTTAATCGTTAATAAGCTAGCTTGAGATCCCCCACTCAGTGGAGGACCCTTTGGGATTACTGATGTCACACAAGTAGTCATAATTGGTATTACATTTCCCGACCTGGGAGCCTGAGAAGCTAAGGACCATAGAACCCTTAACCCATCTTGGCCTTTTAGTACGTAGTGTGGTGGCTATTCAGGTGTAGACTTGAATTAATTTTTACGCGATACTACACTTGGACGAGTTTCACTTGAGAATATTATTGGTTGGCGAGTAGTCGTTTAAGCTGGTAATATCCAAAAGATGGAAATATGACTCTGGGAACTTTTTAGAACCTTGTTCTACAGGTGATTAAACCCTTATTATATACATTATGGGTTGGTTAGTTCTTACCCTTGGTTGCATGCTCGTGACTCCGGACCTTTGGACCTTCCTTGTGTGCCTTGTGTGATCTTATTTGTGGTTGTTGCATCATGCACTCATTTCATTCATGCACATTTCTTTTCATTTTTCAAGGAACTTAAATATTCTTTTTGCAAACATCGTAAATATTTTGACCATAGATATTTGAAGAAGTAACACTCGAAAATACAGTTTCAGATGTCTAGATCTCATGGAATTAAGGAAGCTAGCATCTTTTGTGGATGATCCTAAGGATTTCAGAGACTATTTTGGAAGACTTTTGTATGTTCTATCTATTGATGTTGAGTATGGTCTTCTTTGTAATTTGGTTCAGTTCTATCATCTCGTTTATCAGTGCTTCACTTTCCTTGATTATCAGTTGTTGCCTACCATGGAGGAGTATGCTTATCTTTTGGGTATGCCAGTTTCTGATAGAGTTCCTTTTAGTGGGGTGGAAGGGATTCTCGAGTCTCGAGTTACAACTATTCACCTGAAGAAATCTAACGTAGATGCTAATATCACCGTCAAAGGAGGTATCAAAGGGCTGACTTCAAAATTTTTGATTGAGAAAGGTTTTTCTTTTGCTAATGCTGGTAGCATGGTGGGCTTTGAAGCTATTCTTGACTTACTCATCTATGGTTTAGTCTTGTTCCCTAACATTGATAATTTTGTTGATGTTAATGCTATTAGGATTTTTTTGGTTGGGAATCTTGTTCCTACTTTGCTTGGTAACACTTATTTCTCCATTCATCTCAGGACTTCTAAGGGGGGTGGAATTATTGTCTATTGTGCACCTTTACTATACAAGTGGTTTGTATCACACTTTACATATTCTCCTATGTTCAAATAAAATAAGGGTTGTTTAAGGTGGTCCCAAAGGCTTATGTCTCTCACCAATGATGACATAACTTGGTATTCTCCTGTTTACGATGATGTCAATATTATTGATAGTTATGGGGAATTCTTTAATGTGCCTATTCTTGGTACACAAGGAGGAATCAACTACAATCCGACTTTGGCAAGACGTCAACTTGGGTTCGCTATGAAAGACAAACCTAATAACACCTTGTTAGAAGGTTTATTTTTCTAGGAAGGGAAAGACACTCAAGGATTGAAGGCTAGGATGGTGCATGCTTGGCATAATATTCATAGGAAAGGAAAAAAAGAGTTTGGATTGAAGAATTGTGTAGCTTTGGAGCCTTACACTAGTTGAGTGAAGAAGAGGGAAAAAGAATTAAAAAGATGTCATACGCTTACGAAAGACTTATGTCTTTAGTAATGGTCAAATCGCCCACTATTACAGGCATAGAGGAGTTGCAAGAGGCTTTGAATAGGATGAAGCAAGAGAGGAATGATTGGGAAGACAAGTTTCACACCTCACACCTTGAGAAGGTGGAATTATAGAAGTAGTTGAAGGAAAAGGATAACTTGATAGAGTTGCTTAAGCAACGTGCTATGAAGAGGTTAAGGAACCAAGAGGATTTTCATTTCTTCTAACATTTCAACATCTACTCATGTTCCTACTTTCGGTGTCTTGAAAGGCATTGTAGACCAGCTTGTGATGGAGAAGGACACCATGAAAAGCAACTATGAAAGAGAGATCAAAATATTTCGCAAGAAGTATCAACTTGGAGTTGAGTCGTCATCGGATATGATTCCATATATCTAGTTTCTTTGCCTTTATGGCTATTGAAATTGTATTTCTGGTTGTAATCCTTCACATTATTAATAAAACAAGATTTTCCGTACTTTAAAACACGTTATTACCTTTATGATGTTTGCGATTTGTTTTCTGCCTTAAAGTTCCTTGAAAACTTCACATTGTCATTTTCATATCATGCATCATGTTTCATCTTGGTATTGCTTTGAGTATGTTTGCTAGGGGTCTTATTTCTTCCTTTCTTGGTCTTCGTCCAGACAAGTTGTCTCACCAATACAATACTCGTGCTAATCAACTAATGAAGATGGATTCTCTAGAGCAAGAGAATCGTGAACTCCACAAAGAGGTGACTACTTTGAGGGACAGTTATGAAAGGCTCACTGCTATTATAGAAACTATGGTGGCTACTCAGAATCCTCCTCCTCCTCCTCCTCAGACTTCGCTTCAAAGGACTGTGATTGCTGAGCTCATCTTTACACCCATCTTTGTGGCTCTAGTCAGTGCTCCACAACACCATATGCCTCATGGTTTCCCTTAGGATGTTCCTCCTCACTTTGTGCCTAAAGGGTATCAACCTGTTGTTGAAGTTTCTATTTCTCAACCAATCATGTCTATACCACCTCCCATGGTCCATGCTACTCCTTATGTTGAAGAACTTATTTTCCATGCTTACCAGAGTGAAACTGTTGGTGTATATGAAAGGATGGATGAGTTTCAAGATCAGTTTCAAGCTATACAAAAAGAGATTTAGGCATTGAGGGGGAAAGATTTGTTTGGGAAGAATGCTCATGATCTATGCTTAGTTCCTAATGTGAAGATTCCTCATAAGTTAAAAGTTCCATATTTTGAGAAGTATAAGGGCAACTCTTGTTCTTTGGGTCACCTGGTGATGTATGCTCGCAAGATGTTGACTCAAACTGATAACCATCAACTATTGATTCACTACTTTCAAGACAGTCTGACTAGTGCTACTTTAAAGTGGTACATGGGACTTGATAACACCCAAATCCGAACTTTCGACGATCTAGGTGAAGCTTTCATTCGTCAGTACAAGTATAATATTAACATGACACCAGACAGAGATCAACTATGTGATATGTCCCAAAGGGATAAAGAAACTTTTAAAGAGTACACACATAGATGGCGCGAGATTGCTGCGCAGGTCAGTCCTCCGTTAGAAGAGAAGGAAATGACAAAGCTGTTTTTGAAAACATTGCGCCTGTTTTACTATGATTGGATGGTTGCAAGTGCTTCTAGTGATTTCACGTGATGGTAAACATGGTAATAAGATTAGAAGAAGGTGCCCGTGAAGGATGGTTGAAACAAAGTGGCTCATCTGGAAGTTCCAGAAGGTATAAGAATGGCTTACCTAAGAAGAAGGAATGTGATGCTAACATTATTTCGCAAGGAAAGCGTATGAGGTATCCGAGAAACAATCAGCGTCACCAGCATGTGGCATTAGTTACTCCGATTATTAATCCTACTTCGTTTGTTCAATAGCACCAAGTTATCAACCACATTTTCAACAATGTACTAATCAACAAAATCAACAAAATCAACAAAATCAACAACTTCAACAAAATCGTATCCAGAGACCTGCATAATTTGATCCAATTCTGATGTCCTACGCAGAATTACTTCCTATTTTGATACATAAGAACTTGTTATAAACAAGAACTCCATCATCTATTCCAAAAGAGCTTCCATGGTGGTATAAACTTGATCATCATTGTGCATTCCATCAAGGAGCACCCGATCATGGTACTGAAAGTTATTTCGCTTTGAAATCCGAGGTGAGAAGATTAATGCAAAGTGGTATTTTGTCTTTTGAAGACTCTGGTCCCAATGTGCAAGCCAATTTGTTGCCTAAACATGGTGGTGCAAGTGTAAATATGGTCGAAAGATGTCCTGGAAAGTACCTTGTTTTTTATGTTAATCGGATATGAAGATCCTTAGTCGAGATGCACGCAACATTGTACGAGTTGAGCTATTATGAGCATGATCATGCTTCTTGCCACATCTGTTCAAGAAACCCTCGAGTGTGTGTTGTGGTAAAAAGAGACTTATAAGAGATGTTGGATCAAAGTCTTATTCAGATTATGAGGGATAGGGATAAATATGAGCATGAGGTAAACGACATAGTTCCCCGTTTTAATATCCCGGAACCAGTTGTGATTGCATATAATGGACAAAGTCTATTGTTTCTTCGTTGGTCATTTGTTTAGCAAGTCATGTTCCCTATTAGTCTGATAAAGTTGTTCCTTACAAGTACAATGCTACCATGTTGGAAGATGGTAAAGAAGTCCCTATTCATTCACTTTCTTCTGTTGTGAATATTGTTGATTTAAGTGGTGTGACCCGAAGTGGTCGAGTATTTGATTCTGCAACTCCTAAAAGAGCTGAAGAGGTTATGGTAGGGAAGCCAACTCAAGCGAAAACTCCTACCATGCAGTGTGGCCAGTCCAGCGGTTTGGATCAGAATTTTGATCAGAATGAAGTGTTAAAATTGATTAAGAGAAGTGATTTCAATATAGTGGATCAACTATTGTACACTCCGTCCAAGATATCTGTCTTATCTTTGCTAATGAATTCAGAAGCTTACCGAGAGGCTTTGCAGAAGGTCCTGGAGCCAGCCTATGTGGATCACGATGTAACGATTGGTCAGTTTGATGGCATTGTGGCCAATATTACCACATGACTTAAGCATTTCTATTACGAGAATCCTGACTCAGTTTATAGAAAAATAGATTATTATGGCAATACCTACTTTCGCCAACATATTGCCCTACCTTTAGCGAACGGGACGCTCGTCGGCTTTCACTTGCGCAGAAACTTTCCTTAGTGGTCATTACATTTGCACAACTATTCAAAATTGGAACTTTTATCAATTTTTGTCCGATCACTTTCGTGACTTCGGACTTGATTGTTTAAAAACTGCTTTCCGGTGTTCACCTCTACCCTTTAAGCGTAAGGTGAATGTATAAAAACACTCCTACTTTCGTAGCGAGGTTTGAGTTAAAAAAATCATACTTTTAAAATAAAAAAGATGAAATTCTCGTAACTTGCTTAAGTTCATGCAAATAGTCATATGATAGGGTTCATAATCCTTAGTCCCTATTGGACTACTCACTCATGGTGAGGAAGGATCTAGTCAAAAAAATTACTATAGACAAAGACAGAATTGATAAATAGATAACTAAAGCAATAAACAAATACAAGAATAACGGAAAAGAAATACTTGAATTAAGAAATTGATCCACCTTTTGCAATGGAGACTTTTATAATATGCAAATAAAAATAAGCGTAAAATAAAAAATCCTGCATAAAAACTCAAAACTACCTATGCGTTTTTATATCAAATATTAAACATGGAAGGAATCTCCTTAGTTCAATGCCAATTACAAACAGTGAAGATCATATCCAAGCAATCAAAAGCCTTTAAGCAGATGGAATTGGGCCAGAAAAGGAAATAAATTGGGGGGAAATTCTCCTTCCTGTTATGGCCCGTAATATCAATTACGGGTGGCCGTAACAGGCATCTGGTATTTGTAGTGGGGGGCTTCAAACTAGGATTTGAGGGTCATGCCTGTTACAGTCCGTAATAGCCATTACATGTGACCGTAACAGGCCCTTGGTTTTTGTATGGAGAATTTTCGATTCTTCGCCTTTTTCCGCATTTTCTCCATTTTTCGTCATTTTTTCGCTTGGAATGCTTATTATGACATGAAAATAAAGCAAAGCGTAAAACATGGTAAAATGAAAGAAAAGAAAACGAATACGGTAAAATATAAAGGGAAAACAACTAATAAAAACCATTTATCACATCTTTAGCTTCCAAAACTACAAGCACGAAATTACTCATCAACACCTCATTTCATCCTCTCACTCTCTTCCTCCTCATCCAACGAAAACTATCCTTTTTTGTTTTACAAAAGCACACAAAAGTTTTCTTCCATTTCACTAAAATTCTCTCAACTTCTCCATTTCAGTATCAAACTTTTGATTTACGGTTCAATGTTATTATAAGATACACACTTTATTTCTAATTTTTTCTTATCAATATTGTAAATGTTTTTGTTGATGTTTCTATCATATTATTTATGTTTTTTTTATTTTATTTTTGTAGATATGGTTTATAAAAATATTATTTTTGTTTTGATATTATAATATTATAAAATAAAATTATTGGTTTAGTTAAGGGTATCATGGTTGTTGTGATTGATTATTTCTTATTTTTAGTTAGTATAATAGGGTATTAATTTTGTTTTATTTTTTTATAATGTTAAAAGTTATATATTTTTAGCAGTATATTTTTTTGTTTAGTTCAATAAAAAAGAAAATAAAAAGAAAATTATTCGTTTAGTTTAGGGTATACATATGTTTTTTTTAATTAAACAAAATTATATAGAGAGGGAATTTGTTATAAATTTATTATAATTAATATTATAGACTTAAATAGTCTTTTGTTCATGTAAGTTAGTGAATTTTTTATTTTGGTTCTTGTATTTTTTTTGTCCGAGGGATTGAACTTAAACAACTAACTTTTCACTAGACCAACCATTCTTTGATATAAATATTGCAACAAGAATATATATTTTAGAAGTGATTCAATATTTAATAAATTACTTAACTTTTCAACTATTAATGATTACTTAATTTATTTCAACTATAAATTACTTAATATTCCACTAAGTGCTTCAACTCATGCACTTCCAACCCTTGGTTACACTAATTGATGTTCATGAAATAGGAGTATGTTAATGATAATCACCTACATAAAATGCATGAGTATACTTGCATAGGTGTATATACATGCATGAGTGTATTTGTTTAGAAAAATGATTCATCATCATGAATACATAAAAATAACATTGGTACTTTGAGAAACTAAGAGTCAAAACCTTCCTTCATAAACAAACATGAAGATGAAACTTTAATGGAAGATGATGGTGAAGATTGTGAGAGAAAGAGTAAATAATAAAGTTACATAATCAAACTACCAAAAATGATTATGGTTTGAAATGATGGAGCACTAAATAAACATACATGAATACCTTATAAACAAACACATATGTTCTCATCGATCTGAAAAAAAAATTGGATTTGTATGAAGGTTGGACATGAAGATATGAATTCAAACCCAGGATTAGGGACTAAAAAAAAGGTTACAGGGACTAAAGTAAAAAATGGGCCAATTTATAATGACGAAAAGAATATTTAATCCAAAATTTTGGATTTGTGTTCATATCTTCATCCATAACCATCATACAAACCGTGAATTTTTTCAAATCCAAAATTATTCCTTGTATATTCCTCACTTTCCCTTTTCATAAAAATGATTTCTCACACTTCTATCAAGACCAAAGACTACCACTGTATAATAAAAATCCATCACCAATTCTATTAGGTGATAAAGCTTGCAAACTTATATCCCATCATTAGAAACAACAACTAAATTAAATGAAACAGAGTAAAGTTGTGTATTGAGGATTTGGAACGGAGCTGTTGGTTCTAAGTGTTGGCAGCATTTTTGGTAAAACAAAGAGTGTTCACAAGATGTTATGTGTGATGTCTTAAAGATATCATATGTACCTGCTGGAGCTCAAGAACATAATCATGCAGAATTGTTTCAGAATGTCATATACAATGTCATGGCTTCTGATAATGTGTTCCCGCTGGAGTTAAAATGGAAAAACATAATTATGCAGGATTGTATCAGGATGTCATACACGATGTCATGACATCTGATGTTTGTGTACCTGCTGGAAGTTATAAAAGGAATTATGGAATTATGCAGGATTTTTCCAGGATGTCAGACCCGATGTCATGACATCCTATACATGGAACATTCAGTATGAATGTCTGGTGTTTTGTGATTGCACAATTAATGGCAATCTATGTATGATTAAAGATCTGATTTGCAGGCGCATTCAATCATTGATTATAACCTGATTTACTTATTTTCCAAGGAGATCTAACCAGCTGTCATGAGAAGATTTGATTGGAAAATAGATTTAGGGTTTTCAAGATGTCCAAGCCCAGCTGGAAGCTTCTATAAAAAGGGACTTGGAAAACCTGTTTTAATACACAACAAATACTGAGCGAAATATAGAGAGAGAGCTAGGATTTGTGTCTGTTTAGTCGTGAGACTTGTAAGCCATTCAAGTCATCTTTTGATGATTGAATTGGACTGATTTGTGGTTGTAATTTGTCAGTCTAAAGTTGTTAAGCAAGAGTGTGTGTCTACTTGATCAAAGATGTGAAGAAAGATCAAGTGTGTGTCTACTTGATCAAAGCTGTGAAGCAAGATCAAGCGTGTGTCTTCTTGATTGAAACTGTGAAGTAAAATCAAGAGTGTATTATTGACAAGTGTTTTCTTTTCTCAAGGGATTGTTATTTAAGATCACAGGTGTGATTGTAGGGAAGTGATCGGGTTCTCATATCTAAGAGTGCTTAGGTAGAAATTGCACGGGTAGAGATTAGGTGAGAAAGACTGTAACTTGTTGAAGTGTACGGAGAGTCTTTGAACTGATTTTATTTTAGTGAATTTCCTTCCTGTCTTGGTAGCCCCCAGACGTAGGTGAGTTGCACCGAACTGGGTTAACAATTGCTTGTGTCATTTGCATTACCATTCTATATATTTCTTCTGTTAGTGTAACTCATATATTAGTGTTGTGACATTATCTTCGACATCTCATATCTGATACCAGAATTTCAATTGGTATCAGAGAAGGCATCCTGCTCTGGTTCTGGGTGAGATCTAAGGACAATACTTTTTGGTACAATGGAGAGAGATGGATGATCTGTTCACAGGCAACCAATTTTGGATGGTTCTAACTATGACTATTGGAAACCTCGAATGGTAGCCTTTCTAAAATCTCTTGATAACAAGGCTTGGAAGGTTGTGTTAACAGGCTAGGTGCATCATGTAATTACTAAAGAAGGAGAAGCCACTACTGAGAAGAAGCCTGAAGAACAATGGTCCAAGGAGGAGGATGATCTAGCCCTTGGAAATTCTAAAGCATTGAATTCAATATTTAATGGAGTAGACAAGATTATTTTCAGGTTGGTAAACAATTGTGAAGTGGCCAAAGATGCTTGAGACAGTCTCAAGACCACTCATGAAGGCACCTCTAGGGTAACGATGTCTAGACTTCAGTTGCTCACCTCCAAGTTTGAAAATTTAAGGATGAAAGAAGATGAAAACATTCATGAATTTCACATGAGTATCTTTGAAATTGCTAATGCCTTGGGAGCCCTGGGAGAGAAGATGACAGATGAAAAACTGGTAAGAAAAATACTCAGGTCACTCCCTAAGAGATTTGCTATGAAGGTGACTTCCATAGAAGAGTCTCAAGACATTTCCAACATGAGGGTTGATGAGCTAATTGGTTCCCTCCAAACATTTGAGATGGGATTAAATGATGGTTTTGAAAAGAAAACCAAGAGCATGACCTTTATGTCAAACACAGAAGAGGAAAAGAGTTAGGAGGTTGATGAAGATTTGGTCAATAAAGTAGCAATGCTGGGAAGACAGTTCAATAAACTGTTGAAAAAGATGGATGTAAGTGTAGCACCTCAAATTTGCACCTATCATTGTACATACCATCTCATATTAGGTCATAGCATATCATGATACATTGCATAGCATTTGCATTGTCCCCAGTTGCCTCAAGAGCAAGCAAGCAAGAAATTAGGTCAAACTGATCAGGAGATCAATCCACCAATCAAGCAAGGGTGTTTCTCAAGGAGCTAAAGCCCTAAGGTTTGCCCAACAAGTTCACATGTCTTGGAGGTCTATTTGAAGTGTTCAAGTCAAGGGTTGAAGGCTCAGAGGTCATCAGTTCATGCATAGCCAGGCAAAAACCCTAGAAAGTTAACAATCAGTCAAAGCAATGGATGGTGGCCATTCTTGTGGAATTTGGGCACCATGGTCAATAATCAAGAGTTCATACAACTTGGGATATCATTTGAAGTCAAGGTCTCAAGGAATTAGGGTTTGGAATTCATCAGAAGTGCACAGTCAGTCCAAAACCCTAGAAAAGTCAAAGTTGGTCAACTGTGGTTGATTCTACGGTTTTGATGGATGGAAATGGTTTGAGAGAGCTTATTCATGTCCTAATAGGCCTCATGTGTCATGGCAATCAACATCATGGAAGAATTTGAAGTCAATCAGAAAATTTCCCAAAATAGAAAGTGGACCTGTAATTTCAACTGCCAAAAATGGAAACTTCTTGATCCTCAACTTGCATCATGATACAAGCTTCAAATGAATTTTTGCCCAACATGAAAGTTAAAGATATTGTTCTCCCATTTTCAAAAAGTCCAAGAACTCTCAAATCTCATGTATGGTTGTCAAGATATGATCAATTCAATTTCAAAAATTTGTGAACTTCAAGGAGCCATATCTCTCAAACCATAAGGCCAAATTTGGTGGGGTTTTTTCCTACAAACCACATTTTTCCTCCTCTTTCCAAAAATATGAATTTAATGAACCAAAACCTTGCCAATCAAAATGGCATCTTTTGACCTATTTCATTTAAAAATCAAGTTTGACCCAAAGTTGACTTTTTGATTCATTGATTTTTTTCTCACTTTGGCCAATTGGAAATGTTTGGAAACATCATTTGCAACTTGTCTAGAGCCCTAACTTGGCCAGAAACATGCATCTCCATGTGCAAAAGTGCAAACTTGGTAATTTGGCAAATATGGCATTTTGGTTCTTTTAAGCAAAACAAACTTAATGCTTCATTGAACCAACTTAAAACAGATAAATTAAAGGTCCTTTGCAGCCTATTGTGGAAGCCCAAATTCGTGCATAATGCCATACACCCCACCATTCAAACCAATTGGACAATTAGCAAAAGTTTCATTTTGTGCAAAACAAGTTTAACACTCACTTAGGCATTGCTAAACAGATGCATATAAGCAAGTTTCTGCCATTTTGTAACCCTAAGAAGCAGCCTCCAACAGACCAAATACACTCATTCTCAAAAATTCTCAAAGACTTCTTCTCCAACTTTTGGCTTTAAACCTTGATTTCTCTTGTAAGCATTCTACTCCAATCATTAATTCAAGTGCTGATGAAGACCTGTTGAAGCCTTTTTCGAGCAAAATAAGTAGGATTTGCAACTGTCATGAACTTGAAGATTCATGAGACAGTCGGAGCATTCATGGAAAGGGAGCATAACTGAGCTATAATTTCCACTTCATTCATCCATTGAAGCTTAAATACACTTCTGTTTTCATCTGTGGAGTGTGGAAATCGCGGGTTCCATGACTGTTGTTCTTTAAAGGTTAGGTTTCGACCATGTCCATTCATGTAATTAATAAATGCTTTGTGTAGATCTCTGCATGACATGAACCATGAGCTTCGAACTGTGGCGTTTCGTGCCAAATTGTTTTAGTTATAGGTTTTTAAAGTTTGGTTGTTGTTTTGTTTTTCTGTCGATTCGCCCTTGCCTTGTGTTTGCTTAATAAATTGTTATTGGATTATGAAAATGTGCTGGAAGACGCACACAATGATGCTTCTGTTTTTGAATTTGGAGAGGAAAGTTTGACCTGGGATTCGCATATGAACATGGTGAAGCGTTGCCCAGAAACTCTGTGTTTTTTTACTGTAGCTTATTTAGGGTTTTGTTTAATGCATGAAGGAGACGAAAGGTGATTGGTCCACAGCGTGGGCTATGCAAGCCATTGATTGGCTCTCGCGGTCGCTGACTATTGTTGACTTCCCCAATTTAAATGAAACGCTGAGTTTCACACTCAGCAGGGGGGCGTTTCAGTCTTTTGCACTTTTTATACCAATTAAGTCATTTGTTCATTTATTTTTATTCCATATTCATTTCATTTTTTTACACAACTTACAAAATTCTTAATTCAATCATTTTTGATCCTAAATTCATGATAATTTCTGCATGGTGTTCATATTGACATCTAGAATTTTATCATGATTTTTTCAGAATTTTTGCTTGGTCGAATATTAATTGGCCTTAGGTTTCTTGTCATGTGACCAAAAATGATACATGTTGCCAAAACAATTGTGAAATACTCATGTTGCATCCGTTTGAGTTGAAATTTTTTGTGCATAATCTATACTCTTCCATTCTTATTTTGATGTAAATTTCTTGATTTTACCATGTGTGGATTGAGAGCTTTGATTTTTTGAAGTTAGGTGTTACATTTGGTGTCACAACATGAATGTGCATTTCCCTGTTTTTTGTTCACATACTTCCTTACATCCAAATGACCCCAAATTTTGCATGATCCCTCCCTTACATGTCTAGTTGATGTGTGATTTTTCCTGGATTTAATTGTGCAATTTTCCATTTGATTGTGAATTTTATTCCCTGCCTAGTCAATGGTTGACTTTTTGTGCTACATGTTGCCAAATCATTTGGGAAATTCTCATACCATATTGTATGATCATGAAATTTCATATGTGATAACTAGACATCTTGAGCTTTGCATTGGTGTTAATTTCATTCATTTCTCATCTGTTTTCAAATTGATATGATTTTTTGAAGTTGACCCATGTTTGTTGACTTTCATTGTGCTTACTTGAAATTATGTTGACTTCTTGATTTTAATTGACTGCCTTCCTCTCATCCAAATGCCATGAAATTTTACATGTCTACCATGTTAGATGTTATGATTGAGTGTGATTTATTTGATGATTTTTGAGATTATTTGGGTTGACTTTTGATGCAAGTCATTCTGTTGACTTTTTTGTGCTTTCATTTGCCATGCCTTGCCTTCTTTTGCTTATAAGTTGATGATGATGCATGATATGATTGTGAATCCAATTGAGATAGCTTCTTAAATATTTGACCTTGACTTTGGTTGACTTTTCTTTGCTGTTTTGACTTTTTCTTTCATCCTTGACCCTAGGCTAGTCCTAGTGGTCTTTTGAGCTTACAATTGAGTTCTTGTTTCAGGTTAAGCATCAATGCTTCCAAGATCATACAAATGTGATTGAATTTGCTTACATATGAGCTAACCTTTGTTTTGTAGATGGCTTGACTCATGTGTTTGAGTCTTGCTTTGCACAATTGACCATCTGTTTTGTCTGTGAATCCCATTCCTTTTGGTTTTAACTGTTGAATTGCATACTGATTGGTTTGACTTTTTCAGGTACTTTAGTTGCCTAAGTTCTCTGAACTTGATTTGCTTTGCTTTTTAGCAACTTGCTTGAGGTATAATCTCTTTTACTTCATGTAGTCTGGAGACCCGGCTTGTTATTTGGCCGGGCAAACTGTCTGAAGTCCTCCTTAAGAGGCAATGTTTGTGTATGTTTAAATCTTGTCCCCAAGCAGGAAAAGTCCTTCAAGTAAGGCAATTGGTGGAAGGTAGGGATATGCAATCTATCCCCCACTACTCTTGTTGTGTCATCCCTCTGCTCACACTGCTGTGTGTTGATGCATTGGGATACAAACCCAAGATCTTGTACAAAGTGTACAGTGTCAGAGTCTTCGAGTATAGAAGGGTTCCCACTTTCTGGACCCATGCTCATTTGTCTATTAGCTCTCCCTGGCCAGGGATAAGAGCTGTGAGGTCTCATCCTCACTTCATCCTTTCATCTGCTTCACCTTAGCCTCTCAATGGCAAGGTTAAGAGCACACTTACCCTATTCCAGTTGGCCCTAGTGCCTAACCTTTTGCTTGAGCCTCTTGTATGCATATAGAGTGTGCTTCTTGTGATTGTGATTGCCTGTTTGCTTTGCCTCTTTAGGTTTAGCTTAGACTTGCCCTTGTGCAAGGTAGGTTGTGCTTGACTTGCTTCCTGTGCAAGTCAAGTTTGTGTGGCTTAACCCTTGTGTGAGCCACGTTTAGAGTTGTTTGGCCGAACTACGGCAACTCTGATTCTCATGTTCAGATGAGATACGTAGGCACGAGACGCGATGTCTTGCCGAGTTTGACTAACCACTAATTCTATTCTTTTCTCTCACCCCTGTTGTGATTGAGATATTCCCTTTCTCTTGCTCTTGTTGCAATCGAGATCTTGCTTTTTCCTGTGTCTGTTTAAGATAGGTTGGCCCTTGTGCCATTTAGCTAGAAACCTTAACTTAGGGTTGACTTTTGCATGACAACATCTAGGCTCGAGTCGTAGTCTCCCTAGAGTTGTGTCTCCCTCTGTTATCTGGTTAGGCTAGATCCTTGTCCCTGCGTAGGGGAACTACATCGCCCTGATCTTCACACCAGATGAAGTATGTAGGCAGGAGATTGAGCTGATCTCTCCGGGCGTCTTTTCTTTTCTTTTGTGTTTGTTTGACAGTTATAGGCTGAGTCCCCGACTCCCTATCTATCTGTTGTGTTGTTTAGGTTCGGATGTCAATGTAAGTCCAGTGATTGGCATTTGGGCTCCATGTTTGCCTCTTTGCGTGTGTTTTAGGTTCAGATGCTGACATAAGTCCAGTGATTGGCAGTCGGGCTCCACGTTCGCCTGTGTCTTGTTCGTTTGTGTGCGTGTCAGCCGAGCTACGAATGCTCTGATTCTTCTCTCGTCCGAGAAGATACGTATGCATAGGATGCGACATCCTAGCGAGCATGTGTCGTCTCCCCAGTCCGAACTACTTCGACTCTGATGTCTATGCCTGATAGACTAAGTAGGCCCAGGATGCGATATCCTACCGAGTCAGTTTCAGTCAGTCTCTTTTGTCTCTTTCAGCCAGTGTGTGTGTGTTTGAGCAGTGTTTAGCAACCAATTTTCCTTTCTAGTGTGCGTGGATCCCGTAGAGTACTACGGATGCGTAGGGTGCCTAACACCTTCCCTTCGCATAACCGACTCCCGAACCCATCCTCTTTGGTCGCGAGACCATGTTCTTTCCTAGGTTTACTTCGAGCGTTTCCTTTCCCTCTTTTGGGATAAATAACGCACGGTGGCGGCTCTGTTGTTTCTTTCTTTTCCCGCCGGTTTTTCGCGTAATGCGACAGCAAGATCTAAGGAAAATGTCAAGAACATCTCATCTGACATCCGTAAATCCAACAATGCTGGAAGAAGAGCAAGATTAGATGAGAAGCTCAAAGAAGGAAAAGAGGTACAATGCTATGAATGTGATGGGTATGGATACATCAGGACTGGATATGGAACCTACCTCAAGAAGAAGAAGATAAGTCTTGCTGCCACCTAGTATGATGAAAGTGAAATAGAGGAAGATGCAAATCTTGTGACTGCTTTGACAGGAAGATGGGGATATGATGAAGACTCAAGTGACGATGAAGTAACCTTTGAAGAATTGGCCTCTACCTACAGAAAGCTGTGTCATAAAAGTGTAGAGCTGTGCAAACAAGTTGAAAGCCAAAAGAAGGAAATAACTCAACTTGAGGAGGAGAAGGTAGAATACTTAGAAACCATCTCCAAATTACAAACAGAAGCAGTGGTTCTGAATGCCAAGCTAGATGAAAATCAACAAGCTGAAAGTCAGAAGATAGCATAGCTGGAGAGTGAGAAGGAAGATCATGCGAAAACCATCTCTAAGTTGAAAACTGAAGCCATGTTCCTAAATTCTAAACTAGAAGAGATGACCAAGTATGTAAGGATGTTAAGCAATGGATCTGACTCCTTAGCCAAGATTCTCCAAACTGGACAAATAACAGGAGACAAATCTGGCATTGGGTATAATGACTCAAAGCCTTAGAACAGTTACACTGGTGCCAAACCTAAGTGCATCCAAAATAAAAGTAAACATGTGATGTCACATCATATGTCATAACACCAGAGGAGAAAACAGCAGAGGGGGAAACACCATAGATGGAGATGCCATTACTGTGGGAAATTTGGTCATCTGAAGCCTTTCTGCTATAAGTTGTATGGTTATCCTAGCCCTGTTCATCATCAGAATCACTATCAACCCAGACCCAAACAGCACAGGCCTATCATCAATAAGCAATGGGTTCCTAAGACTAATGTTACAAGTCTAATAGCTCATATTCCCCTCAGAATCTCAGCCAAAGAATAGTGGTATTTTGATAGTGGATGTTCCAGACACATGACTGGAAACCAAGACCTGCTAACTGACCTGCATCATCATACCATAAGCCATGTAACCTTTGGAGATGGAGCAAAAGGTGAAATCAAGGGAACAGGTAAGCTTGATTGTCTTTGAGTTCCTAAACTTGACAAGGTTCTACTTGTTAAGGGCTTGACTGCAAATCTAATAAGCATCAGTCAACTATGTGATCAAGGTCTGAATGTTAACTTCACCAAAACTGAATGTCTAATTTTTAACAAAGATAATGAAGTGATTATGAAAGGAATCAGGACTAAAGACAACTGTTACATGTGGAGCTCTCAAATGGGTTATTCCTCAAAATGTTCCTATGTCAAAGAGGAAGAGATGAAGATGAGTATAGCTACTAGAAGAACCCTCAAGAGTAATGAGAGACAAGTCTGTGGGAAATGTCAGACAAGGATGTCACACCAGAAGCTCAGACTTAACCTCACTTCCAAAGGAAAAAAGGTCATGATGGCCCAAACAACTGAGAGGTTAGATCAAATAACTGGACATGTGACTAGTCATATGCAGTCTGGAACTGGAGAGAGCATTGTTGGAACTAGGCCACAAGGGACTACTTGTCTATCTCAAATCAAAAATGCCAAGAACAATATGGAGAAGATTGGGATGACACCGGCTCCTACACATGTGGAAGGTGAAAATGGTGTTCATAATGAATATATAGAAGATGGAAGCAGTTGGTCTCAACTGGGTTGGATGAAACTACTGATGATTGCATATAATGTCACACACGATGTCATGACATTGTATTATGACAACCTGAATGCTGCAACTAGGTCCAAAAATCATATTCAGCACAGGTGGACCAAGTACAACTTTTGCTATCATCACTCCAGTAGAAAATTCGTGGAAGACAAATTCATAGGTCTAAAGCATGAAATGGAACTAGCTGACAAGGTTGCACGGAATTTGGGTGATATTCAATTTGAATATGAAAGAGGGAAATTAGGGATTTGGACTCTTGTGAAATTATGGAAATTAAAGTGGAAAAGAAAAGAAAATAAAAATAGTGTTTGCCCACTTAAAAGAAAGAGCCACATAAATGACAAATCATTCCCTAACATTGAAAATAGTATCTATGCCATTAGCACACGCTACCTAAACACAGCAATTTCCATCTCCATTCAACTTCTCAGAGAAACTCAGCTAGGGCAAAGAAATTTCTTTCAAAAATTCTACAACATGTCTCAACATCCATCATCTTCTGGTTCAAAACCCTCTCATCATGCAAAGACTCCCTCCATGGAGTTTCTAGATGAAGACGTGCTGGATGTTACTCCTCTTTGTGTGATACCAGGTGACACCCCAGGTCCCTCTTCCTTGGCTGGAAATAAGCAAGGTAATATACCTGATAAATCTCCTCTTCCAAATGACATGCATTATGCTGATCGTGCCATTAGAAACCTAGTTACTAGGATTCTAAGTGAAGGGCATGAAGTCAAGGGTGTTTCTACCCCTCTGTCCAGAAGGGACCCCTCACCTGAGGAGGAACTGTTGGTGTAAGCCCTAGAGGCCAATACATTTTGGTACTTGTATCGAATAATAAAAGGCATTCTCTTTATTATGATTGATTAATAAAGTCCCTGGAATAGATAGTCCGTTTAATGTATTAAGTGTGACTTAATCATGAGAACACATTAAACATAAGGACACTATTCCTAAAGTATCCGTAGTCGAGCTTTAGTGTGAAGTGGGATAACATTAAAGCATTAAGACTATTATGTTTGTAGACTGATGATCACATCTCATGGATCATGGATAAAGAGTTATCAAGTCTTAAACATAGGTATGAATATTAGGAGTAATATTTATACCGGATTGACCCGCTATGAGAATACTATATAGAACATTATGCAAAGTGTCATAAGTTATTCTCATGGTGATAATAGTGTATTCCACTCTTCGACCTGAAACCACTATGGATCCTAGGTGTGGAGTCGAGTGCTTTATTGCTGATCCAACATTGTCCGTAACTGGATAACCATAAAGACAGTTGATGGGTACTCCACGAAGCATGCTGAGGGACATGAGTGACCTAGATGGAATTTGCCCATCCTGCATAACAGGATAAATGTCTATGGGCCCAATATTGAACTGGACAAGGATGACACGGTATATGCCTTGTGTTCAATATAGACATAAGGGCAAAAAGGTAATTATACACATAAGTATTATCACAGAAGGAATTGTCAGATCACATGACATTTTCGTGTCTTGGATAGCAGTGATGTGTTGCTAGATACCGCTCACTGTTTATTATGTTAAATACATGATTTAATATAATTGCCAACGCCGCGAAAACCTACAGGGTCACACACAAAGGACGGATTGATGAGAGATAGAGTAACTAAGGAATATCGTAAGGTACGGTGCCCTTAAGTGGATTATAGAACATCGTAAGGTACGGTGTACTTGAGTAGAATACGAAATATGGTAAGGTACCATGGGCTTAAGTGATTTTGGGCATATTATAAGATATGGGCCAAAATACACTTAAGTGGGCTTTTAGCTTGAAGCCCACACAAGTGGTTCTATAAATAGAACCCTTGTGCAGAAGCACTAAGTGCGGTTGCATTCTTTTCGTTTTCTCTCTCTCTCTCTCTCTCTCTTACTCAAAGCCTTCATTCGTACCAGCTAGCACTGAGATTGAAGGAAACCGTTCGTGTGGACTGAGTAGAGACGTTGTCATCGTTCAACGTTCGTGATCGTTTAGTGGATCTGCATCAAAGGGTTTGATCGTCACAAGAGATCTGCATCAAAGGGTTTTGATCGTCAGAAGAGATCTTCACCAAAGGTTTCAACCGTCATAAGAGGTAAATATTCTATCACTGATCATGACCATTCGTAAGGATCTCTAAAGGAGAAATTTTAATTTCCGCTGCGCTTTGGGTCGCAATTCTCCTTCAGTGGTATCAGAGCCACTTACGAAACCATGACTCGGATAGCTGTTTACTTTCTGTATTAATATGATTAAAAGACAGAATGAATCAATTAATTAAACGGGCAATTAAATTTGGCATCATGAGTGTATAAGTTGGATGATTGATGTTGACTATGCTTCGGAATCCGACATTAGTATGGTGAAGCAGCGATACATCGATCGTCCATAGGTTACACAATTGAGACCGATCAACTTATATATGATATAAGTAATCCTAATGCAAAATACGGTATATGTGATATACTGTTTCTGTTTCGTTCATTCGAACACTAAATGATTGTTTTCCTTTGAGCGATCAATGGTCATTTGCTTCGGAATCCGACATTAGTATGGTGAAGCAATGACCTGTTGATCAATCATACTGAATCAACAATCGAGGTGTGTTTGACGGTCTGAAATTGGCGCATTGGGGTTGGTGACGGCGCAAGGGTTGTGCCGTCAAGGAGTTGTGAATTTAGGGTTTTTTGGAAGAGGTCCGTAGACTGTTTCAAAGCCCTATTAGTTTGGCCGCGTAAAGCTCGTATGACGAGCGCAACATGTAACACCCCAATTAAAATAAGATAATTATTTAATTTAAATTAATATTTTTTTTATTAATTTAATTGAATAATTGGAATTTGGGATTATTATTACTATTATTTTGGAATAATAATTATTGGGATAATTATTTATTGGAAAATATATATAAGTTGGAATTAAGGAAAAAGTCCCATTTTGGAGTAAAAAGGTTTTTACGTGAAAAACAGAGAAGCGATCGTGAAAGAGGAAAAGGGCAAAGGCAGAGCAAGAGGAAGAAGGTTGGAGAAGAGAAGAGCTTGAAGCTTGAGATTTGCCGGATTAACTCAGGTAAGGGGGGTTTATCATCGGTTAAAGGGTATTATATGATAATATGTACTGGGTAGTGATAACCATTGTTTTATCTCTGATTGGATTGTTGTATGATGAATTTGTGAGCCAGTGGATGAATGAAATTAGATGATAATTGAAAGGGAATTCGTAGAAATTTAACATCTATGCACATAACAGCCAGTGGATGAATGAAATTAGATGATAATTGAAAGGGAATTCGTAGAAATTTAACATCTATGCGCATAACAGCCAAATGACGTTCGCCATTATGCCTTCGGCGTTCGCCGTTTGGATTTTTTTTTCAGAATAAGAGCGTTTAACGCTAATGGCGTTCGCCATTAGCCTAATGGCGTTCGCCATATCAGTTTGACAGACAGTTTTTCCAGAATGAGAGCGTGTAACGCTAATGGCGTTCGCCATTAGCCTAATGGCGTTCGCCATATCAGTTTGAAGGACAGATTTCGCGTTTTAAACTCCCAGATGTGATATCGTTGTAATGTTGTTGTCGTTTTGTTGGGTCTTGAGTAGTATAGGTATTAGTAGAGTGTGCTAATACTGTGTTTGATTATGTGGCATGATATGATATGCTGTTGTGATAAAATGTGTTAATGATGTGTGATGCTATGCATGATGCTGTGAATGTATCAGTTATGTATGCATTGTGAATAGACTGCTTTGTGGCTTAGAGTGTGAGCATGTGTCTATTCTTGAATTGTTGTTGATGTTGCATTGCTAGATGATTAGCGTGCATAGCATAGCCTTCGGGGCTGTAGCTAATTCCCATTGTGAGGAATTAGTGAGTGAACCATTGTGGGTTTGTTGTTGATGTTTGCATGCTAGATGATTAGTGTGCATAGTCTAGCCTTTGGGGCTGTAGCTAATTCCCATAGTGAGGAATTAGTGAGTGAGTCATTAGATCTCAATGAGTGGGACTAGTGAGCTTAGTAGCCGTATCTGGAGGGATCGGTGAGCTTGAACTATATGTTCAGGAATAGTCGGTACCGCATGTGTGGAGTCTCATTGCATAAATATATGTATGGCGTATAATATGAATGGATGTATTCCAATATTATACGTGTGTTGTGTTGTTGTTAAGTCTGATTTGAGTTTATACTGGTGTTGTGTACTGATGTTGAGTATGATGTTTAAGCCGATGATCTATTGATGAATGTGTGTTGCAATTAGGGTGATTGATGTGTTAATTACTTAGCATTACATGTTGTTCTATAATGCTTATTATATTGATTGAGGAACTCACCCTTACAACTATTTTTCAGGTAACGAGAAATGAGTTGAGTAGAAGCTATGCTTGGAGTCTAGTGTAGTCTCCATAGTGGGTCATGCTCTGATAGATGTAACATCGGGAGGGAACCTTTTAATTGTTGTTGTTGATGGTTTTGAACTAAATTACATGTGAATGTTACATGTTTTACATGATTGAGTTGATCTCTATCCGCTGCGTAATTGTGCAAACACTTTATGTTTAAATTAAATAAATGAGCATGACTGTTATATTGTTTAAATGGTGTGGAATAATTGTGTGACACCCTTGGTGCATAATTACTCTGATTATGTGTTTATTATTTTTAATCAAATTTTGGGGTATTTTAGAAGGGTGTTACACAACAGGCCCATGACGGTCGTAACAAGGGCGTGACGGTCGTCACGTGCTTTGTGACGGTCGTCACATTCACAAGTCCAGAAAACTAGGCATTTCTGTTTTGGCCCTGTGACGGGCGTAACATGCCTGTGACGGTCGTCACACTCACAAGGTCAGAATTCTCGGGGTTCCTGTTTTGTGACTACGCAAGGGTTGTGTTCATGCAAAACAATGTCCATTCCAAATGAATTGTTCATTAAAATTTTGGTCGCCGAAACCCCCGGCCAACTCTGCGTAGTTTGATCGGTCGCCGAAATTTAATTTGGTTTTAATTAATTAAAGGAATTAAAATTAACAATAATAATGTGTTTGTTATTATTGCCTTGTTGTGATCAGTTATGGCCTTAGTCTTTCTTTATTTTATTTTGGGTTTTTAAATACGACCTGCGTGTCGTGCCTCTCCTTTTGATCTCTTAATGTAACTTCTTTTCTCATCTCAAACCCTCGTATGTAAAACGAGTTTCTTCTGTAATGTAATGATATGAAGAAAGAGAAGAATTCAATATCAAAGGAGAATAATGATATGAAGAAAGAGAAGAATTCAAGATCAAAGGAGGACAACCTTGAAGATCTTGCTTGGAGAAGCTTAGAGAAGAATTCAATACTAAAGGAGGACAACCTTGAAGATCTTGCTTAGAGAAGCTTAGATCGTTATTAGGTTAGCTTAGGTTCTCTCATTGGCTTGGGAGAACAATTGCGCTAGGGGCCATAACTGTTTCATTGTGTATGTATGTTGATGCATGTGAATGTATGTTGATGCATGTGAGAGAAGATTTATATGATAAACAAGCCGGTGAGATCATAACAATTGCAATTCCCTCAAACTAAAATATTAAGTTTATGCTTTCCAAGTTTTAGCACTCATCAAGACTAGTATCGAATAATGTAGGTTTCGCCAAAGCGAGGTGCATGTTCTATATTGGTAAGGTGCGATGGGATAATTGTAATATCCAACTGCTAAAACAATGGGTCAAACTTAACTAAACAAATTATGAGAATATTATATATGTTTGCTTTCCAAGTTTTAGCACTCATCAAGACTAGTATCGAATAATGTAGGTTTCGCCAAAGCGAGGTGCATGTTCTATATTAGTAAGGTGCGATGGGATAATTGTAATATCCAACTGCTAAGACAATGGGTCAAACTTAATTATAATAATATCATATATGTTTGAGAAGCAAGAGTTGGGAATGATCCATATGATGGATTGGAATAAGGAGTTATTCACCCAACTGAAATTTTCGAGAGTTGTATGAGATACAACTGGAAGGAGTTCCTACCTAAATAACCTAGTTTTGTGTAATCCGCCTACGCGGACTTAGAACGAAGTGAAATATGGATCTCGACCCACTAGAAAATCTTCCAACGGGATTTTCCGAATCAAATGATGAGGGTCATTTGTTTTGAGTAAAATAGTGGGAGCATATTTGATTAAAGGCCTAATTAAATATGTCAATGATACTAATATTTTCTTAATCCTTAAAGAGATAACCATGACAACAAACACCTCTAACAACATCTTGCGATCAATCCTTGACAAAGAAAAATTGTCTGGGACAAATTTTCTGGATTGGCACCGAAACCTGAGGATTGTCCTCAAACATGATAAAAAGCTGTATGTCTTGGAGACTCCTGTTCCTGAAGAGGAACCTCCTAGTTCTGCACCTAAGGCAGAAAGAGATGCTTATAAGAAGCATGTTGATGATGCCAATGAAACTGCTTGTCTCATGCTAGCTACCATGAACTCAGAATTGCAAAAGCAACATGAGAACATGTCGGCGTTCGATATGATCGAACACCTGAAGTTGCTCTATCAAGAGCAGGCAAGGCATGAGAGGTTTGAAGTTTCAAAAGCCCTTTTTCAAAGCAAGTTAGCTGAAGGAGCCCCTGTAAGTCCCCATGTGCTCAAGATGATTGGGTATGTGGAAAACCTTGACAGATTGGGTTTTCCCCCCGGAAAGGAACTTGCAACTGATTTGATCTTGCAATCGTTGCCAGATAGATTCAATCAATTTATCCTAAATTTCAATATGAATAATATGGATAAATCTCTTCCTGAACTGCTAGGCATGTTAAGAACTGCTGAGCAGAATCTGAAGACAAAAGGGAAGTCCATTCTGATGATCGGAAATGGAAAGAGACAGAACAAAAGGCCCACCAAGCAGGGTGATAAAGGGAAAGGCAAGCAAGTTGCCAAACCCAGACCCTCTGTTGCTGCTTTGAAGCCTAGTGGAGGCATAGCAAAGGCAGGCACCTGCTTCCATTGCGGTAAGACCGGACACTGGAAGAGAAACTGCCCAAAGTACCTGGAAGATACGAAGAATGGAGTAGAAACTTCAACTTCAGGTATTTTTGTTATTGAAATAAATTTATCTACTTCTGCATCATGGATATTAGATACTGGATGCGGTTCTCACATTTGTACAAATGTGCAGGGGCTAAAAAGAAGTAGAGATTTGGCAAAAGGTGAAGTTGACCTACGAGTTGGCAATGGAGCAAAGGTTGCTGCTTTAGCCGTAGGAACTTATGTATTAACTTTACCTAGTGGTTTAATAATTCAGTTAGAGAACTGTTATTATGTACCTGCAATTAGCAGGAATATTATTTCCATTTCTTGTTTGGACAAGTTTGGTTTTTCATTTATAATAAAGAACAATTGTTGCTCAATTTATTTGAATGATATATTCTATGCTACTGCACAAATGAGCAATGGACTGTATGTCCTTGATCTCGAAATGCCTATATATAACATTAATACTAAAAGAATGAAACCTAACGAGTTAAATCCAACTTACCTTTGGCATTGTCGATTAGGCCACATAAATGAGAAACGCATTTCCAAACTCCATAAAGATGGACTCTTGGACTCTTTTGATTATGAATCATATGAGACATGCAGATCTTGTTTAATTGGAAAGATGACAAAGTCTCCATTCACAGGAAAAGGTGAAAGAGCTAATGATCTTTTGGCCCTCATACATACTGATGTATGTGGACCACTGAACATACCAGCCAGAGGAGGTTTTCAGTACTTCATCACATTCACTGATGATTTCAGTAGATATGGTTATGTGTATTTAATGAAACACAAATCAGAGTCCTTTGAAAAGTTCAAGGAATTCAAGAATGAAGTACAAAACCAACTAGGTAAGAATATTAAAACTCTTCGATCAGATCGAGGTGGTGAGTATTTAAGCCTAGAGTTTGATGACCATCTAAAAGAGTGTGGGATCCTATCCCAACTTACTCCTCCTGGAACACCCCAATGGAATGGTGTATCTGAGAGAAGAAATCGAACCCTGTTAGACATGGTCCGATCCATGATGAGTCACGCCGATCTTCCAAACTCCTTTTGGGGACATGCACTATTGACAGCAGCTTACACACTTAACCGTGTTCCATTCAAGAAGGTTGACAAGACACCATATGAAATATGGAGTGGTAAGAAACCACATATGTCTTACATGAAGATTTGGGGTTGCGAAGTTTATGTGAAACGACAAATTTCAACTAAGCTTGAGCCCAAATCTGACAAATGCTTATTTGTGGGGTATCCTAAAGAAACAAGAGGATATTATTTCTACAATCCTTCTGAGGGCAAAGTGTTTGTCACTCGAACTTGAGTTTTCCTAGAAAGGGATTTTATTTCCAAAGGAATCAGTGGGAGGAAAGTAGAACTTGAAGAAATTCAAGAATCACAAAGTATCGATACACCTATGGAGGAATTAGAGCAGGAAACACAAGTAGTTGTGTAAGAGCAACCTGCTCAAGTAGAACAAGACCAGCGTAGGTCAGGCAGGATACGTCACCTGACTAAGATATATGGATATCTGATCTAGGTGATGTATTACTCATGGATCAAGATGAGCCTGTGACCTACTCATGGAATCTTCGTTTTGATGAAATAGTAAAACAATATGGATTCATCAAGAACGAAGATGAGCCTTGTGTCTACAAGAAGGTTAGTGGGAGCATGATCGTATTCCTGGTATTATATGTAGATGACATATTACTTATTGGAAACGATATCCCTACCCTGCAACAAGCAAAGTCTTGGTTGGGGAAATGCTTTTCTATGAGGGACCTAGGTGAAGCAGCCTATATATTAGGAATTAGAATCTATAGAGATAGATCATAAAATGCTCGGCCTGAGTCAGAGTACATAGACAAGGTGCTGAGACGCTTTAATATGAATGATTCCAATGATTATGTGTTTTGCTTAAATGGTGGCGCTGTGAGCTTGAAAAGTTCAAAGCAAGATACAGTTGCTGATTCTACAACCGAGGCCGAGTATATTGCTGCCTCAAGTGCAGCAAAAGAAGTTGTTTGGATCAAAAAGTTCATTAGTGAACTTGGCATAGTCCCTAGCATTGTGGATCCCATTGGTATCTATTATGATAACAATGGTGCTATCGCACAAGCTAAGGAGCCTAGATCTCACCGACGATCCAAACACATACTTAGACGTTGTGTGAGAATATGCAGAGTACCTACACTTGACAATATAGTTGACCCACTGACAAAGCCTCTTGCGCAGCAGAAGCATGATGGCCATACTAGATCAATGGGCATACGGGGTATGCCAGATTGGCTCTAGTGCTAGTGGGAGATTGTTGGTGTAAGCCCTAGAGGCCAATACATTTTGGTACTTGTATCGAATAATAAAAGGCATTCTCTTTATTATGGTTGATTAATAAAGTCCCTGGAATAGATAGTCCGTTTAATGTATTAAGTGTGACTTAATCATGAGAACACATTAAACATAAGGACACTATTCCTAAAGTATCCGTAGTCGAGCTTTAGTGTGAAGTGGGATAACATTAAAGCATTAAGACTATTATGTTTGTAGACTGATGATCACATCTCATGGATCATGGATAAAGAGTTATCAAGTCTTAAACATAGGTATGAATATTAGGAGTAATATTTATACCGGATTGACCCGCTATGAGAATACTATATAGAACGTTATGCAAAGTGTCATAAGTTATTCTCATGGTGATAATAGTGTATTCCACTCTTCGACCTGAAACCACTATGGATCCTAGGTGTGGAGTCGAGTGCTTTATTGCTGATCCAACGTTGTCCGTAACTGGATAACCATAAAGACAGTTGATGGGTACTCCACGAAGCATGCTGAGGGACATGAGTGACCTAGATGGAATTTGCCCATCCTGCATAACAGGATAAATGTCTATGGGCCCAATATTGAACTGGACAAGGATGACACGGTCTATGCCTTGTGTTCAATATAGATATAAGGGCAAAAGGGTAATTATACACATAAGTATTATCACAGAAGGAATTGTCAGATCACATGACATTTTCGTGTCTTGGATAGCAGTGATGTGTTGCTAGATACCGCTCACTGTTTATTATGTTAAATACATGATTTAATATAATTGCCAACGCCGCGAAAACCTACAGGGTCACACACAAAGGACGGATTGATGAGAGATAGAGTAACTAAGGAATATCGTAAGGTACGGTGCCCTTAAGTGGATTATAGAACATCGTAAGGTACGGTGTACTTGAGTAGAATACGAAATATGGTAAGGTACCATGGGCTTAAGTGATTTTGGGCATATTATAAGATATGGGCCAAAATACACTTAAGTGGGCTTTTAGCTTGAAGCCCACACAAGTGGTTCTATAAATAGAACCCTTGTGCAGAAGCACTAAGTGCGGTTGCATTCTTTTCGTTTTCTCTCTCTCTCTCTCTCTCTCTCTTACTCAAAGCCTTCATTCGTACCAGCTAGCACTGAGATTGAAGGAAACCGTTCGTGTGGACTGAGTAGAGACGTTGTCATCGTTCAACGTTCGTGATCGTTTAGTGGATCTGCATCAAAGGGTTTGATCGTCACAAGAGATCTGCATCAAAGGGTTTTGATCGTCAGAAGAGATCTTCACCAAAGGTTTCAACCGTCATAAGAGGTAAATATTCTATCACTGATCATGACCATTCGTAAGGATCTCTAAAGGAGAAATTTTTAATTTCCGCTGCGCTTTGGGTCGCAATTCTCCTTCAGTGGTATCAGAGCCACTTACGAAACCATGACTCGGATAGCTGTTTACTTTCTGTATTAATATGATTAAAAGACAGAATGAATCAATTAATTAAACGGGCAATTAAATTTGGCATCATGAGTGTATAAGTTGGATGATTGATGTTGACTATGCTTCGGAATCCGACATTAGTATGGTGAAGCAGCGATACATCGATCGTCCATAGGTTACACAATTGAGACCGATCAACTTATATATGATATAAGTAATCCTAATGCAAAATACGGTATATGTGATATACTGTTTCTGTTTCGTTCATTCGAACACTAAATGATTGTTTTCCTTTGAGCGATCAATGGTCATTTGCTTCGGAATCCGACATTAGTATGGTGAAGCAATGACCTGTTGATCAATCATACTGAATCAACAATCGAGGTGTGTTTGACGGTCTGAAATTGGCGCATTGGGGTTGGTGACGGCGCAAGGGTTGTGCCGTCAAGGAGTTGTGAATTTAGGGTTTTTTGGAAGAGGTCCGTAGACTGTTTCAAAGCCCTATTAGTTTGGCCGCGTAAAGCTCGTATGACGAGCGCAACATGTAACACCCCAATTAAAATAAGATAATTATTTAATTTAAATTAATATTTTTTTATTAATTTAATTGAATAATTGGAATTTGGGATTATTATTACTATTATTTTGGAATAATAATTATTGGGATAATTATTTATTGGAAAATATATATAAGTTGGAATTAAGGAAAAAGTCCCATTTTGGAGTAAAAAGGTTTTTACGTGAAAAACAGAGAAGCGATCGTGAAAGAGGAAAAGGGCAAAGGCAGAGCAAGAGGAAGAAGGTTGGAGAAGAGAAGAGCTTGAAGCTTGAGATTTGCCGGATTAACTCAGGTAAGGGGGGTTTATCATCGGTTAAAGGGTATTATATGATAATATGTACTGGGTAGTGATAACCATTGTTTTATCTCTGATTGGATTGTTGTATGATGAATTTGTGAGCCAGTGGATGAATGAAATTAGATGATAATTGAAAGGGAATTCGTAGAAATTTAACATCTATGCACATAACAGCCAGTGGATGAATGAAATTAGATGATAATTGAAAGGGAATTCGTAGAAATTTAACATCTATGCGCATAACAGCCAAATGACGTTCGCCATTATGCCTTCGGCGTTCGCCGTTTGGGTTTTTTTTTCAGAATAAGAGCGTTTAACGCTAATGGCGTTCGCCATTAGCCTAATGGCGTTCGCCATATCAGTTTGACAGACAGTTTTTCCAGAATGAGAGCGTGTAACGCTAATGGCGTTCGCCATTAGCCTAATGGCGTTCGCCATATCAGTTTGAAGGACAGATTTCGCGTTTTAAACTCCCAGATGTGATATCGTTGTAATGTTGTTGTCGTTTTGTTGGGTCTTGAGTAGTATAGGTATTAGTAGAGTGTGCTAATACTGTGTTTGATTATGTGGCATGATATGATATGCTGTTGTGATAAAATGTGTTAATGATGTGTGATGCTATGCATGATGCTGTGAATGTATCAGTTATGTATGCATTGTGAATAGACTGCTTTGTGGCTTAGAGTGTGAGCATGTGTCTATTCTTGAATTGTTGTTGATGTTGCATTGCTAGATGATTAGCGTGCATAGCATAGCCTTCGGGGCTGTAGCTAATTCCCATTGTGAGGAATTAGTGAGTGAACCATTGTGGGTTTGTTGTTGATGTTTGCATGCTAGATGATTAGTGTGCATAGTCTAGCCTTTGGGGCTGTAGCTAATTCCCATAGTGAGGAATTAGTGAGTGAGTCATTAGATCTCAATGAGTGGGACTAGTGAGCTTAGTAGCCGTATCTGGAGGGATCGGTGAGCTTGAACTATATGTTCAGGAATAGTCGGTACCGCATGTGTGGAGTCTCATTGCATAAATATATGTATGGCGTATAATATGAATGGATGTATTCCAATATTATACGTGTGTTGTGTTGTTGTTAAGTCTGATTTGAGTTTATACTGGTGTTGTGTACTGATGTTGAGTATGATGTTTAAGCCGATGATCTATTGATGAATGTGTGTTGCAATTAGGGTGATTGATGTGTTAATTACTTAGCATTACATGTTGTTCTATAATGCTTATTATATTGATTGAGGAACTCACCCTTACAACTATTTTTCAGGTAACGAGAAATGAGTTGAGTAGAAGCTATGCTTGGAGTCTAGTGTAGTCTCCATAGTGGGTCATGCTCTGATAGATGTAACATCGGGAGGGAACCTTTTAATTGTTGTTGTTGATGGTTTTGAACTAAATTACATGTGAATGTTACATGTTTTACATGATTGAGTTGATCTCTATCCGCTGCGTAATTGTGCAAATACTTTATGTTTAAATTAAATAAATGAGCATGACTGTTATATTGTTTAAATGGTGTGGAATAATTGTGTGACACCCTTGGTGCATAATTACTCTGATTATGTGTTTATTATTTTTAATCAAATTTTGGGGTATTTTAGAAGGGTGTTACATTAGTGGTATCAGAGCATAGTCGGTCGTGTCGAGTCGTAATTATTCTGTTTCCCCTGTACGGTATAGGTGTTGAGTAACCTATCAGTACTTATTGTTTTAGTTTGTTTGGGTTTTCGGAGTAGAGATGGCTGGAAGAGGTAGAGACGATGCTGCGATTGCTGAGGCTCTGGGTATGCTAGCTGGAGTACTTGGAGGAAATCCGAATGTTGCGGGAATGGGAGCTGCTCGTCAACTGAGTGAGTTCCAGAAGAACGATCCTCCAATGTTCAAGGGAGCATACGATCCAGATGGTGCTCAGAAGTGGTTGAAGGAGATAGAGAGAATCTTCCGAGTGACTGAGTGTGCCGATAACCAGAAGGTCAGGTTCGGTACGCATATGCTGTCAGAGGAAGCTGATGATTGGTGGGTTGCTACCCGCACTGAGTTGGAATCTGCTGGGAATACTGAGATCTCTTGGGCTGTGTTCAGAGAGAGATTCCTGAGGAAGTATTTTCCAGAGGATGTCAGAGGAAAGAAAGAGATAGAGTTCTTGGAACTGAAGCAGGGTAACAGGTCTGTTACTGAGTATGCTGCTAAGTTCACAGAGCTGTCGAAGTATTACACTCCCTATAATGAGGCTGCTGGAGAATTTTCCAAATGTGTGAAGTTTGAGAACGGGTTGCGTCCCGAGATCAAGCAGGCGATTGGATATCAGCGGATCAGGGTGTTTTCTGATTTGGTTGACTGTTGCAGGATTTTCGAACAGGATTCCAAGGCTAGAGCAGAGAGCTATCAGCAAAGGGTTGATAGGAAAGGTAAGAATCAGATTGATCGTGGGAAACCGTATGCAGCTGGCAAAGGTTTCCAGAGGCAGAGTGGGATGAAGAGGCCTAGTGGGGGAGACTCTAGTGCTCCTGTTAAGTGTTACAGATGTGGTCAGGCTGGACATCGTATCCATGAGTGTACCAGTAATGAGAAGAAGTGTTTCAAATGTGGAAAAGGTGGTCATTTAGCTGCAGAGTGTCGGTTGAAGACTGTGATATTTCCTGAGGTTGAGGAAGGAAAGGATTTGTTTCTATCAGCTAGGCAGGTGAACGAGGAAGTAGCAGATGGGGCAGAGTTGTTTATGCTGTTAGCGACTTTAGAGGCTAAAGATAAACTGATGATTTGCGATCTAGCTGTGGTGTGTGATTTTCCTGATGTGTTCCCGGAAGAGGTGAATGAATTGCCGCCAGAGCGTGAAGTTGAGTTCTCGATTGATTTGGTACCTGGTACTAGACCGATATCGATGGCCCCATATCGTATGTCTGCTGTTGAGTTAGCTGAATTGAAGAGTCAGTTGGAAGATCTGTTGGATAAGAAATTTATTCGTCCGAGTGTGTCACCGTGGGGTGCACCAGTGTTATTGGTTAAGAAGAAAGAAGGTACTATGAGGTTGTGTGTGGACTACAGACAACTGAATAAAGTGACGATCAAGAATCGGTATCCTTTGCCGAGAATTGATGATTTGATGGATCAGTTGGTTGGTGCAAGTGTGTTCAGCAAAATAGATTTGAGATCGGGATATCATCAGATACGTGTGAAAACTGAGGATATTCAGAAGACTGCTTTCAGAACAAGGTATGGACATTATGAGTATTCTGTGATGCCTTTTGGTGTGACTAATGCGCCTGGTGTATTCATGGAGTATATGAATAGGATTTTCCATCCGTACCTAGATCAGTTTGTTTTGGTGTTTATTGATGACATTTTGGTGTATTCGAAATCTGAAGAAGAGCATGCTGGGCATTTGAGAGTGGTTTTAGAAGTTCTCCGAGAAAAGAAGTTATTTGCTAAACTGTCTAAGTGTGAATTTTGGTTAGAAGAGGTTAGTTTTCTTGGGCATGTGATTTCAAGAGGTGGTGTTGCTGTTGATCCTTCTAAGATAGAAGCGGTATCTAGGTGGGGAGCTCCGAAGTCTGTTGTTGAGATTCGAAGTTTTCTTGGTTTGGCTGGTTATTATAGGAAGTTCATTGAGGGATTTTCTAAGTTGGCGTTACCGTTGACGATGTTGACTAGAAAGGGGCAAGCGTTTGTTTGGGACTCAAAATGTGAAGAAGGTTTCCAAGAGTTAAAGAGAAGGTTGACTACTGCTCCTATTCTGATATTACCGAGTTCGTCGGAACCATTTGAGGTTTACTGTGATGCTTCATTGTTGGGTTTGGGTGGTGTATTGATGCAGAATAAGCAGGTTATAGCTTATGCTTCGAGACAGCTGAGGGTTCATGAGAGGAACTATCCGACGCATGATTTAGAGTTGGCAGCTGTGGTGTTTGTTCTGAAGTTGTGGAGGCATTATTTGTACGGGTCGAGATTTGAGGTTTTCAGTGACCATAAAAGTTTAAAGTATCTGTTTGATCAGAAAGGGCTGAATATGAGACAGAGGAGATGGTTAGAATTTCTGAAGGATTATGATTTTGGTTTGAATTACCATCCAGGTAAAGCAAATGTAGTGGCTGATGCACTGAGTCGGAAATCATTGCACATGTCTATGTTAATGGTTAAGGAATTGGATTTAATTGAGCAGTTCAGAGACTTGAGTTTGGTGTGTGAGAGTACCCACAATAGTGTTAAATTGGGAATGTTGAAGTTAACGAATGGTATTTTGGATGAGATCCGAGAGGGTCAGAAATCCGATATGCTTTTGGTGATAAGCTGACTCTAGTGAATCAAGGTCAAGGTGGTGAATTCAGAGTTGATGAGAATGGTGTTTTGAGATTTGGTAATCGGGTGTGTATTCCGGATGTTACTGAGCTTAAGAAGAGCATTCTTGAAGAAGGACATCGTAGTGGTTTGAGTGTTCATCCTGGAGCTACGAAGATGTATCATGATTTGAAAAAGTTATTTTGGTGGCCGGGAATGAAAAGAGAAATTGCAAGTTTTGTGTATTCCTGTTTGACTTGTCAGAAGTCAAAGATTGAGCATCAGAAGCCGTCTGGGCTAATGCAACCGTTGGCTATTCCAGAGTGGAAGTGGGATAGTATCAGTATGGATTTTGTTTCTGGTTTGCCGAGGACAAATAAGAATTTTGAAGCTATTTGGGTGATTGTTGATAGATTGACGAAATCGGCTCATTTCATTCCGATTAGAATGGATTATCCGTTAGAGAGATTAGCCGAGTTGTATATTGAGAAGATTGTAAGTTTGCATGGTATTCCGTCGAGTATTGTTTCGGACAGAGATCCTAGATTTACATCGAAATTCTGGGAAGGTTTGCAGAGGGCTTTGGGAACTAAGCTGAGATTGAGTTCTGCATATCATCCGCAGACTGATGGTCAGACTGAGAGGACGATTCAGTCACCAGAGGATCTTTTGAGAGCTTGTGTTTTAGAAAAGAGAGGTGCGTGGGATTGTTATTTACCGTTGATTGAGTTTACCTACAACAATAGTTTTCATTCGAGTATTGGTATGGCACCGTTTGAAGCTTTGTATGGTAGGAGATGTCGGACACCTTTATGTTGGTATGAGTCCGGTGAGAGTGCTGTGGTTGGACCGGAGATTGTTCAACAAACTACAGACAAGACTAAGATGATTCAGGAGAAGATGAGAATTGCTCAGAGTCGACAGAAGAGTTATCATGATAAGAGGAGGAAGGCACTTGAGTTCCAAGAGGGAGATCATGTGTTTCTTCGTGTTACTCCGATAACTGGTGTTGGTCGAGCTTTGAAGTCAAAGAAGTTGACACCTCGATTTATTGGTCCCTATCAGATTTTAGAAAGGATAGGAGAGGTAGCCTATCGTATCGCTTTACCGCCGTCGCTTGCGAATTTGCATGATGTTTTTCATGTGTCTCAGTTGAGGAGATACATTCATGATCCGTCGCATGTAGTCCAAATAGATGATGTACAGGTGAGAGATAACCTGACTGTTGAAACATCACCTATGAGGATCGAGGATCGAGAGTTGAAGCAGTTGCGGGGTAAAGAGATTGCCTTGGTGAAGGTAGCTTGGGGAGGACCAGCAGGTGGCAATGTGACCTGGGAACTTGAGAGTCAGATGAAGGAGTCTTATCCGGAGTTATTTGCTTGAGGTATGTTTTCGAGGACGAAAACTCTTTTAGTGGGGGAGAGTTGTAACACCCCAATTAAAATAAGATAATTATTTAATTTAAATTAATATTTTTTTTATTAATTTAATTGAATAATTGGAATTTGGGATTATTATTACTATTATTTTGGAATAATAATTATTGGGATAATTATTTATTGGAAATATATATAAGTTGGAATTAAGGAAAAAGTCCCATTTTGGAGTAAAAAGGTTTTTACGTGAAAAACAGAGAAGCGATCGTGAAAGAGGAAAAGGGCAAAGGCAGAGCAAGAGGAAGAAGGTTGGAGAAGAGAAGAGCTTGAAGCTTGAGATTTGCCGGATTAACTCAGGTAAGGGGGGTTTATCATCGGTTAAAGGGTATTATATGATAATATGTACTGGGTAGTGATAACCATTGTTTTATCTCTGATTGGATTGTTGTATGATGAATTTGTGAGCCAGTGGATGAATGAAATTAGATGATAATTGAAAGGGAATTCGTAGAAATTTAACATCTATGCACATAACAGCCAGTGGATGAATGAAATTAGATGATAATTGAAAGGGAATTCGTAGAAATTTAACATCTATGCGCATAACAGCCAAATGACGTTCGCCATTATGCCTTCGGCGTTCGCCGTTTGGGTTTTTTTTCAGAATAAGAGCGTTTAACGCTAATGGCGTTCGCCATTAGCCTAATGGCGTTCGCCATATCAGTTTGACAGACAGTTTTTCCAGAATGAGAGCGTGTAACGCTAATGGCGTTCGCCATTAGCCTAATGGCGTTCGCCATATCAGTTTGAAGGACAGATTTCGCGTTTTAAACTCCCAGATGTGATATCGTTGTAATGTTGTTGTCGTTTTGTTGGGTCTTGAGTAGTATAGGTATTAGTAGAGTGTGCTAATACTGTGTTTGATTATGTGGCATGATATGATATGCTGTTGTGATAAAATGTGTTAATGATGTGTGATGCTATGCATGATGCTGTGAATGTATCAGTTATGTATGCATTGTGAATAGACTGCTTTGTGGCTTAGAGTGTGAGCATGTGTCTATTCTTGAATTGTTGTTGATGTTGCATTGCTAGATGATTAGCGTGCATAGCATAGCCTTCGGGGCTGTAGCTAATTCCCATTGTGAGGAATTAGTGAGTGAACCATTGTGGGTTTGTTGTTGATGTTTGCATGCTAGATGATTAGTGTGCATAGTCTAGCCTTTGGGGCTGTAGCTAATTCCCATAGTGAGGAATTAGTGAGTGAGTCATTAGATCTCAATGAGTGGGACTAGTGAGCTTAGTAGCCGTATCTGGAGGGATCGGTGAGCTTGAACTATATGTTCAGGAATAGTCGGTACCGCATGTGTGGAGTCTCATTGCATAAATATATGTATGGCGTATAATATGAATGGATGTATTCCAATATTATACGTGTGTTGTGTTGTTGTTAAGTCTGATTTGAGTTTATACTGGTGTTGTGTACTGATGTTGAGTATGATGTTTAAGCCGATGATCTATTGATGAATGTGTGTTGCAATTAGGGTGATTGATGTGTTAATTACTTAGCATTACATGTTGTTCTATAATGCTTATTATATTGATTGAGGAACTCACCCTTACAACTATTTTTCAGGTAACGAGAAATGAGTTGAGTAGAAGCTATGCTTGGAGTCTAGTGTAGTCTCCATAGTGGGTCATGCTCTGATAGATGTAACATCGGGAGGGAACCTTTTAATTGTTGTTGTTGATGGTTTTGAACTAAATTACATGTGAATGTTACATGTTTTACATGATTGAGTTGATCTCTATCCGCTGCGTAATTGTGCAAATACTTTATGTTTAAATTAAATAAATGAGCATGACTGTTATATTGTTTAAATGGTGTGGAATAATTGTGTGACACCCTTGGTGCATAATTACTCTGATTATGTGTTTATTATTTTTAATCAAATTTTGGGGTATTTTAGAAGGGTGTTACACAACAGGCGTAACAAACAAGACGCGTGACGTTCGTAACAGACCCATGACGGTCGTAACAAGGGCGTGACGGTCGTCACGTGCTTTGTGACGGTCGTCACATTCACAAGTCCAGAAAACTAGGCATTTCTGTTTTGGCCCTGTGACGGGCGTAACATGCCTGTGACGGTCGTCACACTCACAAGGTCAGAATTCTCGGGGTTCCTGTTTTGTGACTACGCAAGGGTTGTGTTCATGCAAAACCATGTCCATTCCAAATGAATTGTTCATTAAAATTTTGGTCGCCGAAACCCCCGGCCAACTCTGCGTAGTTTGATCGGTCGCCGAAATTTAATTTGGTTTTAATTAATTAAAGGAATTAAAATTAACAATAATAATGTGTTTGTTATTATTGCCTTGTTGTGATCAGTTATGGCCTTAGTCTTTCTTTATTTTATTTTGGGTTTTTAAATACGACCTGCGTGTCGTGCCTCTCCTTTTGATCTCTTAATGTAACTTCTTTTCTCATCTCAAACCCTCGTATGTAAAACGAGTTTCTTCTGTAATGTAATGATATGAAGAAAGAGAAGAATTCAATATCAAAGGAGAATAATGATATGAAGAAAGAGAAGAATTCAAGATCAAAGGAGGACAACCTTGAAGATCTTGCTTGGAGAAGCTTAGAGAAGAATTCAATACTAAAGGAGGACAACCATGAAGATCTTGCTTAGAGAAGCTTAGATCGTTATTAGGTTAGCTTAGGTTCTCTCATTGGCTTGGGAGAACAATTGCGCTAGGGGCCATAACTGTTTCATTGTGTATGTATGTTGATGCATGTGAATGTATGTTGATGCATGTGAGAGAAGATTTATATGATAAACAAGCCGGTGAGATCATAACAATTGCAATTCCCTCAAACTAAAATATTAAGTTTATGCTTTCCAAGTTTTAGCACTCATCAAGACTAGTATCGAATAATGTAGGTTTCGCCAAAGCGAGGTGCATGTTCTATATTGGTAAGGTGCGATGGGATAATTGTAATATCCAACTGCTAAAACAATGAGTCAAACTTAACTAAACAAATTATGAGAATATTATATATGTTTGCTTTCCAAGTTTTAGCACTCATCAAGACTAGTATCGAATAATGTAGGTTTCGCCAAAGCGAGGTGCATGTTCTATATTAGTAAGGTGCGATGGGATAATTGTAATATCCAACTGCTAAGACAATGGGTCAAACTTAATTATAATAATATCATATATGTTTGAGAAGCAAGAGTTGGGAATGATCCATATGATGGATTGGAATAAGGAGTTATTCACCCAACTGAAATTTTCGAGAGTTGTATGAGATACAACTGGAAGGAGTTCCTACCTAAATAACCTAGTTTTGTGTAATCCGCCTACGCGGACTTAGAACGAAGTGAAATATGGATCTCGACCCACTAGAAAATCTTCCAACGGGATTTTCCGAATCAAATGATGAGGGTCATTTGTTTTGAGTAAAATAGTGGGAGCATATTTGATTAAAGGCCTAATTAAATATGTCAATGATACTAATATTTTCTTAATCCTTAAAGAGATAACCATGACAACAAACACCTCTAACAACATCTTGCGATCAATCCTTGACAAAGAAAAATTGTCTGGGACAAATTTTCTGGATTGGCACCGAAACCTGAGGATTGTCCTCAAACATGATAAAAAGCTGTATGTCTTGGAGACTCCTGTTCCTGAAGAGGAACCTCCTAGTTCTGCACCTAAGGCAGAAAGAGATGCTTATAAGAAGCATGTTGATGATGCCAATGAAACTGCTTGTCTCATGCTAGCTACCATGAACTCAGAATTGCAAAAGCAACATGAGAACATGTCGGCGTTCGATATGATCGAACACCTGAAGTTGCTCTATCAAGAGCAGGCAAGGCATGAGAGGTTTGAAGTTTCAAAAGCCCTTTTTCAAAGCAAGTTAGCTGAAGGAGCCCCTGTAAGTCCCCATGTGCTCAAGATGATTGGGTATGTGGAAAACCTTGACAGATTGGGTTTTCCCCCGGAAAGGAACTTGCAACTGATTTGATCTTGCAATCGTTGCCAGATAGATTCAATCAATTTATCCTAAATTTCAATATGAATAATATGGATAAATCTCTTCCTGAACTGCTAGGCATGTTAAGAACTGCTGAGCAGAATCTGAAGACAAAAGGGAAGTCCATTCTGATGATCGGAAATGGAAAGAGACAGAACAAAAGGCCCACCAAGCAGGGTGATAAAGGGAAAGGCAAGCAAGTTGCCAAACCCAGACCCTCTGTTGCTGCTTTGAAGCCTAGTGGAGGCATAGCAAAGGCAGGCACCTGCTTCCATTGCGGTAAGACCGGACACTGGAAGAGAAACTGCCCAAAGTACCTGGAAGATACGAAGAATGGAGTAGAAACTTCAACTTCAGGTATTTTTGTTATTGAAATAAATTTATCTACTTCTGCATCATGGATATTAGATACTGGATGCGGTTCTCACATTTGTACAAATGTGCAGGGGCTAAAAAGAAGTAGAGATTTGGCAAAAGGTGAAGTTGACCTACGAGTTGGCAATGGAGCAAAGGTTGCTGCTTTAGCCGTAGGAACTTATGTATTAACTTTACCTAGTGGTTTAATAATTCAGTTAGAGAACTGTTATTATGTACCTGCAATTAGCAGGAATATTATTTCCATTTCTTGTTTGGACAAGTTTGGTTTTTCATTTATAATAAAGAACAATTGTTGCTCAATTTATTTGAATGATATATTCTATGCTACTGCACAAATGAGCAATGGACTGTATGTCCTTGATCTCGAAATGCCTATATATAACATTAATACTAAAAGAATGAAACCTAACGAGTTAAATCCAACTTACCTTTGGCATTGTCGATTAGGCCACATAAATGAGAAACGCATTTCCAAACTCCATAAAGATGGACTCTTGGACTCTTTTGATTATGAATCATATGAGACATGCAGATCTTGTTTAATTGGAAAGATGACAAAGTCTCCATTCACAGGAAAAGGTGAAAGAGCTAATGATCTTTTGGCCCTCATACATACTGATGTATGTGGACCACTGAACATACCAGCCAGAGGAGGTTTTCAGTACTTCATCACATTCACTGATGATTTCAGTAGATATGGTTATGTGTATTTAATGAAACACAAATCAGAGTCCTTTGAAAAGTTCAAGGAATTCAAGAATGAAGTACAAAACCAACTAGGTAAGAATATTAAAACTCTTCGATCAGATCGAGGTGGTGAGTATTTAAGCCTAGAGTTTGATGACCATCTAAAAGAGTGTGGGATCCTATCCCAACTTACTCCTCCTGGAACACCCCAATGGAATGGTGTATCTGAGAGAAGAAATCGAACCCTGTTAGACATGGTCCGATCCATGATGAGTCACGCCGATCTTCCAAACTCCTTTTGGGGACATGCACTATTGACAGCAGCTTACACACTTAACCGTGTTCCATTCAAGAAGGTTGACAAGACACCATATGAAATATGGAGTGGTAAGAAACCACATATGTCTTACATGAAGATTTGGGGTTGCGAAGTTTATGTGAAACGACAAATTTCAACTAAGCTTGAGCCCAAATCTGACAAATGCTTATTTGTGGGGTATCCTAAAGAAACAAGAGGATATTATTTCTACAATCCTTCTGAGGGCAAAGTGTTTGTCACTCGAACTTGAGTTTTCCTAGAAAGGGATTTTATTTCCAAAGGAATCAGTGGGAGGAAAGTAGAACTTGAAGAAATTCAAGAATCACAAAGTATCGATACACCTATGGAGGAATTAGAGCAGGAAACACAAGTAGTTGTGTAAGAGCAACCTGCTCAAGTAGAACAAGACCAGCGTAGGTCAGGCAGGATACGTCACCTGACTAAGATATATGGATATCTGATCTAGGTGATGTATTACTCATGGATCAAGATGAGCCTGTGACCTACTCATGGAATCTTCGTTTTGATGAAATAGTAAAACAATATGGATTCATCAAGAACGAAGATGAGCCTTGTGTCTACAAGAAGGTTAGTGGGAGCATGATCGTATTCCTGGTATTATATGTAGATGACATATTACTTATTGGAAACGATATCCCTACCCTGCAACAAGCAAAGTCTTGGTTGGGGAAATGCTTTTCTATGAGGGACCTAGGTGAAGCAGCCTATATATTAGGAATTAGAATCTATAGAGATAGATCATAAAATGCTCGGCCTGAGTCAGAGTACATAGACAAGGTGCTGAGACGCTTTAATATGAATGATTCCAATGATTATGTGTTTTGCTTAAATGGTGGCGCTGTGAGCTTGAAAAGTTCAAAGCAAGATACAGTTGCTGATTCTACAACCGAGGCCGAGTATATTGCTGCCTCAAGTGCAGCAAAAGAAGTTGTTTGGATCAAAAAGTTCATTAGTGAACTTGGCATAGTCCCTAGCATTGTGGATCCCATTGGTATCTATTATGATAACAATGGTGCTATCGCACAAGCTAAGGAGCCTAGATCTCACCGACGATCCAAACACATACTTAGACGTTGTGTGAGAATATGCAGAGTACCTACACTTGACAATATAGTTGACCCACTGACAAAGCCTCTTGCGCAGCAGAAGCATGATGGCCATACTAGATCAATGGGCATACGGGGTATGCCAGATTGGCTCTAGTGCTAGTGGGAGATTGTTGGTGTAAGCCCTAGAGGCCAATACATTTTGGTACTTGTATCGAATAATAAAAGGCATTCTCTTTATTATGGTTGATTAATAAAGTCCCTGGAATAGATAGTCCGTTTAATGTATTAAGTGTGACTTAATCATGAGAACACATTAAACATAAGGATACTATTCCTAAAGTATCCGTAGTCGAGCTTTAGTGTGAAGTGGGATAACATTAAAGCATTAAGACTATTATGTTTGTAGACTGATGATCACATCTCATGGATCATGGATAAAGAGTTATCAAGTCTTAAACATAGGTATGAATATTAGGAGTAATATTTATACCGGATTGACCCGCTATGAGAATACTATATAGAACGTTATGCAAAGTGTCATAAGTTATTCTCATGGTGATAATAGTGTATTCCACTCTTCGACCTGAAACCACTATGGATCCTAGGTGTGGAGTCGAGTGCTTTATTGCTGATCCAACGTTGTCCGTAACTGGATAACCATAAAGACAGTTGATGGGTACTCCACGAAGCATGTTGAGGGACATGAGTGACCTAGATGGAATTTGCCCATCCTGCATAACAGGATAAATGTCTATGGGCCCAATATTGAACTGGACAAGGATGACACGGTCTATGCCTTGTGTTCAATATAGATATAAGGGCAAAAGGGTAATTATACACATAAGTATTATCACAGAAGGAATTGTCAGATCACATGACATTTTCGTGTCTTGGATAGCAGTGATGTGTTGCTAGATACCGCTCACTGTTTATTATGTTAAATACATGATTTAATATAATTGCCAACGCCGCGAAAACCTACAGGGTCACACACAAAGGACGGATTGATGAGAGATAGAGTAACTAAGGAATATCGTAAGGTACGGTGCCCTTAAGTGGATTATAGAACATCGTAAGGTACGGTGTACTTGAGTAGAATACGAAATATGGTAAGGTACCATGGGCTTAAGTGATTTTGGGCATATTATAAGATATGGGCCAAAATACACTTAAGTGGGCTTTTAGCTTGAAGCCCACACAAGTGGTTCTATAAATAGAACCCTTGTGCAGAAGCACTAAGTGCGGTTGCATTCTTTTTGTTTTCTCTCTCTCTCTCTCTCTCTCTCTCTTACTCAAAGCCTTCATTCGTACCAGCTAGCACTGAGATTGAAGGAAACCGTTCGTGTGGACTGAGTAGAGACGTTGTCATCGTTCAACGTTCGTGATCGTTTAGTGGATCTGCATCAAAGGGTTTGATCGTCACAAGAGATCTACATCAAAGGGTTTTGATCGTCAGAAGAGATCTTCACCAAAGGTTTCAACCGTCATAAGAGGTAAATATTCTATCACTGATCATGACCATTCGTAAGGATCTCTAAAGGAGAAATTTTTAATTTCCGCTGCGCTTTGGGTCGCAATTCTCCTTCAGGAACCCCAAGCTGAGAAAGATGATGACTCATCTAGATCAGAAAAGGAAGTGGCTGCTGAGGGGCTATGCTCTCTAGGTAAAACCCTACCTAGCAAGAAACCAACAAATATGTGTCAGGAGAATATTATTGACCTAGAGGAAGAAAGCTCTGAAGAAAAGGATGACACTTTGGTCCATCTTGTAAAACCAAGTGTAGTTGAGAAACTAAGAACTAGAAAAGGGAAAAGTGTGGCTAAAATGAGAACAACAAGAAGAGTAAAAAAGGTTGTTGGTGTAGGACCCTCCAAATCTTGGAGTAAAATTGAGGTTAGGAAAAGGAAAGAAAGAAACAGTTCTGACTCTGATGAGGATGTCGAAGACGATGTCCCAGACATCTCCCCTGCAAAAAGGCAGGCTGTTAAGAAGTCTCCTGGTAAATCTGTTGTTGTGCACCTAGACAATATCTCCTTCCATTTAGAAGATGGTGCTGCAAAATGGAAATTTGTCATTCAGAGGAGGGTAGCTGTTGAAAGAGAGCTTGGAAAAGAGGCTGTAGAGGTAAAGGAAGTAATTGATTTGATAAAAAATGATGGACTAATGAAGATTGTGGTTGCTCTACCCCAATGTTATGAGGGGTTAGTAAAAGAGTTTATTATGAATATCCCTGAGGATATTTATGAAAGGAGCAGCAAGGAGTTCTGCAAGGTGTTTGTAAGGGGTAAATGTGTGAAATTCTCACCAAGCATTATCAACAAGTTCCTAGGAAGAGGAACTGATAGAGGAGTGGATCTAGAGACTACAGATAATGAGGTCTGTAGGATTATTACAGTTGGCCAAGTTAAGGAATGGCCTAGTAGGAATCACCTATCAACTGGAAAGCTCACTGTCAAATATGCCATCTTACACAAGATTGGTTCAGCCAACTGGGTGCCTACTAATCATATCTCTACCATCTCCATTGGTCTTGGAAGAATCATTCATGCAATTGGAACCAGGATAAACTATGACTTTGGAAGGTTTGTATTTGATCAAACTATCAGACATGCCTCATGTGAAGCTGCCCATTGCCTTCCCATCCATTATTTGTGGTATTATCTTGAGTCAACAACCAGGCATTCTGAATACAAGTGACATGCCAAGCAGAAGAAAACCCCCTCTATCCATTCATTATAAGCTGTTTGAGGGAAGTCATGTCAATGATGTTGTCATGACATCTGCTAGAAAGGAGCCTACATCTCAAGGGAGTTTAATTGATCAATTAAAAGAAACCTGCAAAGAACTGGATAATGGTATAAGGGTAGCCAAGGCAAGAAAATAAGCTCTGGAAGTTCTTATTAGGAGCCTATAACAGGAAGAAGTGGAGAAGGGTGGTAAAGATTCAGATACCAATACCTCAAGAGAGAGGTCAAAAGCTCAATCCAGTGGCAGCTCTAAAAGCTCTGAAGGCTCTGAAGATTCTGAAGGTGAAGGTGATACTTCTTCCTCTGATTGATGGTTCCCCTCATTGATGCCTATGTGTAATATTTTGGGCTCTTAATGAGTTCCTTGGATTTTTTCATTATCTCAGCTATCACAGATGTGTATGATGATGGTTTGTACTTCCTAACTACTATGTTTTAACATTCTTAATGTTATAACATCTGATCTGACATTCTCTGCTAGGCTAATTAACATTTATTTTGTCTAATTGGTCACCTTTGGTCAATTTTGACTAAAAAGGGGGAGAAGTGTTGATGTGGAAGCAGTTAAAGTTGTGGAGCTGTGAGGAGATATATGTAGCTGAACAGATGGATAGCTATGAGATGTGCTTGTTGTAAAACAGAATGATGTTCTGTTTACAGATGTCAAAGAAGATGTCTGATATGGTGCACAAGTGTTGATGTTGAAGGAGATGTCAAAATGACATTCTGGCTGGTACAAGTGTTGTGGTTACAGTAGCTGTTATTTTCATGGAAGATGTGTGCACAGATTTAGGGGGAGAAGGAGTGCCCTTGTATTTGTGTGTCTTACTAGTTGCATCCATAACTAGTAATTCTGTTTCTGTTGCACAAACTTAGGGGGAGGAGAAGTACCCTTGTGCATGTGTGTATTACTAGTAGTTATATCTAGTAATTGTGTTTGCTTCTACTGCTGTTTAAACTGTTATTTAATTGTTGATAGTTTTCTTGTGAACAAAAAGGACAGATATATGTTTTAGCCAAAATTTGCCAAAGGGGGAGTTTGTTGGTTCTAAGTGTTGGCAACAATTTTGGTAAAACAAAGAGTGTTCACAAGATGTTATGTGTGATGTCTTAAAGATATCATATGTACCTGCTGGAGTTCAAGAACATAATCATGCAGGATTGTTTCAGAATGTCATATACAATGCCATGGCTTCTGATAATGTGTTCCTGCTGGAGTTAAAATGGAAAAACATAATTATGCAGGATTGTATCAGGATGTCATACACGATGTCATGACATCTGATGTTTGTGTACCTGCTGGAAGTTATAAAAGGAATTATGGAATTATGCAGGATTTTTCCAGGATGTCAGACCCGATGTCATGACATCCTGTACACAGAACATTCAGTATGAATGTCTGGTGTTTTATGATTGCACAATTAATGGCAATCAATGCATGATTGAAGATCTGATTTGCAGGCGCATTCAATCATTGATTACAACCTGATTTACTTATTTTCCAAGGAGATCTAACCAGCTGTCATGAGAAGATTTGATTGGAAAATAGATTTAGGGTTTTCAAGATGTCCAAGCCTAGCTGAAAGCTTCTATAAAAAGGGACTTGGAAAACCTAGTTTAATACACAACCAATACTGAGCGAAATATAGAGAGAGAGCTAGGGTTTGTGTCTGTTTAGTCGTGAGACTTGTAAGCGATTCAAGTCATCTTTTGATGATTGAATTGGACTGATTTGTGGTTGTAATTTGTCACTCTAAAGCTGTTAAGCAAGAGTGTGTGTCTACTTGATCAAAGCTGTGAAGCAAGATCAAGTGTGTGTCTACTTGATCAAAGTTGTGAAGCAAGATCAAGTGTGTGTCTTCTTGATTGAAACTGTGAAGTAAAATCAAGAGTGTGTTATTGAAAAGTGTTTATTTTTCTCAAGGGATTGTTGTTTAAGATCACAGGTGTGATTGTAGGGAAGCGAGTGGATTCTCATATCTAAGAGTGCTTAGGTAGAAATTGTACGGGTGGAGATTAGGTGAGAAAGACTGTAACTTGTTGAAGTGTACGGAGAGTCTTTGAACTAATTCTATTTTAGTGAATTTCCTTTCTGGCTTGGTAGCCCCCAAACATAGGTGAGTTTCATCGAACTGGGGTAACAATTTCTTGTGTCATTTGCATTACCATTCTATATCTTTCTTCTGTTAGTGTAACTCAGATATTAGTGTCGTGACATTACCTTCGACATCTCATATCTGATACCAGAATTTCAGGAGTAAAGTTAACAGATGAATACGTAGCCATGGATGAATGTGAAGAGGAAGAAGAAGAATACGGATTATAGGAGAGGGAGAAGAAGAAGTTCAAATTGCAAAATCAATTCATTTTTGGATTTAGTCTTTCTCATTATGTAATATATACACATGTATTACAAATATGAAATAAGAAAGACAAGGGGCTTAGTGGAGAGACATCTTTGTTGTAAATGTTAAATGCAATTAAATTTCTGTTATTACCTTCCAGTTTTCCAAAAATAACAGAATTTAATTGTTGGGTCACTTTAGTTGTATTTTTTGTTATTCTCTCAATGTATAAATACTCTTGTAATATTCCCAATTCCAATTAATGCTAAATTTACTATTCATCCAATATCATTGTGTTCTCTCTAATTCTCTCTCAACTTTATCTTCCCCAATTTCTTATCTTCCACCATTGTCAAACCTTCAATTTAAGTCTTTATGTTCTAACATTTGGCATCAAGAGCTTTGGTTGTTGATCCTAATCCGCTACAACAATGGCAACCGTTTCCAATGATTGAATTCCCACCAATCTCCCGATTCTTGATTCGAAGAACTATGATAAATGGGTGAAACAAATGAAGGTCTTGTTTGTTTATCAAGAGGTGCTTGAGATCGTCGTCAATGGAGTTACACAATTAGGGGCAGAGGCTACCAACATTCAAAGAGCTACACACAAAGAAGAGAAGAAGAAGGATTACAAAGCCCTATTCTTGATTCATTCGTGTGTTGATAACGACAATTTCGAGAAGGTCGGCATTGTGAACTGGCGAAGCAAGCATGGGAAATCTTGGAGAAAGCATATGCCGGTGCCGTCAAAGCGAAGGTTGTAAGGTTACAAACTTACAAGCGACAGTTCGAGTTAACACAAATGGAAGACAAAGAAACAATCAACGACTACATTACGTGCATTACTCGGTTAGTTAATCAAATCAAATCTTGTGGGGAAACGATTCTTGAGCAGAATGTTGTATCGAAAGTATTGCGTTCGTTAACATCGCATTTCGACAACATAGTTGTGGCTATTGAAGAATCAAAGGATCTAACAACTTTGAGCAAGGATGAATTGTAAAGTTCGTTAGAGGCACATGAATAAAGGATGGATGAGAGAGGCGTCGACAAAGCCAAAGCGGGGATTGCTTTGCAAGCGCGTTTCAATGAAAAGAATAAGAGGTCGAAAGGAAAATTTGCGGTGAGAGGTAAATCAAATTTTCAGAATTTTGGTTCAAACGATTCACAAAATTCAAAGCATTCAACGAGTGAAAAGGGTGAAAGTAGCTCCAAGGATAGTGGTCATAGCAATGGTTTTAAGAAGCGTGATATGAGTAAGGTGCAATGCTACAAGTGTAGAAAGTTTGGACACTTTGCAAATTTGTGTCGTGGTAAATCGAATGAGAATCACAATAATGAAGTCAAGGTTGCTAGGGAAGAGGTAGATGATGAAGACACACTTCTAGTAATGATCACGGAGGAGAGTTACGGCATTACGGATGTTCCGGGCAACAACTGCAGTAGTGATAGTTTGCGGGACAGCAGTTGTACCGTTTCGGAAAATAGCGAGAAAACGCATTCGGATCGAAGTTCATTGGTTACCGTTCGTGATGGAGTCCAAGGGAGAGATGAGTGGTACTTGGATTCCGGTTATTCAACACATATGACGGGTCGAAATGATTGGTTTGTGCAAATCAATCAAGCGGAAAAAAGTAAAGTCAAATTTACCAACGACACCATTTTAAGTGCCGAAGGGGTAGGAGATGTTTTGATCGAAAAAAGGAATGGTGGACATTCAAGGATCAAAGATGTCTTGTATATACCGGGAATTAAGTGTAATCTTTTAAGCATTGGACAATTACTTGAAAGAGGATACAAAATTCGTCTGGAGGACAAGATTTTACGCGTTTTGGATTCAAATGGTGTGTTGATTCTAAAAGCGCAGATGGCTACCCATAGAACCTTTAAGGTTGAGTTAAAGGTTACGGAGCATCGTTGTCTAGCAACCATGGCAAGTAGAGATGAGTGGTTATGGCATTACCGTCTTGGTCACCTTAATTTTAGGGATCTAAGAATGTTGCAACAAAGTGAAATGGTAACGGGGCTGCCACACATTAGTATTCCAACTGAATTGTTTGAGGAATGTGTGAAGGCTAAACAACACAAGAATGTGTTTAGAAAAGATGCGGGTCGAAGAAGCAAAGGCTTACTTGAGGTGGTATGTTCCGACGTTTGCGGACCGATGCAAGTAGAGACTTATGGTGGCAATCAATATTTTATTACGTTCATTGACGATTTTAGTAGGAAGCTTTAGACATATCTTATCAAGAGAAAATATGAGGTATTTGGAGTTTTCAAGAATTTAAAATCCATGGTGGAGCGCCAAAGCGGTTGGAAGCTCAAAACTCTCAAAACGGATGGTGGAGGTGAGTATACCTCTAGTGAGCTTGGGAAGTTTTGTGATCTTGAGGGAATTGTACGTGAGGTGGTGCCTCCGTATACGCCTCAACAAAATGGGGCTTCTGAGAGGAAAAATCGTACAATAATGAACATGGTGCATAGTATGTTTTGTGGGAAAAATTTGCCTAAGGAATTGTGGGGTGAGGTCGCGTCTACAGCCACCTACTTGTTGAATAGGTGTCCCACTATGAAGCTGGAGAAACTCACACCGGAAGAGGCTTGGAGTGGCTTCAAACCGAATTTGAATCATTTGCGCGTTTTTGGATTGATTGCATATCGTCATGTACCGAACCAACTTCGGAAGAAATTGGATGATAAGGGTGAGAAGATGATATTTGTAGGATATCATTCTACTGGAGGGTACAAGTTGTTCGATGGAAAAAATCGGAAGATCTGCATAGCCCGGGATGTGACTTTTGATGAAGTCAAAAGTGCAGAAAATGTAGCAGTGGCCGGTTACCCTACTAGCAGTAACCAGTTACTCACAGAAAAACAGCAGCATCAGTGTTTTGAAATCCTGATCTGGAGGCTTCCGACACCGCTGTACCAGCACCTACAGTAGCGCAAAATGATGTTGTTAATAACGGTAGACCAGTGAGGCAAAGAGCTTTGCCTCATAGACTCCGAGATACGAAAGATTCCAAGATAACAAAGTGAATAACGATGGTGATTTTGTTCATTTCGCGCTTATGGCCGAATCCAAACCGGTAAATGAGGAAAAAGCCTTAAGTGATCCTAAGTGGATATGTGCAATGAAAGAGGAGCTGAAATCTATTGAGAAAAATGGTACTTGGGAGTTGGTCGATTTACCACTTGGAAAGAAACTGATAGGTGTGCGATGGGTCTTTAAGGTTAAAGCAAATCCCAAAGGTGAAGTAATCAAGCACAAAGCTCGATTAGTGGAGAAGGGGTTCTTGCAACGAGAACGTATAGACTATGAGGAGGTATCCGCACCGGTGGCTAGATTAGAGACTATTCGTTTGGTTGTTGGTATTGCGCATAGCAATAATTGGATGGTTTACCAAATGGATGTCAAATCTGCATTTTTGAATGGTCCTCTTGTTGAGGAAGTCTATGTGGGGCAGCCACCCGGTTTCGTGATAAAAAATCAAGAGATGAAGTATTACAAGCTACACAAGGCGTTGTATGGTTTGAAATAAGCTCCAAGAGCTTGGAACAAACGTATTGACGACTTTCTTATTGACATTGGTTTCAAACGATGTGTATCCGAACATGGAGTTTATGTGAGATCGGATACGAATGGTGGTGTTATTATACTTTGCTTGTATGTTAATGATCTCTTGATTACGGGAAGCCATGACAAGAGTATTTCAAGGTTCAAAAGTGAGCTCATGAGAGAGTTTGAGATGACGAACCTTGGTGTCATGAATTACTTCCTTGGCATAGAGTTTCACAAGTCAAAAGTGGGGTTGCTTATGCACCAAAGGAGGTATGCTTTAGATATTTCGAAAAAAGTGTGATATGGAGCATTGTAATGCTTCTATTACACCTTGTGAGGCTAGAGTGCAGCTGTCCAAAAGTGATGAGGAGGAGGATGTCAATCCAACGCTTTACCGGAGCTTGATTGGATCGTTACAGTATTTGTGCAATACGCGACCGAAATTGGCTTTTAGTGTCAGTATTGTGAGTAGATTCATGGAGAGACCTAAGGTGTCTCACTTGGCGGCGGTCAAGAGGATCCTTAGATATGTGAAAGGTACTCTTGACTGCAGAATTCTCTTTCCCGCATCGGACACGTGGCCTAAGTGCAATTTACTTGGCTACACCGATTCTAATTGGTGTGGAGATAAAGATGACCGAAAATCGACGGCGGGGTACATCTTTATGTTTGGTAGTACACCAATCTCTTGGTGTTCGAAAAAGGAACCGGTTGTAGCACTCTCTTCTTGTGAGGTCGAGTACATTGCGGCGTCGTTAGGTGCATGCCAAGCTATGTGGCTTATGAATCTATTGAAGGATTGGGATGTGGTGTTGATGCTGCCACCATACTGTTTGTAGACAATGTTTCCGCGATAAATCTTGCGAAGAATCCGATTGCACACGGAATGAGCAAGCATATTGAGATGCGCTTTCATTATTTGAGAGAATTGGTCAGTGATGGAAAGCTTAGATTGAGCTATTGCAGAAGCGAAGACCAGTCGCAGATTTGTTGACAAAGGGTGTGACAAATGATGTGTTCAAGAGGCTGAAGAAGTGCTTGAGCATGGTGGACTTGGAGCAACTAAAGCGAGGTGGTGTTTAAATGCAATTAAATTTCTGTTATTACCTGCTAGTTTTCCAAAAATAACAGAACTTAATTGTTGGGTCACTTTAGTTGTATTTTGACTTGTATATTTTGTTATTCTCTCAATGTATAAATACTCTTGTAATATTCCCAATTTCAATTAATGCCAAATTTACTATTCATCCAATATCATTCCGTTCTCTCTAATTCTCTCTCAACTTCATCTTCTCCAATTTCTTATATTCCACCATTGTCAAACCTTCAATTTGAGTCTTTATGTTCTAACAGTAAATACATGGTTCATGGTTTGACCCCTCTTGAAACCATTTTTGAAAATTTTGACTTTTATCATTTAACACCAAAAAAATTAAATAATAAATAATTAATAATGTGGAATTTTGACTTTTATCATTTAACACCAAAAAGATTAAATAATAAATAACTAGTAATATGGAATTAAAAAATTAAAAAAATAAAGGAAAAAAATATGTCACATCTTAAACGTTATATATTTTTATGCATATATCATATTAAATACATATAACTTTTATGCATATGTTATATAACAGAATAAAAAAAATTATATTATTATAAATTTGTTATAATTAAATTTGTATAATATAAATATATAAAAATATATTTTTATTAAATACGTTTAAATGTTGCACATCGGTGTTGTCTACTTGTAAAACTGAGTTGCAAAGTGATTTTCAACTAATAATTTGTAAAGTGATTTTCACCTAACAACGTTGCGAGGTGATTTTCTCTCGGTAAAAAAATTGTGTATCGAGGTGGATGGAATTCATTGATTTTAGATGTTGCGAGGTGATTAGCACCTAACATATTTAATTTTTTTTATAGTGGCTACAGATATATTGAAATACATAATTACTTTATTATGATGAATTTTTATTATATTAATCTTAAATTTATATAATTTTGGATCAAACATTAATGTTTGAATGAGAGTGAACAAAATTTACTGATATATAATGTAAATAGAAGAACAAAAGAATAGTAAGTTTATTAATGTAAAATGTTGTTAAAGGAAAAAGCAAAGTATTATTCAGTCACAATTTACTGATAATTAATAAAATAGTGTAAAATATCTTGTATCAATTAAATTTATTAAATATATTTATTGAATATTTTAATTTTAAATAAATAATTTTAAAATATAAATTAAAATTATTCAGTTGTAAAAGAATTTATTAATATTTAAAGACTTATTTTTTAAATGACCTTTGGGTTTGTTTGTTACAATTTTTAAACAAAAAAAAAAAAATTTAAAAATATTTTTAAGAGGCTTTAAAGAAAATCAAATGAGAAGTTAGTTAAAACAACTTCTAAAAAATTAAAGGCTCTTTCCTTTTGCGATGACTCATTCATGATAAAATTTTAAGAAATAATTAAGACACAGATTGAATTTTTAAAGTTGTTTTAGATGTATCCCTAGATATCGGTATAATCAAATAAAATCTAATTATTGAATAAGATTGAATATTTAAAGTTGTATTGAATATGGTAACAAACAAATTTTATATATAGACAGACACACTTAACCTTTACAAACAAACATCATTAGCTTTACAGCATCCATGTCACACAACGCAAACCCTTCTTCCTTAAAAGCATCCATGTCACATAACACCAAACCTTCTTCCTTAGAAGCATCGAACACAAACCCTTCTTCTGCATCCATGTCCGACAACACCAAACTTTCTTTCTTAGAAGCATCGAACACAAACCCTTCTTCTGCATCCATGTCCGAGAAAACACAACCTCGTAAAAGACTTATCGTCAAGCTCAGTTATCCTCCTGGTTCAAGAAAACGTGATTCAGATTCTTGCGCCACATATGAAAACAAGAGAAGGAAGATTCAAGATTCTGTGAAACCAGTCGTAACCTGTTATTGGGTTGATTCAAATTATTAAACCAAATCAACAGTTTTGTCTCAAACAAAGGATAGTAACATTGTTGTTGAAAACAAGAAGATCATCAAGAACCAAGTTTCCAACACAGTTACGTCTCAACCAAAGGGTAGTAACATTGTTGTTGAAAACAAGAAGATAATCAAGATCAAGAACCAAGTTTCCAACACAGTTACGTCTCAACCAAAGGATAGTAACATTGTTGTTGAAAACAAGAAGATCCTCAAGAACCAAGTTTCCAACACAATACCTTTGTCTCAACCAAAGGATAATGACAATGTTGTTGAAGACAAGAAGATACTCAAGAACCAAGTTTCCAAAACAGAAATAGCTTTTAATGGTCCGAAAGAAAGTTCAAGACATTGTTCAAAACCAGCGTCTGTGACAAGAGGTGAAGAATGTGGGTTGAAGGAACCGATGGATGGTGTTAAGAGGAGGCAATGTTGGTTGATATTAAAGAGGATGTTGGTAGATAGAGATGGTTGGGTTTTGAAAGATCCTCCAAAAATAGCAAAGTCTGATAAGTGTAAGACAAAGGCAATAGGTTTGAAGGAAATAGAGAGAAAAATGAGGTTGTATGCAACACCGGATGAGTTTGCTAGCGACATGAGGCTTGTGTTCTCTAATGCAATGGTAACCTATCCTCCAAGGAATCATATTTACCAAATTGCAAAAAAGTTTAGTGACACTTTTGAACACAAATGGAAGTCATTGAAGAATATGTGGGAACTTGAGGATACAAAAAGAAGCAACACTCACAAGAGATACTAAAGAGTGCAACATGTTGTGTTCTTATAGAAACTGTTCTGAACTAAGAAACTGTTAGCAGTAATGTGTTTTGAAATCTGTCAAGTTATTGTCAATGAATGTGTAGTATCTATGGTCAATCATTCTTTTATGTAAAATCTGCATAACTAGTTTCTGATTCTTTTAAAATTTGATGAATGTTAGTTGTTACTATTTTGTTAGTGGATTTGAATGAAGGATGCTTAATTAAATGATAGATTATGACATTACATCTTTTGCTAAATGTTTCATCTCGATGCGATAGATTATGGATCACTTATTCTCAAATATTAGATAGATTATGGATCAGACTTTTTATATAAATCATCACTTACTCATATCATTTGAAATGGATCAACACACAAAACAAGGGAACAAAAATTCAATCTATATAAAGGATATTTCTTTCATAAACGTCTCTAGCATGAACATATTTTAGTGCTTGGTTTGTTCTTTTACGACCATCATGACATGATGCACTTATGATGATACGTTAAAATTGAAAATTAACTCTGCAAGGATATCACTTTATTAGTTATGTTTAGTAATATTACTCAACCTCAATAACTCCGGCATAAATTCTTGGGAATGTTTTTAAAGTAAATTAATTTTTAACTAGGTTTTAGATTGTCTACACTTGTGATATAGAGCGGAACTAAAATTGTCCCGTTTAATACACTCTTCGTAAACTCGCACATTAAATAGATTAGATAGACTCGACTTAATTATTAACGAGCTGTGAGACGTGTATCAAATTTTAGTTTGTGTTAGTATATAGATAACCAGAGATTATCATAATCCTTAGCAAAATAATAAATAATTACATTTTTGTTTAGAAGTTAAAAAATTACAATATTAAAATTCAAATTTCTTAAAAGTTTTAACAAATTAATTATCTTTGACAATATTTTTCCATTTGTGGAACAAGAATGAGAGACGTAGGTCATGGTGTTGACCATGCTTCTAGCTCTGGTACCAAGTCTAAGACAGGACCGGATCGAACCGAGACGGTCTAACAAACAACGATATCGGGCACACATGTGTAATATTTCATGGATTTGTGTTCTCACCCAACCACAAAATTACACACCCTTGGGCCCAACCCAACTGTTCAACTTGGAATATAACACTATTAAAGTGTGTTCTTTCTCCTATGTGGGACTTTAATGAATTTTTTCAAATTCACCATCGTACACACTAGCTCATACTTGTGCTCATTTATTTCCAACTTAGTGCCACTAACTCTTTCCAATTCCTTATTAACCCATTAATTTCCAACAATCCCCTCACTTGAATTTAAAAATAGTGATTTCAGAAAGAAGGCCAAATGATTCTAAGATTGTGCATAAGCAGAATCTTGAACTTTTGTGTAGCAAGTAAGATTCTGATTCAACAAGAGTGACACAATTGTCTTGAAGTTTATCTTAGACATCAAACTCGTACACAACCTTTTCTTAATGGCTTTGCACATGTACCCCAGTTTAGTGAAGACTCTAGAAATTCTGCCTCAAAATTTTATAGGAACCGACATAAGTTCCACACTCACATATGTAAGTCTATCAAGAGTACTCCTATAGCTAGTTACTTCTTCATACAGAGTATTGATCTCATTAAGAGTTTCTAATATATCATCCTCTAATCGCTTCAGGATTCATGTTGCTCTTATTCACACTAGCATGATCACATCATATTACTCATAACTTTTTATTACCCATTGAACTTATTTCTTGGGATCTCCAGGCTATTAGGTCGGGTTTCCATAATGAGAAACTGCTTTCTCTATAGGAATTTGTCTCATCTTCTTGGATGTATTATCGAATTTCTCTCTAGCTAATCTTTTCTTCAAAGGATCTGCTAAATGTTCATCAGTGCGTACATGATCCACTCTTACAACTCTTTTAGAGATACAATGTCTAACTATGACGTGTTTTATTCTAATTTGATGTCTTTTTCCATTATAAGAACGATTCTCAATTTTTGCAATAGTCGTGTACTATCGTAGTGGATCAACACAGTTGGCACAACTTTCACTAACGGACGTTAATGCTACCATCTCAAACTCCATCTTGGATTGACCTAAGATAGATTGTTACTTTGATAGCCAAGATACAACTCCTCCAACTATATTGAATATATAGCCACAAATTGCTTTGGAATCATCTGATAAGGTATTTCAATCTACATCATTGTATCCTTCAAGTACAACAAGAAATATCTGATAACGTAAACCGAGATTCATGGTTCTTTTAAGGTACAACATCACTCTCTCAATAGATTACAAGTTCTCATTACTCGGTCTACTATATAAACATGCACAACAATTCTACGACATGCAATGTCGTGTCTAGTACAATCAGTAGCATACCTAAGACGACCAATGATACTAGCATATTCTGTTTCTGTGACACTATCACAAGTGCTCTTAAACAGTTCGACACTTAGATCATATGGTGTGCAAGAAGGTTTGCAGTTAAAGTAGTTATATTTCTTTAAGATCATCTCTACATAATTAGATTGATCCAAATAAATTCCTTTTTCGAATCAAGTGATCTTGATTCGAACAATCATACTCGCTTATCCGAGGTCTTTCATATCAAAGTTATTGCTTAAAGTTGATTTCACATTACTAATAGACGGTGTTTGATCCAAATATGAGTAGATCATCTACATAGAGACATATGATATAGCAAATGCGGTTATCATATTTGTAATAAATGAATTTGTCATTTCATTCACCTTATACCCATTTGATATCATTAAGTTATCAAAATTTTCATGCCACTACTTAAGAGCTTGTTTTAGACCATACAGAGACTTATCTAACTTACAAATCTTGTCTTCTTGCTCATGAATTGAAAACCCTTCTGGCTGGTCCGTATGAATAACAACAATTGAAATCAGTACCCTAATGGATGTAATTCTAGTGACTGGAGAAAAATTATCAAGGACATCTATATTTTCTCTTTGCCTAAAACCTTTGGCTACAAGGAGAGCCTTGTAATTATCAATGATTTTATCAGGTTTTAGTTTATTTTTCAAAACCCATTTACAGCCGATTGGTTTGCAACCAAGACACAAGTCTACTAAGTGCCAGGTCCTGCTAGATTCTAGAGAATCCATCTCATCGTTAATAGCTTCTTGAAACAAATATGCATCCAAAGATGACAAGACTTCTTTAATATTTGTTGGATCAACTTCTATTGTATAAGACGCATAATCGGGCCCATAGTCTTTAACAAACTTGTTTACTTCGTCGAAGTTTTGTCTCTACTTTATCGTTGCTTTCGGTACTTCTCATCACATTAATAGGATTCGATTTAGTGCCCCCACTATTTCTCTATTTGAAAGCAAATTTGTCTTTGTAGAATTCCATATCAATTAATTTTATGATAACTTTAGCATTTAGGTCATAACACCTATAAGCCTTAATATTTGTTGCATACCCAATGAATACACATTCATAGGCTCTACTAGTAAGTTTAACCCTCTTCGGATACGTGACTCCGAAAAAAGCCAAACAACCCCAAGTTCTAAAGTAAGACAAGTTTGGTTGTCTTTTCTTTAATATCTCATAAGGATATATCTTATTTTTAGACTTGGAAAATAAGCCAGACAACCTCAAGTTCTAAAGTAAGACAAGCTTGTTTCATGTTGTTTATAAAATTAATTAAATAAACTAGAATCATACTCATTTCTCATATCACTACGAAGTATCTTAATCTTCTTATTGATTTTCAATTTCATTCACATAAATTTTAAACATGACATGTGCTTTGTAACACCCTAAACCCCGAAAACAATTTTAATGCATAATTTAATAAAATTGCAACCACAAAGGGTGTCACTCACATCAAACATATCATGCTCGGTAACACAAGTTATAAATTTCACATAAACATTTGTCATTGCATGCTCACCTTCATTTTGGGTATCATCGTAGCGGAATCATAATTAAAGCGATTAAAAACCATATTGCACTCATACCATTTAGTCTCAACTTCAACTTCCATAACAAATAAAGAGTTTAAATAAATCATCTCAACAACCACATTAGTTATAATACTTCAACATAAACATGACATAAGAAGTGAAAGCAAACGTTCCCAGCCCGATGTTACGTGGTCATAGCAAGACCCTACTAAAGAAAACGACAAACTATTAGAAGCCACTCCAAGATCTACCTTCCACTTACTTCAGCAATGCTACTCTTGAGTATATGCATGATGCCCATGTAAATGCAACATTCAAACAAAAGGGGTGCGAATTCATTTCAATAATAAACAGTATATAAGGAAGAATAAAGTACAACATCTACACAATCATGCACAATAATATGTCACATTCTCACACCAAATCATAATCAACATCATACACGACAACATCTCCATTATCATCAACATCATACAAAACCGCATCTCAATTATTGTTAACATCATATACAACAACATCTCATTCAACAACACATCAACAATAACCAATACAAATGCAATACTTATCCAATGTACTCAGCCCCAACTCGACATGCATGTGGTACCAAATATGAACACTCATGTTCATCTCACTCCATGATCCCCACCATAGGATCGATTCCCTCTTGGAACCAGAGCATACCAAAATCGCTACCATCACCATAGGTAATACTTCACTAATCCCCCATAATAGGAATTAGCTACTCGCAGCTGATCCATCACAATGGGATCAAGGCTCACAAAAACTCATTACCATCAGCATAGGTAACACTTCGCTAATCCCCCATAATAGGAATTAGCTACTCGCATTCGATCCATCACCATAGGATCGAGACTTACCAAAACTAGACCGAAGCCTGTACACCAAGATGCATGACTCTCAAATAACATGCATTAACATTATAAGTTTTGAAATTCTGGTATCAGATATGAGATGTCGAAGGTAATATCACGACACTAATATCTGAACAATATAAACAAGATAAAAGATAAAGAAACAATAGTATAAGTGACACAAGCAATTGTTAACCCAGATCGGTGCAAACTCACCTATGTCCGGGGGCTACCAAGCTAGGAAGGAAATCCACTAAACAGAATTAGTTCAAAGACTCTCAGTAAACAACTTCAAGTTACAGTCTTTTCACCTAATCTCTACCCGTGTGACTTCTATCTAAGAACTCTTAGATAAGAGACCCTGCTCACTCCCCCTCAATCACAGCAGTGATGTAAAAACAAATATTACAAAGAAAGAAGACACTCTTCAAGAACACATACTTGATCTTTCTTAAAAGCTTCAACCAAGTAAACACACACTCATGCTTCAAAGCTTAGAGTGGACAAATTACAACACAAAAGTCAGTCCAATTCAATCATCAATAGGATGAATGAATGGCTCACAATACACAAGCTCACACAAGACTAAAACCCTTATTCTCTCTCACTATTTCGTTCATTTTCTTATGTGTTAAAACCAGGTTTTCCATGCCCTTTAAATATAAGCTTTTGAATGGGCTTGGACATCATAAAACCCTAAATTTATTTTCCTTTCGTATCTTCTTAACAGCTGATCACATCTTATTGGAAAATAAATCAATCTAGTTTTAATTACTGCTTCAATGGCGCGTTCAATCTCTACATCAATCACACATAGATTGTCATGAAAAGCGCAATCAAAAGATACATAACATTCAGACTGAATGTTTTGTATACACATGTCTTGACGTCGGGTCTGACATCTCAGCTAAATCCTGCACAACCATATTTAAACACCCTGCAGGAAACTGATATCTCATGTCAAGACAACACTTGTGACAACTTGTGAAAACTCTAGGTTTTACCAAAATTGATGCCAACACATAGAACCAACAAACTCCCCCTTTGGCAAATTTTGGCTAAAACATACATCAGATCATATGTTTCACAAGAAAATAATCACAGTATCAGTTCAGCAGCAGAAGTTAACAAACACACATTACTAGCAAAAATAGCAACTAGTAAACACATATTAAACACACATGCGCTTGTGCTCAGAACACACCACCTCCCCCTCCAGCTAGCACTAGTTTGCTTAAAACAGACAAAGCACTTCCCCTTCTAACATCACCTGTAACACAAAATACCTCCCCATCTAACTTCCCCTTCTAACATCACCTGTAACACATAATACCTCTCCATCTAACATCACCTTTAACATCACCTGTAACAACATCTATAGCATATAGTATAGCATAGCTACTTTAGCTACTTCTCCCCCTTTTTATCCAAAAGAGACAAAATAAATGTATATTCAGTCAAACAAAATGTCAAAGCAGAATGTTAAGTGTTACAGATCCAAGAACATACACAACTTTATACAAGCTGAGATAAAATCCATCAATCTAGAAAAATACATATCACAACAGCAAAACATAACTGCCAAAAAAATAGAACATCCATCACAGCAAAGAGAAAACAAAAATACCATAAGAAGAGTGGGGGGATAACTTCAACAAAAAGTTAGTCAGAGGAGCTTGAGCTTGTATCTTCATAAGCATCAGAAACAGAATTGCCACTTGATTCATCTTTAGTTGCAGACCTCTCACTAGAGGTTTGGGCTTCTGCTTCCCTGGCATGTCCAATATTCTCTCTTTCAGCTTGCTTCAAGCTTGCAATCAGAGCCTCCAAAGCTTCTTTCCTGGCTGTTGCTACCATTATCCCTGTATCCAACTCTTTACAAGTTTCCTTCAGCTCAGCAATAAGACCACCTTTTGAGGCTGGCTTTTTCATAGCAGATGTCATGACAATGTCTTCGACATGACTGCCTTCAAACAATTTGTAGTGTATTGATAGAGGAGGTTTTCTTCTACTTGGAAGGTCATTTGTACTCAGAATTCTAGGGTGTTGACTCAGGATAATCCCACAAATCATTGAGGGAAAAGCTATAGGCAGCTTTACTGCATTAGTAGAAGCATGCTTGACAATTTGTTCAAACATAAATCTATCATAATCAAATTTCAGCTTGGTTCGAACAGCAAAGATGAATCTTCCAAGGGCATTTGAAATTGTGGAAATGTGGTTGGTAGGCACCCAATTTACAGACCATATCTTGTGCAATATGGCATACTTAACAGTCAGCTTCCCAACAGGGAGATGCTTTTTACTAGGCCACTCCTTCACCTGTCTTGCTGTAATTTCCCTACAGACCTCATTGTTTGTGGCTTCCAGTTCACATGCACCTTCTGTACCTTTTCCTAGAAACTTGTTAATCACAGTGGGAGAAAATATGATACACTTCCCTCTTACAAACACTTTACAAAATTCCTTGTTGTTTTTATCAGCAATATCTTCAGGAATGTTGACAACGAATTCCTTAACCAATCCTTCATAGCACTGAGATAACCCAACCACAGTCTTCATTAACCCAGCATTTTTAATTAGGTTCATGACCTCTTTGACCTCAACAGCATCCTTGCCTAACTCTCTCTCCACAACCACCCTTCTTTGGATCACAAACTTCCATTTTGCTGCTCCATCTTCAAGATGGAAAGAGATATTGTCCAAGTGTACAATAACAACTTTCACAGGGGACTTCCTAACAGTTGTCCTCTTCACAGCGGAGATGTCAGGGACATCTTCTTCAACTTATTCATCAGACTCAGAAACTTCCCTCACTTTCCTCTTCTTCACATCAACTTTGCTCCAAGATTTTAAGGGTCCTACACCAGTAGTCTTCTTAGCAGTTTTGGCTGACATCATTTCAGCTACAGACCTACCTCTTCTAGTATTCATCCTCTTAGTCACATTAGGCTTTAAGTGATGAAGTAAGCTATCATCTTGATCATCCAACCTATCATCCTCTAGGTCAATCACATTGTTTGCAGAATCATGCTTCTTAGACTGTGAAGCATTGGCAGTAGTAGATGCCACAAATTTCTTATCAGACACAGTTTTCCCTAAAGAGCACAAACCTTCAACAGCCATATCCTTTTCAGATCTAGAGGAATCATCATCCTTCTCACTATGAGGTCTAACCTCAGGAGAGGGGTCCCTTCTTGATAGAGGAGTAGAAACTCCCTTCACAAAATGTCCTTCATTGAGGATTCTATTGACTAGGTTTCTTATGACACGATCAGTGTGATGCATGTCGTCCTTAGAACTAGTGGCATGAGTAGAGCTAGAAGGGATACTAGAGCTGTTACCTTGAGTGGGGCATGCAGAGGAATATGCATCCATGGGATGGTTAGGAGCTTCACCTGGAATAACAGACAGGGGAATCACATCTAAAATATCTTCATCAAGAAAGTCCATTGAAGGCGTTATATCCTTGTGAGTAGGCTTAGTATTTTTTGAACCAGATGGTGTTTGATGTTGTGACATCTTGTTGTTTTTGTGGAAAGGTTTCAGTTTCCCTAGCAGAGGAGTTTGAGGAAGTCGCGGGGAGTTGTAAATGTTTGAGTAGAGGTTGTGTGTGAAAAGGTAATAGATGGAATTTCCAATACTAGATGATGATTTACCATAAATGGGGCACTTAATTTTAAGTAAGCAGGCAATACTTTGATTACCTTTTCCACTCCAAATTATTGCTACAAATTCTCATAAATACAAATCCCTAATTTCCCTCTTATAAATTCAAATTGATTTGCATCCAAGGCCTTTGTAAAAATATCATCTAACTGTATTTCAGTAGCAACATGCTCTAGGGCTATAATTTTATCTTCCACTAGTTCTCTAATAAAGTGATGACGGATATCAATATGTTTTGTCCTGTTGTGCTGAATAGGATTCTTAGAAATATTTATAGCACTCAGTTTATCACAGTACAATGTCATGACATCTTGCGTGACATTGTATTCAGTCAACATCTGTTTCATCCATACCAGTTGAGAACAACTACTTCTAGCTGCTATGTATTCAGCTTCAGCAGTGGACAGAGACACACAATTTTGTTTCTTACTAAACCATGATATTAAGTTGTTCCCCAAGAAGAAGAATCCTCCTGATATGCTTTTCCTATCATCAACACTTCCAGCCCAATCAGCATCACAGTATCCAGTCAGCACATATCCAGATCCATAAGTGTACAACATCTCATAGTCACTAGTGCCATTGACATATTTCAGGATCCTTTTCACTTGGTTTATGTGACTCATTTTTGGTTCAGCTTGATATCTAGCACATACACCTATAGCAAAAGCAATGTCAGGTCTGCTTGCTGTGAGATATAACAGACTCCTTATCATGCTTCTGTAGAGACTTCGATCCACACTAACACCATTTTCATCTTTAGAGATTTTCAGATGAGCAGGAGCAGGTGTCCTTTTGTGACTTGCATTCTCTATGCCAAACTTCTTAACAATATTTTTGGCATATTTGCTTTGAGATGGAAAGATAGAATCTTCCATCTGCTTAACTTGTAGTCCAAGAAAATAGGTTAGCTCTCCAACAAGGCTCTTTTCAAATTCAGACTGTATCTGTTTAACAAAATGTTCAAGCATCTTATTTGACATCCCACCAAACACAATATCATCCACATATATCTGAGCCACCACGAGGTTTCCTCCTTCATTTTTGACAAATAAGGTCTTATCAATGCCTCCCTTTCTGTATCCATTGTCAACGAGAAACACTGTGAGTCTATCATACTAAGCTCTGAGAGCTTATTTCATCCCATAGAGGGCTTTCCTCAACTTATACACATGCTTTGGAAGATTTGGGTCTGTAAACCCTTTAGGTTGTTCAACATACACTTCCTCATTTAAGTAACCATTCAAGAAGGCACTTTTTACATCCATTTGGAATAATTTAAACTTCAGAATACATGCCACTCCAAGCAATAGTCTAATGGACTCCAAGCGAGCTACAGGGGCAAATGTTTCATCAAAGTCAACTCCTTCAACTTGAGTGTATCCTTGTGCTACCAATCTTGCTTTATTTTTAGTAACCACCCCTTGTTCATCAGATTTATTCTTGTAAACCCACTTTGTTCCAATAACATTTATTCCTTCAGGTCTTGGAACTAGTTCCCATACTTCATTTCTCTTGAATTGGCCTAACTCTTCCTGCATGGCATTGATCCAGAATTCATCAGTTAAGGCTTCTTTAACATTCTTGGGCTCAATCTTGGACACAAAACAGACATGTGAGATCACTTCCCTTGATCTAGTTGTGACCCCTTTATTTTGGTCTCCTATAATGAGATCTTTCGGATGATCCTTCTGAATTCTGATAGAGGGTCCCTTATTAATTTTATCAGCTTCAGGTTCAGCTTGAGCGGGTACACTCTCATTACTTTTGTCTGGGAGATCAACTGGGGCATCATTTAGAGATGTTTCAACATCGTCTGTGACATCAGTCTATTGATCATCAACAGCAACATTGATAGATTCCATCATTACTTTTGTTCTGGAATTAAAGACCCTAAATGCTCTGCTGTTTGTTGAGTAACCCAGGAATATTCCTTCATCACTCTTGGGATCCATTTTCCTTCTTTGTTCACGATCAGTCAGGATCTAACATTTACTACCAAACACATGGAAGTATTTGACAGTAGGTCTTCTAACTTTCCAGACTTCATATAAATTAGTTGGAGTCCCTTTCTTCAAGGTTACTCTGTTGTGAACATAGCAGGCTATGTTCATAGCTTCAGCCCAGAAGTGGTTGGGCAACTTCTTAGCATGAATCATAGCTCTGCCAGATTCTTGGAGAGTTGTATTTTTCCTTTCTACCACACCATTTTGCTGAGGGGTAATGGGAGATGAGAACTCATGACTAATTCCTTTAGATGAACAGAATCCAACAAATTTATTGTTCTCAAATTCTTTCCCATGATCACTTCTGATTATGATAACCTGACTTTCTTTTTCTCTTTGAAGTCTTAGGCAAAGATCTTTGAATACCTCAAATACATCAGATTTTTCCCTTATAAAATTTACCCAGGTGTATCTGGAGAAGTCATCTACCACCACATAAGCATGCTTTTTCCCACCAAGACTTTCCACCTGCATAGGTCCCATCAAGTCCATGTGGAGAAGTTCCAACACTCTGGATGTTGTGTCATGTTTGATCTTCTGATGTGACATCTTTGTCTGTTTTCCAATCTGACACTCCCCACAAACTCTTCCTTCATCAATCTTTAATTTTGGGATTCCTCTAACAGCTTCAACAGATATAATCCTCTTTATTTCTTTAAGATGCAGATGGCCCAGTTTTTGATGCTATAGTTTCACTTCTTCTTCTTTGGCTAGAGTACACATTGATGAATAATCAGTTTCTTGAGAACTCCACATATAGCAGTTGTCCTTATACCTGACTCCTTTCATGATCACTTCATTTTTTTATTAGTAATCAGACATTCAGTTTTTGTGAAGTTTACATTTAGACCTTGGTCACACAGTTGACTGATGCTGATTAGGTTTGCAGTCAGTCCTTTAACAAGTAGCACATTGTCAAGGTTAGGGACTCCAGGGCAGTTTAGCTTTCCAATCCCCTTGATTTCACCCTTTGCTCCATCACCAAAGGTTACATAGCTGGTGGCATGAGGATGAAGGTCAATTAGTAGGTTTTTGCTTCCAGTCATGTGTCTGGAGCATCCACTGTCAAAATACCAGTCTTCTTTGGCTGAAACACTGAAGAAAGTGGGAGCTATCAAGTTAGTAGCACCAGTCCTAGGAACCCACTGTTTTCTGTTGACAGGGATGTGGTGTTTGGGTCTAGGTTGATGATGAGAAGGACTAGGATATCCATATAACTTAAAGCAGAATGGTTTTATGTGGCCAAATTTTCCACAGTAATGACATCTCCATCTTTGGTGTTTTCCTTTATGTTGTCTTTCCTTGTGATGTTGTGACACATGATGTGACATCTTTGGTTTGCTACCAGTGGGACTACACTCAAGAGTGGATTCATTGAACCCAATACCAGACTTGTCTCCTGCCATTTTTCCAGTCTGGAGGATTTTGTCTAAGGTATCAGACCCACTGTTTAGCATTCTGACATACTTTGTCATCTCATCCAGTTTGGAGTTCAAGAACACGGCTTCAATCTTCAACTTAGAAATAGTTTCCAAGTGTTCTGTCTTCTCATCTTCTAGTTGTGTTATCAATTTCTTCTGATTCTCCACTTGTTGACACACTTCTTCACTTCTGTAACACAACTTTCTGTAGGTAGTGTCTAACTCATCAAAGGTTACTTCATCATCATTTGAGTCTCTATCAGAACCCCATCTTCCAGTCAAGGCAGTCACAAGATTGGCAGACTCTCATTCTGTTTCACTTTCATCAGACCAAGTAGCAGCAAGACTCTTCTTCTGTTTCTTGAGGTAGGTCTTACATTCAGCTCTAATGTGTCCATACCCATCACATTCATGGCACTGAACTCCTTTGCCTTGTTTGGATTTTTCCTCAGATTTTGTTCTTCTTCCAGCATCATTGGATCTACTGATGTCAAATGAGTTGTTCTTGACATTAGACTTTGACCTAACATCCATCCTTTTCAGGAGTTTGTTGAACTGTCTCCCTAGTAACGCTACATCATTTGCCAGTTCTTCCTCAGTATCTAGACCACTTTCTCCCTCTTTCTCTTCAGTGTTTGACATGAAGGCTATGCTTTTGGCTTTCTTTTTAGATCCATCACTCATCCCCAACTCAAATGTTTGGAGGGATCCAATTAGCTCATCCACTCTCATATTGCAGATGTCTTGGGATTCTTATATGGCTGTCACTTTCATGGCAAATCTCTTGGGAAATGACCTTAGAATTTTCCTTACTAGTTTTTCATTTGACATCTTCTCACCCAAGGCTCTTGAGGCATTAGCAATTTCAAGGATATTCATATGGAAGTCCTGAATACTTTCATCTTCTTTCGTCCTCAAATTTTCAGACTTTGTAGTAAGCAGCTGCAATCTAGACATCTTTACTTTAGAGGTACCTTCATGAGTGGTTTTGAGAATATTCCAAGCATCTTTAGCCACCTCACAGTTGTTCACCAATCTGAAGATGTTCTTATCAACCCCATTGAATATAACATTCAATGCTTTAGAGTTTCCAAGAGCTAGTTTATCCTCCTCCTTGGTCCATTCTTCCTCAGCCTTCTTATCAGTTGTAACTTCTCCTTCCTTAGTAATAACGGGATGTTCCCAGCCTGTTAGAACAACCTTCCAAGCCTTATTATCCAAAGATTTCAGGAAGGCTATCATTCGAGGTTTCCAGTAGTCATAGCTAGATTCATCCAGAATTAGTGGTCTGTGAACAAATCCTCCGTCTCTATCCATAGTACTAGAAAGTAACGTCCCAAGATCTCGCCCAGAACCAGAGCATGATGCCTGCTCTGATACCAATTGAAATTCTGGTATCAGATATGAGATGTCTAAGGTAATGTCACGACACTAATATCTGAACAATATAAACAGGATAAAAGATAAAGAAACAATAGTACAAGTGACAGAAGTAATTGTTAACCCATTTCGGTGCAAACTCACCTAAGTCTGGGGGCTACCAAGCCAGGAAGGAAATCCACTAAACAGAATTAGTTCAAAGTCTCTCAGTAAACAACTTCAAGTTACAGTCTTTTCACCTAATCTCTACCCGTGTGACTTCTATCTAAGAACTCTTAGATAAGAGACCCTACTCACTCCCCCTCAATCACAACAGTGATGTAAAAACAAATATTACAAAGAAAGAAGACACTCTTCAAGAACACATACTTGATCTTGCTTAAAAGCTTCAACCAAGTAAACACACACTCATGCTTCAAAGCTTATAGTGGACAAATTACAACACAAAAGTCAGTCCAATTCAATCATCAATAGGATGAATGAATGACTCACAATACACAAGCTCAAACAAGACTAAAACCCTTATTCTCTCTCACTATTTCGTTCATTTTCTTGTGTGTTAAAACCAGGTTTTCCATTCCCTTTAAATATAAGCTTTTGAATGGGCTTGGACATCATAAAACCCTAAATCTATTTTCCTTTCGTATCTTCTTAACAGCTGATCATATCTTATTGGAAAATAAATAAATCTGGTTTTAATTACTGCTTGAATGGTGCGTTCAATCTCCACATCAATCACACATAGATTAGCATAAAAAGCGCAATCAAAAGATACATAACATTCAGACTGAATGTTCTGTATACACATGTCTTGACATCGGGTCTGACATCTCAGCTAACTCCTGCACAACCATATTTAAACACCTTGCTGGAAACTGATATATCATGTCAAGACAACACTTGTGACAACTTGTGAAAACTCTAGTTTTTACCAAAATTGATGCCAACACATATAACCAACATGGTTCACCAAAAGGATCCCTACACACATCTCATTATTTATGCATCTCATCATTTATGCATCACATCATTCATCATGCAACAACCAATTCATGTTACCACGTGATAATATCAACAAACAACAATAACTTATAAACATCTTAACATCATTGACATAATAACATAATTATTACACCATGATATTACAATAATGCAACGATTCATCAATCAGATGTATAAACCAATACATTTGTTAACATAGTAATCATATGATTAGTTTTCAAACATCTCAATAATCACTACCATGTTATAGGTATGAGCATTAGCTTTATAATTCTTCAAACGACATCAAAATCGGACTTACAAAATAAAAGTTATGACAAAAAATAGTCGGGATATGTCAATAATTCATTAACCAACATATGAGCAAAAAATTCACCAACACAATAGGCATAAGAATAATACTCAAACAATTCACTTATCATCACCATATTATATCTATGAGATTCAGATTTCTAATGCTTCAAACCCCAACCTAAAATGATTCACGAGTTGAAAAGTTATGATCAAAACTGTGCATGAAGGCTTTACTAAAAAGTTGTTGTTTTTCTAACATTTTTCAGCATAATTTTCATCTTCTTCAACCCCAAAAAAGTCCATGAAATAATCACCAAAATTATTTTATCCCTAAAACAAAGTTATAGTTCTCTATTTCAGATATTCAACGCTTTAAAATACACTCTATTTGGACTTACGAATCAAAATTTATGGCCCAAATTATTTTGACCAAAAAACACGAACAGAGGCTCACGCACGGAGCGCGATCGTGACATACAGAATGTAGAATTTTCAGCATTTTTCATCGCTGGAGGCCTTTCGGACCTCTGATTTCAATTCCGTAAAAGCCCAAACACTTAGAGAATTATAAATTATGTAATACTCTAATTATCTTAAGTTAATTTATAGTTTTAACACAATGTTCCTATGTCAAAGAGGAAGAGATGAAGATGAGTATAGCTACTAGAAGAACCCTCAAGAGTAATGAGAGACAAGTCTGTGGGAAATGTCAGACAAGGATGTCACACCAGAAGCTCAGACTTAACCTCACTTCCAAAGGAAAAAAGGTCATGATGGCCCAAACAACTGAGAGGTTAGATCAAATAACTGGACATGTGACTAGTCATATGCAGTCTGGAACTGGAGAGAGCATTGTTGGAACTAGGCCACAAGGGACTACTTGTCTATCTCAAATAAAAAATGCCAAGAACAATATGGAGAAGATTGGGATGACACCGGCTCCTACACATGTGGAAGGTGAAAATGGTGTTCATAATGAATATATAGAAGATGGAAGCAGTTGGTCTCAACTGGGTTGGATGAAACTACTGATGATTGCATATAATGTCACACACGATGTCATGACATTGTATTATGACAACCTGAATGCTGCAACTAGGTCCAAAAGTCATATTCAGCACAGGTGGACCAAGTACAACTTTTGCTATCATCACTCCAGTAGAAAATTCGTGGAAGACAAATTCATAGGTCTAAAGCATGAAATGGAACTAGCTGACAAGGTTGCACGAAATTTGGGTGATATTCAATTTGAATATGAAAGAGGGAAATTAGGGATTTGGACTCTTGTGAAATTATGGAAATTAAAGTGGAAAAGAAAGGAAAATAAAAATAGTGTTTGCCCACTTAAAAGAAAGAGCCACATTAATGACAAATCATTCCCTAACATTGAAAATAGTATCTATGCCATTAGCACACGCTACCTAAACACAGCAATTTCCATCTCCATTCAACTTCTCAGAGAAACTCAGCTAGGGCAAAGAAATTTCTTTCAAAAATTCTACAACATGTCTCAACATCCATCACCTTCTGGTTCAAAACCCTCTCATCATGCAAAGACTCCCTCCATGGAGTTTCTAGATGAAGACGTGCTGGATGTTACTCCTCTTTGTGTGATACCAGGTGACACCCCAGGTCCCTCTTCCTTGGCTGGAAATAAGCAAGGTAATATACCTGATAAATCTCCTCTTCCAAATGACATGCATTATGCTGATCGTGCCATTAGAAACCTAGTTACTAGGATTCTAAGTGAAGGGCATGAAGTCAAGGGTGTTTCTACCCCTCTGTCCAGAAGGGACCCCTCACCTGAGGAGGAACCCCAAGCTGAGAAAGATGATGACTCATCTAGATCAGAAAAGGAAGTGGCTGCTGAGGGGCTATGCTCTCTAGGTAAAACCCTACCTAGCAAGAAACCAACAAATATGTGTCAGGAGAATATTATTGACCTAGAGGAAGAAAGCTCTGAAGAAAAGGATGACACTTTGGTCCATCTTGTAAAACCAAGTGTAGTTGAGAAACTAAGAACTAGAAAAGGGAAAAGTGTGGCTAAAATGAGAACAACAAGAAGAGTAAAAAAGGTTGTTGGTGTAGGACCCTCCAAATCTTGGAGTAAAATTGAGGTTAGGAAAAGGAAAGAAAGAAACAGTTCTGACTCTGATGAGGATGTCGAAGACGATGTCCCAGACATCTCCCCTGCAAAAAGGCAGGCTGTTAAGAAGTCTCCTAGTAAAGCTGTTGTTGTGCACCTAGACAATATCTCCTTCCATTTAGAAGATGGTGCTGCAAAATGGAAATTTGTCATTCAGAGGAGGGTAGCTGTTGAAAGAGAGCTTGGAAAAGAGGCTGTAGAGGTAAAGGAAGTAATTGATTTGATAAAAAATGATGGACTAATGAAGATTGTGGTTGCTCTACCCCAATGTTATGAGGGGTTAGTAAAAGAGTTTATTATGAATATCCCTAAGGATATTTATGAAAGGAGCAGCAAGGAGTTCTGCAAGGTGTTTGTAAGGGGTAAATGTGTGAAATTCTCACCAAGCATTATCAACAAGTTCCTAGGAAGAGGAACTGATAGAGGAGTGGATCTAGAGACTACAGATAATGAGGTCTGTAGGATTATTACAGCTGGCCAAGTTAAGGAATGGCCTAGTAGGAATCACCTATCAACTGGAAAGCTCACTGTCAAATATGCCATCTTACACAAGATTGGTTCAGCCAACTGGGTGCCTACTAATCATATCTCTACCATCTCCATTGGTCTTGGAAGAATCATTCATGCAATTGGAACCAGGATAAACTATGACTTTGGAAGGTTTGTATTTGATCAAACTATCAGACATGCCTCATGTGAAGCTGCCCATTGCCTTTCCATCCATTATTTGTGGTATTATCTTGAGTCAACAACCAGGCATTCTGAATACAAGTGACATGCCAAGCAGAAGAAAACCCCCTCTATCCATTCATTATAAGCTGTTTGAGGGAAGTCATGTCAATGATGTTGTCATGACATCTGCTAGAAAGGAGCCTACATCTCAAGGGAGTTTAATTGATCAATTAAAAGAAACCTGCAAAGAACTGGATAATGGTATAAGGGTAGCCAAGGCAAGAAAATAAGCTCTGGAAGTTCTTATTAGGAGCCTAGAACAGGAAGAAGTGGAGAAGGGTGGTAAAGATTCAGATACCAATACCTCAAGAGAGAGGTCAAAAGCTCAATCCAGTGGCAGCTCTAAAAGCTCTGAAGGCTCTGAAGATTCTGAAGGTGAAGGTGATACTTCTTCCTCTGATTGATGGTTCCCCTCATTGATGCCTATGTGTAATATTTTGGGCTCTTAATGAGTTCCTTGGATTTGTTCATTATCTCAGCTATCACAGATGTGTATGATGATGGTTTGTACTTCCTAACTACTATGTTTTAACATTCTTAATGTTATAACATCTGATCTGACATTCTCTGCTAGGCTAATTAACATTTATTTTGTCTAATTGGTCACCTTTGGTCAATTTTGACTAAAAAGGGGGAGAAGTGTTGATGTGGAAGCAGTTAAAGTTGTGGAGCTGTGAGGAGATATATGTAGCTGAACAGATGGATAGCTAGGAGAAGTGCTTGTTGTAAAACAGAATGATGTTCTGTTTACAGATGTCAAAGAAGATGTCTGATGTGGTGCACAAGTGTTGATGTTGAAGGAGATGTCAAAATGACATTCTGGCTGGTACAAGTGTTGTGGTTACAGTAGCTGTTATTTTCATGGAAGATGTGTGCACAGATTTAGGGGGAGAAGGAGTGCCCTTGTATTTGTGTGTCTTACTAGTTGCATCCATAACTAGTAATTCTGTTTCTGTTGCACAAACTTAGGGGGAGGAGAAGTACCCTTGTGCATGTGTGTATTACTAGTAGTTATATCTAGTAATTGTGTTTGCTTCTACTGCTGTTTAAACTGTTATTTAACTGTTGATAGTTTTCTTGTGAACAAAAAGGACAGATATATGTTTTAGCCAAAATTTGCCAAAGGGGGAGTTTGTTGGTTCTAAGTGTTGGCAACAATTTTGGTAAAACAAAGAGTGTTCACAAGATGTTATGTGTGATGTCTTAAAGATATCATATGTACCTGCTGGAGTTCAAGAACATAATCATGCAGGATTGTTCCAGAATGTCATATACAATGCCATGGCTTCTAATAATGTGTTCCTGCTGGAGCTAAAATGGAAAAACATAATTATGCAGGATTGTATCAGGATGTCATACACGATGTCATGACATCTGATGTTTGTGTACCTGCTGGAAGTTATAAAAGGTATTATGGAATTATGCAGGATTTTTCCAGGATGTCAGACCCGATGTCATGACATCCTGTACACAGAACATTCAGTATGAATGTCTGGTGTTTTATGATTGCACAATTAATGGCAATCAATGCATGATTGAAGATCTGATTTGCAGGCGCATTCAATCATTGATTACAACCTGATTTACTTATTTTCCAAGGAGATCTAACCAGCTGTCATGAGAAGATTTGATTGGAAAATAGATTTAGGGTTTTCAAGATGTCCAAGCCTAGCTGAAAGCTTCTATAAAAAGGGACTTGGAAAACCTAGTTTAATACACAACCAATACTGAGCGAAATATAGAGAGAGAGCTAGGGTTTGTGTCTGTTTAGTCGTGAGACTTGTAAGCCATTCAAGTCATCTTTTGATGATTGAATTGGACTGATTTGTGGTTGTAATTTGTCACTCTAAAGCTGTTAAGCAAGAGTGTGTGTCTACTTGATCAAAGCTGTGAAGCAAGATCAAGTGTGTGTCTACTTGATCAAAGTTGTGAAGCAAGATCAAGTGTGTGTCTTCTTGATTGAAACTGTGAAGTAAAATCAAGAGTGTGTTATTGAAAAGTGTTTATTTTTCTCAAGGGATTGTTGTTTAAGATCACAGGTGTGATTGTAGGGAAGCGAGTGGATTCTCATATCTAAGAGTGCTTAGGTAGAAATTGTACGGGTGGAGATTAGGTGAGAAAGACTGTAACTTGTTGAAGTGTACGGAGAGTCTTTGAACTAATTCTATTTTAGTGAATTTCCTTTCTAGCTTGGTAGCCCCCAAACATAGGTGAGTTTCATCGAACTGGGGTAACAATTTCTTGTGTCATTTGCATTACCATTCTATATCTTTCTTCTGTTAGTGTAACTCAGATATTAGTGTCGTGACATTACCTTCGACATCTCATATCTGATACCAGAATTTCAGGAGTAAAGTTAACAGATGAATACGTAGCCATGGATGAATGTGAAGAGGAAGAAGAAGAATACGGATTATAGGAGAGGGAGAAGAAGAAGTTCAAATTGCAAAATCAATTCATTTTTGGATTTAGTCTTTCTCATTATGTAATATATACACATGTATTACAAATATGAAATAAGAAAGACAAGGGGCTTAGTGGAGAGACATCTTTGTTGTAAATGTTAAATGCAATTAAATTTCTGTTATTACCTTCCAGTTTTCCAAAAATAACAGAATTTAATTGTTGGGTCACTTTAGTTGTATTTTTTGTTATTCTCTCAATGTATAAATACTCTTGTAATATTCCCAATTCCAATTAATGCTAAATTTACTATTCATCCAATATCATTGTGTTCTCTCTAATTCTCTCCCAACTTTATCTTCCCCAATTTCTTATCTTCCACCATTGTCAAACCTTCAATTTAAGTCTTTATGTTCTAACATTTGGCATCAAGAGCTTTGGTTGTTGATCCTAATCCGCTACAACAATGGCAACCGTTTCCAATGATTGAATTCCCACCAATCTCCCGATTCTTGATTCGAAGAACTATGATAAATGGGTGAAACAAATGAAGGTCTTGTTTGTTTATCAAGAGGTGCTTGAGATCGCCGTCAATGGAGTTACACAATTAGGGGCAGAGGCTACCAACATTCAAAGAGCTACACACAAAGAAGAGAAGAAGAAGGATTACAAAGCCCTATTCTTGATTCATTTGTGTGTTGATAACGACAATTTCGAGAAGGTCGGCATTGTGAACCGGCGAAGCAAGCATGGGAAATCTTGGAGAAAGCATATGCCGGTGCCGTCAAAGCGAAGGTTGTAAGGTTACAAACTTACAAGCGACAGTTCGAGTTAACACAAATGGAAGACAAAGAAACAATCAACGACTACATTACGTGCATTACTCGATTAGTTAATCAAATCAAATCTTGTGGGGAAACGATTCTTGAGCAGAATGTTGTATCGAAAGTATTGCGTTCGTTAACATCGCATTTCGACAACATAGTTGTGGCTATTGAAGAATCAAATGATCTAACAACTTTGAGCAAGGATGAATTGTAAAGTTCGTTAGAGGCACATGAATAAAGGATGGATGAGAGAGGCGTCGACAAAGCCAAAGCGGGGATTGCTTTGCAAGCGCGTTTCAATGAAAAGAATAAGAGGTCGAAAGGAAAATTTGCGGTGAGAGGTAAATCAAATTTTCAGAATTTTGGTTCAAACGATTCACAAAATTCAAAGCATTCAACGAGTGAAAAGGGTGAAAGTAGCTCCAAGGATAGTGGTCATAGCAATGGTTTTAAGAAGCGTGATATGAATAAGGTGCAATGCTACAAGTGTAGAAAGTTTGGACACTTTGCAAATTTGTGTCGTGGTAAATCGAATGAGAATCACAATAATGAAGTCAAGGTTGCTAGGGAAGAGGTAGATGATGAAGACACACTTCTAGTAATGATCACGGAGGAGAGTTACGGCATTACGGATGTTCCGGGCAACAACTGCAGTAGTGATAGTTTGCGGGACAGCAGCTGTACCGTTTCGGAAAATAGCGAGAAAACGCATTCGGATCGAAGTTCATTGGTTACCGTTCGTGATGGAGTCCAAGGGAGAGATGAGTGGTACTTGGATTCCGGTTATTCAACACATATGACGGGTCGAAATGATTGGTTTGTGCAAATCAATCAAGCGGAAAAAAGTAAAGTCAAATTTACCAACGACACCATTTTAAGTGCCGAAGGGGTAGGAGATGTTTTGATCGAAAAAAGGAATGGTGGACATTCAAGGATCAAAGATGTCTTGTATATACCGGGAATTAAGTGTAATCTTTTAAGCATTGGACAATTACTTGAAAGAGGATACAAAATTCGTCTGGAGGACAAGATTTTACGCGTTTTGGATTCAAATGGTGTGTTGATTCTAAAAGCGCAGATGGCTACCCATAGAACCTTTAAGGTTGAGTTAAAGGTTATGGAGCATCGTTGTCTAGCAACCGTGGCAAGTAGAGATGAGTGGTTATGGCATTACCGTCTTGGTCACCTTAATTTTAGGGATCTAAGAATGTTGCAACAAAGTGAAATGGTAACGGGGCTGCCACACATTAGTATTCCAACTGAATTGTTTGAGGAATGTGTGAAGGCTAAACAACACAAGAATGTGTTTAGAAAAGATGCGGGTCGAAGAAGCAAAGGCTTACTTGAGGTGGTATGTTCCGACGTTTGCGGACCGATGCAAGTAGAGACTTATGGTGGCAGTCAATATTTTATTACGTTCATTGACGATTTTAGTAGGAAGCTTTAGACATATCTTATCAAGAGAAAATATGAGGTATTTGGAGTTTTCAAGAATTTAAAATCCATGGTGGAGCGCCAAAGCGGTTGGAAGCTCAAAACTCTCAAAACGGATGGTGGAGGTGAGTATACCTCTAGTGAGCTTGGGAAGTTTTGTGATCTTGAGGGAATTGTACGTGAGGTGGTGCCTCCGTATACGCCTCAACAAAATGGGGCTTCTGAGAGGAAAAATCGTACAATAATGAACATGGTGCATAGTATGTTTTGTGGGAAAAATTTGCCTAAGGAATTGTGGGGTGAGGTCGCGTCTACAGCCACCTACTTGTTGAATAGGTGTCCCACTATGAAGCTGGAGAAACTCACACCGGAAGAGGCTTGGAGTGGCTTCAAACCGAATTTGAATCATTTGCGCGTTTTTGGATTGATTGCATATCGTCATGTACCGAACCAACTTCGGAAGAAATTGGATGATAAGGGTGAGAAGATGATATTTGTAGGATATCATTCTACTGGAGGGTACAAGTTGTTCGATGGAAAAAATCGGAAGATCTGCATAGCCCGGGATGTGACTTTTGATGAAGTCAAAAGTGCAGAAAATGTAGCAGTGGCCGGTTACCCTACTAGCAGTAACCAGTTACTCACAGAAAAACAGCAGCATCAGTGTTTTGAAATCCTGATCTGGAGGCTTCCGACACCGCTGTACCAGCACCTACAGTAGCGCAAAATGATGTTGTTAATAACGGTAGACCAGTGAGGCAAAGAGCTTTGCCTCATAGACTCCGAGATACGAAAGATTCCAAGATAACAAAGTGAATAACGATGGTGATTTTGTTCATTTCGCGCTTATGGCCGAATCCGAACCGGTAAATGAGGAAAAAGCCTTAAGTGATCCTAAGTGGATATGTGCAATGAAAGAGGAGCTGAAATCTATTGAGAAAAATGGTACTTGGGAGTTGGTCGATTTACCACTTGGAAAGAAACTGATAGGTGTGCGATGGGTCTTTAAGGTTAAAGCAAATCCCAAAGGTGAAGTAATCAAGCACAAAGCTCGATTAGTGGAGAAGGGGTTCTTGCAACGAGAACGTATAGACTATGAGGAGGTATCCGCACCGGTGGCTAGATTAGAGACTATTCGTTTGGTTGTTGGTATTGCGCATAGCAATAATTGGATGGTTTACCAAATGGATGTCAAATCTGCATTTTTGAATGGTCCTCTTGTTGAGGAAGTCTATGTGGGGCAGCCACCCGGTTTCGTGATAAAAAATCAAGAGATGAAGTATTACAAGCTACACAAGGCGTTGTATGGTTTGAAATAAGCTCCAAGAGCTTGGAACAAACGTAATTGACGACTTTCTTATTGACATTGGTTTCAAACGATGTGTATCCGAACATGGAGTTTATGTGAGATCGGATACGAATGGTGGTGTTATTATACTTTGCTTGTATGTTAATGATCTCTTGATTACGGGAAGCCATGACAAGAGTATTTCAAGGTTCAAAAGTGAGCTCATGAGAGAGTTTGAGATGACGAACCTTGGTGTCATGAATTACTTCCTTGGCATAGAGTTTCACAAGTCAAAAGTGGGGTTGCTTATGCACCAAAGGAGGTATGCTTTAGATATTTCGAAAAAGTGTGATATGGAGCATTGTAATGCTTCTATTACACCTTGTGAGGCTAGAGTGCAGCTGTCCAAAAGTGATGAGGAGGAGGATGTCAATCCAACGCTTTACCGGAGCTTGATTGGATCGTTACAGTATTTGTGCAATACGCGACCGAAATTGGCTTTTAGTGTCAGTATTGTGAGTAGATTCATGGAGAGACCTAAGGTGTCTCACTTGGCGGCGGTCAAGAGGATCCTTAGATATGTGAAAGGTACTCTTGACTGCAGAATTCTCTTTCCCGCATCGGACACGTGGCCTAAGTGCAATTTACTTGGCTACACCGATTCTAATTGGTGTGGAGATAAAGATGACCGAAAATCGACGGCGGGGTACATCTTTATGTTTGGTAGTACACCAATCTCTTGGTGTTCGAAAAAGGAACCGGTTGTAGCACTCTCTTCTTGTGAGGTCGAGTACATTGCGGCGTCGTTAGGTGCATGCCAAGCTATGTGGCTTATGAATCTATTGAAGGATTGGGATGTGGTGTTGATGCTGCCACCATACTGTTTGTAGACAATGTTTCCGCGATAAATCTTGCGAAGAATCCGATTGCACACGGAATGAGCAAGCATATTGAGATGCGGTTTCATTATTTGAGAGAATTGGTCAGTGATGGAAAGCTTAGATTGAGCTATTGCAGAAGCGAAGACCAGTCGCAGATTTGTTGACAAAGGGTGTGACAAATGATGTGTTCAAGAGGCTGAAGAAGTGCTTGAGCATGGTGGACTTGGAGCAACTAAAGCGAGGTGGTGTGTTAAATGCAATTAAATTTCTGTTATTACCTGCTAGTTTTCCAAAAATAACAGAACTTAATTGTTGGGTCACTTTAGTTGTATTTTGACTTGTATATTTTGTTATTCTCTCAATGTATAAATACTCTTGTAATATTCCCAATTTCAATTAATGCCAAATTTACTATTCATCCAATATCATTCCGTTCTCTCTAATTCTCTCTCAACTTCATCTTCTCCAATTTCTTATATTCCACCATTGTCAAACCTTCAATTTGAGTCTTTATGTTCTAACAGTAAATACATGGTTCATGGTTTGACCCCTCTTGAAACCATTTTTGAAAATTTTGACTTTTATCATTTAACACCAAAAAAATTAAATAATAAATAATTAATAATGTGGAATTTTGACTTTTATCATTTAACACCAAAAAGATTAAATAATAAATAACTAGTAATATGGAATTAAAAAATTAAAAAAATAAAGGAAAAAAATACATATAACTTTTATGCATATGTTATATAACAGAATACAAAAATTATATTATTATAAATTTGTTATAATTAAATTTGTATAATATAAATATATAAAAATATATTTTTATTAAATACGTTTAAATGTTGCACATCGGTGTTGTCTACTTGTAAAACTGAGTTGCAAAGTGATTTTCAACTAATAATTTGTAAAGTGATTTTCACCTAACAACGTTGCGAGGTGATTTTCTCTCGGTAAAAAAATTGTGTATCGAGGTGGATGGAATTCATTGATTTTAGATGTTGCGAGGTGATTAGCACCTAACATATTTAATTTTTTTATAGTGGCTACAGATATATTGAAATACATAATTACTTTATTATGATGAATTTTTATTATATTAATCTTAAATTTATATAATTTTGGATCAAACATTAATGTTTGAATGAGAGTGAACAAAATTTACTGATATATAATGTAAATAGAAGAACAAAAGAATAGTAAGTTTATTAATGTAAAATGTTGTTAAAGGAAAAAAGCAAAGTATTATTCAGTCACAATTTACTGATAATTAATAAAATAGTGTAAAATATCTTGTATCAATTAAATTTATTAAATATATTTATTGAATATTTTAATTTTAAATAAATAATTTTAAAATATAAATTAAAATTATTCAGTTGTAAAAGAATTTATTAATATTTAAAGACTTATTTTTTAAATGACCTTTGGGTTTGTTTGTTACAATTTTTAAACAAAAAAAAAATTTAAAAATATTTTTAAGAGGCTTTAAAGAAAATCAAATGAGAACTTAGTTAAAACAACTTCTAAAAAATTAAAGGCTCTTTCCTTTTGCGATGACTCATTCATGATAAAATTTTAAGAAATAATTAAGAAACAGATTGAATTTTTAAAGTTGTTTTAGATGTATCCCTAGATATCGGTATAATCAAATAAAATCTAATTATTGAATAAGATTGAATATTTAAAGTTGTATTGAATATGGTAACAAACAAATTTTATATATAGACAGACACACTTAACCTTTACAAACAAACATCATTAGCTTTACAGCATCCATGTCACACAACGCAAACCCTTCTTCCTTAAAAGCATCCATGTCACATAACACCAAACCTTCTTCCTTAGAAGCATCGAACACAAACCCTTCTTCTGCATCCATGTCCGACAACACCAAACTTTCTTTCTTAGAAGCATCGAACACAAACCCTTCTTCTGCATCCATGTCCGAGAAAACACAACCTCGTAAAAGACTTATCGTCAAGCTCAGTTATCCTCCTGGTTCAAGAAAACGTGATTCAAATTCTTGCGCCACATATGAAAACAAGAGAAGGAAGATTCAAGATTCTGTGAAACCAGTCGTAACCTGTTATTGGGTTGATTCAAATTATCAAACCAAATCAACAGCTTTGTCTCAAACAAAGGATAGTAACATTGTTGTTGAAAACAAGAAGATCATCAAGAACCAAGTTTCCAACACAGTTACGTCTCAACCAAAGGGTAGTAACATTGTTGTTGAAAACAAGAAGATAATCAAGATCAAGAACCAAGTTTCCAACACAGTTACGTCTCAACCAAAGGATAGTAACATTGTTGTTGAAAACAAGAAGATCCTCAAGAACCAAGTTTCCAACACAATACCTTTGTCTCAACCAAAGGATAATGACAATGTTGTTGAAGACAAGAAGATACTCAAGAACCAAGTTTCCAAAACAGAAATAGCTTTTAATGGTCCGAAAGAAAGTTCAAGACATTGTTCAAAACCAGCGTCTGTGACAAGAGGTGAAGAATGTGGGTTGAAGGAACCGATGGATGGTGTTAAGAGGAGGCAATGTTGGTTGATATTAAAGAGGATGTTGGTAGATAGAGATGGTTGGGATTTGAAAGATCCTCCAAAAATAGCAAAGTCTGATAAGTGTAAGACAAAGGCAATAGGTTTGAAGGAAATAGAGAGAAAAATGAGGTTGTATGCAACACCGGATGAGTTTGCTAGCGACATGAGGCTTGTGTTCTCTAATGCAATGGTAACCTATCCTCCAAGGAATCATATTTACCAAATTGCAAAAAAGTTTAGTGACACTTTTGAACACAAATGGAAGTCATTGAAGAATATGTGGGAACTTGAGGATACAAAAAGAAGCAACACTCACAAGAGATACTAAAGAGTGCAACATGTTGTGTTCTTATAGAAACTGTTCTGAACTAAGAAACTGTTAGCAGTAATGTGTTTTGAAATCTGTCAAGTTATTGTCAATGAATGTGTAGTATCTATGGTCAATCATTCTTTTATGTAAATTCTGCATAACTAGTTTCTGATTCTTTTAAAATTTGATGAATGTTAGTTGTTACTATTTTGTTAGTGGATTTGAATGAAGGATGCTTAATTAAATGATAGATTATGACATTACATCTTTTGCTAAATGTTTCATCTCGATGCGATAGATTATGGATCACTTATTCTCAAATATTAGATAGATTATGGATCAGACTTTTTATATAAATCATCACTTACTCATATCATTTGAAATGGATCAACACACAAAACAAGGGAACAAAAATTCAATCTATATAAAGGATATTTCTTTCATAAACGTCTCTAGCATGAACATATTTTAGTGCTTGGTTTGTTCTTTTACGACCATCATGACATGATGCACTTATGATGATACGTTAAAATTGAAAATTAACTCTGCAAGGATATCACTTTATTAGTTATGTTTAGTAATATTACTCAACCTCAATAACTCCGGCATAAATTCTTGGGAATGTTTTTAAAGTAAATTAATTTTTAACTAGGTTTTAGATTGTCTACACTTGTGATATAGAGCGGAACTAAAATTGTCCCGTTTAATACACTCTTCGTAAACTCGCACATTAAATAGATTAGATAGACTCGACTTAATTATTAACGATCTGTGAGACGTGTATCAAATTTTAGTTTGTGTTAGTATATAGATAACCAGAGACTATCATAATCCTTAGCAAAATAATAAATAATTACATTTTTGTTTAGAAGTTAAAAAATTACAATATTAAAATTCAAATTTCTTAAAAGTTTTAACAAATTAATTATCTTTGACAATATTTTTCCATTTGTGGAACAAGAATGAGAGACGTAGGTCATGGTGTTGACCATGCTTCTAGCTCTGGTACCAAGTCTAAGACAGGACCGGATCGAACCGAGACGGTCTAACAAACAACGATATCGGGCACACATGTGTAATATTTCATGGATTTGTGTTCTCACCCAACCACAAAATTACACACCCTTGGGCCCAACCCAACTGTTCAACTTGGAATATAACACTATTAAAGTGTGTTCTTTCTCCTATGTGGGACTTTAATGAATTTTTTCAAATTCACCATCGTACACACTAGCTCATACTTGTGCTCATTTATTTCCAACTTAGTGCCACTAACTCTTTCCAATTCCTTATTAACCCATTAATTTCCAACAATCCCCTCACTTGAATTTAAAAATAGTGATTTCAGAAAGAAGGTCAAATGATTCTAAGATTGTGCATAAGCAGAATCTTGAACTTTTGTGTAGCAAGTAAGATTCTGATTCAACAAGAGTGACACAATTGTCTTGAAGTTTATCTTAGACATCAAACTCGTACACAACCTTTTCTTAATGGCTTTGCACATGTACCCCAGTTTAGTGAAGACTCTAGAAATTCTGCCTCAAAATTTTATAGGAACCGACATAAGTTCCACACTCACATATGTAAGTCTATCAAGAGTACTCCTATAGCTAGTTACTTCTTCATACAGAGTATTGATCTCATTAAGAGTTTCTAATATATCATCCTCTAATCGCTTCAGGATTCATGTTGCTCTTATTCACACTAGCATGATCACATCATATTACTCATAACTTTTTATTACCCATTGAACTTATTTCTTGGGATCTCCAGGCTATTAGGTCGGGTTTCCATAATGAGAAACTGCTTTCTCTATAGGAATTTGTCTCATCTTCTTGGATGTATTATCGAATTTCTCTCTAGCTAATCTTTTCTTCAAAGGATCTGCTAAATGTTCATCAGTGCGTACATGATCCACTCTTACAACTCTTTTAGAGATACAATGTCTAACTATGACGTGTTTTATTCTAATTTGATGTCTTTTTCCATTATAAGAACGATTCTCAATTTTTGCAATAGTCGTGTACTATCGTAGTGGATCAACACAGTTGGCACAACTTTCACTAACGGACGTTAATGCTACCATCTCAAACTCCATCTTGGATTGACCTAAGATAGATTGTTACTTTGATAGCCAAGATACAACTCCTCCAACTATATTGAATATATAGCCACAAATTGCTTTGGAATCATCTGATAAGGTATTTCAATCTACATCATTGTATCTGTAGGTGTTTAATTGGCTGCATTGTATGGTAAAACACTAATGTCTTGACTGATGTCATGACATGTATATGTAACTACATTGTAGTTACTGCAGGACTAGCTAACACAGGATTATTGAATGCTGTGACATTCATACCTGTCAACAGATACTAAGGAACAGAAGCTCTGTTAGAACTTAGTATTCACTTGCAGTCTGGTTATCAAGGAAGAACCAGACCTGGCATAAGGCCTACTGACTGAATGTCAAACTGGATGTTGTGACATTCATCATTGACAGCAGCTACTGAAGATTGGGCAGAGTGGTGTTCTGCTATACTTCAGCATTTTACTTAGTTTGTTCTTCAAGAGAATAACAGAACTAACTTAAGGCCAACTGTGTAAATGTTAAGTTGGACACTTTGACATTTACTAATGTAAGCTGGTACTGTAGTATGGTCATTTTGATCATGTACAGGTCAGCAGATTTGTACAGTCTGTTTTCTGGAAAAACAGACTCAGCATATGGACCTTGATGTCAAGCTGAATGTCGTGACATTCATTCCTGACAGCATATGCTAAATTGTAGGTTGTTCAGTTTTCTGTTACAGCTTTCTCAGGCTATTCTTTAGGAAGTCAACAGCTTAGAGAAAATCCAGGAAATCAACAACCAAGCTACATTCAATGAACCTAACAAATAGCCTATTTGTTAGCAACCTAAATATTGAATTTGTGGGAACTTATGTGACCTAAAATTCAGGAAAATACAGGTGCAAAAGCCCAGGTGCTGCAATATAAAAAGGAAGGCATTCCTTCATTCAGTTTCAGGGATTTTGAGGCGTGAAGATTTAGTGTGTCCATCTTACTTCACTGCTGTATTTTTGTGAGTCTAGAATTAGACGTATCTTGTAAGCCAAGTCATTATCAAGTAGATGATTGCTTTGGCATAGGGTGTTCATTGAGTTGTAAGTGTTGTGTCACTCGAAGCTTTTAAGCGTGAGTGCTGTGTATCTTGGTTTAAGCTGTGAAGCATAACCAAGAGTTGTTTTTGAAGTGTAACTTCAAAGTGTTTTTAATATCACTGAGGTGATTGAGGGGGAGTGAGTAGGAACTCTGATCTTAGGTTAAGATTGAAATTGCATTAGGTAGGGATTAAGTGATAAGTTGTAAACGGGTGAGTTTAGCTTTGAATTGATACTACTAATAGTGGATTTCCTCCCTGGCTTGGTAGCCCCTAGATGTAGGTCATGTTGGACTGAACTGGGTGAACAATTACTTGTGTTATTTACTGCACTTACTGTTAAGTTCTGCATAATCCCTGTCTGTGCAGAATTGGATGTCATAACAACCAGTGTGACATCCAAAGTCTGATAACTAGAATTTTAGTATCCTTCAAGTACAACAAGAAATATCTGATAACGTAAACCGAGATTCATGGTTCTTTTAAGGTACAACATCACTCTCTCAATAGATTACAAGTTCTCATTACTCGGTCTACTATATAAACATGCACAACAATTCTACGACATGCAATGTCGTGTCTAGTACAATCAGTAGCATACCTAAGACGACCAATGATACTAGCATATTCTGTTTCTGTGACACTATCACAAGTGCTCTTAAACAGTTCGACACTTAGATCATATGGTGTGCAAGAAGGTTTGCAGTTAAAGTAGTTATATTTCTTTAAGATCATCTCTACATAATTAGATTGATCCAAATAAATTCCTTTTTCGAATCAAGTGATCTTGATTCGAACAATCATACTCGCTTATCCGAGGTCTTTCATATCAAAGTTATTGCTTAAAGTTGATTTCACATTACTAATAGACGGTGTTTGATCCAAATATGAGTAGATCATCTACATAGAGACGTATGATATAGCAAATGCGGTTATCATATTTGTAATAAATGAATTTGTCATTTCATTCACCTTATACCCATTTGATATCATTAAGTTATCAAAATTTTCATGCCACTACTTAAGAGCTTGTTTTAGACCATACAGAGACTTATCTAACTTACAAATCTTGTCTTCTTGCTCATGAATTGCAAACCCTTCTGGCTGGTCCGTATGAATAACAACAATTGAAATCAGTACCCTAATGGATGTAATTCTAGTGACTGGAGAAAAATTATCAAGGACATTTATATTTTCTCTTTGCCTAAAACCTTTGGCTACAAGGAGAGCCTTGTAATTATCAATGATTTTATCAGGTTTTAGTTTATTTTTCAAAACCCATTTACAGTCGATTGGTTTGCAACCAAGACACAAGTCTACTAAGTGCCAGGTCCTGCTAGATTCTAGAGAATCCATCTCATCGTTAATAGCTTCTTGAAACAAATATGCATCTAAAGATGACAAGACTTCTTTAATATTTGTTGGATCAACTTCTATTGTATAAGACGCATAATCGGGCCCATAGTCTTTAACAAACTTGTTTACTTTGTCGAAGTTTTGTCTCTACTTTATCGTTGCTTTCGGTACTTCTCATCACATGAATAGGATTCGATTTAGTGCCCCCACTATTTCTCTATTTGAAAGCAAATTTGTCTTTGTAGAATTCCATATCAATTAATTTTATGATAACTTTAGCATTTAGGTCATAACACCTATAAGCCTTAATATTTGTTGCATACCCAATGAATACACATTCATAGGCTCTACTAGTAAGTTTAACCCTCTTCGGATACGTGACTCCGAAAAAAGCCAAACAACCCCAAGTTCTAAAGTAAGACAAGTTTGGTTGTCTTTTCTTTAATATCTCATAAGGATATATCTTATTTTTAGACTTGGAAAATAAGCCAGACAACCTCAAGTTCTAAAGTAAGACAAGCTTGTTTCATCTTGTTTATAAAATTAATTAAATAAACTAGAATCATACTCATTTCCCATATCACTACGAAGTATCTTAATCTTCTTATTGATTTTCAATTTCATTCACATAAATTTTAAACATGACATGTGCTTTGTAACACCCTAAACCCCGAAAACAATTTTAATGCATAATTTAATAAAATTGCAACCACAAAGGGTGTCACTCACATCAAACATATCATGCTCGGTAACACAAGTTATAAATTTCACATAAACATTTGTCATTGCATGCTCACCTTCATTTTGGGTATCATCGTAGCGGAATCATAATTAAAGCGATTAAAAACCATATTGCACTCATACCATTTAGTCTCAACTTCAACTTCCATAACAAATAAAGAGTTTAAATAAATCATCTCAACAACCACATTAGTTATAATACTTCAACATAAACATGACATAAGAAGTGAAAGCAAACGTTCCCAGCCCGATGTTACGTGGTCATAGCAAGACCCTACTAAAGAAAACGACAAACTATTAGAAGCCACTCCAAGATCTACCTTCCACTTACTTCAGCAATGCTACTCTTGAGTATATGCATGATGCCCATGTAAATGCAACATTCAAACAAAAGGGGTGCGAATTCATTTCAATAATAAACAGTATATAAGGAAGAATAAAGTACAACATCTACACAATCATGCACAATAATATGTCACATTCTCACACCAAATCATAATCAACATCATACGCGACAACATCTCCATTATCATCAACATCATACAAAACCGCATCTCAATTATTGTTAACATCATATACAACAACATCTCATTCAACAACACATCAACAATAACCAATACAAATGCAATACTTATCCAATGTACTCAGCCCCAACTCGACATGCATGTGGTACCAAATATGAACACTCATGTTCATCTCACTCCATGATCCCCACCATAGGATCGATTCCCTCTTGGAACCAGAGCATACCAAAATCGCTACCATCACCATAGGTAATACTTCACTAATCCCCCATAATAGGAATTAGCTACTCGCAGCTGATCCATCACAATGGGATCAAGGCTCACAAAAACTCATTACCATCAGCATAGGTAACACTTCGCTAATCCCCCATAATAGGAATTAGCTACTCGCATTCGATCCATCACCATAGGATCGAGGCTTACCAAAACTAGACCGAAGCCTGTACACCAAGATGCATGACTCTCAAATAACATGCATTAACATTATAAGTTTTGAAATTCTGGTATCAGATATGAGATGTCGAAGGTAATATCACGACACTAATATCTGAACAATATAAACAAGATAAAAGATAAAGAAACAGTAGTATAAGTGACACAAGCAATTGTTAACCCAGATCGGTGCAAACTCACCTATGTCCGGGGGCTACCAAGCTAGGAAGGAAATCCACTAAACAGAATTAGTTCAAAGACTCTCAGTAAACAACTTCAAGTTACAGTCTTTTCACCTAATCTCTACCCGTGTGACTTCTATCTAAGAACTCTTAGATAAGAGACCCTGCTCACTCCCCCTCAATCACAGCAGTGATGTAAAAACAAATATTACAAAGAAAGAAGACACTCTTCAAGAACACATACTTGATCTTTCTTAAAAGCTTCAACCAAGTAAACACACACTCATGCTTCAAAGCTTAGAGTGGACAAATTACAACACAAAAGTCAGTCCAATTCAATCATCAATAGGATGAATGAATGGCTCACAATACACAAGCTCACACAAGACTAAAACCCTTATTCTCTCTCACTATTTCGTTCATTTTCTTATGTGTTAAAACCAGGTTTTCCATTCCCTTTAAATATAAGCTTTTGAATGGGCTTGGACATCATAAAACCCTAAATTTATTTTCCTTTCGTATCTTCTTAACAGCTGATCACATCTTATTGGAAAATAAATCAATCTAGTTTTAATTACTGCTTGAATGGCGCGTTCAATCTCTACATCAATCACACATAGATTGTCATGAAAAGCGCAATCAAAAGATACATAACATTCAGACTGAATGTTTTGTATACACATGTCTTGACGTCGGGTCTGACATCTCAGCTAAATCCTGCACAACCATATTTAAACACCCTGCAGAAAACTGATATCTCATGTCAAGACAACACTTGTGACAACTTGTGAAAACTCTAGGTTTTACCAAAATTGATGCCAACACATAGAACCAACAAACTCCCCCTTTGGCAAATTTTGGCTAAAACATACATCAGATCATATGTTTCACAAGAAAATAATCACAGTATCAGTTCAGCAGCAGAAGTTAACAAACACACATTACTAGCAAAAATAGCAACTAGTAAACACATATTAAACACACATGCGCTTGTGCTCAGAACACACCACCTCCCCCTCCAGCTAGCACTAGTTTGCTCAAAACAGACAAAGCACTTCCCCTTATAACATCACCTGTAACACAAAATACCTCCCCATCTAACTTCCCCTTCTAACATCACCTGTAACACATAATACCTCTCCATCTAACATCACCTGTAACAACATCTATAGCATATAGTATAGCATAGCTACTTTAGCTACTTCTCCCCCTTTTTATCCAAAAGAGACAAAATAAATGTATATTCAGTCAAACAAAATGTCAAAGCAGAATGTTAAGTGTTACAGATCCAAGAACATACACAACTTTATACAAGCTGAGATAAAATCCATCAATCTAGAAAAATACATATCACAACAGCAAAACATAACTGCCAAAAAAATAGAACATCCATCACAGCAAAGAGAAAACAAAAATACCATAAGAAGAATGGGGGGATAACTTCAACAAAAAGTTAGTCAGAGGAGCTTGAGCTTGTATCTTCATAAGCATCAGAAACAGAATTGCCACTTGATTCATCTTTAGTTGCAGACCTCTCACTAGAGGTTTGGGCTTCTGCTTCCCTGGCATGTCCAATATTCTCTCTTTCAGCTTGCTTCAAGCTTGCAATCAGAGCCTCCAAAGCTTCTTTCCTGGCTGTTGCTACCATTATCCCTGTATCCAACTCTTTACAAGTTTCCTTCAGCTCAGCAATAAGACCACCTTTTGAGGCTGGCTTTTTCATAGCAGATGTCATGACAATGTCTTCGACATGACTGCCTTCAAACAATTTGTAGTGTATTGATAGAGGAGGTTTTCTTCTACTTGGAAGGTCATTTGTACTCAGAATTCCAGGGTGTTGACTCAGGATAATCCCACAAATCATTGAGGGAAAAGCTATAGGCAGCTTTACTGCATTAGTAGAAGCATGCTTGACAATTTGTTCAAACATAAATCTATCATAATCAAATTTCAGCTTGGTTCGAACAGTAAAGATGAATCTTCCAAGGGCATTTGAAATTGTGGAAATGTGGTTGGTAGGCACCCAATTTACAGACCATATCTTGTGCAATATGGCATACTTAACAGTCATCTTCCCAACAGGGAGATGCTTTTTACTAGGCCACTCCTTCATCTGTCTTGCTGTAATTTCCCTACAGACCTCATTTTTTGTGGCTTCCAGTTCACATGCACCTTCTGTACCTCTTCCTAGAAACTTGTTAATCACAGTGGGAGAAAATATGATACACTTCCCTCTTACAAACACTTTACAAAATTCCTTGTTGTTTTTATCAGCAATATCTTCAGGAATGTTGACAACGAATTCCTTAACCAATCCTTCATAGCACTGAGATAACCCAACCACAGTCTTCATTAACCCAGCATTTTTAATTAGGTTCATGACCTCTTTGACCTCAACAGCATCCTTGCCTAACTCTCTCTCCACAACCACCCTTCTTTGGATCACAAACTTCCATTTTGCTGCTCCATCTTCAAGATGGAAAGAGATATTGTCCAAGTGTACAATAACAACTTTCACAGGGGACTTCCTAACAGTTGTCCTCTTCACAGCGGAGATGTCAGGGACATCTTCTTCAACTTATTCATCAGACTCAGAAACTTCCCTCACTTTCCTCTTCTTCACATCAACTTTGCTCCAAGATTTTAAGGGTCCTACACCAGTAGTCTTCTTAGCAGTTTTGGCTGACATCATTTCAGCTACAGACCTACCTCTTCTAGTATTCATCCTCTTAGTCACACTAGGCTTTAAGTGATGAAGTAAGCTATCATCTTGATCATCCAACCTATCATCCTCTAGGTCAATCACATTGTTTGCAGAATCATGCTTCTTAGACTGTGAAGCATTGGCAGTAGTAGATGCCACAAATTTCTTATCAGACACAGTTTTCCCTAAAGAGCACAAACCTTCAACAGCCATATCCTTTTCAGATCTAGAGGAATCATCATCCTTCTCATTATGAGGTCTAACCTCAGGAGAGGGGTCCCTTCTTGATAGAGGAGTAGAAACTCCCTTCACAAAATGTCCTTCATTGAGGATTCTATTGACTAGGTTTCTTATGACACGATCAGTGTGATGCATGTCGTCCTTAGAACTAGTGGCATGAGTAGAGCTAGAAGGGATACTAGAGCTGTTACCTTGAGTGGTGTCATACCCCAAAATTTACCCATCATTTTTCCTAAAAAAAAAAAAAAAAAAAAAAAAAAAAACGAAAAAAAAAAAAAAAAAAAAAAAAAAAAAAAAAGAAAAAAAAATTAATTAATTAATTAATTAATTAATTAAATAATTAAAATAAATAAATAAATAAAATATAACAAATTATTTTGGACTTGGGTCTCCCTCATTCCAAGCCCATTACCCACAAAATTAGTCTATAAATACTGAAGTTTCAGTAGAGGAAAAGGACTTGGAGTTAGACTTAGAGTTTACACTGGGAGATTCACTGGAGAAAGAAGGAAGAGAAGCAAAACACTCTGAGGTTTCCTTGGAACAAAGCCTTGAGGAAAAAGAAAGAGAGAGAACAGAGAAGGACGGATAGAAACTTTGGCATAGGAACCCTGCCAACCCGGAGAATTCAGAATAAAGAAACCCTGAAGGCAGCTCATCCGCCCCGAAGCCATCGCCGCCCAATTCCCGCCGCCTAACTCATTCCGATACCACAAGTGGTCAATCCCTTCAACCTTGAATTGGAAAACAGGTTTGCGTATCTCTATTGTTTATACTTTCAATTGGCCATATCTACACATATAATGCATCATGATTAAATGTTGATATATAATTTGCTTTCGTATGTGAATTTAAATATGCCTGAATACCCTGAATGTTTGACCATGCTGTTCCTGTGATAAAATGCCATAAAGTTCAAGGTTCCTAACATGGGGCTGTTTTTCTCAAAATTCAAAATCCGTGGCCGTTCGCCTGGCCTTCGCTAGGCGAGGCAGAGGCGAACGAGACAGTACCTGATTTTTCTAGTCTGTTTTTTTTTATGTTTTTATCATAGCCATGCATTATTCATCCTATCCTATTTACTGTTGCGATATTTTTTCCGGTGTAATCTTCGATTGCACCCTGATTTGGTATTCTGACATGTTTCTTTTTGAGCTTCGAAAAGGTTCACATATCCCAGGAAAAGGTTATTGGCTAGGTATTCCACTTTATTTGTGGGATACCCTTGTGGAGTTTTCACCCTAAATTACCTAATTAATTTTGATGTATTAATTTTAATGTATTAATTTTAATGTATTAATTTTAATGTATTAATTTTAATGTATTAATTTTAATGTATTAATTTTAATGTATTAATTTTAATGTGGGAGAATTCCTCCTAATCACCTAATTAATTGTAAAACTTTGCCTTTGAATAAGTGATCTTGGACCTCTCTTTGTTGCCTTACGATTACGATATTACGGTCATGTCCCGCGAATGTGGGGATACCCTTAGCAAAGACCCTTCGGTTAAATCATCATAAAATAAATTATAGTCCCTCGGATGTTGCCTTCGAATATACAACTTTGTCCCTCGATGACCCTCCGATGTTGCCTACGATTAAATGATGATAGTCCCTTCGAATGCTAAGGTATCCTCATAACTGTTGCCTTCAATGACCAATCGATGACCCTACGATGACCCTTTTACATCCAAAGGATAAAACTACTTATTTCTCAATAATAAGGACAGTTTTACCCTCATAAGGATAGGAAATGCCCGTAAAGACCTTGGGTCGGTATAACTCTTAATTGCTGGCTCACAACTTAAAACACTTTTTCGCACCTCACACCTTTCAAAATACCTTTAGAAAATCACCACTTGGTATACATTCATACTAGAATCATTACCGAGTTATATTTTTCTAAACAATTTTCAAAACTAAACGAGATAACCACTTTGTATACATTCATACAAGAATCATTACAAAGTTAAATTCTCTTTTCAAAACAATTTTCCAAACAATTCACAAACACTTTTTTTAGACAAAAATAATATAAGTGATCGAGCAATTAAGAGCCCATGGATAACCATGGATACAAAGGGTGCTAACACCTTCCCTTTGTATAATGTACCTCCCGAACCCAAAATCTAAATTAAGGTCTTTCCTGTTCTTTTCCACCTTTCCTTATTGGATAAAAGAAAAGTCGGTGGCGACTCTTGCTAACCGCGACATTGCGATTAAAACCACAAAAAGTCCAGTTCACCGTATGACAGAACTGGCGACTCTGCTGGGGAATATTTAAAAAGAGAGGTTACCTTAAAAACAAGATCACTTATTCAATTTGTCTGATTTATTTTTAAGGGATTGCTTGGGTATGTTATGCTTGAGTGAAAGATCCTACACCCGGATCTAGTGTACCTTAGGTAAGTAGCAAGAGATCATCGCGACTGTCCGGCGTATACTGGAATGGTCAAAATGATGGCTACGGTTAATGTGGCACTTTGGATGTCCTGATGTTCCTCATGTTAGTTGAGGAAATATTTGGCATTCGCGTGGTGTCATAAAAGCATTAACCAGACCTTTAGAACCCTAATTGACTCATCCTGGCCATTAGAAAGTAGTGAGATAACTGGCTTCGGTTCCGACTGGAGTTGGTTGAGACTCGATACTACACTCTTTGAGATTGGACTTTAGGGAAGCTTCGGTCAACCACTTGGTGTTGCACTGAAGTGGACTTAAGGAAAGGTCAATGATTTGAGATCCTTCTAGAACCCGGTTACTATTCTAAGACAGGTTGAACCCACCAAACTTCAGTGGGGAGGGTACTTACCTATGGAACTCATGCAAGCCTTAAAACCTAGGAATGATTGTTGTATGACTTGCTTATGCTTGTTATTTGTTTAATATCATAATATCATAACATCATAACATCATAACATCATAACATCATAACATCATAACATTGCACTAATCACTTCGAGGACTTAGGGATTTAACTTGGCTCTATTTTGTAAGGCTATGGCTCCCAGGAAGACTATCCGGATAAATTTTGTAGTCATCTCTCCTCAACTCAAGGATTTAGTGTCAGAACTTCCTGATCAGGCTCAGTTCGTCAAAAAGCATGGTTCTCTCCTCGATTTGGTTACCACTGGTTTCAAAGAAGATATGATGAGAGTCCTATTCCAGTTCTTCGATCCTAAACATCATTGCTTCACATTCCCAGATTATCAGTTGGTGCCCACATTAGAAGAATTTTCCCAGCTGCTTGGGATACCTATTCTTGATCAAATACCTTTCAGTGGTTTAGAAAAGATTCCGAGGTCCGAAAAAGTTGCCGCAGCTTTACACATGACAAAGTCAGATATTGAAGCTAATTGGGTAACAAGAAGTGGAGTTAAGGGTTTACTTGCCAAATTTCTGATGAATAAGGCCCGAGAATTCTTAAAAGTCATGAATGTCCATGCTTTCGAGGAGATTCTAGCATTACTAATCTATGGTTTGGTGTTATTCCCTAATCCAGATCAATTCATAGATATGAATGCTATTCAGATATTTCTCGCTCGTAACCCTGTGCCTACCTTGCTCGGCGACATTCTGCATTCCCTTCACACTCGTACTATGAAGAGGCAAGGGACTCTCATGTGCTGCATACCTTTATTATCCAGGTGGTTTATTTCGCACCTTCCTCAGTCAGTCTTGAAGAATGAGCAAAGTTTGAGATGGTCTCAAAGGATAATGTCGCTCTCCCACTCAGACATCCGTTGGTGTCCTCATTTCAAAGAAAACAATATCATCATTGACCGTTGTGGAGAATTCCCTAATGTACCACTCATGGGGATAAGAGGAGGTATTACTTATAATCCTGCTTTAGCCCTACGTCAGTTTGGTTGTGCTCGAAGAGATGGTCCACATGAAATAATTATACAAGGCACGGTGTTTGACTATGATAACGATTCCCAAGGTCTCCGTCAAAGATTTGTGCGAGCTTGGGGCATGGTGAAAAGAAGTACTTTAGGACAGAAAAACTCTATTCCTATGGAACCTTATCTCAGATGGGTCCGCACAAGAGCTCGTGAACTTGTCATGCCATATCTGGCAGTCGGACCACTGATTGTTGAACCAGAAGCTGAAGGAGGTACTCCTCAGATCGTTCCTTATCCAGATATGCCTACCGATGTTGAAGAGTTAAAGAAGTCCTGGATCCAGTTGAGAGAGGAAAGGGATACTTTTGAAGCCCAGTTCTGTGCTACAAGGAAGAAGGTGTTAGAGCTCACCGGCCAGCTTAATGAGGAACGAAGACTCAATACATATCTTCGCCCAAAAAGAAGCCGTCCCTGGGAGACCTGAGCTTTTATTGTATTTTACTTCTTATTATAATGAATATTAATCAAATATTATTAATAAAAAAAAAGCTCTTTTTGTTAGTTTATGCAAAGTTAAATCCCGAAAGTCCTTGAAAACATTTCATACATTGCATTGCATCGCATAACAGGTATTCTAAAGGATCAGTGTTCTCACGATTTTCCTATCAAACAGATTCCAGCAGATTCAAACAGAAAAATGGACCTCGAACAAACTGTCAAAGATCTCCAGGCTCAGAATGCTCAACTCCAGGAGATGATCTTGAACTTATCCAAGGGGCAGGAGGAACTAAAGACTCTCTTGCTCAAGAAGAAAAAGGACAAGAAATCTGTGAGGCACATTAACTCGGGAAGAAGGCAGTTTACGAAGATCAATATGACTTTAGCACAAGCACTGCAGGGTATGCTAAAAGTAAATTTAATTACCCTCAGAGATCCTCCTGCAAAACCCAACACTACTTCTCCTCGTTATAATCCCAACGCCAGGTGTGCCTATCACTCCGATAGCCCCGGGCATGATACGAATGATTGCTGGTCGCTGAAGAACAAGATTCAGGATATGATCGACGCTGGGGAATTTGAATTTGATCCTCTGGATATTCCTAATGTCATCACTGCTCCTATGCCCGATCATGACAAGACTGCTAATGCTGTAGAAGATGTGAATAGCGATTGCAACTTGGATAATTGGAAGGCTGAAGACACTATTCCAACTTCCTTTAGTCAGGAGTAATTGTTTGTTGTTTATTCAATGTATCAAATTTGGTTAAATGTTTTGTCATTCTCATAAGCATATTCATATTCAATAAATCAATGGACTTTTTGCATTCAAATATTGCGCTCTTTATCTTTCCTGTCATTTTTCAAATAAGTTATGCTTTCTTGCACACACTCACGTAACAAATTGCGTATCCACATCCACTCTGGATCCTGTTGATAATAGTTCTGCTACTGTTCATTATGACTTCGAAAATCCGATCTACCAAGCCGAAGATGGAAGTGAGGAAGATTGTGAAGTACCTGAAGAACTTGCCAGACTGTTACTGAAAGAAGAAAGGACTATACAGCCGCATGAGGAGTCAATTGAAACTGTCGATCTGAGTACTAAAAGTAGACAAGAAAGAAGTCAGAAGCCTCTTGGGGCACTTGAATTACATTTCCCGGTTTATATCCTACTTGACTGCTACTTGCAAACCTATCTTCAAATTACTGAGGACAGTCAAGAGATGATGAATGTCAGGAAACTTTTGATAAAATCAAGAAGTGTCTCCAAGAACCTCCAATTCTGACACCACCAGTTGAAGGAAGACCTCTAATCATGTATTTGACCGTGTTAGAAAATCCAATGAGGTGTGTTGGGGCAACGTGACGAGTCTGGTCGAAAAGAGCATGCCATATATCGCCTTAGCAAAAGGTACCGACTGTGAAACAAGATACTCATAGCTCGAGAAAGCTTGCTGCGCTTTGGCTTGGGCTGCTCGCCGACTAAGACAGTACATGTTGAATCATACCACTTTATTGATTTCTAAGATGGGTTCTATCAAATATCTATTCGAGAAACTTGTTGTCTCCTGAAAGAGTTATCACTGATAATAGTGCTAATTTGAACAACAAGATGGTTACTGCACTCTGCACGCGGTTCAAAATAAAACACTCTAATTCTTCTCCGTACCGGACAAGGATGAACGGCGCCGTGGAGGCTGCTAACAATGTCCAGAAGCTTATACAAAAGATGACAGTAATGTACAAAGACTGGCATGAGATGTTACCATTTGCTTTTCATGACTATCGCACTTCAGTACGCACTTCGACAGGGGCAGCTCCGTTCTCTTTAGTCTATGGAATGGAAGCCATCTTACCAGTGGAAGTTCAGATTCCCTCGCTAAGAATCATGAAAGAGGCGGGCTTAGATGAAGAGGAACGGATTCAGACTCGACTCGATCAGATAAATTTGATTGAAGAGACTCGCGGCTGTTTGTCATAGGCAGATATATTAGAAACGCATGACCCAGGCATTCAACGAAAGGGTCAAGCGACAAGTGTATCAAATTGGCGACTTGGTAATCAAGCGTATCGTGCTACCGCAAACTGATCCTAGAGGCAAATGGACTCCCACGTACAAAGGGCCATTTGTAGTTAGGAAGGTATTCTCTGGTGGAGCCATGATACTTGCTACAGTGGATGGCGAAGATTTCCCGCATCCCGTGAACGCGGACATAGTTAAAAAATACTACGCATGAAAAAGACTCGCTAGATCGACGTATCTAGGGAAAAGTAAGGGCATCCCGGCGAACCAAAAGGGTTCGGGCAAAAATTAGGGATATATATAAAAAAATGTACACCCGGCAAGTCGAAAACCTGAAAAGGTGGCTTGGGCAAAAAAGGGTATCCTGGTGGACTAAAAACCTGAAAAGGCGGTCCAGGCAAAAATTAGGGATTAAAGCGTATGACTATGTCCCGTTCTCAGTCAACTTTCATCCAAGTTCAAGGGACTGACCAAGCCAATCACTTCTATCCGACAGCAGGGGATGAGATGCTTGAAGACATAATGGCAGTAGTAGACTTAAAATCAATAGGACTTTTTCTGCATAGCTTTCTCTTTGTTTTTGACAATTTCCTCTTACTAGGATTTCTGTCTCCTTGTACACAATTTGCCTGTTTATAGGCCTTCTTTCAAAAATCAATACAACCCTCTTTCAAAAAAGATGCTTTTGTTTTTTACTTTTCTGTTTTGGTTGCGTAAATGTCCATTGATTTAATTTGAATTAATATGTGCATTTGAATATGACCAATGTTTACCAAAATACATGCATAGAATAACAATAGCAATTACTACCCTACTTCAGGATCAAGGAAAAGGTCTAATCATGCTTCCAATGAATCCACTACCAATTCTCTTCCCCCCAGCAAGCCTGTTTTTTTTCCCCAGAAGAAGTTGGCAGTATTCCCCGGCACAACCAGCTATTCCCCAACAGAGGTCGGCATCATCAGACAGATTGATCATCTCATCCATCCCCAGCCAGGCTCTGTTGAATATCTCTACCATCAGACAGAAATCAGAACCCCCAGCCGAGAGAGGGTCCTCAACACGAATATCTCCAATCAGTAGATGGGGATTTATTTTCCCCAGTAGAGTCCCCAAGCAGAACTTCTCATACGCATAACTCATTCATTGCATCATTTCACAGCATACGCATGCATACAACATTCGCATTTATTTTCGAAAGCATAAAACATCTCATGCATCATGACATGGCATAAAGCTAACTTTTCTTTGCAGGTCAATTATCCTCCTGATATAGTCAAAGTAAAAGGCTCATTCAGGCAGACGCCTTTATCAATCACAGACAAGATTCAGATACATATTCCGGATGCAATTCATGGGAACATTCATTCTGACAATACTTCGATATCCTCCTAGCGATGGCATCTTTAAGCCCATCCCAGACATTTATTGCAAGTACAACGTATATAGATACAGCCTAACATACGGTTCATTCTGATTCAGCTCAACATATGACTCCTTCAACTCAGATACGATCTAGCATACGATCCATTCTGACCTTCGACAACTCAGATACGATCTAGCGTACGATCCATTCTGACCTTCTTCAACTCAGATACGATCTAACAGACGATCCATTCTGACCCTCAACAACTCAGATACGATCTAGCGTACGATCCATTCTGACCTTCTTCAACTCAAGTACAGTCTAATGCACGACCAAGTTAGACCTTCATCTGACCAGATGCTACCTTCGGACAGGTACATTTCTGAATGGTAGTCTAGTATGTGGCTACTCCCTTTTCCAGATGCTACCTTCGGACAGGTACATTTCTGGATGGTAGTCCAGTATACGGCTACTCCCTTTCCCAGATGCTACCTGCGGACAGGTACATTTCTGGATGGTAGTCTAGTATACGGCTACTCCCTTTCCCAGATGCTACCTTCGGACAGGTACATTTCTGGATGGTAGTCCAGTATACGGCTACTCCCTTTCCCAGATGCTACCTTCGGACAGGTACATTTCTGGATGGTAGTCCAGTATACAGCTACTCCCTTACTCAGATGCTACCTTCGGACAGGTACATTTCTGAATGGTAGTCTAGTATGCGGCTACTCCCTTTCCCAGATGCTACCTTCGGACAGGTACATTTCTGGATGGTAGTCCAGTATACGGCTACTCCCTTTCCCAGATGCTACCTTCGGACAGGTACATTTCTGGATGGTAGTCTAGTATACGGCTACTCCCTTTCCCAGATGCTACCTTCGGACAGGTACATTTCTAGATGGTAGTCCAGTATACGGCTACTCCCTTTCCCAGATGCTACCTTCGGACAGGTACATTTCTGAATGGTAGTCTAGTATACGGCTACTCCCTTACTCAGATGCTACCTAGTGTACGGTACATTTCTGAAGTGTAGTCTAGTGTACGACTACTCCCTTTTACCATCAGATTCAGCCTATTGGACGGCTCATTCTGCAACTCAGATTCGATTTAATGTACGATCCATTCTGAGCTCCAGCAACTCCAATGCTGTCTAACGTATGACCCATTCGGATCCTCAACTACTCAGATGCTACCTAGTGTACGGTACATTTCTGAAGTGTAGTCTACTGTACGACTACCCCTTTCATCATCAGATTCAGCCTAACGGACGGCTCTCTCTTCAACTCAGATACGATCTAGCGTATGGTCCATTCTGATCCTTTATCCCCAACAGCATATGACACACTCCGACTCCCCAGCGAAGTCGGCAGCCTAATGGATGACTCATTATTCGGTCTAATGTACGACCCAGTGTGGCACCCATGTCTTCAAATTGGCCTAATGTACGGTTCGATCTGAAGCTTTCGTCATCAAACCTCCCGGATGGCATCTTTAAGCCCATCTCCATCAAGACCAACTGTCGATCCTCAAGTGCAAATTTTTGGGGCATTCTAGTGTTCAATAATCTTCCACCTCCAGACCACGAATGGCATACACGCCATCCTAACTCTCTCGGTTCAAGAATATTGAACAGGGGCAGCTGTCATACCCCAAAATTTACCCATCATTTTTCCTGAAAAAAAAAAAAAAAAAAAAAAACCGAAAAAAAAAAAGAAAAAAAAAAAAAAAAAAAAAAAAAAAATTTAATTAATTAATTAATTAATTAATTAATTAATTAAATAATTAAAATAAATAAATAAATAAAATATAACAAATTATTTTGGACTTGAGTCTCCCTCATTCCAAGCCCATTACCCACAAAATTAGTCTATAAATACTGAAGTTTCAGTAGAGGAAAAGGACTTGGAGTTAGACTTAGAGTTTACACTAGGAGATTCACTGGAGAAAGAAGGAAGAGAAGCAAAACACTCTGAGGTTTCCTTGGAACAAAGCCTTGAGGAAAAAGAAAGAGAGAGAACAGAGAAGGACGGATAGAAACTTTGGCATAGGAACCCTGCCAACCCGGAGAATTCAGAATAAAGAAACCCTGAAGGCAGCTCATCCGCCCCGAAGCCATCGCCGCCCAATTCCCGCCGCCTAACTCATTCCGATACCACAAGTGGTCAATCCCTTCAACCTTGAATTGGAAAACAGGTTTGCGTATCTCTATTGTTTATACTTTCAATTGGCCGTATCTACACATATAATGCATCATGATTAAATGTTGATATATAATTTGCTTTCGTATGTGAATTTAAATATGCCTGAATACCCTGAATGTTTGACCATGCTGTTCCTGTGATAAAATGCCATAAAGTTCAAGGTTCCTAACATGGGGCTGTTTTTCTCAAAATTCAAAATCCGTGGCCGTTCGCCTGGCCTTCGCTAGGCGAGGCAGAGGCGAACGAGACAGTACCTGATTTTTCTAGTCTGTTTTTTTTTATGTTTTTATCATAGCCATGCATTATTCATCCTATCCTATTTACTGTTGCGATATTTTTTCCGGTGTAATCTTCGATTGCACCCTGATTTGGTATTCTGACATGTTTCTTTTTGAGCTTCGAAAAGGTTCACATATCCCAGGAAAAGGTTATTGGCTAGGTATTCCACTTTATTTGTGGGATACCCTTGTGGAGTTTTCACCCTAAATTACCTAATTAATTTTGATGTATTAATTTTAATGTATTAATTTTAATGTATTAATTTTAATGTATTAATTTTAATGTATTAATTTTAATGTATTAATTTTAATGTGGGAGAATTCCTCCTAATCACCTAATTAATTGTAAAACTTTGCCTTTGAATAAGTGATCTTGGACCTCTCTTTGTTGCCTTACGATTACGATATTACGGTCATGTCCCGCGAATGTGGGGATACCCTTAGCAAAGACCCTTCGGTTAAATCATCATAAAATAAATTATAGTCCCTCGGATGTTGCCTTCGAATATACAACTTTGTCCCTCGATGACCCTCCGATGTTGCCTACGATTAAATGATGATAGTCCCTTCGAATGCTAAGGTATCCTCATAACTGTTGCCTTCAATGACCAATCGATGACCCTACGATGACCCTTTTACATCCAAAGGATAAAACTACTTATTTCTCAATAATAAGGACAGTTTTACCCTCATAAGGATAGGAAATGCCCGTAAAGACCTTGGGTCGGTATAACTCTTAATTGCTGGCTCACAACTTAAAACACTTTTTCGCACCTCACACCTTTCAAAATACCTTTAGAAAATCACCACTTAGTATACATTCATACTAGAATCATTACCGAGTTATATTTTTCTAAACAATTTTCAAAACTAAACGAGATAACCACTTTGTATACATTCATACAAGAATCATTACAAAGTTAAATTCTCTTTTCAAAACAATTTTCCAAACAATTCACAAACACTTTTTTTAGACAAAAATAATATAAGTGATCGAGCAATTAAGAGCCCATGGATAACCATGGATACAAAGGGTGCTAACACCTTCCCTTTGTATAATGTACCTCCCGAACCCAAAATCTAAATTAAGGTCTTTCCTGTTCTTTTCCACCTTTCCTTATTGGATAAAAGAAAAGTCGGTGGCGACTCTTGCTAACCGCGACATTGCGATTAAAACCACAAAAAGTCCAGTTCACCGTATGACAAGTGGGGCATGCAGAGGAATATGCATCCATGGGATGGTTAGGAGCTTCACCTGGAATAACAGACAGGGGAATCACATCTAAAATATCTTCATCAAGAAAGTCCATTGAAGGCGTTATATCCTTGTGAGTAGGCTTAGTATTTTTTGAACCAGATGGTGTTTGATGTTGTGACATCTTGTTGTTTTTGTGGAAAGGTTTCAGTTGCCCTAGCAGAGGAGTTTGAGGAAGTCGCGGGGAGTTGTAAATGTTTGAGTAGAGGTTGTGTGTGAAAAGGTAATAGATGGAATTTCCAATACTAGATGATGATTTACCATAAATGGGGCACTTAATTTTAAGTAAGCAGGCAATACTTTGATTACCTTTTCCACTCCAAATTAATTGCTACAAATTCTCATAAATACAAATCCCTAATTTCCCTCTTATAAATTCAAATTGATTTGCATCCAAGGCCTTTGTAAAAATATCATCTAACTGTATTTCAGTAGCAACATGCTCTAGGGCTATAATTTTATCTTCCACTAGTTCTCTAATAAAGTGATGACGGATATCAATATGTTTTGTCCTGTTGTGCTGAATAGGATTCTTAGAAATATTTATAGCACTCAGTTTATCACAGTACAATGTCATGACATCTTGCGTGACATTGTATTCAGTCAACATCTGTTTCATCCATACCAGATGAGAACAACTACTTCTAGCTGCTATGTATTCAGCTTCAGCAGTGGACAGAGACACACAATTTTGTTTCTTACTAAACCATGATATTAAGTTGTTCCCCAAGAAGAAGAATCCTCCTGATATGCTTTTCCTATCATCAACACTTCCAGCCCAATCAGCATCACAGTATCCAGTCAGCACATATCCAGATCCATAAGTGTACAACATCTCATAGTCACTAGTGCCATTGACATATTTCAGGATCCTTTTCACTTGGTTTATGTGACTCATTTTTGGTTCAGCTTGATATCTAGCACATACACCTATAGCAAAAGCAATGTCAGGTCTGCTTGCTGTGAGATATAACAGACTCCTTATCATGCTTCTGTAGAGACTTCGATCCACACTAACACCATTTTCATCTTTAGAGATTTTCAGATGAGCAGGAGCAGGTGTCCTTTTGTGACTTGCATTCTCTATGCCAAACTTCTTAACAATATTTTTGGCATATTTGCTTTGAGATGGAAAGATAGAATCTTCCATCTGCTTAACTTGTAGTCCAAGAAAATAGGTTAGCTCTCCAACAAGGCTCTTTTCAAATTCAGACTGTATCTGTTTAACAAAATGTTCAAGCATCTTATTTGACATCCCACCAAACACAATATCATCCACATATATCTGAGCCACCACGAGGTTTCCTCCTTCATTTTTGACAAATAAGGTCTTATCAATGCCTCCCTTTTTGTATCCATTGTCAACGAGAAACACTGTGAGTCTATCATACTAAGCTCTGAGAGCTTATTTCATCCCATAGAGGGCTTTCCTCAACTTATACACATGCTTTGGAAGATTTGGGTCTGTAAACCCTTTAGGTTGTTCAACATACACTTCTCATTTAAGTAACCATTCAAGAAGGCACTTTTTACATCCATTTGGAATAATTTAAACTTCAGAATACATGCCACTCCAAGCAATAGTCTAATGGACTCCAAGCGAGCTACAGGGGCAAATGTTTCATCAAAGTCAACTCCTTCAACTTGAGTGTATCCTTGTGCTACCAATCTTGCTTTATTTTTAGTAACCACCCCTTGTTCATCAGATTTATTCTTGTAAACCCACTTTGTTCCAATAACATTTATTCCTTCAGGTCTTGGAACTAGTTCCCATACTTCATTTCTCTTGAATTGGCCTAACTCTTCCTGCATGGCATTGATCCAGAATTCATCAGTTAAGGCTTCTTTAACATTCTTGGGCTCAATCTTGGACACAAAACAGACATGTGAGATCACTTCCCTTGATCTAGTTGTGACCCCTTTATTTTGGTCTCCTATAATGAGATCTTTCGGATGATCCTTCTGAATTCTGATAGAGGGTCCCTTATTAATTTTATCAGCTTCAGGTTCAGCTTGAGCGGGTACACTCTCATTACTTTTGTTTGGGAGATCAACTGGGGCATCATTTAGAGATGTTTCAACATCGTCTGTGACATCAGTCTATTGATCATCAACAACAACATTGATAGATTCCATCATTACTTTTGTTCTGGAATTAAAGACCCTAAATGCTCTACTGTTTGTTGAGTAACCCAGGAATATTCCTTCATCACTCTTGGGATCCATTTTCCTTCTTTGTTCACGATCAGTCAGGATCTAACATTTACTACCAAACACATGGAAGTATTTGACAGTAGGTCTTCTAACTTTCCAGACTTCATATAAATTAGTTGGAGTCCCTTTCTTCAAGGTTACTCTATTGTGAACATAGCAGGCTATGTTCATAGCTTCAGCCCATAAGTGGTTGGGCAACTTCTTAGCATGAATCATAGCTCTGCCAGATTCTTGGAGAGTTGTATTTTTCCTTTCTACCACACCATTTTGCTGAGGGGTAATGGGAGATGAGAACTCATGACTAATTCCTTTAGATGAACAGAATCCAACAAATTTATTGTTCTCAAATTCTTTCCCATGATCACTTCTGATTATGATAACCTGACTTTCTTTTTCTCTTTGAAGTCTTAGGCAAAGATCTTTGAATACCTCAAATACATCAGATTTTTCCCTTATAAAATTTACCCAGGTGTATCTGGAGAAGTCCTCTACCACCACATAAGCATGCTTTTTCCCACCAAGACTTTCCACCTGCATAGGTCCCATCAAGTCCATGTGGAGAAGTTCCAGCACTCTGGATGTTGTGTCATGTTTGATCTTCTGATGTGACATCTTTGTCTGTTTTCCAATCTGACACTCCCCACAAACTCTTCCTTCATCAATATTTAATTTTGGGATTCCTCTGACAGCTTCAACAGATATAATCCTCTTTATTTCTTTAAGATGCAGATGGCCCAGTTTTTGATGCTATAGTTTCACTTCTTCTTCTTTGGCTAGAGTACACATTGATGAATAATCAGTTTCTTGAGAACTCCACATATAGCAGTTGTCCTTATACCTGACTCCTTTCATGATCACTTCATTTTTTTATTAGTAATCAGACATTCAGTTTTTGTGAAGTTTACATTTAGACCTTGGTCACACAGTTGACTGATGCTGATTAGGTTTGCAGTCAGTCCTTTAACAAGTAGCACATTGTCAAGGTTAGGGACTCCAGAGCAGTTTAGCTTTCCAATCCCCTTGATTTCACCCTTTGCTCCATCACCAAAGGTTACATAGCTGGTGGCATGAGGATGAAGGTCAATTAGTAGGTTTTTGCTTCCAGTCATGTGTCTGGAGCATCCACTGTCAAAATACCAGTCTTCTTTGGCTGAAACACTGAAGGAAGTGGGAGTTATCAAGTTAGTAGCACCAGTCCTAGGAACCCACTGTTTTCTGTTGACAGGGATGTGGTGTTTGGGTCTAGGTTGATGATGAGAAGGACTAGGATATCCATATAACTTAAAGCAAAATGGTTTTATGTGGCCAAATTTTCCACAGTAATGACATCTCCATCTTTGGTGTTTTCCTTTATGTTGTCTTTCCTTGTGATGTTGTGACACATGATGTGACATCTTTGGTTTGCTACCAGTGGGACTACACTCAAGAGTGGATTCATTGAACCCAATACCAGACTTGTCTCCTGCCATTTTTCCAGTCTGGAGGATTTTGTCTAAGGTATCAGACCCACTGTTTAGCATTCTGACATACTTTGTCATCTCATCCAGTTTGGAGTTCAAGAACACGGCTTCAATCTTCAACTTAGAAATAGTTTCCAAGTGTTCTGTCTTCTCATCTTCTAGTTGTGTTATCAATTTCTTCTGATTCTCCACTTGTTGACACACTTCTTCACTTCTGTAACACAACTTTCTGTAGGTAGTGTCTAACTCATCAAAGGTTACTTCATCATCACTTGAGTCTCTATCAGAACCCCATCTTCCAGTCAAGGCAGTCACAAGATTGGCAGACTCTCATTCTGTTTCACTTTCATCAGACCAAGTAGCAGCAAGACTCTTCTTCTGTTTCTTGAGGTAGGTCTCACATTCAGCTCTAATGTGTCCATACCCATCACATTCATGGCACTGAACTCCTTTGCCTTGTTTGGATTTTTCCTCAGATTTTGTTCTTCTTCCAGCATCATTGGATCTACTGATGTCAAATGAGTTGTTCTTGACATTAGACTTTGACCTAACATCCATCCTTTTCAGGAGTTTGTTGAACTGTCTCCCTAGTAACGCTACATCATTTGCCAGTTCTTCCTCAGTATCTAGACCACTTTCTCCCTCTTTCTCTTCAGTGTTTGACATGAAGGCTATGCTTTTGGCTTTCTTTTTAGATCCATCACTCATCCCCAACTCAAATGTTTGGAGGGATCCAATTAGCTCATCCACTCTCATATTGCAGATGTCTTGGGATTCTTCTATGGCTGTCACTTTCATGGCAAATCTCTTGGGAAATGACCTTAGAATTTTCCTTACTAGTTTTTCATTTGACATCTTCTCACCCAAGGATCTTGAGGCATTAGCAATTTCAAGGATATTCATATGGAAGTCCTGAATACTTTCATCTTCTTTCGTCCTCAAATTTTCAGACTTTGTAGTAAGCAGCTGCAATCTAGACATCTTTACTTTAGAGGTACCTTCATGAGTGGTTTTGAGAATATTCCAAGCATCTTTAGCCACCTCACAGTTGTTCACCAATCTGAAGATGTTCTTATCAACCCCATTGAATATAACATTCAATGCTTTAGAGTTTCCAAGAGCTAGTTTATCCTCCTCCTTGGTCCATTCTTCCTCAGCCTTCTTATCAGTTGTAACTTCTCCTTCCTTAGTAATAACGGGATGTTCCCAGCCTGTTAGAACAACCTTCCAAGCCTTATTATCCAAAGATTTCAGGAAGGCTATCATTCGAGGTTTCCAGTAGTCATAGCTAGATTCATCCAGAATTAGTGGTCTGTGAACAAATCCTCCGTCTCTATCCATAGTACTAGAAAGTAACGTCCCAAGATCTCGCCCAGAACCAGAGCATGATGCCTGCTCTGATACCAATTGAAATTCTGGTATCAGATATGAGATGTCTAAGGTAATGTCACGACACTAATATCTGAACAATATAAACAGGATAAAAGATAAAGAAACAATAGTACAAGTGACAGAAGTAATTGTTAACCCATTTCGGTGCAAACTCACCTAAGTCTGGGGGCTACCAAGCCAGGAAGGAAATCCACTAAACAGAATTAGTTCAAAGTCTCTCAGTAAACAACTTCAAGTTACAGTCTTTTCACCTAATCTCTACCCGTGTGACTTCTATCTAAGAACTCTTAGATAAGAGACCCTACTCACTCCCCCTCAATCACAACAGTGATGTAAAAACAAATATTACAAAGAAAGAAGACACTCTTCAAGAACACATACTTGATCTTGCTTAAAAGCTTCAACCAAGTAAACACACACTCATGCTTCAAAGCTTATAGTGGACAAATTACAACACAAAAGTCAGTCCAATTCAATCATCAATAGGATGAATGAATGACTCACAATACACAAGCTCAAACAAGACTAAAACCCTTATTCTCTCTCACTATTTCGTTCATTTTCTTGTGTGTTAAAACCAGGTTTTCCATGCCCTTTAAATATAAGCTTTTGAATGGGCTTGGACATCATAAAACCCTAAATCTATTTTCCTTTCGTATCTTCTTAACAGCTGATCATATCTTATTGGAAAATAAATAAATCTGGTTTTAATTACTGCTTGAATGGTGCGTTCAATCTCCACATCAATCACACATAGATTAGCATAAAAAGCGCAATCAAAAGATACATAACATTCAGACTGAATGTTCTGTATACACATGTCTTGACATCGGGTCTGACATCTCAGCTAACTCCTGCACAACCATATTTAAACACCTTGCTGGAAACTGATATATCATGTCAAGACAACACTTGTGACAACTTGTGAAAACTCTAGTTTTTACCAAAATTGATGCCAACACATATAACCAACATGATTCACCAAAAGGATCCCTACACACATCTCATTATTTATGCATCTCATCATTTATGCATCACATCATTCATCATGCAACAACCAATTCATGTTACCACGTGATAATATCAACAAACAACAATAACTTATAAACATCTTAACATCATTGACATAATAACATAATTATTACACCATGATATTACAATAATGCAACGATTCATCAATCAGATGTATAAACCAATACATTTGTTAACATAGTAATCATATGATTAGTTTTCAAACATCTCAATAATCACTACCATGTTATAGGTATGAGCATTAGCTTTATAATTCTTCAAACGACATCAAAATCGGACTTACAAAATAAAAGTTATGACAAAAAATAGTCGGGATATGTCAATAATTCATTAACCAACATATGAGCAAAAACTTCACCAACACAATAGGCATAAGAATAATACTCAAACAATTCACTTATCATCACCATATTATATCTATGAGATTCAGATTTCTAATGCTTCAAACCCCAACCTAAAATGATTCACGAGTTGAAAAGTTATGATCAAAACTGTGCATGAAGGCTTTACTAAAAAGTTGTTGTTTTTCTAACATTTTTCAGCATAATTTTCATCTTCTTCAACCCCAAAAAAGTCCATGAAATAATCACCAAAATTATTTTATCCCTAAAACAAAGTTATAGTTCTCTATTTCAGATATTCAACGCTTTAAAATACACTCTATTTGGACTTACGAATCAAAATTTATGGCCAAAATGATTTTGACCAAAAAACACGAACAGAGGCTCACGCACGGAGCGCGATCGTGACATACAGAATGTAGAATTTTCAGCATTTTTCATCGCTGGAGGCCTTTCGGACCTCTGATTTCAATTCCGTAAAAGCCCAAACACTTAGAGAATTATAAATTATGTAATACTCTAATTATCTTAAGTTAATTTATAGTTTTAACACAATTAAATTATCTAATCATTTTTTTAATATTATACCTAAAACATTCAAAATTGCAACAATGGTGGATATAAGTTCAATTATCAAAACAGAAAAAATATATGCATATAAGGCACATGAAATTCATCATATAATCATCATATAAAAATCATTATAGCATCCCAATTCAAAATCATGAATCAAAAGATTCAACCCTAAGGAGGTTAATGGTTCCTCCATTCTACCCTTCTACCAGACCCTTTACTATTGGAACAAGTTCCCACCCTTACCTGATCTCCGGCAAAAGCCCTTGATCTTCTTCTTAAACCTCAAGTTTTTGCTCTCCCTCTTTGTCTTTTTTTCTCCAATCTCACGTACTGATAAAATCTCCCAAAAACCTAGCTTCTTTCCCAACTTTTAAAATATATAGTACTCTCCTTACTTTTGCTTAATTATTATTTTTTCCCAATTTAACTTTAGCTTCCCTATTCTTACCATAAACTCTCCTCAAATCCCATAATTAAAGCATGTGAAAACAGGAGCGCCATTTCCTTGAGGTGGACGATTCTGCCTAGTAATTGGAGCAATTGGGGACCCTAGAAAGGTTCTTAATTAGTAACACAATATTTCAGTTTAGATTCTTAAGTGGTTTCCCATTTATCTTCAGAATTGCACCAAATTTCGTTTTGTTGTTACAACCAAAATTTCATTTTTCTGATCTTGTCTCCGAGAGTTTTCTTCATTCAAAGGCGAGTAATCAGACTCTAAAATTGAAAATTATTTTGTTTTATGGAGAAGAAAGTTTTTAAAATCTTTCCAAGCATGGGGAAGTTTGACAATGATAACATAAATCTGAAATTATTCATCTAGGGGCATGCCTTTAGTAATGATTTCGTGAGCAAACTTCTAAAGTTTGTGGCATTGAGCTTCCATAATTCTTTCACCTACCATCTAGTACTTTAGATAGTGGCTAACACTATAATTCTTTGTTCCAACTTCTTTAATATCATATTTCTTTTTCAGAGCTTCCCAAACCCGTTTTACGGTCTTGCAGTTACAGTAATAATCATAAAGATCATCATCAAGCCACTCGAATACAGAAAAGAAAATTTAAGATAAAATGGAGACGAGAGAGAGAAGAGAGATTTCAGATTCAGAAATATGGAGTAAAAAATATGAGATGGAGAAGCCTCTATGTATAATAAAAAGTATGACCCGAAAGCGAGAGAACATGGGGGGAAATGGAGCGGATATGGCCTAAAACTAGCTGTTATGGAGTTTTGTCAGCAAGCAAGCGAAGAATTATGGTAGGCAAGGAATATCACGGTCAAATTGGTAACATTAATGTTATTAATTAATAATTAATTATTAAGTATTTTGTTATAACTTTTAAGAGGTGATTTTTATGAAAAAGTTTAATCTGACTTTAATGACCCTCGTGTTTTGCTCGCTCCAACGTTACCAGGAACTCCCTATACCCTATGGGTTTGCTATCGGTGTTGTCAAACTGTTGGAGGCTCCAACTATAATATAAGTATGGATAATGTTCAATCCTCGTAGCATTGAATATTTATATATATATGATGTCACAAGATCATCCTGGATTGACTGACACATGAAGGAAGTAAAGTTAAACAACCATGACCTATTCCGACAGTTGAATTTGGATCATCTAGTTTCTGAGGGAAATCACGGATTTCGTGAGTTAAGTCACACATTGTAAATGACTCGAACCATGGAACCTTGTGACTTGAATCACAAGTTTTTCATGATTATAAAAAGGTGATTTGCCCATGCCTTTCTTTTTTCGAATCATAAGATGCTCTTGACTCGAATCAAAGTTTTCACGACTCTAATCATACTTTTTCCTTGACTCAGATTATGTGTCAAATCACAAAAATGAGTTCTCATATATTTTAGATCTTGATTCAAATTACTTTTCCACATGACTCAAGTCATACACGTGCTTATGACTCGAATCAACTAAGCACATGAAAAATAACCAAATAACCTAATCATTGTCAAATTAATATGGATAGAAATAACCTAATTAAATCAACGAAGCGCGCGGAAAATAACCAAATATATGATCAAGCAATTACACTTAAAAACTATCAAATCACTAATTAATCAATTAAACCTAATCAATTTATTAACTAACTAAACAAATTTAATCAAATAAATAAAAAGATAATAAAAGGGAAAGAATAGACATTGGGTCTAAACCACTATGGACCTTAAAGCCCAATCCAAACTCACTTAAACCATAATTATAATATAAAAAAATAAGAATAATGAAAAATAAACAAATTAAAAAAATAAACAAGCTGGAAAAAAAACAAATGAGGCGGTGCCCCTCTGGCCAGCAACGTCTCCCTCGCCTATTTTCTTTTCAAAAAACATATTCAAGCATAGAGCGACACATGAAAGCTTCTCATTCTAAATGATCACACATTTTTGTAAATTTTAGAAATAAACTATTATGTTGAGACACATGGAACCCTTATTTAATAGGAGAAAAAAAAGAAAATGAAAATCCCAACCTTCTTCTCCACGTGAAAAAGCAGCATATAGAGATAAACAAAATTTTGTATAATCTCATGCTCTGTGTGTGTGTGTGTGTACGAATGACAACAACAATTCAAACACTTTCTCTTTGTATGAGCAACAAAAAATTTAAACACGCTCTTTTTGTATCCCATATCTTACGATGCTTCTCCCTCTCACGTCTCACTCATGCTTTCTCATTCAGAAAACTCACTACATCAAACTCTATGGCGGACACTATGTAAACGATCACAACTAGGTAAGGTTGAGATGATGTTGGGGTCGTTTAAGATGATCTATGGAGGATTTTACGGCAAGTGTTTATGTTTGGACATTAGTTTGGATCGTGTTACCGTTTCGTTGACAGATGAAGGTGAAAGCTTGGAGTGGTAGATCATGAATAAGGGTGTGAAAAGGTGCACATCAGGTTGTGCAAGGTGGTGAGTGAAGTTTTTGTGGAGGTGTTGGTGAACAAGTTGGTGGTGGAAGGCGGTATGGACATGAGTTGTTAGAGGTGGTGGCAATTCTCACAAGAAAAAAAGATGGACTTGTTTTCATTTTCAGTGAGGTATGCAGTTGTCGTGAGGGTACTGAGGTCGACGAAAGAAGAAGCTCACGTGGTGGTGTGTGTTTGATGAGCGAAGAATGGAGAAATGAGGTGGTTGTCGCGGTAAGGTGGATCAGTTGTGTGATTAGCTTGGGGAAAATGTGAAGGAGGGAAGGAGGTTGAAAAAAATGATGAAGTGTGAGGGTAATATGATGATATGCAAGTATCTAGAGGGTGTTGTGTGAAGAAATAAGGGAATAGTGTGACATGGTTGAAGAACAAATAAGAAAATTTGGATGTTCTTCGGTGAAGAAGAAGAGCAACAGTGGAAAAAAACTCCCTTTCTTCCCCCAACGAAAACCGTTCTTTCCGCTTTTAAGAAAAGATGAGACTCCCCAAACCTTTTTTTTCTTTCTGCACCCTCTGATCCTGGATGTATTAGTTCCTCTTTTAATAAATAAAATAAAAACTCAAACTAAAACAATGATCTGGCGCCACGGAGGGAGTAATTGGTCCAGGGTTTTTCTTCTCATGCAATGTGTAAATGTATATATACTAGAGTTTAGTGTTTTTTAAATGATCAAAAGGGCCTTCAATAATTATTTAAATATAAAACAAATAAAAGAAAATAAAAGTAAATATCTAAAAATAATTCCAACAAAATCAAAACCAAACCATATTAAATCCTATTTAATTATTTCGATCAATTTGTCAAAAAAAAAAGTAAAATAATTCAAAATTAATAAAAATTGAGCGTAAAAATGCTCAAAAAATTAAATTGGATACACCAAAATGATCAGCACGAAATAAACCTCTCAGAAACATACAAGTTTTGATCAAATTTTGAAATAAAAAATAATCGATTAAAAGGCTTAAGCTGGTCAAATGCGACTGAAAAAGTAGTCGAAAAATAAAACGAGCATGCTGTAACACCTCAAAATTTGCCCTCCTCTTTTGGGACTAGCTTAGCATATTTGTATTTCATTTTTAGGTCATTAGTCATTGCATCTTTGCATCTCATGTGGTAACATTGAGCAAGTCATCCTCCTAGGTCTTGATCAGAAGATAAAGAGGTTGAGATGTTCAAACCCTAGGGTTTCATTGAATTGATCATTAGCCATCTGAGGGTTTGTGCTTCAAATTAGGGTTTCATGGTTCCTCAAGGAGGTTGAGATTTATCTTGGTTGAAATGGTACATCATCATCATCATGGTCTTGTCATCGCCAAGAGATTCATTATGCTTGATCAGATACCTTGGGATTAGGGTTTTGACCTCTGGTCAACCCTAATCATCTGCATTGGGCCAATCAGGGCTTGTCAAGGAGATGAGGTCTTCATTGAGATAAGGGATCATCATATGGTTTTTATTGAGCTTTTGGAAGCTAGGGTTTCATCATTAATCCATTTCATCAGGAGATTGAAGCTCAAGATCATCAGTGCATAACCAATTCATCTATCAGTCAACAAAAGTCAACCAAAGGTCAACTGATGGATTTGGAGGTGGGAGAGGGTTAGAGACACTTCATTCATGTCCAAACAAGTTTCATTTGACATTTCAAACATCAAGAATAAAGAAAATAAAGTCAGATGAAAACTTTCCAAAAATAGAAAGTGACTTGTAATTCAAAATTGCCAAAAATGGAAAGGTTTTCTCCTCAAAATTACATGTCCAAAAATGCTTGAAATGAAACTTTGTCCAACATGAAAGTTGAAGACCTTGCTTTCACCTTTCCAAAAAGTCCAAGAACCTCCATTTCTCATGTGTGGTTGGCAAGTTATGATCAAATCATTGTCAAGAAAAGTTGAATTTCAAAAGTGCATAACTTTCACACCAAAAGGCCAAATGAAGTGGGACTTTTTGGAGCAAGTTTCTTTTGATCTCTTTTATCCAATTCATGCATCACATTTCATTAAAACTCATCACACAAAAAGTGCATTTTTCACTTGAACCTAATTTGAATTTGGAGGGAAAAAGGTGAATTTGAAAATTAGGCATGGCATTCACTCAATTCCACTTGCATTGGCTTAGAAACATCATTTGAAGTTGATCCAAACCAGGAATTGGCACTGTTACATTGAATCACATGTGAAGGGTGAATTGGCCAATTTTCCAATTTGCACTAAAACTTGCATTTCACTTAAACAATTGCATTAACACTAAACATGATTACCAACATCATTAGCATCACATATAAAAGCTAAATCATAACTGTTTTTGGACTAATGATAACAGAATTGAGATCTAGATCTAGAAATCCCAAAATTCTTCACCTTCTTCTCTCAACTTTTCTTCATTTTTCTTCACAAACCGTGCCAAGATCTTCATCAATCCTTCATCCATGTGCATTATTGAGGCTGTTGGAAGCAAGATCACAAGGTTTTCAAGCTGAATTTGGAACTTTCAAAGTGAGCTTCATCAATGGCAAATGTGGAATTGAACAAGATCGTGCGCAATTAACATCAAAGCCTTGCTCCATTCACTCATACAAGCTCTGAAGAACTTCTGTTTTGCATTGCCAGGCCTTGAAACAACCTAATTCATTTCTGTAATTCCAAGAAGGTCAGTTTTCGACTTGCCTAATTCTTAAAATTGATGAATGCTTCTGGTAGATCTTTGAGAGTAGGTCATTCTGCAATTTGTTTCATTAATTTCCATCAAGAATTGAGGAAGTTATAGTGAATTTAAGTTTCATGAGCAAATATGTTTCTCTTCGAATCTCTTGATTTAGGAAGAATTAAGCCAAATTGATTTGAGATTCGTGATGTACGTTAGAAGACCTTTCCATTGATATAAGGTTTGTTGATTTTGGTGATGGTTTGTTCTTGAGCCTAGGGTTTATGAAGAACATGGATGAATGTGTGAAAAATCGTTTTCAGAAACGCGTCAGATCTTTGCCTTTGCCTGTTGCATGCGTTTTAGTGTTATGCGCTCATGCAGTGGACCACGTGTCCTGCATTTGAGTGAGCGCGCCTCAATTTGAAAACGGCTAGGCTTCGATTCCCCGCTGGGGCATTTGTGAATCATTGCTTTTGCATTTTTTCCTTATGCCATGCTACATTCATATATGCTTCATTCATCATTTTTCGTTTTTTATCCACATTGGAAAAATCATAACTCACAAAATAATGATCCAAATTGACTGGAATTTTTTGCACAATGATCCTTATCATGTCTACTATTTTATGATGATTTTTGCAAAAATTGTGCACGTATGGTTTTTCATTTTGGCTAGGGAATGTTCATACATGTCATATATTGCACCTTGCTTGCTATTTTGATTGTGAAATGATGATGCTTAATCCAATGGAGCTGAAATTTTGCATGCATAAAATAGACATCTCAATGAACATTTTGGCTTTGAGTTTGTGATTTTTGCTTTCCTGGTTTGTGAGATATGAGCTGATCAATCTAGGTGTGACAATGTGTGTCACACCATTTCTTGTCCAACTTGTGGATTTTTATTACCTTGCCATATGAACTTGATTTGATGTGAATTTTTGCATAATGATACTTCTGAATGTTAGGTTAACTTGTGAATTTTTGTGGATTTTTTTGGATGCATTTCCAATTTGTTTGAGAATTTCCTTTCTGTTTGACCATTTGTGGATTTTTGTGAGTCATGATCTTAAATGATTTGTGAAATTCTTGATATGTATTGGATGGACTTGAAATTTTGTGGAGTGATTCTAGACACTTTGAAGTTTGCCATGGCTTTGGTTTGATTCATTTATCATGTTCCTACTCTGTTTTATGCTTGCTTGAAGTTGATGCATGATTTTGTGCCTTGTATGAGCTTGTTTGAGCATGCTTTGACTTAGGGAATTTAATTGACTTGCTTCCACTTGTCCAAATGACTTGAAATTTGGTGTGATGATCCTTATATGAGTGAGGTTTAGCCATGATTTTTCTTGAAATTTATTGAATAATTTTTGATTGAGTTTGGATTGATTCATTCTGTTTGGTCCAATGAGCTTTCAAATTGCACACTTTGCCTTAGATGCTTTGTGAAATGAAATTGGTGTATGATATGAATGTGGGACCACTTGGACATTGTTCTAAATTGATTGAACTTGATTTGTGCCAATTTTCATGTTCTGTTTTGAAATATTTCTTCCTCTTTGACCCTAGGCCTTGTCCTAGGGGTTTGCTTCTTATGTTTGAGTTGTGTTTTCAGGACAAAAAGCATATGGCATGGAGGAATTAATTCACTTGGCTTGAGTTGCTTATTTGATTGATGTTGATTAACATTAAGTTTGTTTTGTAGGTGGCTTCAAAGTCATTTGTGTTGAGCATTGGTTTATGCTTTGCTTGATGCATTGCTTGTGTACAGTTAACTGTTGACTTTTAGTTTGACTGATTGACTGTTTGAGCTGTGTACTGATTATGTTAGATTGTTTTCAGGTACATTAGTTGCTATAGTTCATTGTGAACTTGCTTTTTGCTGTTGCTTGGTTGCTTAACCAATTGAGGTATAGCATCACTAACTCCATGTAGTCTGGAAGACCTGGCCTGTTACTTGGCCAGGCACCTGTCTGAAGTCCTCCTTAAGAGGCAATTCTTGTGATTGTTTATCTTTGTCCCCAAGCAGGAAAAGACCTTTGAATAAGGCAATTGGCAGATACAAGAGATGTGCAATCCATCTCCTGCTATTCAGTTGAGTCATCCCTTTGCTCACACAACTGGTGTTGATGCATTGAGGATATTAACCCAAGATCCATGTTGAGTCAGTCATAAGTGTAGAAGGGTTCCCACATTCTGAACCCACACTTCCTTTGTCTGAAGCTCTCCCTGGCCAGGGATAAGAGCTGTGAGGCACACCCCTCACCTCCTATTTCATCTGCTTCACCCTAACTCTTCATCTGCTGGGGAATTAGAAGTTGACCTATTGCTGGTCCATCTTCCCTAAGCGAGTCTCTCCTAGCGCTCTAGGATAGTTTAGGTTGCTTGTGCTGCTATTTATTGCATTTATTATTCTGATTGTGTATATATTTGCATAAATACTTGCATGCATCATACTATCATGTTGTTGTCCTTTGTACAGGTGGTTCCTCTGTTTTGGGGTGGGTGTTCTGAGTGGGGCTAAAATCCAGGACCGAGTATACACCTAGGATTAGTGTGGTCTCAGGTTGCCTCTCATGTTAGGTCAACATGATCTTGGCAACTTGACATACCACAAGCCGGACGAGGTTCTTTTGAGGGAACTTTTCCTTTGTGGAGTATCCACTTTGGTTGAGTTGCTTCATCTGAACTATTGACTTCGGTGACCGATCTTTCCCGGATCTTTGGTTTAGACGATCTCAGGAGAGCTATAATGGCACACCCGAAAGGGCAAACCCATTGAGTATCTTTGCCCGATTGTCGAGACTATTATCCGCCTTAGGATGACCTGATTAGAATTTACCTGTGAGGGGAGGGTGATTCTTACAGATGCATGTTCAAATGGTGACTTTGATGGTGACTATGGGTTCCGTGGATCAGAGTCCTATTTATAAGTCGGATTTATGGGCATTTATTTTTGAGACGCCGAAGTGTTGTCCGTGTTATTTATCAGTGGGGATCCGTTTATTTAAGGATTCCCCAGGCCGATTCAGAGGATTGTGGTTATCTACTCAGAGATTGTCTGATGATGATGGTGATGTACATTTCAGTTCCGTTTATTTCGGAACCCTTTAGTTGGATTTGTGGTTACATTTTCCTTCAGATGGTTGTGATCAGTTCAGAGATCGGGGTTTCAGAGCAACAGATGATCAGATGACTTGGAGGATGGCACTATGCATTGCATTCATTCATCAGCATCATCGCATTTTGCATTTACCTGCATCTAACACATGTTTATCCATATGCAGGGACATTTTTTTTCGAGATCCTGGTTGAGAGACTTCTTTGCTCAGACATGAGGACCGGTTTGAAGGACGATGTTGTCTACAACTTCTTTGACCCAGAGGTCAGTGTGCTGAAGGATATGATAGCATTGATTACGCCCGACCATGTGGGGGTGTTCAGAGAGGCATACGGTGGTATTCTGAAGATGGTTTTCAGACTCACAGACAGTGACAGGAGCGCCATTCATACACTTCTCCAGTTCTATGACCCGGGTTTGAGATGTTTCGTCTTCCCGGATTATTTGTTGGGACCTCTGATGGAGGACTATGCTGGCATCCTGGGTATTCAGATCCGAGAACAGATTCCTTTCTGTGCCATTAGGGGAGAGCCTGACATCCTTGGGATTTCTCGTGCTCTTTATTTGAGCCCAGAGATGATCAAGGAGGGTTTGAAGGAGAAAGGTAAGTTACCCGGTTTTCATTTGAGTTTCTTGGAAGCTAAAGCCAAGGAACATGCTGCTGTGGGTAATTGGAAGACGGTCTGTGCCTTGATTGCGGTGAGCATTTATGGTGTCATCCTGTTTCCTAATCAGAAGAACTTTGTAGACCATAATGCCATCAGATTGTTTATACAGAGGAATCCCATTCCTACTATGATAGGAGATGTCTATTACTCGGTTCATAATAGGAACGAGAAGCGGCGTGGTGGATTGATCTGATGTTGTGCTCAGATGCTATTCAGATGGTTCATGGGGTATTTGCCTTCCCGAGGTACTTTTGCTTCTCTTGATCCTACGGTTAAGTGGTCAGTCAGGTTGATGGGTTTGCGGGCTGCTGATATAGCTTGGACTCATAACGGTATGGCTGGATGGGATTTCATATATAGTTGTGGGAGTCTTCCCAATGTGCCTCTTGTAGGAGTTCAGGGTTGCATCAATTACAACTCGGTGCTTCTCAGGAGACAGATGGGGTTTGCTGTAGAGGGTCCTCCTCTCGGGCGAGAGATTCAGGAATCCTTTTACTTCCCGATTGAGGGCAATCAGGCCAAGTTGAGACAAGTGTTGGATGAGTGGCGTGACATTCAGAGAAAGGGCAAGGTTCCTTATGGCAAGGTTAATAGCCGGTCTTTTCCTCCGTTCGATGATTGGCTTCGGAAGAGGATAGAGATCACACATCTACCTTTTCCTGGAGGTGATCCTTGGTGTCCTATGATTGAGGGTCCGCGTTCTTCTGTCAGCATGGAAGAGTTCCTCGAGATGAAGAGAGCCAAAGATCAGTTGCTTGCAGAGAAAACCGAATTGGAGAGGAGTGTCGCTCGTATTCAGATGGCTAATCAGGAGATCAGAGTGAAGATGGAAGATCAAGACAAGCGACATGCCTTGGAAGCAAAGCGCTTTGAGATGGATACTGCCTACTATGGGAAGATCAGCCAAGCCCTAGCGTCGTCGACAAAGGAGCACGACATCACTAAAGAGAAGCTAGCCAGAGCTTCAAGGGTCATTGAAGATGAGAAGAGAAGGCAAATCCTCGTGAGAGACCAGAGAGATGCTAGAGCCAGAGTCCTTGCTGCATAATGGGAGGCGGAGAAAGCGAAGATCATTGCCGAGAGGGATCATTACATTGCTGAGAGAGATCATTACTTCAGGCAGATGAAGATTCACCAGAAGGAGGTGGGGAGATTACAGCAAGAGAACACCGAGCTCAGGTTCGCCGCAGAGTTTGCGAAGATGGTTGATGATATAGGGCCTTCTGTGGGACCCTTGTCAGGCTAGACCTTTCTTTTGTGTGGATTACCGTCAGGCCTGTTGACGGAATTCACTTGCTTGTATTTCCTTCCTGATTCTGGAGAATTATATTGGATTTATATCAGCTTTGATGTATGACGATGACGCTTATTGTGCATTTTGCTATGTGATGGTTATTTTCATTCAGTGATTGATCTTCAAGCTTTATTTGCTTACCCGTATGCACTCACACAGCACACACATGGTTGGGTGGTATTTTGCTAAATCATATATCTCCGATCTGTATGATGAATCAAATGATGAATGTCAGAATATTGATGCCGGATTATTACTTGTCTCGATGAAGCCAGGATCAAGAGACAAAGTGTTCCTCATGAGGATAAACACTGCATTCATGCATGATCATAATAACTTGTTTTTTATTTTTGCAGGTATCAGTTCTAACGTGCTTGATTGTTACAGGAATCATTGCTCGTGCTCGTAGAGTTGTACCTTTGCACTCAATACGCCCTCACAGATATTTTACCAGACGCAACACTCCCAGACTGATGGATCTCCCAAACACGGATATTCTCGAGCTGAAAGATAAAATGAATGAGCTGATCAACATCATGCAGGGTTTTGCAGTTGGTCAGAAAGCTTTGGCTGACAAAGTTGAGAAGCTCGAGCGGGCTTCTGCTGCTAACAGCGGTGTCAAACTGGATGGTGTCTCCAACCAGGGGCTGGGTGGTTCTAGAGATGGTGGAAAGAGAACGACTGTGGGTGTAGTGAACAATGCTGGTGGTTTTGGTGCTGCCACAGGTGGTCAACCTGTTCAGATGGGTCATAACATGAAGGATAGCCTGTTCCCGCCATTCTTTGGGGTTGATGATGACAGAGAGGAGGACAGAGAAGCTGATCAGTTCTCTATGCACAACGAGTCGTTTGGGCAATATGGCGTCCAACCACCGAACAAGGAGATCCAATTGTTGGCAGAAAAGATCAGAGCTTTTGAGAGCTATGCCACTCCCGGGGTCGTAAATATGTCAAATATGGGGCTAGTTGAGGGGATTGTGATCCCACAGAAGTTTAAAGCGCCCGCATTTGATAAATACAATGGGAGTTCCTGCCCAGAGACTCACCTTCAGGCCTTCGTCCGTAAGATCTCTGCATACATGATGGACCAAAAGCTGTGGATGTACTTCTTCCAAGACAGTCTGTCTGGAGGATCCTTGGAGTGGTACACCAAGCTGAAGTCGTCTGACATCAAGAGCTGGCAGGATCTTGGCGATACCTTCTTTAAACAGTATCAATTCAATGCTGACATGGCTCCTAGTCGTACCCAGCTGCAGGGTATGTCTCAGAAGTCAAGTGAGGGGTTTAAAGAATATGCTCAGAGGTGGAGGGAGTTGGCTGCCAGAGTGCAATCTCCACTGGTGGACAGAGAGATGTCGGACTTGTTCATGGGTACCCTACAGGGGGCATTCGCTGAGAGGATGGTTGGTTGTCCAGTGACAAACTTTGCGGACATTGTGGTAGCTGGAGAGAGGATAGAGAGTTGGCTGAAATTGGGAAAGATACAGGGTGGTAATGCTTCATCATCAGGATCGAAGAAGCCCTTCGGTAACGGCCAGAGGAAGAAAGAGGGTGATACCAGTGCGGTGTACACTCAAAGGGGACCCAGTAGGGATTGTTACTTTCAGCACACTGCTGCGGTAACTATTCCTGCTGATAATCAGCCTGCACAACAGCAACAGCAGCAACAGCAACAACAAAGACAACCATTTCAGCAGAGGCCTCAGAGGGCTGGTTACAAGGTCAGAGGGAGGATGAATGATCGGCATTTTGATAGGCCGCCTGTGACCTATTCATTCCTATTGAAGAAGCTGAAGGATTTAGGGTTGGTACAGTTGAGAACTTTGGCACCTTTGAGACCTGATCAGAGGCTAGCCAATTTCGATGAGAATACGAAATGTGAATTTCATTCAGGTGCTCCCGGGCACAATGTAGAAGACTGCAAAGCTTTTAAGCACGTAGTCCAAGACCTGGTGGATTCAAAAGAAATCAACTTTGCGCCGTCTCCCAATGTGAATGCTAATCTCATGCCCGCGCATGGTCAAAGGGGGGTGAATGCAATCTCGGAGGAGAACAGAATCGGGCTGTTAAGCGTTGATCAGTTGAAGACTCCCTTGGCGGAGGTCAAGAGGCAGTTATTGTTGAATGGGGTTTATTCGGGTTGTGGTGATGATTGTGCTGCGTGCACTATTACTGTCAATGGGTGTGAACTCTTGAGAGAGGCTGTCCAAAGGCTGATGGACGAAGGAAGTGTTAGGGTTGAGAAGGTTGATATGGGGAAAGATGAGGTCTCCACCATAACAATTTACTTCGATCCAGTTGATTTGTCAACCCTAGCTGAGGCGGCTCCAGTTACTATCACGGTACCTGGACCAATTCCCTATGACAAAGATGATGCCGTGCCATGGCATTATGGTGGAGAGGTTTATTGCAATGGAGAGAAGGTAGAGGATCAGACTGCAGGTGAAACCACCGTTTCAAAGGTGGATAATGCCGGTCCCAGCGGTTTCACTCGCAGTGGAAGACTGTTTGCTCCCGATGCTCTGAGAGGTGGGGAAGGAGAAAAAGAGAAAAAAGATAAGGCCGAGGCTTTAGCCAGGGCGAAAGGAAAACAAGCAGTGGTGAATGATGGTACTCCCGTAGTGACACCGGCGCCTGTTGGGTCGGAAAAAGAACTTGATGATGATGCAGAAGAATTTTTAAGAATCATCAAGAAGTCTGAGTACAAGCTTGTAGACCATCTGCAGCAGAATCCTTCCAAAATATCAATTCTGTCATTTTTGTTAAGCTCTGAGGGGCATAGAGAGGCTTTGATGAAAATTCTGAAGAAGGCCTATGTTCCTCAGGAGATTACAATCAACCAGTTGGAGACGGTAGTGTCTAATGTGCACGCCAGCCATGGGCTGGGTTTTACCGATATGGATCTGACTATAGATGGGAGGAATCACAACAGGGCTTTGCACATTGCAATGGAATGTAAAGGGGCCGTGCTTTCGCATGTGCTGGTTGATACCGGCTCCTCTTTGAATGTGTTGCCGAAGAAAGCCTTGGCCAAGCTGAATTGTGAAGGTTTGATCCTGACGCCCACTGATCTGATAGTGCGGGCTTTTGATGGGTCGAAGCGGGCTGTGTTCGGAGAGGTTGAGCTTCCGGTGAAGATTGGCCCAGAGGTGTTCAAGTCTGTTTTCTACGTCATGGATATTCAGCTGGCATACAGTTGCCTGTTGGGTCGCCTATGGATCCATGCTGCAGGGGCAGTGACTTCGACTTTGCACCAAAAGCTGAAGTATATATGGGAAGGACAGGTCGTCACCGTGTGTGGAGAAGAAGATATCTTTGTCAGCCACCTTTCATCTTTCAAATACGTGGAGATGGACGGTGAGATATGGGAGACGCCGAGTCAAGCATTTGAAACCGTTAAGGTGGAGAATGCTCTTTTTGCAAAGGAAGTGGAGAAACCGTCCATATCTTCGTACAAACAGGCCGCTGAGGTGGTGAAGAATGGAGAGGCTCCTGGTTGGGGGAAGATGATGGACATCTCCGCCAAGAAAGACCGCTTCGGAGTAGGATATCAGCCGGGCCGAGGCTCTGGACAGGGTAGAGGACGTCGTCCGACCTTCACATTCACCAGTGTCGGAATGCTGGATCCGGATCACATCTGTATGGTGGGTGATGAAGCTGATACTGATTGCGAAATTGACCGATGGATAAAGCCGTGCGCACCAGGGATGAGAGTCCAGAACTGGAAGGCTGAAAAGATCATCAGGGTCACTCTACTCGAAGAGTAATAATTTCTGTTTTTCAGTTTTATTTGCATGAAAGCCATACGTGTTGCCCGACGCGTAATGGTTCATTGTAAGGGCCACCTCATGTTTTGCTTTGCAAATTTTGCATCATTAATAAAAGGATGTTTTTCAGTTAAAAGCGGTGTTCCCTGTTTTTCAGTTATTTTTGCAGTTTAAAAATAAAACAAAATAAAAATGGAAATGTTTTCATTTTCTTTTCAATTTGTCTCACTTCGGTTCTAAAGCAATGCATGAATCCACATTCATGCAGATGCGATTTCTCCCCGGATCTCATTGATAACAATCCTGTTACACCCTCATATGACTTCGACAGTCCGATCTATCAAGCCGAAGAAGAAGGCGAAGAAGATTGCGAACTGCCAGGGGAGTTAGCCAGGTTGTTGAAACAAGAGGAGAAGGTGATTCAGCCGCACGAAGAGCAAGTTGAAATTGTGAATCTGGGTACCGATGAGGGCAAGAAAGAGGTGAAAATTGGGGCTGCTTTGGAGGAGAGTGTCAAGAGCAGAATGGTAGCACTGTTGAAAGAGTATGCCGGCATCTTTGCCTGGTCTTATCAAGATATGCCAGGGTTGGATACCGATATTGTTGTGCACAAGCTACCGTTGAGAGCAGATTGTCCTCCAGTGAAGCAGAAGTTGCGCAGAACTCGACCTGACATGGCGATGAAAATTAAAGAGGAAGTGCAGAAGCAGTGGGATGCTGGTTTCCTTGTTGTCACTAATTATCCGCCTTGGGTCGCGAACATTGTGCCGGTCCCGAAGAAGGATGGGAAGGTTAGAATGTGTGTGGACTACCGGGATCTGAACAGAGCTAGTCCGAAGGATGATTTTCCATTACCTCACATTGACGTGTTGGTAGATAATACAGCTCAATTCTCGGTGTTTTCCTTCATGGATGGCTTTTCTGGCTATAATCAAATCAAAATGTCGCCAGATGATATGGAGAAAACAACGTTCATCACACTGTGGGGCACCTTTTGCTACAAGGTGATGCCATTTGGTCTCAAGAACGCCGGTGCTACTTATCAGAGGGCCATGGTGACTTTGTTTCATGATATGATTCATCATGAAATCGAATGCTATGTTGATGACATGATAGCAAAGTCCCAAACAGAAGAGGGGCATTTGGTAGATCTGGCCAAGTTGTTCGACCGGCTGAGACAGTTCAGACTGAGGTTGAATCCGAACAAGTGCACTTTCGGAGTGCGGTCCGGTAAATTGCTGGGGTTCATTGTAAGTGAGAAAGGAATCGAGGTTGATCCTGCTAAAGTAAAAGCAATAAGAGAAATGCCTGAACCGAGAACAGAGAAAGAGGTTCGTGGTTTCTTAGGTAGATTGAACTACATTTCGCGGTTCATATCTCATCTAACAGCCACGTGTGAACCGATATTCAAGTTGTTAAGAAAAGATAAAACGGTGAGGTGGAATAATGATTGCCAAGCGGCATTTGAAAAAATAAAAGAATATTTGCAGGAGCCTCCGATTCTGATGCCTCATGTGGAGGGAAAACCGTTAATTCTGTATTTGACGGTCCTCGAGGGGTCTATGGGGTGTGTATTGGGGTAGCATGACGAGTCTAGTCGAAAAGAGCATGCCATATATTACCTTAGCAAAAAGTTTACCGACTGTGAAACAAGATATTCACTGCTCGAGAAAACTTGATGTGCTTTGGTCTGGGCTGCTCGCCGACTGAGGCAGTACATGCTGGTTCATACCACTTTGTTGATTTCCAAGATGGATCCAATCAAGTACATTTTTGAGAAGCCAGCATTGACCGGACGGGTTGCGAGATGGCAAATGATTTTGACTGAATATGATATACAGTATACCTCTCAGAAAGCAATCAAGGGGAGTGTATCGTCCGATTACCTCGCCCAGCAACCTATTGAGGATTATCAACCGATGAAGTTTGAATTCCCTGATGAGGACATCATGTTTCTCAAATCGAAAGATTGCGAGGAACCAATCCCGGAGGAGGGGCCTGACCCTGAATCCGAATGGATTCTGATGTTTGATGGGGCCGTTAACGTGAATGGTAGCGGTGTTGGTGCTGTTTTGGTTACGCCGAAGAGATCCCACATTCCTTTTGCTGCCCGGCTAACATTTGAGTGCACCAACAACGTGGCTGAATATGAAGCTTGTATACTGGGGATTGAAGATGCGATTGATTTGAGGATCAAGAACCTTGTCATATATGGAGATTCAGCTCTGGTTGTAAATCAAGTTAACGAAAAATGGTATACGCATCAATCTCATTTAGTTCTATACCGGGATTATACGAGGAGATTGTTGACGTTTTTCACCAAGGTGAAGATGCATCATGTGCCTAGAGAGGAGAACCCTTTGGCAGATGCTTTGGCTACTCTGGCCGCTTTGATTAAGGTGCAGTGGTGGAATCAGTTCCCCAGTATGGAAGTGGGACGTCTGGATAGACCGACTTATGTTTTTGCTGTTGACACAGTGCCTGATGATGAGAAGCCGTGGTATTACGATATCAAGCGCTATCTAGAGACTCAAGAGTATCCTGAGGGAGCATCTAAGAAGGACCGAAAGACTCTGCGGAGGTTGGCCATGCTGTTCTACCTGAATAAGGATGGGGTTTTGTACAAGAGGAACTTCGATTGGGTCTTGCTCAGATGTGTTGATGACAAAGAAGCAAGCCAATTAATGAAAGAGGTTCATGAGGGATCGTTCGGTACCCATGCCAGTGGGAATGCAATGGTGAAGAAGCTGCTGAGGGCAGGTTATTACTGGATGACAATGGAGGCCCAATGTTTCAATTACGTGCGGAAGTGTCATAAATGCCAGATTTATGCTGACAAGGTGCACGTGCCTCCAAATCCGTTGAGTTTGATGTCATCTCCATGGCCATTTGCTATGTGGGGCATTGATATGATAGGGAAGATTGAGCCTACGGCTTCGAATGGGCATCGGTTCGTATTAGTGGATATTGATTACTTCACCAAGTGGGTGGAAGCAGCCTCTTATACGAACGTGACAAAGCAGGTCGTGGCCAGGTTTCTCAAGAGAGACATCATTTGCCGATATGGGGTTCCCAAAAGAATTATTACTGATAATGGTTCTAATTTGAACAATAAGATGATGGCAGAACTGTGCCGGGAATTCAAGATCGAACATCACAATTCTTCTCCTTATCGTCCGAAGATGCATGGGGCGGTAAAGGCAGCCAATAAGAACATAAAGAAGATTGTGCAGAAAATGGTGGTAACCTATAAAGACTGGCATGACATGTTGTCGTTTGCATTGCATGGGTATCGTACTTCGGTGCGCACATCTACTGTGGCAACACCTTTCTCATTGGTGTATGGGATGGAAGTCGTGCTACCGGTTGAGGTTCAGATTCCCTCTTTGAGAGTCCTGATGGACGTGAAATTGCAAGAGGCTGAATGGGTAAGAACCCGGTACGAAGAGTTAAGCCTGATTAAAGAGAAGAGCCTGGCAGCCATCTGTCATGGGCAGCTATACCAACAGCGGATGAAACGTGCTTTTGACAGAAAGGTACGACCTCGGGTATATCACGTAGGTGATATGGTGCTGAAAAGGATCCTTCCTCCTCAAAATGATCGAAGGGGCAAATGGACACATAATTATGAAGGTCCATTCGTGGTCAAGAAGGTTTTCTCCGGCGGAGCCTTGTTGTTGACGACCATGGATGGCGAGGATTTTCCATCCCCTGTGAATGCGGACGCAGTTAAAAAATACTTCGTATAAAGAGACCCGCTGGACGAAAAGAATAAAATAGTCCAGGCAAAAATGGGCATCCCGGCGAACCAAAAAAACAGAAAGAAAAGGTTCGGGCAAAAATTAGGGATAAAATGAAAAGAATCTGTACACCCGGCGAGTCAAAAACCTAGAAAGGCGACTTGGGCAAAAAAAGGGTATCCCGGTGGACTGAAAACCCAAAAGGGCGGTCCAGGCAAAAGAGGGATTGAAACGAACAACTGCGTCTGGCATGATCGTTTGCGCTTTGGTTAAGGCACATGGATAATACCCGGTGGGGATCAATCAGAAGCGTCTTGTTCAGAAGGCAGAAAGCACGGAGAGTCTGAGGACATATGGGGTGTAACCGAGTTGGAACTCGATGAGATTACGGGTTTCACATTGCCATTAAGATAGATTTTTCCTTTTGTGCGCAATTACCTCTTTTCAGGAATTGCTTCCTTTGTATCGCTCAATTTGAGCCACACTTTTCAATCAATAAAATGCATATTCAGTCAAATAATCTTGTTTTTGTTTTTCATTACCGCTTTGATTGCCAAAAACGTCCAATTATTTTGATAAAGAATCTTGCATTTTAAGACATACAGGTCCCTTCCAATGCATGTTTATAAGATTGAAAATTTGACTACTTATTCGGAAGGTTGAGTGACCCAAGTGTTGAAATCTTGACACGCCTGGGGCACGGTTTTATCTAACGATCTCTTTTGCAGGTACTGTTAGATATTTTCCCTCACTTGCAGATTGTGATGTGGAAGCTTTTGACAAAACAAATCCCCATGGAGTCCAATCAGGGACGAATGAATAAAAGAACGATGAAAAGACGGCAAGACGTATGACGATCCTTGAGAATTAATCAAGAAGACTCTTCAAAGTCTGAAGATTGAAAGGTATGTATGAATATCAGGAGTTCGCTCTCCGTCGAGTACGGAGCAGTTGGGAATACAAGGTGATGAATCAGAAAAGTCCAGACGAGTCTGGGAGTTCTCAAAATTGGAAAGCTGACATTGGGGTTGGATATGGAATGCCGATGACTCGACGAGTCGGCAGGTGTCAGTACCAAACTTTCCTCATCTCTCCAAGCAGAGTCGGGATGACTAATTCCCTAGCAGATTCAAGGTCTGTGGCTTCCCTAGCAAGGTCAGGATGGTTATCCCCAGCAGGTTTTAGATCAATGCTTCCCCGATCGCCAAGCTTGAAGGTTGCTATTTCCCGGCGGAAGTATCTGTGTGCGGTGGTTTCCCAAGCAGAGTCGGGATTGATATCCCCAGCCAGTCAAAGATGGTTGTTTCCCCACAAAGTGCGTCGGTGGTTCTTTCTCCAGTGAAGTCCCCAAGCGGATCGGGTGCAAAGGAGGATTTTCCCCAGCAAGGGTTGCCTTTTTCCCAACAGCAGTACTATTCCCCAGCAGGGTGGAAATCGGAGTGATGGCGAGTTCCTCAGCAGAGTATCTCGAGCTCCCCAGAAGAGTCCCTTGAGGGGGATACCCTTTTTATACATTCATCATGAAAAATAAGCATAGCATATTGCATAATAAATCGCGTAGCATTTCCATGATTATGGAGCATTATGCTGAAAAAATCAATCATGCATCATTATCACAAGCATAAGCTAGTCTCAAACCGTGGTTACTGTTTGAGAGGTGGTTTTGCCCGAAAATGAAGGTGTTACTCCGAGGAGTGTAGCATCATGATTTTTTAATCAGCAGTTATTCCCCAGTAGTGCGATACTGGAGGAAGAGTTTCTGTCGAGCAGAGATGGGAATGTTAATCAGAGAAGTTTCGGGGTTCACAAAGAGAAAAAACAAGAAAGAATAATCCCCAGCTAAACGCGAAGTGTTCGTTGGGTAGGGTGGAATAGAGAATGGTCGGTTCGTGACTTGATTATCCCCAGCATGGGTCGTTGGCATGTGCGCCGATTCACTTATCATTGTTTTGTTATTTTTGCCGATGCTGATAGGCATGAAGAGTTTCCGGTATCCAGACCGAGGTGGCGTTCAGGCCAGTTTATGGGTATTCAGACCAGTTTCCGGTGTCCAGACCGAGGTGGCATTCCGGCCAATTTTCCAATGTCCAGATCGAAGAAGTTCTCAACAATCAGGACGAAGAACTTGTGGCACTCAAGCCGATTTCCGATTTCCAGATCGAAGAAGTTCTCAACAATCAGGACGAAGAACTTGTGGCTCTCAGGCCGGTTTCCGATTTCCAGATCGAAGAAGTTTCCAACAAATCATGTTGAAGTACTTGTGGCATCCAGGCCAATCTTCCGGTAACCAGACCGAGGCGGGTTCAGGCCAATGTGGCGCTCAGGCCAGTTTCCGATTTCCAGATCGAAGAAGCTTCTGAAGTTCATATCGATGCAGCTTGTGGCACTCAGGCCAGTTTTCCGGTATCCAGACCGAAATGGTGTTCAGACCAAAGTGGTGTTCAGACCAAAGATGTGTTTAGACCAAGGTGGCGTTCAAGCCAATTCCCCGGTATTCAGACCGATATCAATACTCTCATATTCCGATGTTCGGTAAGCGGACTGACGAGCGGCGTTCAGGCCATAATATTCTTGTGTTACCGTTTATCCAGACATATTTCTGTTCGGTATTCAGGCCGATGTTCTCCATACCGGACGGATTCTTCTTTCAAGATTGATTCTTTGCCGATTCTGACAGGCAATGTTAATTATTTTCCCATCAGAGTGCAAATTGTTCGTCTGTTCTTGGTATTCAATCACTCTTCATCCTGATCATCTGAAAGCCGAGGCTATTCATATCAACAGGTTCACAGTGGATTGAATAGGGGCAGCTATAACACCTCAAAATTTGCCCTCCTCTTTTGGGACTAGCTTAGCATATTTGCATTTCATTTTTAGGTCATTAGTCATTGCATCTTTGCATCTCATGTGGTAACATTGAGCAAGTCATCCTCCTAGGTCTTGATCAGAAGATAAAGAGGTTGAGATATTCAAACCCTAGGGTGTCATTGAATTGATCATTAGCCATTTGAGGGTTTGTGCTTCAAATTAGGGTTTCATGGTTCCTCAAGGAGGTTGAGCTTTATCTTGGTTGAAATGGTACATCATCATCATCATGGTCTTGTCATCGCCAAGAGATTCATTATGCTTGATCAGATACGTTGGGATTAGGGTTTTGACCTCTGGTCAACCCTAATCATCTGCATTGGGCCAATCAGGGCTTGTCAAGGAGATGAGGTCTTCATTGAGAAAAGGGATCATCATATGGTTTTTATTGAGCTTGTGGAAGCTAGGGTTTCATCATTAAGCCATTTAATCAAGAGATTGAAGCTCAAGATCATCAGTGCATAACCAATTCATCTATCAGTCAACAAAAGTCAACCAAAGGTCAACTGGTGGATTTGGAGGTGGGAGAGGGTTAGAGACACTTCACTCATGTCCAAACAAGTTTCATTTAACATTTCAAACATCAAGAATGAAGAAAATAAAGTCAGATGAAAACTTTCCAAAAATAGAAAGTGACTTGTAATTCAAAGTTGCCAAAAATGGAAAGGTTTTCTCCTCAAAATTACATGTCCAAAAATGCTTCAAATGAAATTTTGTCCAACATGAAAGTTGAATATATTGCTCTCACCTTTCCAAAAAGTCCAAGAACATCCATTTCTCATGTGTGGTTGGCAAGTTATGATCAAATCATTGTCAAGAAAAGTTGAATTTCAAAAGTGCATAACTTTCACACCAAAAGGCCAAATGAAGTGGGACTTTTTGGAGCAAGTTTCTTTTAATCTCTTCTATCCAATTCAGGCATCACATTTCATTAAAACTCATCACAAAAAAAGTGCATTTTTCACTTGAACCTAATTTGAATTTGGAGGGAAAAAGGTGAATTTGAAAATTAGGCATGGCATTCACTCAATTCCACTTGCATTGGCTTAGAAACATCATTTGAAGTTGATCCAAACCAGGAATTGGAACTGTTACATTGAATCACATGTGAAGGGTGAATTGGCCAATTTTCCAATTTGCACTAAAACTTGCATTTCACTTAAACACTTGCATTAGCACTAAACATGATTACCAACATCATTAGCATCACATATAAAAGCTAAATCATAACTGCTTTTGGACTAATGATAACAGAATTGAGATCTAGATCTAGAAATCCCAAAATTCTTCAACTTCTCCTCTCAACTTTTCTTCATTTTTCTTCAAAAACCGTGCCAAGATCTTCATCAATCCTTCATCCATGTGCATTATTGAGGCTGTTGGAAGCAAGATCACAAGGTTTCAAGCTGAATTTGGAACTATCAAAGTGAGCTTCATCAATGGCAAATGTGGAATTGAACAAGATCGTGCGCAATTAACATCAAAGCCTTGCTCCATTCACTCATACAAGCTCTGAAGAACTTCTGTTTTGCATTGCCAGGCCTTGAAACAACCTAATTCATTTCTGCAATTCCAAGAAGGTCAGTTTTCGACTTGCCTAATTCTTAAAATTGATGAATGCTTCTGGTAGATCTTTGAGAGTAGGTCATTCTGCAATTTGTTTCATTAATTTCCATCAAGAATTGAGGAAGTTATAGTGAATTTAAGTTTCATGAGCAAATATGTTTCTCTTCGCATCTCTTGATTTAGGAAGAATTAAGCCAAATTGATTTGAGATTCGTGATGTACGTTAGAAGACCTTTCCATTGATATAAGGTTTGTTGATTTTGGTGATGGTTTGTTCTTGAGCCTAGGGTTTATGAAGAACATGGATGAATGTGTGAAAAATCGTTTCCAGAAACGCGTCAGATCTTTGCCTCTGCCTGTTGCATGCGTTTTAGTGTTATGCGCTCATGCAGTGGACCACGTGTCCTGCATTTGAGTGAGCGCGCCTCAATTTGAAAATGGCTAGGCTTCGATTCCCCGCTGGGGCAATTGTGAATCATTGCTTTTGCATTTTTTCCTTATGCCATGCTACATTCATATATGCTTCATTCATCATTTTTCATTTTTTATCCACATTGGAAAAATCATAACTCACAAAATAATGATCCAAATTGACTGGAAGTTTTTTCAAAATGATCCTTATCATGTCTACTATTTTATGATTATTTTTGCAAAAATTGTGCACGTATGGTTTTTCATTTTGGCTAGGGAATGTTCATACATGTCATATATTGCACCTTGCTTGCTATTTTGATTGTGAAATGATGATGCTTAATCCAATGGAGCTGAAATTTTGCATACATAAAATAGACTTCTTAATGAACATTTTGGCTTTGAGTTTGTGATTTTTGCTTTCTTGGTTTGTGAGATATGAGCTGATCAATCTAGGTGTGACAATGTGTGTCACACCATTTCTTGTCCAACTTGTGGATTTTTATTACCTTGCCATATGAACTTGAATTGATGTGAATTTTTGCATAATGATACTTCTGGATGTTAGGTTCACTTGTGAAGTTTTGTGGATTTTTTTGGATGCATTTCCAATTTGTTTGAGAATTTCCTTTCTGTTTGACCATTTGTGGACTTTTTGTGAGTCATGATCTTAAATGATTTGTGAAATTCTTGATATGTATTGGATGGACTTGAAATTTTGTGGAGTGATTCTAGACACTTTGAAGTTTTCCATGACTTTGGTTTGATTCATTTATCATGTTCCTTCTCTGTTTTATGCTTGCTTGAAGTTGATGCATGATTTTGTGCCTTGTATGAGCTTGTTTGAGCATGCTTTTACTTAGGGAATTTAATTGACTTGCTTCCACTTGTCCAAATGACTTGAAATTTGGTGTGATGGTCCTTTGTTGAGTTCTGTTTAGCCATGATTTTTCTTGAGATTTATTGAATTAGTTTTGATTGAGTTTGGATTGATTCATTCTGTTTGGTCCAATGAGCTTTCAAATTGCACACTTTGCCTTAGATGCTTTGTGAAATGAAATTGGTGTATGATATGAATGTGGGACCACTTGGACATTGTTCTAAATTGATTGAACTTGATTTGTGCCAATTTTCATGTTCTGTTTTGAAATATTTCTTCCTCTTTGACCCTAGGCCTTGTCCTAGGGGTTTGCTTCTTATGTTTGAGTTGTGTTTTCAGGACAAAAAGCATATGGCATGGAGGAATTAATTCACTTGGCTTGAGTTGCTTATTTGATTGATGTTGATTAACATTAAGTTTGTTTTGTAGGTGGCTTCAAAGTCATTTTTGTTGAGCATTGGTTTATGCTTTGCTTGATGCATTGCTTGTGTACAGTTAACTGTTGACTTTTAGTTTGACTGATTGACTGTTTGAGCTGTGTACTGATTATGTTAGATTGTTTTCAGGTACATTAGTTGCTATAGTTCATTGTGAACTTGCTTTTTGTTGTTGCTTGGTTGCTTAACCGATTGAGGTATAGCATCACTAACTCCATGTAGTCTGGAAGACCTGGCCTGTTACTTGGCCAGGCACCTGTCTGAAGTCCTCCTTAAGAGGCAATGCTTGTGATTGTTTATCTTTGTCCCCAAGCAGGAAAAGACCTTTGAATAAGGCAATTGGCAGATACAAGAGATGTGCAATCCATCTCCTGCTATTCAGTTGAGTCATCCCTTTGCTCACACAACTGGTGTTGATGCATTGAGGATATTAACCCAATATCCATGTTGAGTCAGTCATAAGTGTAGAAGGGTTCCCACTTTCTGAACCCACACTTCCTTTGTCTGAAGCTCTCCCTGGCCAGGGATAAGAGCTATGAGGCACACCCCTCACCTCCTATTTCATCTGCTTCACCCTAACTCTCAATGTTAGGGTTAAGAGCTAACATCACCTCGATACAGTTGGCTTGCTTTTGCAGCCTAACCCTTGTATGAGCCCACCTTTGTCTGTATATAGTGTGTGCTAATTGTGTATGTTTGCTTTGTTTTGATTGTGCTTGCATGCTTTGCTTTGCCTGGTTAGGATTAGCTTGCTGCTTGTGCAAGATAGATAGAAAACTCAACCTAGGACCATTGTGGAATACATGATAACTATTAGGCTCGAGTCAGTCTCCCTTCTAGTTGGTCATTTCCCAATCTCTGGTTAAGAGAAAGTTTCTCCCCTGTTAAGGGGAACTACGTTGCCCTGATCCTCATACCAGATGAGGTACGTAGGCAGGAGGTCGCATGAGATCTCTCCGGGCACCCTTTTTTTTTGTGTGTTTGCTTGACAGTTGCTAGGCTCGAGTTCCTGACTCCTTAGTAGCTTGATTGTGTGTTGTCCTTCTTGTGTGTGTTAGGAGATGCATGTAAGCCCAGCGATTGGCATTCTGTATCCTCTTGTTGTGTGCTTGGAGTCCGGTATAAGTCCATCAAGTGGCATCTGGTTTCCAGTGTGGGTTTGTTTGGTTCGGAAGCTGATGTAAGTCCAGCGATTGGCGTTCGGGTTCCATGTTTGCCTTTTTGCGTGTGTTTTGTTTCGGCGTGCGTGTGCCGAACTACGGTAGCTCTGATTCTCATTCTAGATGAGATACGTAGGCATAGGATGCGATGTCCTAGCGATCCCTCTCTCCTCTTTCTCCATCTGTGTTGTCTTCAGTGTGTGTGTGTGATATTTATTTTAGCAACCTTTTTCTATCTTTTGAGCGTGGATCCCGTCGAGTACGACGGATGCGTAGGGGTGCTAATACCTTCCCTTCGCATAACCGACTCCCGATCCCATTCTCTTTGGTCGCGAGACCATGCTTTTCCCAGGTTTACTTCGAGCGTTTCCTTTCCCTCTTTTGGGATAAATAACGCACGGTGGCGGCTCTGTTTGTTTTGTTTTAGCCCGCCGGTTGTTTTTCAGGGATGCGAGACATGCCATATTAAGATAAGTGAACCGTAGATTAATAAAATTGACATCTGCAAGCTCGATTTAAAAAAAAATCCCTCTAATTTCACACATATTTGAGGATCAGTTCGACCGGTCTATCTGTAAATTCAAAAAAATATTCTGGTAGACATTTTAGGCATTGTGCAGGATGAAATGCATGTTAAACTATACATCATGACATTTACATCATCTACATAGTTTAAGGGACCTGTAGAGTCGAGTAAAGGTTGCTTTACAATGAATGCTTGACGTGATTATTGATTCTGGAAGAGTTAAGTCGTGATAAGGTGGATCTTGCATGATCTGTGAAGCAGACGTCATATACAACAAGAGAGGATCAAGATAAGAAGACTAGCTTTTTTTAGGAGTATCTTGTATCAAGTGGTTGTGTAATTTCTGTAAAAATTGTCATTATTTTTATTGTAAGATTATAAATTTTCAATGGGAGACCATTGAAGAGTGGATAAAGCTCATGCAAGGACGATTGTGTTGAACCACTATAAACCATGTGTACTTTTATCCTTCCATCTCTCTCTCTCTCTCTTTCTCTTTAGTTTTCGGTATAATTTCAAATGATTAGTTTTATATCACTTTCATAGAATAACATGTTGTTAGAGTTTATCTGATTATAACAGTTACGTGATTAAAGTTTAGGTATGTGATAGATCTAGTCATTTGAATATTCTCTCTTGTGATTATTTTTATATTAACTCTTGTTGTTAGATTTATCATTTGATTAATCAAATTCAATTTGAGTTGTATGTGAAAACTAAATTATGATAATTGTTAAATTTCTTGTTTAAGCAACTTCATATTTCTTAGTTATTTTGATTACTGATAATTTGAGTTAACTATAATATCCATTTAATTATATCTTTTATCAAATCACCTATATCTTTCCCTTCTGTTGGTAATCTGCCCCCATGATATCCACAATTGGCCTCATAGCTTGTACTATGCACACCTGTTTGTAGCACATTGATTTTATAAAAGGAAATGGTTTTAGGAGAACTATTTATTTACCCCCACCATTCTAGACCATTTAATCCCTATATCTTCCACCAACACCTTCTAGGTCGGGGTCAGTGGATGATTTATTTCAACAGGAGGTCTATTCTTAAAATTATAGTGTGAGTTAGGAAGTAACATTGTGTTTACTATGGAAATCGGTAAACAACCGCTGGTCCTCCCTAGGCCTTGAGACTAAGGGTTACTTGCAGGATCGACCAGTTGATTCTAGGACATGTGCTAGTGCAAGTGTGGCTTATTCAATTTGACGGAACAACTTTATGAGGAACGGCTCCTGACAAAGTATTGAACAAGCGCAGGTTTTTTCCATACGAACGGTTTAAACGACGCTATAGCCTATGGGTGACTTGTGACCGACAACGCTACAACATTCAAAAGACGTACACGCTTTTGGTGAACTCTATTATCGTAATAGAATCAGTGTCGACAGCGTAGACGACAACGTAAAGTGATAACTCAAAAGTAAATGAAATTAAAATAAAATGTTCAACAGGAACAATTGAAAAGTAAGGAAGTTGCATTGAAATAAATGTGGTGATTCACGTACATAGCACTCTTAAAAACTCTTGCTTCCTCGCTCTGGGAATGAGAAGTTTCTTACAAGTGATTTTTAGTACAAGGTGAACACCCCGAGCCCCTCGTGGGATATCCTATTTATACTAAACTAAAAAAAACTGCCTACAGGTTAAAACTCCTAAAAACTAGCAGACGTCGTGCCACACGATCTGCAAACCGCTCTATCCACGTTTTGCAAACTGCTCCATATTCTGGCGCTTTATTCTTCTTGTAACTGCTAGTCATTTTCCAATTTCAAATTTCTCTCGCCCAGGTATTTAGGGAGACACTGTCTTCTATGTGTTTGGCACGATCAAAAATTCTTTAAGTCCCAAGCTTCATTTCAGTCGACGGAATGACCTTTCGACCAGACATGCTTCTTCTGTCGGCTTCATCCCTTGATGACTTACGTTTTTCTTAACTCTTGCTTATCTCAGGCACATCTCCACCCTTTGATGGGGTATAAACCCCAAATTCACAAGACCCTTTCATCAATTACGCCTTCAACATGCCTTAGAGATTTCTCGTGGTAACACATTGTAGCTTTCTAAATGCATATACAAGGGCTAAAGCCGCCTTATCTACCTTTTGATATTGTGTTTCTAGTTCGTCTAAGGCTTTTTAAATGAAGTATAATGGGTGTTGTTTACCGTCTAATTCTCTGACAAGGACGACACTGGTTGTAACACCTCAATTATTTAGTTATCTAATTATTGAATTACTATGATAATTGAATTGATATGGGTGTCAGGGGTGTGTGACCTTGGCAAGAGATGATAAGATCTTTTTGGTGAATATGGGGATAAGTGAGGGTAATGCTGGAAGTCTCTAACTGAGAGATTAGGTTAATCATAAAAAGGTTAGTAAGTAGTGGTGAGAGCTTTTCTACGTGGAAACTGAATTTGGTGGAAAAAGAAAGAGGCATGGGCTATGGCATAGTGAGAACATCCATTGAAAGGGCTTTGAAGAATTTTGGTGGAAAAATCTAAGATTAGGGGGATAATAGCCTTCAATAAGGGTTTATGCATGAGGGATAGGGTAGAGGAGTCCTTAACCTCCAATAAAGATGATCATTGTGATAGATTGTGTGTTTGTTGTTGAGGAATTTATATTCCCCTGGTTTTATTGATATGAAATTCATTTAAATTGATGTTTGAAATTTTGTACTATGTATATATGTGTGTTTCTCCACCATTGTTGCAATGATGAAAGTTTTAGAGATGTGATTTGATGAATTGGGGATTGAATTGGTATGCTAATTGGTAGAATTATGGCTTAACAAGGGTGAGGTTTTAATCTGAGAAAATAGATGTTTGAAATAAGCTATTTTGGTGTTAAGAAGTGTTTGGATGGTTTTATAACAGTAAAAGACTTTCAAAATATGTTAAGAACATGTTTTTAGGAAAAAATAGCAGTTGGACTCGACTCATGCGTGTTTGGGGTCGACCCAAAACCAGAAGAAAGGTAAATTTTAAGAAAACTACATAGTTGGGTCGACCCCTACATGCTTGGGGTCGAACCAAAACTGCCGGAATGTTTGTTTTGGCTTTTGTTGCATTGTCCGACGATTTTGGCTGTAACTTTCATTATATAAGTCCAAATGAGATGCTGTTCAAATTGTTGGGAAGCTAACACGACGATTTTGTCACGTGAATTAAGATGTGATGATGTCATTATATTTTTAGGTGATATTTATGACTATTGTGTCATTGTATGTTTGAGCAGTAATCTAATTGATGAGATTGATTGTATACTTGAGTTGCACTGAATTGTATGACATTGTGAATATGTGAATTATTGTTGTGTGTGTTGTACCTCGAAAAATATGATCCTTCCCGAAGCACATCACACACTCGCGAAAAATATTTTGAACAGAGTCTCCACCGATTTTTTGTTATTCTAATGAAGAAATAGTAAAATATCGATAAAACCTTTAAAAAAGAAAATGGTTGTCATAACCAAATTCGGGTTTGCTAGTCAATTATGCAAGGGGAATGTATTATCACCCCTCACATTTGTTGTACTCAACGGGAACCTTTTAGTTAAACTTGCAATTAAATGTTTGCTTATGTCATTTGTTTCCTTTGAGCGATAAAAATTTTTAAGGGAAAAGAAAAAGGGTCGCAAAAAGGTTTTTTATTAGGGTGTCTGACAAGATTGCGGGTCTTGCTCCTATATATCTGCGGGTGCAATGGAGAACTTAAGATTACATAGTTTTTGGTAGAAAATGCTTATTTGTTGGTCTATTTAAGCGAAATCTATTTTGTCTCAATTGACAAAAAAACATTGCTTGCTACCCAAAACAAGTGGAGAAGGGAAAGTCTGCATCATAATATAATAGATTTATAAATCAACATTAGAAGGAAACTTCACTAGCTTACTCACACATATAGGTGGACAAAGCATTCACTTTCATCGTCTCGAGACGAAATATCTTTCATTTGTGAAAAAGGTTGGAAGATCAACCGTGCGGCGGCGAGAAAAGAGTTTGATGTGTTTGAGTATGTTTTAGACTTGATACGAGTATTCATGACAACAAGCAATTACCACTTGGGCGTAATACTCGGGACTATGATTGGACCTTTCATCCAGGTAGTCTTTTTATTTTAATTTGTTTGCCAAAATGTTCGAATATTTACAAGTGTTTTGAATGAAAGACAAACTCTTGTGCTTGCAAGCAATTACTACTTGGGCTTTGTATTTGGGACAATGACTGTACCTTTCACCCAAGTAGTCTTTTTATTTCCATTTATTGCGAAAAGGAGATATGTTTGTATTTTAGTGAAAGACAAGATATTTATGGATTGCAAACGATTAGCACTTGGGCCTAATACTCGGGACTATGACTGAACCTTTAACCCAAGTAGTCTTTTTCTTTCATTATTATTTGAAATGCTCAAAGTATGAATTAATTGATTTGAATTTGATTATGAAAAGGAACTCGATGTTGATCGAGGTTTTATTTGCGTTGAAGGATGAATTGAGTGTGACATGTTGGGGGAAAAGAGGTTCTATTTCTTACTTCTTTGGGGCTAACTCTGGTCGTATGCCCATCACAACCATACCTTTGCAGGATTTCTTAGTATCTTTTGTCTTACCTTTAATGTTGAGAAGTGTTCTAATTAGACTATCACATAATTTTTTGTCCACATGCATCACACCAAGATATTGTATTACATCAAGACTACACCAATATGGAAGATCAAAGAGTACCGATCTCTTTTTTCAAATATTTTTCTCCATAGACTTTTTTTCTTTACAAAGACAACCTTAATGTGTTTTTTTTCTATAAACTACCTTCCTAGTTAAAGGTTTTGGAGCAATAATGGTCTCCATTAAAAGCCTTCCGCAATTTACGATATGGATGATTAAGTCTTAGAAATTTTTGATGCCCAGGATAAACTATCTTTTTTCCATTTTGTAAAATAACATGGCACACAACTTAAATTTATCACCTATATACACATCATCAACATTAACATCTTCCTCCCATAAAAGTCTTAAATATTCAATCAATGGCGTTAAATAAACATCAATGTCGTTCCCTGGTTGTTTTGGATCCAGAATCATCATCGATAGCATCATATACTTGCATTTCATGCACAACCATGGAGATATGTTGTAAAGTATGAATAACATGTCATGACGTATGATTAGTAGTCAAATTACCAAAAGGGTTCATTCCTTCGATGGCAAGTCCAAGCCTAAGGTTCCTCGATTCAAGGGCGAAATCTGAATACAAGGATTCTTTCATATGCATTCCATCTAGTATTCTTTGTGTCACTAACATTAGCAAACAATCTATTGAACCTTGGAATCATCGTTAGTGTAGCACCTCAAATTTCCACCTCCCATTTGTATATACATTTCATTTTTAGGTATTAACATTGTATCCATATTGCATAGTCCATTCATCTCATCAGTCAAGACTGGTCAGGAGATTCAACTGTGCAAGGCAACAAGAGCATTTTCCATGAGATAAAAGCCCTAGAGTGGTTCCATTGAGCTTACATGATTCATGGACCATTTTGAAGCAACTTGGCCAAGTGTTGAAGGCTCAGAATTCATCAGTGCATGTGCAAATCATCTGAGGCCCACAGAAGTCAATAAAAGTCAATTGCAAAGTCAACTGTGGATTTGGAGGTGGGAAGTGGTTAGAGATGCTTCATTCATGTTCAAACAAGTCTCATTTGACATTTCAAACACTCACATTGAAGAATTTGAAGTCAGGTCAAGAGTTTCCCAAAATAGCAAGTGACCTATAATCTGAACTTTCCAAAAATGGAAAGGTTTTGGACCAACTTCAACACAACTTTACATCATCAAGAAAGCTTCAAATTAAATTTTGTCCAACATGAAAGTTGAATATATATCTCTCCCATTTCCAAAAAGTCCAAGATCATGAATTTCTAATGTGTGGTTAAGGAGATATGATCCAATCATGGCAAAGTGTGTTTGAAAATTCAAATGGGCATAACTTTTGAACCAAAGCTCCAAAATGAGTGGTTCTTTTTGCATTTTGATCCTCATAACATGTACTTTCCAAGCATCTCATTACATGGCATAAATTTCCATTGCATGATCATGTGCTCACTAGTGAAGTTTTTGGAAGAAAAAATTCTAAAATCATTTTGGATGATTGTGTGCATGAGAAACCAATCCTAAAGTGTGCATGGGCCTTGTTTAAGGGGTTTTGGGTCAGAATTAAGCACTGTTCACGTGGCTTTTCATGCATGGGGGTGAAAATCTAATTTTTCACATACACTTCATAACTTGTTAATCTTGATTAACTTTGGCTAAAACAGATTTTCAGCATCATTAGGGAATGGTATATATTGTTAATCACAACTGTTTTCAGCATTAGCATCCATTTCAGATCTGAATTTCAAGAATCATCAAATCTTTTCTCTCAAAATATTTTTTCAAATTCTTCACATAAACACTCAGTTTCTTACATTATTCTTAGTCCTGGTAAAGATTAGAGTGAGATTGCACGTAAATCTTGGAGCATTCATGCCATATTTGTCCATACTCGAAGCTTGAAGCATCCATGGAGTTTGAAAATTGAGTTGGTTCCACGTGCGCTTAAGCTTCAATCTCTTCACCAATCATCTCAACAAGCATTGTAGAGGATTTCTGGACCATCACAAGCCTTGAAACAAGCCAAATCTGAATTCTGCACTTCAAGAGGTCAGGATTCGACCTCTCTAATTCTCAAATTCTTTGTTATATTCATGTAGATCTTTTGCTGGTGATGATTTTGGTATAAAGATTTGAGTGAATTGGTGCATTGTACACGAAGTTATGCTTGATTCAAGTTTTGGTGTCAAATTTTATTTTCTTCGATCCGAGCTTGTTTTGATGTTTTTGCATGTTTTGATTGTTGATCTTGCATGAGCAATGCATGATGAATCGTTTGATGTTAGTTTGGTTAATTTCTGGACTGTTTTGTGATTTGCTGGAAATTTGTTCTTGAAGTTCATCCTGAAGAGGATGAAGATCTTGAGTTTCCAGAATTAGCTACGGTTTCTTCATGCCTTGCTGCGAATTAGCTACGAAATTCATGTTTAGCTACGAAAATTTTGGGCGCTTAGGGTTAGACCAAAACGCCATCGTTTTAGGCTTAGCGCGCAAAATTCAAATGTGGACCGTGTTCGAGTCTCACCGAGCGAGATTTTTTCAAATGCTTCATGTTTTTATACTTTCCCTCCCATTTTCATGCCTTGGCTCATTTTTTATTTCAATTTTTTCATGAACTTAGAAAAATCACAATAAATTGAAAAATGCACCAATTTGATCCTAATTTTTTGCTATATGCTCCTCATGTTGTCTAGTTTTTTATGAGTATAAATTTGCAAGTTGTGCCTGGCTAAAAAATTGATTTGTTCTAGGATGATTGGATACATATGCATGTGTGACCTTGCCTTGCTTATCTTATCATAAAATGCTTGTTTCTTATCCAATGAATGTGAAACTTTGCATGCTAATTCTAGACACATTGCTGGACATTTTGGCTTTGGTTTGATATTTTTCCCATGCTCCATTTCTGTTTTATGCTCATGCTAACTTGGTGTGACAATTTGTGTCACACATTTGGTTGTCTGTTTTGTACAATGTGATTGCCATGCCAAATGATGTCCAATGCTTCTGATTTTTTGTGTGTTGATCATGTTAGATGTCTTGAATATGCATGGATTTTTCTAGATTTATTTGAATCATTTCTATTTTGATTTGAATTTTTCATTCATGTTGATCACATGTGAACTTTGAAATTGCCTTTGACTTCACTTGATCATGAAATGCATTTGGTTAATGATTTTGATGTGAGCCTTTTTAGGATATGTCAATATGTGTTTGAAGTTGCTTCATGTCAAGTTTGAAGTTCTGTTTTGACTTTTTGATCCTCTTTTGACCCTAGGCTTTGACCTAGTTGTTTGGACTTATCATCTGAGTTGTGATTTCAGGTTCAGATGCACATTGCCATGATTGGAGTGGCTCATTCATTTAAGCTTGATTATTGGTTGTTGTTTACTAACACTTGTGTGTTTTGTAGGTTGATGCCAATTCATTTGTTATTGCCTTGTGCCTTGCTCATTGTTGTCTGATGATGCCTTGTCTGTCTGTTTGTTCTTAACTGTTGATTGTTTGTCTGTACAGTTGAACTGATTGGTTTAGATTTTTTCACAGGTACCTAAGTTGCTTTAAGTTCATTTGAACTTGCTTTGCTAGCTTGTGGTTTGCTTACCACTGAGGTATAATTCTTCTGACTTCATGTAGTCTGGAAGACCTGTCCTGTTATGTGGGCAGGCACCTGTCTGAAGCCCTCCTTAAGAGGCAATGCTTGTGTTTGTTTAATTTTGTGCCAAGCAGGTAAAGAACTCTTAAGAGGCAATTGGCAGATAAAAGGGATGTGCAATCCATCCCCTGCTATTCAGTTGTGTCATTCACCTTGCTCACACCATTGTGTTGATGCATTGTGAATAAGAACCCAAGATCATGTTGTGTCTGTCATTTATGGAGAAGAGTTCCTACATTATGAACTCCCACACTTTCATTTGTCTGAAGCTCTCCCAAGCCAGGGATAAGAGCTGTGAGGTCTTACCCTCACTTCCCATTTCATCTGCTTCACCCTAACTCTCAATGTTAGGGTTAAGAGCTAAAAACACCACATTCCAGTTGGCTTGTTTTTACAACCTAGCCTTGTATGAGCTCAATTGTTTGCATATAGTGTGTGTGCTTGCTTTTTGTGCTTGTATTTGCTTGACTGTGCTGTTTAGGATAACTTGCTTCCTGTGCAAGTTAGGATATAAACCTAAACATAGGGATCGTATGCATGACAACTTCTAGGCTCGAGTCATAGTCTCCGTAGTAGTTTGTGTCTCCCTTTGTTTCTGGTTAGGTTAGAAGTTCTTCCCTGTGTAGGGGAACTACGTCGCCCTGATCCTCATACCAGATGAGGTACGTAGGCAGGAGATGAGCTGATCTATCCGGGCACCCTTTTGCTTTTTGTCCCTTGTTTGCTTGTTGGAGTCTGACGTAAGTCCAGCGATTGGCAGTTGGTTTCCTGTGTGTGTTTGCTGGTTCGGAGTCTGACGTAAGTCCAGCGATTGGCAGTCGGTTTCCTGTGTGGGTTTTGTTTGGCGTGCGTTAGCCGAGCTACGAGTACTCTGATTCTTCTCGGGTCAGAGAAGATACGTATGCATAGGATGCGACATCCTAGCGAGCACGTTTCCCCCCATCCCGAACTACGTCGACTCTGATGTCTGTGTATGACAGGCTACGTAGGCCCAGGATGCGATATCCTGCCGAGTCCCGTTTCTTTGTCTTTCTGTGTTTCCTTTCAGCCTTGTGCAGTTTGTGAGCAGTTTTTAGAAACCTTTCTTCTATTCTTTTGTGCGTGGATCCCGTCGAGTACGACGGATGCGTAGGGGTGCTAATACCTTCCCTTCGCATAACCGACTCCCGATCCCATCAATCTCTGGTCGCGAGACCATGTCTTTTCTAGGTTTACTTCGAGCATTTCCTTTCCCTCCGTTGGGATAAATAACGCACGGTGGCGGCTCTGTTGTTTCGTTTTCCCGCCAGTTTTTCGTGTAATGCGACAGCTGGCGACTCTGCTGGGGACTGAGAGAAGTTGACCTCTTGCTGGTCCATCTTCCCTAAGCGAGTCACTCCTAGCGCTCTTTAGAATAGGGTTTGGTTGCTTTACTGTTTCATTTATTGCATTCATTTATTTATGTTTGCATTTATTTGTTTATGTTTGCATTTACGTTTGCATTTATGTTTGCATGCATCATATTATCATTGTGCTGGTTGTGTGTTTGTCTCTCTGTGGGGTGGGAGTTACAAAAGGTAAAAGACCCAATACCCAGGCTATGAGTGAACTCTAGGACACCTAGGAATAGAGTGATTCTTGGGAAGCGGGTGGTATTGCGCCGCTTAGCAGAACTTGATATCACAAGCAGTTCAGATCCTGATGGGGTATTATCGGTGCATACATCGGGTGTGCACATGATGATATTCTATGAAAGGGTTGTTTATCATGCGTTTCTATCGACCTTACCCTGGCCTAGATGACACCCGTGAATGGGGAGGGAATGATCATTTACAGGTACCGTTGGTGACTTGTTGGTGACTTGTTGGTGACTCTTGGCTCTTGTTGGTGACTGGGTCTCAGATGACTGTGGGTCTCAAATGACTTTGGGTCTCAGATGACTGTGTGGTTCCGAATCCAGGCCGAAGCTTTGAACCTGCGCTCCGTAACACACAGCCAACCAGTCGTGTCTGCATCATAGCATATTTATTTCCAAAAAAAAAATGCAATAAAAAAAGAGATGAAAAAAATGAAAAAAGAAAAGAAAAAAGAAAAGGCTAATCTCCTCATGCATATCATTTCTCAGGTTCATTCAGGAGTCTATTCACTGTGAGAGATGGCATCCGTTCCAGAGTTGAAGAGGAAGACGTGCACCTATAGTTTTCACCGTGAGCCATTGACATCTTTGGTAGAGTTGACCAATCTTGTGACCGGCGGTAATCAGAAGGTGTTTGTTGATCAGTATGGGGATTTGTTGACACTATTGAAGATGGTGGTAGATCCAGTACCGTTGCAGACTCTTCTACAGTTTTATGACTCCGAGCTCCGTTGTTTCACCTTCCAGGATTATCAGTTAGCACCCACTCTCGAAGAGTACTCCATCCTGATGAATGTTCCGATCAGATACCAGGTGCCCTTCTTAGATGTGCCAAAGGAGGTTGATTTCAGGGTTGTTGCCAGAGCTTTTCATTTGAGTATCAAGGAAGTGAGTGACAATTGGAAATCTAGTGGTAATATTGTGGGTTTGCCTTTGAAGTATCTGGTGAGGATGGTTAGAGAAGAAGCAAAGAAGGGAAATTGGGAAGCTTTTCATGCCCAGTTAGCTATTATGATCTATGGGATTGTCTTGTTCCCGAGTATGCCCAATTTTGTGGACTTTGCTGCTGTCATTATTTTCCTTGGAGGAAACCCAGTTCCTACATTGTTAGCTGACACTTACTATGCTATTCACAGCAGGCATGGTAAGGGTGGAGCTATCAGATGCTGTCTCCCGTTGTTACTCAGATGGTTCTTGTCCTTGTTGCCAGTCAGTGGACCTTTTGTGGATGCTCAGAGCACTCATAAGTGGACTCAGAGGATTATGTCTCTTACCTCCTATGATATCAGGTGGCAATCTTACCGGATGGATGTGCGTAATGTCATCATGAGTTGTGGAGAGTTTCGTAATGTGCCACTCATAGGGACTAAGGGTTGCATCAATTACAACCCAGTTCTTTCTCTTCGCCAGTTGGGGTTTGTGATGAATGGGAGACCACTTGATGCTGAGATAGCTGAAAGTGTGTATATTGAGAAGCGGAGTGACCCTGCTAGATTGGAGCAAGTAGGAAGAGCTTGGAAGATCATTGGTGTCAAGGATGGAGCTGTTCTAGGGAAGAAGTTTGCAGTTGCTATGCCTGATTACATTGATTGGGTGAAGAATAGAGTTGAGACTTTGTTGCTGCCCTATGATAGGATGGAGTCATTGCAAGAGCAACCACCTTTGATCCTTGCTGAGAATGTGCCTGCTGAGCAGTACAAGCAAGCTTTGATGGAGAATCGTTGGTTGAAAGAAAAGGAGCAAGATACCCAGATGGAGCTTTACAAAGCCAAAGATGACAAGTTGAACTTGGCTCATCAACTCAAAGGCATGCAAGGTGAAGATGCTAGCAGATTGAAGAGCAAGAAGAGGTCCTATGAGGAGATGGAGACCTTGTTGAATGAAGAACACCGGGAGTGCTTAAGGTTGCGGAGAGCTGAAGCCAATTATCAGAAGAAGATACGTGACTTGGAAAAGCAGTTGAGGGACAAAGATGTTCAGGTGAAGAAGGAGGTAGACTTGAGACATGCATCGGAGAGCCAGCTTGGAGGAGAAGTTTTGGAGCTCAGAAGACAACTGAAGGAGAAGCTCACTCCTCTGCCAGAATGTTCAGAATGTGACCTGTTGATAGACCAGTGTCAGTATCTGAAGACTCTCATTCCTGGAGGACATCTTTCTTAGCTTGTATCTGTTGTTTATGTTGAGAACCACCTCCAGGCTTGTTGGATGGGATTCATTGTTGTACTCTAATCATCTGGATCTTTGTTTGAACTTTTGTTATATGATCCTTATTGCTCATGTCTATAGATGAGATTGTTGATGTTTCACCTCGTGCTCATTATCCTGTGTAGTCTGCTTTTGTGTTGTTCATTGTTGCAGGTTGCCATTTCTTGAAGGATGAATTAGGCTTTTGAATGCCTGAGAAATGAACATATCATGTGTATCATACGCATCATAAGCATCATACACATATCATTTTGCATTACAGGTGTTCTTGATCGAGACTTCTCACTTTGGTTCCTTTTTTAGGCAGGATTGTTGATCAACGTCCGCACCGCTACGCAACCCGACTGAATCAACAGAGGAATATGGACCAAGTACAAGCTGAATTAGCAGAGATAAGGGCTAACATGGCCCAGTTCATGCATATGATGCAAGGGGTTGCGCAAGGTCAGGAAGAACTTCGAGCCCTAGTTCAGAGACAAGAAGCTGCAGTTCCACCGGTCAACCATGCTTTGCCAGGGAGGCCCAATCAATGACCCTGCTACTGCTGTTGTTCCCATCAACAACTATGCCGTGGGTGATGAGTTGAGGGGTATCAGAATCAACGGTCAACCTATTGCTCTAGAGACTGCTAATGTCAGAGCAACCCGTGCTCCAGTTCGCCATCCTGCTCCGTTGGTTGACAGACAGGAAGACATGTTTACTCTCCTCAGTGAGGACGATGAAGTTGTGGGAAGAACTGACGAAAGAGATAGGAGGAATGATGCCTTAGCTGAGAAGATCAGAGCCATGGAGTGTCAGAACTCTTTGGGGTTTGATGTGACAAATATGGGGTTGGTGGAAGGATTGAGGATTCCTTATAAGTTCAAAGCGCCTTCCTTTGACAAATACAACGGTACTTCTTGTCCTCGCACCCATGTGCAGGCTTATTACAGGAAAATCTCTGCCTATACGGACGATGAGAAGATGTGGATGTACTTCTTCCAGGATAGCTTGTCTGGAGCTTCCTTGGATTGGTACATGGAGCTGAAAAGAGAATCTATCAGAAGTTGGAGAGATCTGGGTGAAGCCTTCTTGAGGCAATACAAGCACAATATGGACATGGCTCCGAGTCGAACTCAGTTGCAGAGCTTATGTCAGAAGTCTGGAGAAAGTTTCAAAGAGTACGCCCAGAGATGGCGGGAATTAGATGCAAGGGTGCAACCTCCGATGCTGGAGAAGGAGTTGACCGATATGTTTATCGGAACGTTACAAGGAGTGTTTATGAACCGGATGGGGAGTTGCCCATTCGGTAGCTTTTCTAATGTGGTGATTTGTGGAGAGAGGACATGAAGTCTTATTAAAGCTGGAAAAATTCAGGATGTTGGTTCCTCATCTTCAAAAAAGCCATTTGCTGGGGCACCTCGCAGAAGGGAGGGTGAGACTAATGCGGTGCAACATCGTAGAAGTGTAAACAAAGGCCAATATCGTCAGGTTGCTGCTGTAACCATTCCAGCACCTCAACCGCGACAACAGCAACAACAAAGAGGACCACCACCACCACAACAACAACAACAACAACAACAGCAACGCCCGTTTCAGCTGAGACAGAGAGTGCCTGATCGACGTTTCGACCCGTTGCCGATGACCTACGCTGAATTGCTGCCCGAATTGCTTAGATTGGGGTTTCTTGAATTGCGTACGATGGCTCCATTGATAAAGATACCGCCTGGGTATGATGCCAACATTCGTTGTGATTTCCACTCTGGTGCACCGGGGCACCATATTGAAAACTGTAGGGCTTTTCATCTTAAGGTCCAGGACTTAATTGACGCCAAAATAATCAATTTTGCTCATGTGCCTAATGTTGTGAACAATCATATGCCTCAGCATGGTGCGCATAGGGTGAACAATGTGGAAGATGGGGAAGTTGTGGATTTGGTGGTCAGTGTTGATGAGATTCAGACTCCGTTGTTGGTTGTGAAAGAGCGTCTGCTGAATGGGGGAGTGCACCCGGGTTGTGATAAGGGCTGTTTAGACTGTGCTGATTCAGAGAATGGTTGTATGCAGTTGAGGGATGGTATCCAGGGCTTGATTAACGAGGGTTGTTTGTAGTTTGCTAGGGCTGTGAAAGATAATGGGGTGGTGTCAATCGTCACCATTTATTTCAAACCATCTGAGGGTTCTGGACGTGGCCAGAGAACTGTTAATGCACCAGTGACCGTTAGTACTCCTGTTACCATTTCTGCTCCAGTAACTATCAGTGCTCCTACTACTATTGTTGCTTCGGGTAGAAGGGCTGTTGAGAACAGTAGGGTTGTGTCGTGGAAGTATGATAATGCCTACCGCAATAACCGAAGGGCAGAAAATCAGATCAGACCAGCGAATCAGTCTCCCGTGACTATTGGTTTGCCGAGCAGAGTTCCTGTAACTGTTGGTCCAGTTATGGACAATGTTGGGGGACCAAGAGGTTTCACAAGAAGCGGTCGTCTGTTTGCACCACCGCCTTTGAGGGACAACAATGTCGAGGCTCTCGCCAAGGCTAAAGGTAAACAAACTATGGTTGATGAAGAACCTGTACAGAAGGAGGCGCCTGAGGGTTCGTTTGAGAAAGATGTGGATAAGTTTATGAAGATAATTAAGGAGAGTGACTACAAGATTGTAGATCAGCTGAATCAAACTCCGTCCAAGATTTCTATACTCTCTTTGCTTTTGTGCTCGGAGGCACACCGTAACGCCTTGCTGAAAATGTTGAATTTGGCTTATGTGCCTCAAGAGATCTCTGTCAACCAGTTGGAGGGTGTGATTGCCAACGTCAGTACGAGGCATGGTTTGGGGTTCACAGATTTGGATCTAACACTTGAAGGTCGTAACCATAACAAAGCCCTGCATATCACCATGGAGTGCAAAGGCGCAGTATTGTCACATGTATTAGTGGATACTGGCTCGTCTTTGAATGTGTTGCCCAAGAAGACTTTGAGTAAGATAGATGTTGAAGGGGTTGTCCTCACTCCAAGTGATCTCATTGTTCGTGCATTTGATGGATCCAAACGGTCTGTTTTTGGTGAAGTCACGTTGCCAGTGAAGATTGGCCCAGAGGTGTTCAGTATTGTCTTCTATGTGATGGATATCCAACCAGCATATAGTTGCTTATTGGGGCGTCCCTGGATACATAGGGTTGGGGCAGTTTCGTTGACTCTCCACCAAAAGCTGAAGTATGTCTGGAATGGGAAGATTGTGACTGTGTGCGGCGAGGAGGACATTCTGGTGAGTCATTTATCCTCTTTCAAGTATGTGGAGGTGGATGGCGAGATCCATGAGACTCTATGCCAGGCGTTCGAGACTGTTGCTCTTGAGAGGGTGGCTTTTGCTGAGCAGAAGAAGCCAGGTGCCTCAATTGCATCGTACAAGCAGGTTATGGAGGTTGTCAACTCGGGCAACGCAAAAGGTTGGGGCAAGATGGTTGACCTGCCCGTTAAAGAAGACAAGTTCGGTATTGGTTATCAACCTCTGCAGGCAGAACAGGGTGTTCAAGAGCACAAAGGGCCGAGTACCTTCACCAGCGCTGGGCTGATGAATCATGGTGACGTCTTTGCAACCGGTGTTGAAGACTGTGACAGTGATTGTGATCTGAATAACTGGGTTCGCCCGCGTGCACCAGGGGAGACGATCAACAACTAGACGGCTGAAGAAGTGGTCCAAGTTACTCTTCAAACAGAGTAATTTTCTTTTGTTCTTCATTTTGCACAAAACCCTACGTTCTGCCCAAGGCGTAGTGGTTCATTGTAGGGCCTCATCATGTTTTTCAATGATATCATTAATAAAGGACGTTTTGCAAACAATTTTGGTGATCCCTGTCTTTCTGTTTTTGTTTTTCATTTTCAAAACAATAAAAATGGCAATGTTTTTGTTTTTGTGACTTTCTTGAACTCTTTTTCTAAAATAAAGCATTAAACATGCAGAAGTGATCTTACGGACTCCACTATGAACAGTTATGTTATGGCTCAGTATGATTTCAATAATCCCATCTACCAAGCTGAAGAGGAGAGTGAGGAAGACTGTGAACTCCCTAAGGAACTGGTTAGATTGTTGAAGCAAGAGGAAAGGGTCATCCAACCTCATCAGGAGGAGTTGGAGATTATTAACCTTGGTACTGAGGACGCCAGAAGAGAGATCAAGATCGGGGCTGCTTTGAAGGAAGACGTCAAGAGAAGGTTGATTGAAATGCTGAGAGAGTATGTGGAGATATTCGCCTGGTCGTATCAAGATATGTCTGGGTTGGATACAGATATTGTGGTGCATAGACTACCTCTCAGAGAAGATTGTCCTTCAGTCAAGCAGAAGCTTCGGAGAACTAGTCCTGATATGGCAGTTAAGATCAAGGAAGAGGTTCAGAAGCAGTTGGATGCGGGTTTTCTGTCAGTGACTACTTATTCCCCGTGGGTGGCCAACATCGTTTTCATGCCGAAGAAGGACGGTAAAGTCAGGATATGTGTCGATTACCGGAATTTGAATAGAGCGAGTCCGAAAGATGACTTCCCATTACCTCACATTGATGTATTGGTTGATAATACTGCTCAATCCTCGGTTTTCTCTTTCATGGATGGATTCTCTGGATATAATCAGATTAAGATGGCGCCAGAGGACATGGAAAAGACGACATTCATTACACCTTGGGGCACGTTCTGCTATAAGGTGATGCCATTTGGGCTGAAGAATGCTGGTGCTACCTATCAGAGGGTTATGACGACTCTCTTTCATGACATGATGCACAAAGAGATTGAAGTGTACGTGGATGATATGATTGCGAAGTCACAGACAGAAGAGGAGCACCTGGTAAATCTGCAGAAGTTGTTTGATAGGCTGAGAAAGTTCAAACTAAGGCCGAATCCGAACAAGTGTACGTTTGGGGTTAGATCCGATAAGCTGTTGGGTTTCATTGTCAGTGAGAAAGGGATTGAGGTTGATCCAACAAAAGTAAAATCTATTCAAGAGATGCCTGAACCGAAAACAGAAAAGCAGGTTTGTGGGTTTTTAGGGATATTGAACTACATTGCACGGTTTGTATCTCACCTAACGGCCACGTGTGAACCGATATTCAAATTGCTAAGGAAGAATCAAGCAATCAGGTGGAATGATGACTGTCAAAAAGCTTTTGACAAAATAAAAGAGTATTTGCAGAAACCTCCAATCCTTATACCTCCAGTTCCTGGGAGGCCTCTGATAATGTACCTGTTAGTGACTGAGAACTCGATGGGGTGTGTATTGGGACAACATGACGAGTCTGGTCGAAAAGAGCATGCCATATACTACCTTAGCAAAAAGTTTACCGACTGTGAAATCAAATATTCACAGCTTGAGAAAACTTGATGTGCTTTGGCCTGAGCTGCTCGCCGACTGAGGCAGTATATGTTGAACCATACTACCTTGTTGATTTCTAAGATGGATCCAGTGAAGTACATCTTTGAGAAGCCGGCTCTCACCGGACGTGTTGCTCGTTGGCAGATGATCCTAATAGAATATGATATCCAGTACACGTCGCAGAAGGCCATCAAAGGTAGTATTTTGTCAGACTACCTTGCCGAGAAACCGATTTATGATTATCAGCTGATGATGTTTGAATTCCCTGATAAAGACATCATGTATCTTAAGATGAAAGATTGTGAAGAGCCTCTTGTCGAGGAAGGACCGGGTCCTGATGACAAGTGGACACTGATGTTTGATGGGGCTGTGAATGTGAATGGCAACGGTGTTGGGGCAGTGCTTATCAATCCTAAAGGTGCTCATATACTTTTTTCTGCCAGATTGACTTTTGACGTCACCAACAACGAAGCTGAGTATAAGGCTTGTATCATGGGGATAGAAGAAGCCATCGATCTGAGGATCAAAACTCTAGACATTTATGGAGATTCCGCTCTAGTGATTAACCAGGTCAATGGAGATTGGAATACCAATCAGCCGCATTTGATTCCTTACAGAGATTACACCAGAAGGATACTGACGTTCTTCAAGAAGGTGAAGTTGTATCATGTCCCCCGGGATGAGAATCAGATGGCTGATGCCTTGGCTACTTTGTCGTCTATGATCAAAGTTCATTGGTGGAATCATGTGCCACATGTTGCGGTGAATCGACTCGAGAGGCCTGCGTATGTGTTTGCAGCCGAGTCTGTTGTTGATGAGAAGCCGTGGTACTATGATATCAAGAATTTCCTCAAAAGCCAGGAGTATCCTGAAGGAGCGTCAAAGAATGACAAGAAAACCATGAGAAGGCTAGCTGGAAGCTTTTATTTGAATCAGGATGATGTGTTGTACAAGAGAAACTTTGACATGGTGCTGCTCAGATGCGTGGATAGACACGAAGCAGACATGTTGATGCAAGAAGTGCATGACAGATATTTTGGTACCCATGCTGGTGGTCATGTAATGTCCAAGAAATTGTTGAGAGCCAGTTATTACTGGATGACTATGGAATCCGATTGTTTCAAATATGCTAGGAAGTGCCATAAATGTCAGATTTATGCTGATAAGGTGCATGTACCACCAAGCCCTCTGAATGTCATGAATTCGCCTTGGCCGTTCGCGGTGTGGGGGATTGATATGATTGGGAAGATTGAGTCTACTGCTTCTAATGGAGATCGCTTTATCCTGGTTGCGATTGATTACTTCACCAAGTGGGTGGAAGCAGCTTCCTATGATAATGTTACCAAACAAGTGGTTGCCCAGTTCATCAAGAAGGAACTCATCTGTCGTTATGGGGTTCCTGAGAGAATCATCACTGATAATGGTTCGAATCTCAATAACAAGATGATGAAGGAGCTTTGCAAAGATTTCAAGATTGAACATCACAATTCTTCTCCTTACAGACTGAAGATGAATGGTGTTGTAGAGGCGGCAAACAAGAATATTAAGAAGATTGTGCAGAAGATGGTCGTGACGTACAAGGATTGGCATGAGATATTGCCTTTCGCTTTGCATGGGTACCGTACCTCAGTACGTACGTCGACCGGGGCAACCCCTTACTCCCTTGTGTATGGTATGGAAGCGGTCCTACCTGTTGAAGTGGAGATTCCTTCTCTGAGGGTCTTGTTGGATGTCAAGCTTGACGAAGCTGAGTGGATTCGAACAAGGTTTAACGAGTTGAGCCTTATCGAAGAGAGGCGGCTAGCAGTTGTGTGCCATGGGCAGTTGTATCAGAGAAGGATGAAGAGAGCCTTTGATCAGAAAGTGCGTCCTCGGAGCTATCAAACTGGTGATCTAGTTTTGAAGAGGATCCTTCCTCCCGGTACAGATAACAGGGGCAAATAGACTTCTAATTACGAAGGTCCATATGTTGTCAAGAAGGTTTTCTCTGGTGGAGCCTTGATGCTGACAACTATGGATGGTGAAGATTTTCCGTCCCTTGTTAACTCAGATGTAGTCAAAAAATACTTCGCATAAATTGACCCGCTGGACAAAAAGAATAAAAGGTCCAGGCAAAAAAGGGCATCCCGGCGAACCAAAGAAAAAAGGGGTTCGGTCAAAAGTTAGGGATAAAAAATGAAAAGAATTTGTACACCCGGTAAGTCGAAAACCCGCAAGGGCGGCTTAGGAAAAAATGGGTATCCCCGGTGGATTGAAACCCGAAAGGGCGATCCAGCCAAAAGATGGATTAAAGCGAAGACTACAGTCTGAGTTATCTGTACTTCATCGCGCTTCAGTGTCTACCATCTCGAAAGATGTGATCGGTCCAGTCATTCTTTTCAGAAAGCAAGGAATTGGGAGAAATTTGAGGATCTGTGAGTCATAACAGAATTGGGAAATAGTGGATGACGTGTTCACATTGCCATTAGGATAATTTATTTTCCTTTTGTGCGCAATTACCTCTTCCTAGGAATTGCTTCCTGATGTATTTGCCTTTTCAGGCCCATTTTTCAATCAATAAAAAGTCATTATTCAGATAAATTGCTCTTGTTTTTATTTTACTGTTTTGTTTGCAAAAACGTCCGAATTTTTGATAAACATTGCATATAAAAACATGAAGGCTAGACAATAACGTGCAGAAAGATAAAACATTTGAAAATCATTTTGAATGTTGAGTACACTTGAGTGTATCTTGTCCATGCAATCCCCTGGGGAATGTATGTCTTGCTGTTTTGCAGGTCATTACCTTTGGGTCCTGGCTGAAGCAGATAAGCCACGGTTTGTTCAGGGATGTTAGCAGCACTGTCCAGTAGTGTGAGGGATCTTCCCCAGCAGATGAAGCAAGGTCAGGACTTGTCTACCCAGCATAGTCAAGATCAGGAATTCCTCAGTAGGATTGAGGATGTTTCCCCAGTAAGCTTGGAAGTGGATGTTTCCCCAAGCAAGTCTGAAAGCTATTATAACTGTTCTTCCCCGGCAGTTGGGTAGCAGGCCTGAAATTGGGTTTATCCCCAGCTAGTCTGAAGTTTGTTAATCCCCACCAGGTTGGAAGGATGTTGTATCCCCAGCGGAGGTGTCAGTGGAGTGGTGCTATTCCCCAGCAGTCGGGTTTGAAGTACTGTAATCTTCAGTAGGGTTGTGAATGCCTTTTCCCCATCAGGGTTGTGAATGGTTTCCCTTAGCAGATCCCCAGCAGAGGTTTGTGTTGATGGTTTTCCCCAGCAAGTTCCCCAAGTGGATCAGGTTCGGTGAAAATTATCCCCAGAAGAGTTTATCCTACCTGTGGATTGGCAGCTATCCTCAGCAGAGGTGAGCATTGGTTGTTTCCCCTGGCGGAGTCCCCAAGTGGATTGGATCCGATGAAGGTTGTCCCCGGTGGGATCTATTCTTTCTCCAGCAGCAATGTTATTCCCCGGCACGTTCGAGAAGTTGGTGTTATTCCCCCGCAGAGCACTCCCAGCAGTGCGTCTCCCCGCAGAGTTGGAGAATCTATTCAGATTTGTGTGCTCAGCAGAGCAATCCGTTTGCTCCCCAGCAGGAGTTTTCATCCTTTTTGCATCTTGCATGTAGTAATCATTGCATCCTCAAAGCGCGTAGCATTTCCATTCAATATGGAGCATTACGCCATAGAAAAATTCAAACATATGCATTCATGTGTTAAACCTAATCGGATCATATCCCCGGCAGAGGCGGATCATTGTTCAACATCTGTACGACACACTTGCTACAGTTGCTCCTGACAGCATTCAGGATTGATAATTCCCCAGAGAGGTTTATTTCCTCACCCGTCCGTGAAAGGAAAGCTTGATTCTCCCCAATGAGATCCCCAGCAAGTGTTTAGCCTTGCCTTGACATATGACGACGTCATTCTTGTGATACCGGTAAGTGTCGTGTCAGCACCCGCGTGTGTTCCTTTTTCGGTGTCGGTAAACACCATTGTTTCAGTGTCGGTAAACACCATTGTTTCGGTGTCGGTAAACATCGAGTCTGTCTCCCAGTCATCGGTAAATGTCTGGTTGTCCCTTTTTGATGTCGGTAAACGTCATCTTTCGATGTTCGTAACATCTATCCTTTCCCCAGGTCATCCGTTGATGTCTGGTCACCTCTTCGTTGGTGTCGGTAAATGTCGAGTCTTTCCCATTCGTCCGTCGACGTCTGGTTGCATATCGAGTCTCACTCCAGTCATCGATAAATGTCTGGTCGATCTTTTTTTGATGTCGGTAAACATCATCTTTCGATGTCGGTAAACATCGAGTTTTTTTTCAGTCATCGGTAAATGTCTGGTTGTGTGTCCTTCCTTTGATAAAAATCAAAGATCCCCAGTCGAGTCATCGATAAACGTCTTGTCTGGTTCCAGTTGCAAATATCTTCTTCTTCCCCAGTTGGAGATGCCATCGGTAAATGGCTTCGTCTTGCTTCGATATCGGTAAATATCGAATGCCCAGTTTAGCCGCCATCGGCAAATGGCCTCGCTTTCTTCGATATCAGTAAATATCGAATCCCCAGTCGAAGCAGCCATCAGTAAATGGTCTTGCTGAAGTTGATATCGATAAATATTAAGTTGTTTTGAAGCCACCATCGGTAAATGGTCTTGCTTCCTTTTAATATCAAATTCCCAATTGAAGCCACCATCGGTAAATGGTCTTGCTTCCTTTGAAAGTTGTTTCTCAGCAGCCATCGGTAAATGGTCTTGCTGAAGTTGATCAGTAAATATCAAATATCCAGTTCCCAGCTAAGTAACCATCGGTAAATGGTTTTGCTTTCCTGAAGTTATTGTGCAGCCGCCATCGGTAAATGGCTTGGCTTTTCTTTGTATCATATCCCGCAGTGCAAATTTCTACGGTTCTTTGGTATTCAATCCCTGTTTACCTTGAAGGTCTGACAGCCGTTGCTCTCATCCGTTCAGGTCCCCAGTTGATTGAATAAGGGCAGCTGTAGCACCTCAAATTTACACCTCCCATTTGTATATACATTTCATTTTTAGGTCATTAACATTGTATCCATATTGCATAGTCCATTGCATCTCATCAGTCAAGACTGGTCAGGAGATTCAACTGTGCAAGACAACTTTACATCATCAAGAAAGCTTCAAATGAAATTTTGTCCAACATGAAAGTTTAAGATCTTTCTCTTCCATTTCCAAAAAGTCCAAGATCATGAATTTCTAATATGTGGTTAAGGAGATATGATCCAATCATGGCAAAATGTGTTTGAAAATTCAAATGGGCATAACTTTTAAACCAAAGCTCCAAAATGAGTGGTTCTTTTTGCATTTTGATCCTCATAACATGTACTTTCCAAGCATCTCATTACATGTCATAAATTTCCATTGCATGATCATGTGCTCACTAGTGAAGTTTTTGGAAGAAAAATTTCTAAAATCATTTTGGATGATTGTGTGCATGAGAAACCAATCCTAAAGTGTGCACGGGCCTTGTTTAAGGGGTTTTGGGTCAGAATTAAGCACTGTTCACGTGGCTTTTCATGCATGGGGGGTGAAAATCTAATTTTGCACATACACTTCATAACTTGTTAATCTTGATTAACTTTGGCTAAAACAGATTTTCAGCATCATTAGGGAGTGGTATATATTGTTAATCACAACTGTTTTCAGCATTAGCATCCATTTCAGATCTGAATTTCAAGAATCATCAAATCTTTTCTCTCAAAATATTTTTTCAAATTCTTCACATAAACACTCAGTTTCTTGCATTATTCTTAGTCCTGGTAAAGATTAGAGTGAGATTGCACGTAAATCTTGGAGCATTCATGCCATATTTGTCCATACTCGAAGCTTGAAGCATCCATGGAGTTTGAAAATTGAGCTGGTTCCACGTGCGCTTAAGCTTCAATCTCTTCACCAATTATCTCAACAAGCATTGTAGAGGATTTCTGGACCATCACAAGCCTTGAAACAAGCCAAATCCGAATTCTGCACTTCAAGAGGTCAGGATTCGACCTCTCTAATTCTCAAATTCTTTGTTATATTCATGTAGATCTTTTGCTGGTGATGATTTTGGTATAAAGATTTGAGTGAATTGGTGCATTATACACGAAGTTATGCTTGATTCAAGTTTTGGTGTCAAATTTTATTTTCTTCGATTCGAGCTTGTTTTGATGTTTTTGCATGTTTTGATTGTTGATCTTGCATGAGCATGGCATGATGAATCGTTTGATGTTAGTTTGGTTAATTTCTGGACTGTTTTGTGATTTGCTGGAAATTTGTTCTTGAAGTTCATCCTGAAGAGGATGAAGATCTTGAGTTTCCAGAATTAGCTACGGTTTCTTCATGCCTTGCTGCGAATTAGCTACGAAATTCATGTTTAGCTACGAAAATTCTGGGCGCTTAGGGTTAGACCAAAACGCCATCGTTTTAGGCTTAGCGCGCAAAATTCAAATGTGGACCGTGTTCGAGTCTCACCGAGCGAGATTTTTTCAAATGCTTCATGTTTTCATACTTTCCCTCCCATTTCCATGCCTTGGCTCATTTTTTATTTCAATTTTTTCATGAACTTAGAAAAATCACAATAAATTGAAAAATGCACCAATTTGATCCCAATTTTTTGCTATATGCTCCTCATGTTGTCTAGTTTTTAATGAGTATAAATTTGCAAGTTGTGCCTGGCTGAAAAATTGATTTGTTCTAGGATGATTGGATACATATGCATGTGTGACCTTGCCTTGCTTATCTTATCATAAAATGCTTGTTTCTTATCCAATGAATGTGAAATTTTGCATGCTAATTCTAGACACATTGCTGGACATTTTGGCTTTGGTTTGATATTTTTCCCATGCTCCATTTCTGTTTTATGCTCATGCTAACTTGGTGTGACAATTTGTGTCACACATTTGGTTGTCTGTTTTGTACAATGTGATTGCCATGCCAAATGATGTCCAATGCTTCTGATTTTTTGTGTGTTGATCATGTTAGATGTCTTGAATATGCATGGATTTTTCCAGATTTATTTGAATCATTTCTGTTTTGATTTGAATTTTTCATTCATGTTGATCACATGTGAAGTTTGAAATTGCCTTTGACTTCACTTGATCATGAAATGCATTTGGTTAATGATTTTGATGTGAGCCTTTTTAGGATATGTCAATATGTGTTTGAAGTTGCTTCATGTCAAGTTTGAAGTTCTGTTTTGACTTTTTGATCCTCTTTTGACCCTAGGCTTTGACTTAGTGGTTTGGACTTATCATTTGACTTGTGATTTCAGGTTCAGATGCACATTGCCATGATTGGATGGCTCATTCATTTAAGCTTGATTATTGGTTGTTGTTTACTAACACTTGTGTGTTTTGTAGGTTGATGCCAATTCATTTGTGTTTGCCTTGTGCCTTGCTCATTGTTGTCTGATGATGCCTTGTATGTCTGTTTGTTCTTAACTGTTGATTGTTTGTCTGTACAGTTGAACTGATTGGTTTAGATTTTTTTCACAGGTACCTAAGTTGCTTTAAGTTCATTTGAACTTGCTTTGCTAGCTTGTGGTTTGCTTACCAATGAGGTATAATTCTTCTGACTTCATGTAGTCTGGAAGACCTGTCCTGTTGTGTGGGTAGGCACCTGTCTGAAGCCCTCCTTAAGAGGCAATGCTTGTGTTTGTTTAATTTTGTGCCAAGCAGGTAAAGACCTCTTAAGAGGCAATTGGCAGATAAAAGGGATGTGCAATACATCCCCTGCTATTCAGTTGTGTCATTCACCTTGCTCACACCATTGTGTTGATGCATTGTAAATAAGAACCCAAGATCATGTTGTGTCAGTCATCTGTGGTGAAGAGTTCCTACATTCTGAACTCCCACACTTTCATTTGTCTGAAGCTCTCCCAGGCCAGGGATAAGAGCTGTGAGGTCTTACCCTCACTTCCCATTTCATCTGCTTCACCCTAACTCCCAATGTTAGGGTTAAGAGCTAAAAACACCCCATTCCAGTTGGTTTGTTTTTACAGCCTAGCCTTGTATGAGCTCAATTGTTTGCATATAGTGTGTGTGCTTGCTTTTTGTGCTTGTATTTGCTTGACTGTGCTGTTTAGGATAGCTTGCTTCCTGTGCAAGTTAGGATAGAAACCTCAGCATAGGGATCGTATGCATGACAACTTCTAGGCTCGAGTCATAGTCTTCCTAGTAGTTTGTGTCTCCCTTTGTTTCTGGTTAGGTTAGAAGTTCTTCCCTGTGTAGGGGAACTACGTCGCCCTGATCCTCATACCAGATGAGGTACGTAGGCAGGAGATGAGCTGATCTCTCTGGGCACCCTTTTGCTTTTTGTCCCTTGTTTGCTTGTTGGAGTCTGACGTAAGTCCAGCGATTGGCAGTTGGTTTCCTGTGTGCGTTTGCTGGTTCGGAGTCTGACGTAAGTCCAGCGATTGGCAGTCGGTTTCCTGTGTGGGTTTTGTTTGGCGTGCATTAGCCGAGCTACGAGTGCTCTGATTCTTCTCCTGTCAGAGAAGATACGTATGCATAGGATGCGACATCCTAGCGAGCACGTTTCCCCCCGTCCCGAACTACGTCGACTCTGATGTCTGTGTATGACAGGCTACGTAGGCCCAGGATGCGATATCCTGCCGAGTCCCGTTTCTTTGTCTTTCTGTGTTTCTATCCAGCCTTGTGCAGTTTGTGAGCAGTTTTTAGCAACCTTTCTTCTATTCTTTTGTGCGTGGATCCCGTCGAGTATGACGGATGCGTAGGGGTGCTAATACCTTCCCTTCGCATAATCGACTCACGATCCCATCAATCTCTGGTCGCGAGACCATGTCTTTTCTAGGTTTACTTCGAGCGTTTCCTTTCCCTCAATTGGGATAAATAACGCACGGTGGCGGCTTTGCTGTTTCGTTTTCCTGCCGGTTTTTCGCGTAATGCGACAGTTAGGTACCACATCATCTCAGCAGGAACACTCTTTCTAGTTACACCATCATCGTCATCAACACCATTATCCTTCTTCTTGTAGCGTGACTCCCTATACCTCGGGCACTCCCTCAAGTTTTCAAAATCTTTCCTATATAATATATAATCATTACGACATGCATGTATTTTGAAATAGTCCAAATCCATTGGACACGATATCGTCTTGGCTTCATAAGTACGGTTCGACAGCGTGTTACCTTCGGGAAACATTTCTTTGAACAATTCAAGCAATTCAGTGAAACTTTTATCCGTCCACCCACCACCTACCTTAAGATTAAATAGTCTTAACACAATTGACAATCTTTTAAAAACTTTACATCTGGGATACAACAAATCTTTCATGTCTCTTTGCAAAGTATCTACCATATTAGCATGCTTGAAAGCATAAACTCCAATATCACGAATGATGTCTTCTAGAGTATCATTCATAACTTCATCATCTTCAACAGTATGTGACATAAGTCTCTTTTTTGTCGTTTTACCATGCCATACCCATTTCGTATAATTTTGAATAATTCTATCACAACCACAATGATTGAATATAGCATCCCTATGATATTTTTTCGTATTAAATCAGTTTTTACAAGGACACCAAAAAATCCCATTATTGTCAGAAAGGTTTTTTTCTTCGCGAAATTAAGAAATTGTTTCACTCCGTTCTCATACTCTTTGTAGATGTTTGATTGGCTGCATTTTATGTTAAAACACTAACTGGACTCTGATGTCTTGACTGATGTCATGACATGCTTTGTAGATGTTTGATTGGCTGCATTTTGTGTTAAAACATCTAACTGTACTCTGATGTCTTGACTGATGTCATGACATACTTGAGTAGTATGCTGCAGGTTTAGCTAATACAGGATTTACTGAATGTCAAACTAGATGTTATGACATTCATCCCTGACAACAGATACTGAGGTATAGAATAGTTGGTTGTCTGTTATAATTCAGTATTTAATTTAGTCTATTTATCAAGAGAATAACACACCTGACATAAGGCCTACTGTCTGAATGTCAAACTGGATGTTATGACATTCATCAGTGACAACATATACTGAATAATAGGCAAGTTGGTTTTTCTGCTTCAATTCAGTATTTATTTCAGTCTGTTCTTCAGGAGGATAACAGACCTGGCATAAGGCTCGTTGTCAAAATGTCAAACTGGATTTTATGACATTTATTACTGTAAGCTGATACTGAAGTATAGACTGGTTGGTCTTTTACAGTACAACATTTAGTACAGTCTGTTTTCAGGAAAATAACAGACTTAGCATATGGTCTATGTTTTGGACGTCAAACTGAATGTTGTGACATTCATTCCTGACAACATATGCTAAAGTGTAGGATGGTTAGTTTTTCTGTTTCAGTATTTTTCTCAGGCTATTCTTCAGGAATCCAATAACTGAGCTAAAATTCAGGAAACTAACAACTGAGCTACAATTAATGAACCTAACAAATAGCCTATTTGTTAGCACCCTAATATGTGGAAATTAGGTTAACTTGCTTAACCTTAATTTTAGGAAATACAAGTACAAGGCTCAAGTGCTGCAATATAAAAGGATGGCAATCCTTCATTCAGAACTTAGGGGTTTTAGGCGTGAAGATTTTATTGTACCATCATACTTCACTACTGTATTTTATGTGTGTCTTGTATTAGGTGTATCTTGTGAGCCAAGCAATTATCACATAGATGATTGCATTGGACTAGGGTGTTCATTGAGTTGTAAGTGTTGTGTCACTCTAAGCTTTTAAGCGTGAGTGTTGTGTATCTTGATTAAAGTTGTTAAGCACAATCAAGAGTTGTTTGAAGTATTACTTCACCATTGACTTTAATCTAATTAAAGGTTGTAATCACTGAGGTGATTGAGGGGGAGTGAGTAGGAACTCTGGTCTTAGTTTAAGATTGAAATTGCATTGGGTAGGTATTAAGTGATAGGATTAAACAGGTGGTTTAAGGCCTGAATTAATATTGCTAATAGTGGATTTCCTCCCTGGCTTGGTAGCCTCCAGACGTAGATGTGTGTGACACCGAACTGGGTAAACAATTCCCTGTGTTATTTACTGCACTTACATTTATCTGCTGTTTACATTCCTGTCTGCGCAGAATCGGATGGCATAACATCCTGTGTGACATCGATAGTCTGTTAACTAGAATTTCAATTGGAATTAGAGCAGGCACCCTGCCTGTTAATTTCTGGGTGAGATCTAGGGACGTTACTTTCTAGTACCATGGACAAGGATGTAGGATACTCAAATAGACCACCCATGCTGGATGGTTCTAACTATGATGACTGGAAACCTCGTATGATAGCCTTCTTGAGGTCTCTAGATAGCAAGGTCTGGAGAGCTGTCAACAAAGGATGGGAACATCCAACGAAGACAGGTAAAGATGGAATCATTATGCAAATTCCTGAAGAAGAGTGGGACAAGGAGCAAGAGGCATTAGCCCTTGGAAACTCTAAGGCCTTGAATGCACTGTTCAATGGAATAAATAAGAACATCTTCAGACTGGTGCATCACTGTGAGCTGGCTAAAGAAGTTTGGGATACCCTCAAGATAACTCATGAAGGTACCTCCAAGGTGAGGATGTCGAAACTTCAGATGCTGACCACCAAGTTTGAAAATCTGAGGATGAAAGAGGATGAGACTATTCATGACTTCCACATGAATATTCTTGAAATTGCCAACACTTCTAGTGGCTTAGGAGAGAAAATGGCTGAAGAAAAACTTGTAAGAAAGATTCTCAGATCATTGCCAAAGAGATTTTCCATGAAGGTCACGGCTATAGAAGAGGCTCAAGATATTTGCAATATGAAGGTTGATGAGCTTATTGGTTCTCTACAAATCTTTGAAATGGGCTTAGGTGAGGATGTTGAAAAGAAGAGCAAAAGCATAGCTTTTGTATCAAATACTGAAGAGGATTCAGAAGAAGGAAATATTGGATGTAATGAAAGCATTTCAGAAGCTATAGCCATGCTTGGAAGACAGTTCAACAAGTTCATAAAGAAGGTTGATTAAAAGGGCAGACCTAATGTCAAGAACTCTTCATCTAACATCAGTAGAAGATCAAAATATGAAGAAAAGGTCACCCAAGGCAAGGGAATCCAGTGCCATGGATGTGAAGGTTTTGGTCACATTAGAGCTGAATGCCCTACCTTTCTCAAGATGCAAAAGAAAGGGCTATCTGTCACCTGGTCTGAAGGAGATTCTGAGAGTGAATCTGAAGGAGAATCCGCTAAACATGTCATTGCACTAACTAGTGTTTGTGCCTCTGATGATGACTCAAATGGAGATGAACTTACCCTTGATGAACTTGCTGCTTCATATAAAGAGCTATGTGTCAAAAGTGCAGAAGTGTGTATCCAAGGAGAAAAGCAGAAGAAACTCATCAAGGAGCTGGAAGCTGAGAAACAGAAGCATCTGACAGTCATAGATGGTCTAAATGGTGAGATGTCATTGCTGACATCTAAGCTAGATCAAATGAGAAAGTCCATCAGAATGCTGAATAAAGGAACAGACACGTTGGAAGAGATTCTAAAGGTGGAACAGAAGTCAGGAACCATGGCTGGTTTAGGCTTTGTTAAGAAATCCTCAGCTGAACTCAAACGCTCAAAGGCTGAAGTTCAGAAACTCAAGCAGAAGTCACAACCGATGTCTCAACATCAGGGAACCAGGATGAGTAACCATCAGAAGAAGAAATTTCAGAGATGGAGATGTCACTACTGTGGTAGATTTGGTCACATAAAACCCTTCTGCTACAGGTTGCATGGTTATCCTAACCAGACCCCTCAAGTCAGACCTAAGTAGAAGGCATCTAAGCATAATGCCCCCATTAAGAAACAACAATGGGTTGCTAATCAGACACCTCAAGTCAGACCTAAGCAGCAGGCATCTAAGCATAATGCCCCCATTAAGAAACAATAATGGGTTGCTAGACTAGCTCGCACATCTCTAAGAGCTTCTACCAGACAAGACTGGTATTTTGATAGTGGCTGCTCAAGACATATGACTGGGATGAGTAACTTATTGGTGGATATACAACCTCATACTACCAGGCATGTGACATTTGGTGATGGAGCTAAAGGAGAAATCAAAGGTGTTGGTAAGCTGGACTGTCCTGGAGCTCCAAAACTGAGTAATGTGTTGTTAGTAAAAGGACTAACTGCTAATCTTATTAGCATAAGCCAACTATATGATCAAGGTTTCTATGTTCAGTTCACTAAGGAATTATGTGTTGTGATGAATGGATGCAATCAGGAAGTTATGAGAGGAGCTAGATCCAAAGATAACTGTTATCTGTGGGAATCTAAAGTCTCAAACAACTCTTCAACGTACCCCCTAGCCAAGGAAGAGCAGGAAGTGAAGTTGTGGCATGGAAGACTTGGACAACTTCATTTAAGAGGAATAAAGAAGATCATATCCAAGGAAGTAGTTAGAGGAATCCCAAATCTGCTTATGGATGAGAGAAAAGGCTGTGGAAAATGTCAGGTGGGCAAGCTAACCAAGATGTCATATCCCAAGATGGGACATCCAAAATCTTCCAAACTTCTGGAACTGGTGCCCATGCACTTAATGGTACCTATGCAGATTGAGAGTCAGGAGTTGTCTTCACCTATTAGTCCTCATCAAACTGGTGTAATTGCAAGGGAGAAACAAAATTGTGTTTCATTATCCACTACAGAAGCTAAGTACCTAGCATCTGATATCAGGTGTTCCCCACTGATATGGATGAACCAGATGCAGACTGAGTACAATGTCACTCAGAATGTCATGACATTGGATGTTACTTAGATTGACAAATTAAGGGGAAAAGTGGGAATGCGTCCTTCTGAGAAATTATAGCAACTAATGATGTTAGTTATTTATTGTTTAATAAGTCAACTTATTAAACACTTGATAATGCACTCTGATTGGTCAACAAATAATAGACATTGCTCGTGCAACAAGCGTTTCCTCTTCCATCGTTTCAACTTTCAGTCTTGCAAGCTTTCTCTCAAAGAAACTTTTCATTTCTCCTCTGAGATATTCATCATGTCGCACCAATCTGACTCATCTTACTACACGACCATGTCTGATTCCTCCAGCTCTGAATCTTGCAACCATAACAGGGAAAAACCTGTGGCTGATGCTGCAAATACTTCTCATGCAAGAAGACCTAAAGAAATGGTCTCCGGCTTCTCCTCAGCAACCGCACTTGATGAACAAACCAGGGAAGGCTCCAGGTATGTGCACAATGCCATTACAACTATGGTGACTAGGATACTATCTGGTAATCATAAGGTTCTTGGGGTCTCCGTTCCCTTAAACACTATTATACCTGATAATGTTGCATGTCAAGAAAATACAGTCGTCTTAGGAAAGAACGTATCTGACGATGCTGAGCAAACTGATGCTCATGAGGGGTCGAATATTGACAAACCCTTAGACAATGTGGGTGGTGAGGAAGTCAGTGTCACTCATGATGTCAGTGACAACCCTAATTGTGCAGCTGAAACCGTAGACCTAGAGGAGTTTTCTGATAATGAGTTGTTGACCTCAGTTGTCCCTAGCATAGCCAAAAGGGTTAGGACTAGGAGAGAAAAGAAAACAGTGGTGCAGAGGTCTCCAAAGAGGAAGATTGATGCATCAACTTCTCCCAATCCAAAGGTGACAGAGAGTTCCCTCAAGAGGAAAGGGCATGGTCCAACAAAATCTTGGAGCAAAGAGGTGCCCAAGAAAATGAAGACCAAGTTTGTTGTTGTGGAGTTTGATTCAGATGTCCCATGTGATGTCACAACATCTCTGTCAAAGAAGAAGCCAACCACTAGCAAGTTGGCAGCTAGTGTCCCTGAGGTACCTATTAATAACGTATCATTCCATTTTGCTTCTAGTGTGAACAGGTGGAAGTATGTTTATCACAAGAGGCTGGCTTTGGAGAGGGAACTAGCTCAGAATGTCCTAGAGTGTAAGGAGATTGTAGACCTTATTCAAGAGGCAGGGTTAATGAAAATTGTGACTCAGCTCTCAAAGTGCTATGAGACTTTAGTAAAGGAGTTTATTGTCAATGTGTCTAAGGAATGTGCTGATGGAAAGTCTAGGGAATTCATAAAAGTATATGTGTGAGGCAAGTGTGTGAACTTCTCTCCCTCAGTAATCAACATGTATTTAGGAAGACCTGATGTAGCTCAACCTGAGCTTGAGGTGACTGACAACAGAATCTGTCAAGTCATCACTGCTAATCAAGTCAGGAAGTGGCCTCTGAAAGGTAAGTTGGTGGTCAGCAAACTTAGTGTCAAGTATGTTATGCTACACAAAATTGGAGCTGCCAATTGGGTACCCACAAATCACAAATCTACTGTGGTTGTGATGCTTCGAAAGTCCATATTTGTTGTTGGAACCAAAGCAAAGTTTGACTATGGAACCTACATTTTTTATCAAACCATGAAACATGCAGGAAGCTTCAGTGTGAAGGGGCCTATAGCCTTTCCTTCCCTCATATGTGGTATTGTGTTGAATCAATTTCCAAACATATTGACAGAGAATGATTTTGTGAAAAGAAGAGAGAGTCCTTTGGCCTTCAATCATAAACTATTACTAGGAAAGCATGTCCCTGACATTGCCATGACAACAGGAGAGACATCAAGTGTCTGCAATCAACCAGGTAAAGCTGTTGTCATTGTAATACTCAGAGAAACGTGCAAGGAACTAGAGACAAGGAAGCTCTCTTTGGAAAATTTGATTATCAAATTGGAGATGTCTGAAGGTGGTGTGCTTGGTGAAGCTGCTGATGCTGCAGAAGGAGCTGCAAGATAAAGTGCAGAGGGTGAAGAGGATGCCAGTCCTGAAGATGGCACTGATGATGAGGCTGACTCTGAGTCAGATGATTAAATCATTTCATGTGTTTCTGCCAATTCTGTTTAATTTTATTTTGGTTTGGTCTGTAATTTTTAAGTGTTGCTTTGGCAACATTTTTGACAAAAAGGGGGAGTAACACCTGTACCCCAGGACAACAGATTATGTGCTACAGATTATTTTCTATGTGCTTGAACAGATATTGAAGATCCTCTAATCCAGAGGTTGTGCGGCAGCTTGATGTTCCACTTCTATGTGTGATGAGTGTGAGTGTGTTGGTGTGTGCTGCTGTTAGAAGTTTTTATTTAACTTCTGTGTGTGTGCTGCTGTTTGAAGTATTTATTTAACTTCTGTGTGTGCTGAGTGTGTTGCTGTTCTGAGTGTAGTAGCTATGGTAATTCTCTGCTAGGATGTGTGTTTTCCGCTGTTGTGAACTCTATTGTGATGCCAAGTTGTTTTAGCCAAAAATTTGCCAAAGGGGGAGTTTGTAGATGTTTGATTGACTGCATTTTATGTTAAAACACTAACTGGACTCTGATGTCTTGACTGATGTCATGACATGCTTTGTAGATGTTTGATTGGCTGCATTTTATGTTAAAACATCTAACTGTACTCTGATGTCTTGACTGATGTCATGACATACTTGAGTGGTATGCTGCAGGTTTAGCTAATGCAGGATTTACTGAATGTCAAACTAGATGTTATGACATTCATCCCTGACAGAAGATACTGAGGTATAGAATAGTTGGTTGTCTGTTATAACTCAGTATTTAATTTAGTCTGTTTATCAAGGGAATAACAGACCTGGCATAAGGCCTACTGTCTGAATGTCAAACTGGATGTTATGACATTCATCAGTGACAACATATACTGAATAATAGGCAGGTTGGTTTTTCTGCTTCAGTTCAGTATTTATTTCAGTCTGTTCTTCAGGAGGATAACAGACCTGGCATAAGGCTCATTGTCAAAATGTCAAACTGGATGTTATGACATTTATTACTGTAAGTTGATACTGAAGTATAGACTGGTTGGTCTTTTACAGTACAACATTTAGTACAGTATGTTTTCAGGAAAATAACAGACTTAGCATATGGTCTATGTTCTGGACATCAAACTGAATGTTGTGACATTCATTCCTGATAGCATATGATAAAGTGTAGGATGGTTAGTTTTTCTGTTTCAGTATTTTTCTCAGGCTATTCTTCAGGAATCCAACAGCTGAGCTAAAATTCAGGAAACTAACAACTGAGCTACAATTAATGAACCTAACAAATAGCCTATTTGTTAGCACCCTGATAGGATTAAACAGGTGGTTTAAGGCCTGAATTAATACTGCGAATAGTGGATTTCCTCCCTGGCTTGGTAGCCCCCAGACGTAGGTGTGTGTGACACCGAACTGGGTAAACAATTCCCTGTGTTATTTACTGCACTTACATTTATCTGTTGTTTACATTCCTGTCTGCGCAGAATCGGATGTCATAACATCCTGTGTGACATCGATAGTCTGTTAACTAGAATTTCACTCTTTATTTAATCTATTGGCCTTCATCCGACTACGATTCATAATCATATAAAGCTTCTGAAAAAAATAAAAATAGTACACAACCAAAAATAAAATAAAACTTCTCAACAATAACAACAACAACAGTAATGGAGAATAACAAGAACAACAATAATGGACCAAAGCAACAACAAGAACAACAACAACAATAATAACATACCGAAGAATAATGATGAGAAAGTTTTTTCGTTTGCTAGGATTCCTTGGAGAATAAGTGTTCTTTCGTTGGCTGGAGAATAAGTGAATGAGATAGACACTGAGGGAATAAAACATATAAAGAGAATAATAAGAACAACAGTAATGAAGAATAACAAGAACAACAATAATGGACTAAAGCAACAACAATAACAATAACAACCATAATAATATAACATAGATTAATGGTGAGAGAGTTTTTTGGTTCGCTAGGGCTTCTTGGAGAATAAATGTTATTTTATTGGCAAGAGAATAAGTGTTCTTTCACTAGGGCTCGAGAAGTAATGAGGTAGACACTGCGTGAATAAGAAATATAAAGAGTATATATCGCGGTTATACTGAAAACCGAGGTAACATACGTAAAATCTATAAAAATAAAGGCGCCGTTTTGGTTCCAAAAAGAATAAAAAATTAGAGAGTATTTATCTTGGTTTTAATGAAAATCGAGATAACATATCCGATGTAAAATCTATAAAAATTAAATGCGCCTTTTTGGTTCTATATAAAATATAAAACTGCAGGAGCTGAGAATGGAATCTCAAACCCAGAGCATATATTTATGCTAGTTTTTCATAAAACTGAGGTAACAAATTACTTTTTTTTTATAAATAAAACACGGCGCTCCTGTATACCCTCTATTTTATATAGTTCGTGTTTAAATCTTCTTCATAGAAAATGTTATTTGTTGTAGTGTTTCGTAGTTAAAATTATTTACTTGATTCTTGATTTGCATATTTTTTGGATTCCGTTTGATCCAGAATTGCTCTATTCTAAGTTCCGGATATAAAAGTTTGACACTAGTGGGTTCTTTTACAAATAATAATAGAAAAAACCAAAATTAAGTTTAGCTATAGATATATTGAAATGGATAATTAACTTTATTATGTCGAATTTGTGTTATATAAATCATAAATTTATATAGTTTTAGATTAAATACTAACTTTTTAAATTTTGTGAAATTTTATCGATAAGAGATAGATTTTTTGTCGATTTTCCGTGCATATAAATAACAGTGAAAATTTAAAATAAAATAAATTTTCTAAATTAAATAAAATAAGGAAATGAAGACAATAATTTAAAAAAAAATCTAAATAAATATTAATTATCATGTTTTGGCGAGTAAGTTTATCAATGTAAAATATTGTTAAAGGAAAAGTAACTATTATTCAAGATGGGAGTGTCACAATTTACAGAAAAATAGTGTAAAATATCTTTATATTTATTTTTAGTTTGTTCTAGGACATACAAAAATATTGCTATTTAAATATATTTATTAAATACTTTAATTTTAAAACAAAAACAAAAAGATAAATTGAAATTATTCAGTTGTAAAAGTATTTATTAATATTTAAAGACTTACTTTTGAAATGACCTTAAGCTTGTTTGTTACAATTTTTAAAACAAAATAATTTAAAATTTTCATTTTTTTTTATAAAATTTTAAGAGGTTTTAAAAATAATTCAAAAGAGAAGTTAGTTAAAACAACTTCTCATAAAAAATTAAAGGCTCTTTCCATTTGCAATGACTCATTCGATAAAATTTTAAAAATAATTAAAATAAAAAAAGATTGAATTTTTAAAGTTGTTTTAAGTAGTAATGGTTTTTCCCTAAATATCGGTAGAATCAAATAAAATCTAATTATCGAATAAGATTTAATATTTAAAGTTGTATTAAATATCGTAACAAACAAATCTTATATATTTACAAACAAGTGTTGAAGACTTAACATTTACAAACAAACATCATTACCTTTACAACATCCAACACAAACCCTTGTTCTTCCTTAACAACATCCATGTCCGACAACACCAAACCTTCTTCCTTAGAAGCATCGAATACAAACCCTTCTTCCTTAACTGCATCCATGTCACCCAACAATAACCCTTCGAATACACAACCTCGTAAAAGACTTATCATCAAGCTCAGTTATCCTCCTGGTTCAAGAAAACGCGATTCAGATTCTTGCGCCACAGATGAAAACAAGAGAAGGAAGATTCAAGATTCTGTAAAACCAACCATATCCTGTTATTGGGTTGATTCAAATTATCAAACCAAATCAACAGCTTTGTCTCAACCAAAGAATAATGACAATGTTGTTGAAGACAAGAAGATGATCAAGAACCAAGTTTCCAAAACAACACCTTTGTCTCAACCAAAGGATAATGACAATGTTGTTGAAGATAAGAAGATGATCATGAACCAAGTTTCCAAAACAACACCTTTGTCTCAACCAAAGGATAACATGAAGGATTCTGTGACAAGAGGTGAAGAATGTGGGTTGAAGGAAGCGATGGAGTGTGTTAAGAGGAGGCAATGTTGGTTGATATTGAAGAGGATGTTGGTAGATAGAGATGGTTGGGATTTGAAAGATCCTCCAAAAATAGCAAAGTCTGATAAGTGTAAGATAAAGGCAATAGGTTTGAAGGAAATAGAGAGAAAAATGAGGTTGTATGCAACAGAGGATGAGTTTGCTAGCGACATGAGGCTTGTGTTCTCTAATGCAATGGTAACGTATCCTCCAAGGAATCATATTTACCAAATTGCAAAAAAGTTCAGTGACACTTTTGAACACAAATGGAAGTCATTGAAGGATATGTGGGAACTTGAGGATACAAAAAGAAGCAACACTCACAATAGTACAAGATACTAAAGAGAGCAACATGTTCTGAACTAAGAAACTGTTAGCAGTAATATGTTTTGAAATCTGTCAAGTTATTGTCAATGAATGTGTAGTATCGCTAATTATTGTTTAATTTTATTTTGTAAATTCTGCATCACTAGTATTAAAGTATGAGTAGTTTCTGATTCTTCTTTTAGAAACTATATCTTTGATGGAATTGCTAAATGAGGAACATTAATATAACTCAGTCACATTAGTCTTACACAATTTCAATATTGGTTACATATCTTTTTATAATCTCAAACTAGTATCGAAAGCCTTAACATGTTTTATTAAAACAGAAATTTCCTTGCAAGAGAATTAGGACTTGTTTGAATTAGTATTTAAAAATTGTTTTTTAATTTTTAAAAACTTAAAAAATCTGTTTGATTGACTTGTTTTAAAAAATATTTTTGCAAAATTATATTTAATTTTTCAGTTTTCAAAACTTAAAAACCAAAATAATATAAATATATTTTTGCTTTTCATTTTTCTGTTTTATTTTCAAGAATGAATAAAAAAACACGGAAAAATATACTACTTTTTACTAATGACACAAATGTAGTTATATAAATTTTTTATAGAATTAGATTGATAATTCTATTGTACTTTTTCTTTTACTACCAACCATCAATTTTATATACATATACAGTAAAATATATAATAAAATATACAATATATTATAAATTAGCTTTAATTATTTATGATTTATAAGACTGTACTTTTTTAACTTCTTTTTGTTGTATAATATATTACAAATTAATTTATTATATTAAATATTTTATAATTGATTAAATTTATAAATAACTTTAATGTAAATATTTTTTATATTATCAATCAATCTACATTATTAAAAATATTTAATTATATAATAAACATGTTTGATTAAATATAAATTTTTCTTTAACTCTATATTCTATAAATAAAAAGTTATTCGTTAGGAACTAAATGGTGATAAAATTATTTCTGATTTTTTGTTATTTAATATAATCAAATTTAAAAATTAAATTATCAAAGAATTTATCATCTTATTATTTTTAAAACAGTTTAAAAAAATTAAATAATCAAATATATTTTCTCACTCCTAAAAACAGATTTTAAGAAATTAATTATCAAACAATTTTTTTCTTATTCTCATTTTTAAAACAATTTTTAAAAACAGATATACAAAACAAATTTTAAGAACTAAAAATTAAAAATCTTCCAAACAGACCCTTATTCTCTCTTTTTTTTCTTCTTCTTTTATGATTGTGACAAGTATCAAAGGGATCCTTCCCTTAATAATTTTCATCAGAATAAAATTTAAATAATTAATGTATTTAAAGCTAATTTTAAAGTAAATACTTCAATTTTTTTAAAATATTATTGAAGTAGTTATTAGAGGAAAAGAGCCAAGATAGTAGCTACTTAAAATTCTCCCCAGTCACATTCCAAAAAATTAGGTTATACCTAAATTTTAATTTTAATTTTAATTTAATTATAAAGTCAAACTAAAAATATACTAGAGTTGGCCTCCCGGAGGGAGTAATTGGTCCAAGGTTTTTTTTTTCTCATGCAACGTGTGGATATATATATATATATATATACTAGAGTTTATATTTTTTTAAATGACCCAAAGGGCCCTCAATAATTATTTTAAATATAAAATTAAATTAAATTAAATATCTAAAAATAATTATAATAAAATCGAAACTAAACCATATTAAATTCTATTTAATTATTTTGAATATTTTGTCAAAAAAAACAAAAAAAATGATTTAAAATGAATAAAAATCGAACGGAAAAATGTTTGAAAAATTAAATTGAATACACCAAAATAATTAGCGCGAAATAAACGTCTTAGAAACATACAAATTTTGATCAAATTTTAAAATAAAAAATGACTGGTTAAAAGGATTAAGCTGATCAAAATGCGACCTAAAAAGTAGTCGAAAAATAAAACAAGCACGTCATGTTAAACTATGTGAATCGTAGATTAATAAAACTGATATCTACAAGCTCGATTTTGAAATTTTTTGTTCGCTAATTTCACGCATATTTGAGGATCAGTTCGACCGGTCTATTTGTAAATTCGAAAAAATATTTTGATTGATATTTTAGGCATTGTGTAGGATAAAATGCATGTTATGCTATGTAGATGATGTAAATGTCATGATGTATGTATCTATTTATTCAATTAGAGAAAAATTGGGATATGACACTTTGCCACTTGACTCAAATCATACACTTGCTTATGACTCGAATCAAATATAATTTTTTCACTCATTTTTATGAATAGTGTCAAGCACATTTATATATCATGTTCCTCTCTCCCTCACCATAAGATTGAGAATGATTATTGTGACGATAATAATAAATTTGAAAGTATATCTCAAAATTTGGAAACTCACTTTCAAAGAACACATTTTCACATCTATCTTTTGCATCTGAACTCACCTTCAACCTCTAGCAAGATTAACATCAGTTACTTCTCAATTCTTAGAGAATGTGAGATTTATCGTAGAGGAGGTTCATTCATTGTTTATGTTTGTGAAGTTCTTGAGTTTCAGGTTAGGATTCAAGTTGTGTGGTGTTGCTGAAGTTTGACAATCCATCAAGAAAAAGAAGAAGTCTTTTTTCAAGTTACATTGGTAGAGTTGTCCAAAAACCTACATATGATGTCTAAGTTTCTGCGTTCTTTAGATAGATCAATATTCAAGGGACCTATAGAATCGAGTAAAGGTTGCTTTAGAACAGATGCTTGACATAATTATTGATTCTGGAAGAGTTAAGTCGTGATCAGGTGGATCTTGCAAGATTGACGAAGTAGGCGCCGTATACAACAAGAGATGATCAATATAAGAAGATTAGGTTTTATCAAGAGTATCTTGTATTAAGTGGTTGTGCAATTTCTATAAAAATTGTCATTATTTTTATTGGAAGATTATAAATTTTCAAATGGAGACCATTGAATAGTGGATTAAGCTCCTACAAGGACGATTGAGTTTAACCACTATAAATCATGTGTATCTCTCTCTCTCTCTCTCACACACACACACATACAAAATAACATATTGTTAGAGTGTATCTGATTATAGCAATTTCGTGATTAAAGTTTAGGTATGTGATAGATCTAGCCATTTAAATATTCTCTCTTTCGATTATTGTTATATGAATTCTTGTTATTAGATTTATCATTAGATTAATCAAATTCAATTTGAATTGTAAGTGAAAACTAAATTATAATAATTGTTTAACTACTTATTTAAGCAACTTCATCTTTCTTAATTATTGTGATTACTGATAGTTTGAGTTAACTATAATATCATGCTAATCTGTTCCCATAATATCAACAATTGGCCTCATAATTTGTACTCTGCGCACTTGTTTGTAAAATTCTAATTTTATAAAAAGAAATGGTTTTAGGAGAACTGTCTATTTAGCAATGTCTAGATATTTTAATTAGTGTTTTGTACTTAGAAAGTACTACATGTAGATTGTTAAGTTGAAGATGCTGTTGAATCAACAATGTGCGAATGGTGAATGTTGAATGGATTACTTTTGGTTTGTAATATATGCTTTGATGGATCTATAATATATTGTTATTACTCTAATTAATTATCATTGTTTTCTATTCAGCTTTAATAGTCATTATTTTCTTTTGTGCATCTCTTGTTTCAATGCTAACTTTAGTTATATATATATATATATATATATATATATATATATATATATATATATATAAATATAAATATATATATATATTATATAATATATAATAATATATATATATATATATATAATATATATATATATATAATATATATATATATATATATATTATAATATATATATATATATATATATATATATCATTGTTTATTTTAAGAAGATATTTTTTCTTAAAAATAAACATAAAAATATTAATTACTCTAACAACTAAACAAAGTTCAAATAAAAAAGAGAACTATTTTTTTTAAATAATTGTTCGATTTTTGTATATTAATTCATTTCAAATGGATTTGACATTTAAGAATTGTCTATATCCTATCAGAAATTTCTATAGACATATATGATCACATATTTAAAGATATAAACATCTTACCACTTTGATCACACCATTCTAAATTCTAATAAATTGTTTGAATAGACATTTCAAGAAAGAGGTTTTGGATTTAAAACACTTCTCCTGGTATTTCTGATATTCAAATCTGATTCTTTTTATTAAAAAAACAAAAATTGGATATAGCCTATAGAATATTTATTTACAAGATTTGATAGCACATATTTTAATTTTTTTATTAAGTGGTCTAATGGCTAGAGTCCACTTTATTAACACATATTTTAATATTTCAGTATAGTTAATTTGCACAGGCTATCATTTTGTGATTTTTTTTTAAAATAATTATTTTTAATTTTTTTCGAAAATAACAAATATTTCAGAAAAAATACCAAAATAACGACATTTAGAAGAGGATGCGTCAGATGAACCGGCACATCCCTTAAACATCAAGAGGAGGCGCCCAACGCATTGACGCATGCATTGGGCTCTTCATGAGGAGGCGTCAATGCTCTTGGCGCATGCATTGACCCTCATGAGGAGGCGTCAATGTCCTTGGCGCCTACATTGTGCATGTGATGTATGCGCAAATTCATATGGCGCATACACCCTTGTATTATTTGTTTTATTATTATTTTTTTGTTTATTTATCAAATAAAAAAGACTAATCAAATGAGGTGTTTGAGGTCTTTGTGTGATGGCCTGATCAAATGATGGTTGGTGGGAAGGTCCGACGGAAGTTCCAACGGTATTTGACAGATGCGTCATCATTTGTTCCCAATATCCTAAGGGGCTCTGGTCAACGACATTTCCGTAATGGAGTTCGGTGTCCATGTCATCGTAGTTAGGTCGTTGGGGTTGGATGGATTAGGGACGACATAGTTGCCAAAATTGGGACATTGAATCATTTTGAAAACAAATGGTTCTTGGGGCATACTATAGTTAAACAATGGTTGTGTGTTTTGGTGATGAGATATTTGAGTGGTAATTGGTGGAGGGGCTACGATGAAGTGACCCATATGAATCATCTGTGTTATAGACGGTTGTGGTTGCAACGTATGGTTGTTGGTGGGTAGGGTTTGATTCTTGGTTTTGTGGTTGGGTGGGTGGTATGAATGGATTGCGACGTTGGATGGTTGGTTGTTGGGTGGATGACATGAACGAGTTGTGAGGTTGGATGTTTGGTTGTTGTGTGTTTGTGGTAGGTTGATGTTGTGAGGTTGGTTGTTGGGTTTGGGTGGTTTGGCATTGGTGTTGGCTAGGGAATTGTTGTGGGGCGTACGATGACGAAGCTAGTTGGCGTGGATCCATCAAATACTGCGACTCAGATATAAATTGTTGAGTTGTTACCGACCTAAACCATGTCATATATTGTTGAGTTGTTACCGACCTAAACCATGTCATATATTGTTGAGTTGGTCTTGCACCATGGATGACTGGTTCTTTTAAGATGTGTTGTCGTCGATTCCTCTATTGACGACACATCTCTTTTCAAAGTCTCTCCAGTCTGAATAATCTCATTGTGCATCAACCCTTTTTTTATGCCAATTCCCCAAACACGTGGGAGGTTCTGGAATATGTTGTTGCATGTTGAACTGCAATTTGACCCAGTCACTCTAGTGTATTTCCACCGTACTGAATCGGATAATCGGTGTCTTCGCTGTCCAAACTGCAGCATCGTCATGGTTCACGTCATGATCAAGACCCAGATATGGCCTCTAGATAAACTGTAAAACAATACGAAACGATTAAATGATAAATAATTTGATAAGTATTTTAAAATTAAAATATAGTTGTGTAGGAGTATTACATCGTCATGTCCAATGTGGTCCAATAGATTGGGATAGACTACAATAGCGTGTTTCGGACGCCTATTGTAGTTCATTCCCCTTACTGACCACCTGAGATAAAAAAAAGTCAAAAATATTATTTATAGTTAATTGTAATATAAAATATAATTAATTAAATGGCAAAGTGTTAGACTTACTTAATTGCAAACGGAATGTGTTCTCGTTTATCGGGGCGAGTGACGACATTCTTGACCAACCTCATGCTTGTAGCAAATACACACATTAAAAAAAGGAATAAGTATTCTTTTTTGCAGTTTTACACATTGCACTATATAGATGGGCCAAGACAGCTTATGTGCTTACCTTATTAATGTTGTGTAACAAAGGTAAATACATAATATTTACTGAATTACCTATACTTTCTGGAAATAAAAAATTACCAAATAAAATCATAATATAACACCGAGCTTTATTATTTTCTCGTACTCGGTTGATTCTTCGGACAATACTATACTCGCATAAGATTGTCTGTCACCCTTCAACTAGGGAAAAGGCGATTGGAACAATGTTGTTGTTGCCATCTTGTGCCACTGCCATCAGTAACGTTCCTTTGTATTTCTCGTACAACCATGTACCATCAATTTGTATAATTGGTTTACAGAAAGAAAAACCTATGATGCATGGTTGATATGCCCAAAAGAGACAGTGGGATATTCCATTTCCAACAGCACACGTCCCGTCTGGTGTATACGCAGGCAATGTTTCCAACTTGATAATAGTCCCTGGAGCATATTGTTTTAGAGCTAACAGGTATTTTGGAAGTTGTTTGTAAGACTCCTCCCAATTGCCAAACACTTTTTCAACAACCTTTATCCTAGCTATCCATGTCTTCCTATATGATGGAGTGTACTCGTACTCTTCCCTAATATGCGAGATTATTATACTCACCTTTAACGACGAACTGCTGAGGGATGAAGTTTTTTCCTAAGAAATATCCGATTGCACGTTGCACCTCAGTCTAATTTATGTTTGATCTCCGACAGACACCCTTCAGTCATCAGTGTATATAATAACATTGATAATGGATGGCAAAATCCTTCTTCGACGCATGTCTTCTGTGTTAGACATATTGCTCATAATTTCATGCGGGAAATCAAAGATAAGACGTTGCGGAAGAAGGTTGTCAATGCAGGTTATGCATTATCAAAACCTTCTTTCAAACACTACTGCTAAGAAATAAGATTGTCAAACGAAGATGCAGTACGATGGAACGACAATATCCCATTGGAGAAGTGGACTAGGGCATACGACAACGGTCAATGTTGGAGCCACATGACAACAAATCTTGTTGAATCAATGAACTCTGTCTTCAAAGGCATCTGTAACCTACCTATAATGGCTTTTATGGAGGCAGCATATTTCAAGCTAGGGGCGTTATTTGAAAACCGACGTTCCAAATGGAGTTTAATGTTGCAATCTGAGCAGCTGTTCAGTGATGCTTCAATGAAATTCATTATACATGAAGCTTCCAAAGCAAACACACATGTAGTCACGGTGTTTGATTGAACTAAAGGTTGGTATAGTGTTGTCGAGTCCATGGATCACAATGAGGGCATGCCAATGAGACAGTACAGAGTCGAACTAGATAGAGGTTGGTGCGACTGCGGAAAGTTCCAAGACTTTCGTACGCCTTGCTCCCATGTCATTGCGACATGCTCAAAGGTTCGAAGGGATCCATCCTACTTGCTATCTGAAGTTTACAAAGTCACCAGCCTATCAAATGTTTATAAAATTAGTTTTTCCGTAGTGGCAAAAGAGGATTACTTGCCAGAATATCAAGGGGACATCGTCTGGCACAACGAAGTTATGCGAAGGAAGAAAAATGGTCGCCCAAACAGCACCTGGATTCAAACCGAAATGGATACGACGAACAAAATGGCTAGATTATGTAGTTCATGCCGTCAGTCAGGTCACAATCATAATAACCGTCCTAGTGTTGGAACGAGCACAACCAGATAAATTCACATGTACCTCTGTTGCAATATATGAAAAACTAAATTAATTTCATTATAGACGCATGTGACGAAAATACCATTACATAAACAATAACACAGACAATTAAAACAACTAGAATACAAGAACTATGCGATTATAACCATCAAAACAATTTTGAACATGTAATGCATCATCCTACGAACGTCTTTGTCGATCTTAATATCCACCCATTCACGCACTTCTCCATTTTGATTGAACGTGAACACAAGCCATTGTATTATTCTAATCCTTTCACCATTTCTCCCTCTAACCAATTGTACAACGTCCGATTAAGACGTTCAAACATATTTGTGTTCCAGAGTCGAATCTGTATCGGAGCCGCAATGGCGGAAAATATTACATCGGCATTTCGCTTCTAAATGTATGCAGACATGGTTAAAACATAAAAACTTGAAGGAAAGTGGAGTTGAATTAGAGAAAATATGGTACTAAGGGATGATTTTGTGTGAAAATTATTGCATCCATGGAGTGATATTTATATAAAATGACATAAAATGCATGCGCCAAGAGGTTAGACGCCCATCATGAGCCTCTACTTAAGGCACCATGCAGGCGCCAGGGGCATTGACACCTCCTCATGAGGGTCAATGCATGCGTCAAGAGCATTGACGCCTCCTCATGAGGAGCCTAATGCAGACACCAATATCTTGGACGTCTCCTCTTGATGCTTAAGGGATGTGCCGGTTCATTTGACACATCATCTTCTAAATGTGGTTATTTTGATATTTTTTCTGAAATATTTGTTATTTTCGAATTTTTATTTTAAAAAAATGATTATTTAAAAAAATCTTATTTTATTTCTTTTAATTAGTCAAAAAGAAAGAATTATCTTTTAAAATTGTCCAAAAAAAACAGAATCATCTTTTAAATATTTTCAAAAACAGAATTATTTTTTAAATACGGTACTAATATGTGCAGTTGATTTGGGTACTATGGTTACGTGAGATTTCAATGGCTCATCTCTTAAGTTAATTCTTTCGTTCATGCTTTCGTTTATAAACATGTCTGCTTTCATTTACAATATGTTTGAGTAGTTTTGCTTAGAATTTAGGACACGAGGAATGTCTCCATGACAGACTTTATATAGGTTCCTTGATAAAAAAATTAATAAAAAGGACATTAGTAGATATTAAAGATATATTGAAAGGGTATCCGTGATTTTAGAATTAGAAAATCTAAATATTTATGAATGAGATTAAGAAAGTGTTTCAAGCCACACAAAAAAAGTCTCAATTTAAATAGTCGAACATAAAGGATCTTAAATGAACGAATCACACGTAGGATGTAGGTAAGTCGTTTGTTTAGGACGAGGTAATGCATTGACAAAAGTAGATATTACAGGTATTTTTTTATTTATTTCTACAAGCAGAATTCTCATAATTAACTTAGATTAAGAATCAACGTCAACAAGTCTAAGGATAGAATTTATAGTCAAAAATCATTTTTTACATACAGTTCAAATCAATAAAAAACTATTCCAAAAAATAAAAATCATAATCTTATATAAAATCAAAATAATAGAATTTGATGCTCCAAACAATTCTCAGTAGGAGATTAGTCGTGTAATTTTCATCATTTGGAACTTAGCTTAGTCCAAAGAAATTAATTTTTTTCTAGAGTTCTTACATTTTACAAATATTTTATTAGTTGAGGCTTTTTGTCTAATACCCTCCATCCAATTGACTTGTAACTAATTATGAATCACTCCTTGCTCTCAGGCCTTTTGTAATACCCCGCTTTCATTAGATAATTTTGTTTAATTTAATTGTGTTTTTTTGTGTGATTTAATTACTTGTTGTGTGGTTGTTGGGGTAATTATCTTTGAGGTAGAGGTATAGGAAGAGAGAGTAAGAGTTTGATATAGTTTTTTAGAATTAATTAGAATTTTAATTAATTATTAGAATAAACAGTATTTTGTTTGAAATAATTAAATAAAATAGTAAAATCATAGAATTTGGTCAATATGGAGAATTGGGAGAAATAGAGGGGAGCGAGTTAGGGAGTTTGGGAAATAATGTGAATTAAATAAATAGAGGGTTATTGAGGTAATTGGAAACGATTGTGTAGAAAACCCCAAGGATATATTTGAAGTAAGAGAAAATTAGTTTTTTTATCAGTACGTGTAATTTGGTAAAAGAAGTAAAAAAAGAGAAAGATATTTTGAAGGAAAAAGGGAGTTAGGGCTTGAAGAAAGAGACCCCATAGAGATTATTTTTCTTCTTCTGGAATTACAAGGTAAGGGGGAGAAAGAACATTCAATCTAGGTGTATTGCATGATGGGGTAGAGATGAGAAGTCCTTAATCTCATTAGGATTCTAGGTTTTCTTTTGACGAATTGTTATATGATGAAATTATGAAAATTAGTTGGTTGATTATGTTTTATATGTGTTGTTATATTAGGATCGATGTTTGAAGGATCATGAATATGCATGTGTAAAATTCTACCATTGATGAATTTTGAAAGTTACGAGGATTTTGTGAAATTAGATGTTGGTTGATAGGCTTAGAGTGAAATAATAATAGGTAATTTACCTATAATAATAGTTTTTTTTAAATAAGCTATTTGGACATGTTAGGGGGATGTTTGGGATAAGATTAAGTTGGAAAAAATGAGCTTAGAAGTGAATTTCCTATGAAAAATTAGTAGAAAAACTTCACAGACAAATTTGATTCGAATAAGAGCTTTTACACTATGAACTTGATTTGAATCAATGCCTTTTGGGAGTCCCTCCCAAATTTGATTCGAATCACAGTTTACATGTGATTCAAATCAGAAAGGCAAATTCTCTTTGTATAATGAGAAATTCAGAGCTCCGTAGTTCGTAGAACTAAGACGGAAAGAACTGAAAGATTTGACAGAAGTGACAAAAGATATAATTTGGAATCAAAAGATAATGGTGTTGTTTGAATTCATAAAGGAATCAAATATGGACAAAAGAGTAAAGCAGACATCAAGCCAAAATACAAGGGTATGAAATATTTGCGGACGATACAAATACCTCTTGGTTCAAAGGTGGATACTGGTTATTTGTCTAAAAGGTATATATGGAATCCAAAGAAATATTGGTATTTGATCTAAAGAAATAATATATCACTTAGATGAATGGTTATGATTGAAGATATTAGGTAATGGATCATGAAAGATATGGATGATGCCCTAAGGCATAAGGAGAAATAATAATAAATATGCTGAAAGGAGAATCAATAATTAGCATGCTCGCCAAAGTTTCGAACCCTTGTGTCTACGTATTCTCATCGTGCAATGAGATAGTCAGAGCTCTGTAGTTCGTGAAACTAATGATGGAAAGAATTGAAAAACAAAGAGTTGTTTGCCTAAGCAACATGGATTAGCAAGACAACAAGAAGAGTGAGAAAGTATGACTGAAGTGATGAGAAGTATAACTTGGCACCAAAAGACAATGGTATTGTAGGAACCCATCAAGGAAATTAACTCTGAACCAAACAGTAAAACAGGCATCAAGCCAAAAATAAAAGAAATGAAATGTTTGCCTATCAAGATAAACAACTATTGTCTCTAAGGTGGACACTGGTTATTTGCCCGAAAAGTATCTATGGGACCCAAAGGAATATAATATTTGGTCCAAGGAGACAGTACACCATTGCTGAGGAACATGCAATCTGAAACCAAAAGATAATGGTATTATTGAATCCATGAAAGAATAAAATTTGAACTAAAGAGTAAAACAGGCATCAAGCCAAAAAGAAAGGAATGAAATGTTTTCCTATCAAGACAAACAAATCTTGGTTCAAAGGATGGACACTGATTATTTTCCCAAAAAAGTAAACATGGAATCTAAAGGGAAAGGGTATTTGGTTCCAAAGAGAGACGGTGTAACACTGTTGAGGAATGGGAATGATAGATGCACAAGACTTCGCGGTCATTTGACTTGAACCACACTAAAGTCTATGAGTAAAGGTGAATATTCTGAGCAACTGGGTCATTTGTCCCGTACTCAAAGATATTCAAAATGAGGATATGAATGATCCCTCTTACCCGTTCTTTACTACTTAAGGCTCATGGCATGTGATACTCATCATAACTGGCAAGTTGCTGAAGAAACCTCTACTTGCTGCTCCTTATGATGAAATGTTGCTTTGAAGAAGAAGATTTGACAATCATTTGATTCGAATTTTACTAAAGTATATAAATATAGGTGAATACTCTGAGCAACTGGGTCATTCGTCCTGTACCCAAAGATATTCATAATGAGGATATGAATGCTCCCTCTCACTCTTTTTCTATTGCTTAAGGATCATGTCGCACAACTTGAATTATGATTGACAAGTGTTGATACACCTTTGTTGTACTTGAATAGTACAACAAAGATTAGAAGATAAGGTTATACCTATGAAATCCTATATGCACGGAGATCATCTGTTAATAAATATAAGTAGGCTATACCTATGCTAATAAATTTCTATAGGTATGTCACATATACCCACAAATTTATCAACTATCACTAAAGATGCTGGTCAACATGACAAATTTCTTGTAGTGATTTCTTAATATATAAATCTTAAATTTACATAATCATGGATTAAATATCAACATTTAAATCTAATACAAAATTAAGTTATTTAAATATAATAAATCCATTTAATATATTTATTAAAAAAACTGAATTTTAATAAATAATTTCAAAAAAAAAAATTTAAGAGGTTTTAAAGAAAATCGAATGAGAAGTTAGTTAAAACAACTTCTCAAAAATTAAAGGCTCTTTCCTTTTGCGAAATAATTAAGAAACAGATTGAATTTTTAAAGTTGTTTTAGATATTAAGAATGTATCCCTAGATATCGGTAGAATCAAATAAAATCTAATTATTGAATAAGATTTAATATTTAAAGTTGTATTAAATATGGTAACAAGCAAATCTTAATATATATACATACAAGTGTTGAAGACTTAACATTTACAAACAAACATCATTAGCTTTACAGCATCCATGTCACACAACGCAAACCCTTCTTCCTTAAAAGCATCCATGTCACATAATACCAAACCTTCTTCCTTAGAAGCATCGAACACAAACCCTTCTTCTGCATCCATGTCCGAGAAAACACAACCTCGTAAAAGACTTATCGTCAAGCTCAGTTATCCTCCTGGTTCAAGAAAACGTGATTCAGATTCTTGCGCTACAGATGAAAACAAGAGAAGGAAGATTCAAGATTCTGTGAAACCAGTCGTAACCTGTTATTGGGTTGATTCAAATTATCAAACCAAATCAACAGCTTTGTCTCAAACAAAGGATAGTTTCATTGTTGTTGAAAACAAGAAGATCATCAAGAACCAAGTTTCCAACACAGTTACGTCTCAAACAAAGGATAGTAGCATTGTTGTTGAAAACAAGAAGATCATCAAGAACCAAGTTTCCAACACAGTTACGTCTCAAACAAAGGATAGTAACATTGTTGTTGAAAACAAGAAGATCATCAAGAACCAAGTTTCCAACACAGTTACGTCTCAAACAAAGGATAGTAACATTGTTGTTGAAAACAACAAGATCACAGTCGAAAGGTGATGTTGCTCTACATGCACAATCAACAAAAGATAAGAAAGCCAAAGGAAGTTGGAATGGTGACAAAGGTAGAGGTGGTTACAACAACTTAAATGGCAGAAGTCATCAACAAGAACGAAATTCGTCAAACTAGAGAAGACCCTCAAACCAAGGCAACCACATAGGTGGTGTTGCAGGTAGAGGAAAAGATGGTGGAAGGAAACCTGACAAGATCCACATTCAGCATTTCAATTTCGAGAAGTATGGTTACTACACTAGTGTTTATCCTGAAAACAAAATAAATAATCAAGAAAATGATGCAAGGATTGTAAGACACGAAGAAGAAGAGATATTGCTAATGGTCACAATGAAAGAGGATGAAAGATATAAGGACCAATGGTACTTGGATTCAGGTTGCTCATCAAATATGACTGAAAGGAAAGATCGGGTTGTCAATATAAGCCCCTCAATGATGAACAAGGTGAGATTCACAAATGACAATACCCTAGTCGTTGAAGGTGATCAGAAAAATAGCAAGTGTACTATTTTTCCTTTGTAGTAATAATGAGGAAAGTTCCCTGAATGTTGATCTCAAGGATTGTTTGAAAATATTGAGTTCCAATTGTTGTTCAATTAAATAAAATCTAAGGTTGGGTATTTTTGGTGCGAATATATAAAAATAATTGCAATTAAATAAGTAGTGCAGAGAATGGATTTGAAAGATACGAGAGTAATATGTTAGGGAATGTGTGTGATTTTCCCTGTAACAACTCTGAGTCACTATTTCAATAATAAATATCAATTAATTAATACCAATTCTTAAGGATGTTTTCTTCTAATGCCTTAGTGAGAAAATCTTTAATCATTCATACCTAATCTCTAGGTCCATAGAAATTAACCGGTGAAATTAAGTATTATTATTTCAAGAACAATTTGGTTTCTACAGGGTATCACTAGTCCTAGGTAATATCTATTATAGAATAATATCATGAAAGCATTATCAAAGGTGATCCAACCTAATTAATAATCATATAACAATCTCAATTATTTCGAAAGAGAAAGTGTTAAGGACATCACGAGAATAAGTTAATTACGAAAAACAATATTATTATTGCAAATATAAACTCAAAGTCATTACAGATTCAAGTCAGGGACAACCCCTAGTATTGGGGGATTCAGCTACTCATAGTATTCAAGCAAATCAAAATATAAAATGTAGACATTACAAGTATTCATATGAAACTTGACCTTCAGTTGCTTCCGCTCATGAAAATCTCGTCTCCCCCAAAACCTTGATTTCGCCAATTCTGAATCATGTGATTTTTCCTCTTAAAAAAAGTGTCCTTTCTTGTCTTAAAAACTCCCCTTTAATAGAAAAGTATTCCTCTCTCCTCAAACAGATCCACAAAAGTCAATAACATCAGCTTTCCATTTGACCAAAATGCCCTTCATTTAAGATTGACAAAAGAAAAGACAAAATGGGGTTTTTTGCACGCATGCCTGCTACGGCCCGTAGTCGGTGCTACAGGTGGCCGTAACAGGCTACTACTGTCTTTGATGATCATGTCCATGCCTCTCTACTACGGGCCGTAGCAGGTGCTACGGCTAATAGCAGGTGCTACGGGCGGCCGTAACAGGACATTGTTTCTGTAATATCTAGCCTTTGTTCCAAACCTTCCATTACGGTGCGTAGCAGGTGCTACGGGTGGCCTTAGTGGGCCTCTGTTTTGGATGGACTTTTGATCTATTTAGACCTCTCTTCTACGGCCTATAGCAGGTGTTACAGGTGGTCGTAGCAGGCCTACTGAAGCGTGGGAAACTTCTCTAATTCTTTGCGATTCTCCTTAGCTTCCACATCCGATTGTACTTGAATATCTATTTGAACCTGAAAGAAACTAATAACACATAACCCAAGCATAAAATGAGGAAAATGGAAACAAACTGAATAAACACGGTGAAAAGATTAAATGATGCTAACGGTAAAAGAAGGTGTAAAAACCACTTTAACTGTATACAAAATACAACTAACTCGCCTACTTTCACCTGTTAACATTATTATAATTATAGCATAAATGGTGACTGATCACAACCCCAAACTTAGCTCGTCTCTTGTCCTCAAGCAACTTTAAGGACAAAGAACTCATGTCACTCCCAATTGAAAGAACACTTTTCATATGCCACCATACCTCTAAGATCTTTCATGACCCTCATTTGTTGATGCCTTTGGTTTTTGCTAGATTATCGAGGTCAATTGATTGACCACATCTTCACTTGAAAGTACTTCTTCACCTGTCAGCTCAATTCACACTCACCAAATATCTTAGGTGTTAATGTGTTCTACACTCAAACTTCATAATACACAATACCATACCATAGGCTTGAATAAATTCTCTTTTAAATCAAGGTGCATGACACCCACACTATTTCAGGTCTTTATGATTATAACTGGGCTATGGTTAAAGTGGTATGATTTTGGAGAAGTAGGCTAAGGTTCAGAGTCAATAAAATCGTTATCTTCACTATGTTTATTCTGATGGATTAGTGCTGGAACTATTTCTTGCAATCGTCCTTTAGGATTTGTCTTTATTTCAATATCCGTTGACTTCTCCTTCTTTCAAGTGCCCTGATGATTATTTTTCTATGGTTCTTTGATTTTTCAAATTTTCATCTTTTCTTTTTCTTCTCTTATTTTTTTTCAATCATCAGGTGCCTTCATTTGTACTGAAGCTTCACAGCTACCCCAAACTTAAAGGTTGTTATTCCAATAGCAACGTCAAACTTAGAATGAACATGGATATGATAACTCACAAAAATAACATGAACATGGCAGGGGAATGTTTGAGCCATGGGTTAATATTATGTAGATTTTCAAACAAACAAATGGTTAAAGGCTCAAATGGGGTTAACAATGGATAATAATAAAAGGATGGCTAGAAAGGCTCAGGGGTAGAAAAAATATGCCTTAGTGTATGTAATCATGCACCCGAAATCAGAAAAGAACGTATGCAAGTTCTGAATGATAAAAACATACTTGAGTGCTCTCTTATGATGTACATTGTGTTTGGGGTAGAGCTGACAACCTCCACATTACCTCTTGCTCGATGTGGATTCTCAATGAGTTTTAATAAACATACTCAACTTTTAATGCAACTCAATCAAACCAATCATATCATTTAGAAGTATATAAAAAATATTTTGGCGAGTTAACTTGCATAGAGGACACACATTCCTCCAGTTTGGTTACTTTTCACACAACCACTAAAGCTACAATTACCATATTACTAGATGGAAGTAAACAATCATAAAATGAACCACTTAAAGCAAACAAAACAAAAAAATTAATATAAAACTGAAACTAAAACTAAAATTTACGAATACTTTCCTTGGGTTGCCTCCCAAGCAGCGCTATTTTATTTTCATTAGCTTGACGCCTTATTCCCTCTGTTATGGGGGGTACTTCAGCTTCCGCACCTTGTTGCACTTCTTTTCCATAACTAAGAAACTGTCTTTTTCAGAGGTATGGATTCCTTTGTGCCACAAGTCCTTTCCAACTTCCACATCCTTACCTCAATATTGCTTTCTCTTCTTTATCATGGCTTTTGGAATGGAAATAGGAGTTTTTTCACTCGGGGTTGCTCATGGAGGTGAAAGCAGTTGAGATGGCCCTCTTGAGTCTTTTTTCTGATGTTGGCATGTCACTTTGGCCTTTCACATCTGTCCTGATCATGCCTACTTCATAGTGATTTTCTTTTTCCACCTCTAGCTTCCTAATTTCAAGAACATTCAAGGTTATTTCATCATCATCATAAACTTTTAAAGTTAGTGTATTGTGGTCTATGTCGAAATTGCATCGACTTGTCCGCATGAATGGTTGACCAAGAATGATTGGTGTCACTTCATCCTCGGGTATGTCTATGATCACAAAACCAACGGGAAAACTAAATTTCTCTATTGTCACCAATATGTCTTCCGCTATCCCATATGCATTCTTTATGGAGTGATATGCAAACTTCATATTTGTCCTTGTATCACATACATTTCCAAGACCAAGCCTTTGGTAGATTGACAATGGAATTAGACTCACACTGGCTCTAGAATCAATTAGTACCTTCTTGAAAGATATGTCTTTTATAGTGCATGGGATTGTGACCTCTCCAGGATCCTTCTGCTTGCTTGGGATTCTCCTACCTGGTGATATTTCACTACGCTTTTCATTAAAGGCTACCAACCCATCTTCTATTGGTCTCTTTTCAGTGATTACCTCTTTCATGAATATTTTGTACATGGGCATTTGCTCGAGTGCTTCAAAGAAAGGCATATTGTTATCAATCTTTTTGAACACTGTGATGAATTTCTCAAGGTTTGTCTCTCTTGGATCCTTCTTTGTCACTCTCTAAGGGTAGGGTAACTTAATCACAAGTTTAGCCTCTTTTTTATTTTTCTCTTCAATTGGCTTTACTAGTGGTATCACTTCTTCTTTTTCTTTCTTATTTTCCCTCACTTCCATAACTACCTCCATGACATGGTCACCCTTTGTTGCCCTCTCTTCTTCATCTTTAAAACCTTTCTGACTTCTTGTCGTGACAACATTAACATTCTCATGACTTCTAGGATTTTGTACTGTTTCACTTGGGAGGGAACCTTGTGCTCGAGAACCTGTTATTTGTTGTGCTATCTAACCCATCTGAACTTCAATATGTTTGATAGAAGCAGCAATGTTCCTATGATTATTTCTTGTTTCTTCTTGGAATTCGTAATTTTAAGTTGTCATCTTTTCAAAGGCAAGTTCCCAATTGGCCTTTTTGGGTGCTTGTTGCTGATATTACTGTGGTTGGTTGTGATAATAAATGGGACCCTGCTTTTGAACATTCCCTTGCTGATCTTTCCAGGAAAATTTTGGATGATTCTTCCAGCCTGGATTATAAGTGTTAGAATAAGGGTTGTTCTTCTTTAGAAATTTTATCTCTTCCATTTGATGCGTGGTTGCAACACATTATATAGTTAAATGAGGCCCGCCATAAATTTTCATAACCGACATCTTGGACCGGTTGAATTTGAGCTATCTGTTGCGTACCAACATTCATTTCTTTAAGTTTCTTTTCAACTTTTGCAGCAATTGTGTCTTTTATCCTTATTTTATTGGTTTCAAGATTCAGATCAATAACTCTTTCAGATTTACTTGAACACCTATCATATAACTCCACATGCTCATTTGTAGCTATTGCCTCAATGATCTTTTTAATACTTGTGTGTCACACCCCAAATTTTACCCCAAGATTTCATAATCATTTTCCCCCTAGACATCATTCATGCATAGCTAACCTCAAAGAGCTCAAAGGATCGATCAGTCAAATATTTGGATTGATCACCAATAAATCAAGTTGATCATTTCCATAGTATTGCAAATCAACAAAAGCAAGGGAGGTTTCGAACACTTTTTCGACAAAAGGAGTGAAAGATGCCCACATTTGATAGCTCAAATAAGCAAACTTGGGCATCTAACAGGGGTCAATTTTTTTGGCTTCCCTTCTTTTCTAGAACGGGTATCTATCTCAAGTAGATATGGGGTGGTTCTTTTGTGAATTTGTGGTACCCCTATAATGCTACTCGATGTTGGATTGGCTCTCGGTGTTAACTATGAACTTACGGTGTCCTTCCGATGTTGACCTTGTAATCACCCTGACACTGGCAGAGAGTAAGGGGGTAGCCAGTGCGCACAGTGAATTACAAGGCTTGGGCCCGTCCTTCATGGAAATTACCTTCATACCTCAGTGTAACCCTAAATCGGGATTTGTAAATCCTTTCTTTCATTATTCTGTGGATTTCTAAAGAAAGTTAAAGACCTTGACAATAAGGAATTGAGGGGGAAATGATGATTGAACGAGTCGACTATGATAGATCTTCGCGCTTACTTTAAAACTCTCTCAATTTCGAGATCTGAAGGAGCTGTGAGCAATGATATTGGAAAACGAACATGAAGCACATAAATTATTGAAATCAAAGGCTAAATGTGTTTCTGATTCGGTAGCCTAAGGAGGCTACAATTCGGTAAAGCAGAAATTGGATCTGAATATGAGGAAATCGTAGGAATCAAAAGTTGATTCCCACATACGACACCACTATTCTATTTCAAATCTAGAAATGAATAATTGATGATCTTGAACGGTGGCTCTGATCTCCGTTACAACGGTGGGAGATGGACCAACATGGTTAACACTCAAATGCCCAAGTGACTTCAAGATTCAAGATGGATATAGTGTGTCGCGATTGGAAAATTTAGAGAGTCACCGTCATCCTTTATTTGTTCATAAGGAACAGGGAAATAATGATAAAACCTAATATTAAGGATGAGACCTAGGGTTCAGAAGTCAGCTAATTAAGAGGAAGATATTAGGAACCCCTCACTTCCATTGTACCTAATGGGATCCTCCTCTAAATCTAGGGATAGTGTGCTTGTCTAAGGGAAGTTTGCTTATGCTATTTATTATTGCTTAATTTTTTTATTTACACGGGAATATGTTGCTAAGGGAAAAATATTAAAAACGGGACAAAGAAAATGTATTTTTGGTTATTATACTCGCTAGAGCGCTACGACTCTATGCCTACGTACCCTCATGTTTGATAAAGGATCAGAGCACCGTAGCTCTTCTAAAAAATGTTTGTTTGTTTTATTGATTTTAGATCTTAAAAAGTTCTCCACACATCGGGGTGAAGAGATGTTTAATTTGAAAAATGCCTCGATGCACAAGGGCATCAGACTTATAGTTTGAGTGTGTGAAATTGATTTTAATGACTTGTTAATTGCAAAGAACTTATGGTTAATTTAATTTAAAAATTAGATTAAATGTCATATGTACATAATTATTTTTTAAAATTGAGAAAATATTAAACAGAGCCAATTAGTAAAAGAAAGATTAATATTTTTTTTTCTGAATTACTTGAACCCTAATTCTTAATTATCTTAATTAGGCTATTTGAAATCCTAACCATAACCCTAATATTGGTCATTAATCCTAATATTATCCTAATAAAAACCCTAATTAAATATATTATGTTTTTGTATTTTTTTTCATTTTTTATTGATCATAATAAGATAAAAACTTTAATTAATAATTTTTTAGTTATTTTTAAATAGCTTAATTGAAATCAATTACTAATATTAACCCCTAATGATAATTAACCTAATAATAATTTTATTAAGAAAACAAAAATAAAGAAATGAAATAAATAAAACGCAAGGGGTGTAAAATGAACTACACTAGTAATTGGTTGTTCACTGGGGTGTGTGAATAACAAAGGATCTAGGCCCAATAAGTTGTTGGAGCCTAGCTAATAAAAGGGTTCACAGAGGGAGAGAGTCAACAAATGACTCTCTCTAAACCTCTTTATCAAGATCAAATGACCCTTACTACATGAGATCACGACCCTTGATCATGATTAGTGGTCAATGTATGCTAAATGTATAGTTATGATGTCAAGTCAACGAGGGTGTACCATGTGCAAGTGTGTATGCTGATTGCGTTGAGTCAACAAGTTGATTAGTTGGAAGGAGGCCGCGCAGGCATGAGGTGGAATGTAACTGAGGAGGCACTTAAGCGAAAGTCCTCATAATTTCTTCATTTTTCATTTCCAACCTCTCTCTTCATCTCTCTCTCTCTCTATCTATCTATCTCTCTCTCTCTTTTCCCTTCTTTCTTTCCCCGACCACCCTTTTCCCCAACAACCACCCTAAAGACCACCGTTATCCCCAGTTTCTGGTTGAAGTTCAACCGTAAACTTCAACCCAAACCCAAAACACGATGAATGTTCTTCATGAACATTCATCCCCAAACCCATATCTTTAACATTCATGAACCATCGTATGTATTCAACATGGACCCTAACCTCCAAATCCAGAAATGATGAACCCTCACATGGGTTCAACATGAACCTTAACCTCCAAAAACAAGAAACAATGAACCTTAACCCTAACCCTAACCTAAACCTAGAAATACCCTAAACCTTCCCAGATCAAAATCAAACTACCTTCGAACCTTAAATCAGAACCTTCTCAATCTTAATTCCACGTCCAAACAAAGAATCAATCATCAAAAATCCTGAAACCCTAAACCCCTCTTAATCCCAAACCCTAACCCTAATCATCAAACAAACACAACAACAACAACATTATAAAGAGGTAACAAACCCAACATTGTCTATGCCTTAATATCTTTTCACCCAAATGAATATAAGAATCCAAACCCAGCATTGTTCAGTAATGCATTTATTTTTCCTCATTGTGCCTGCTAGACCCTTCAAATAGCTAACCACTATATTAACTATATCTGAGTCATCAATGATGTAAAGTAACATATCATTTGCATGCAAGACTAATCTTGGTATGAAAATGGTTAGTTTTTGCGTGCCTAAAGAAAATACTGATTTAGTAGTCTGGTTGCAGGATGATAGCTCAAAAGATTATGTTGACATTCTAAAGGCCTGAAAGCCAACAAAACAACTGTAATTGGCTATATATATCAGTGGTATTTATTTCGCCTTTTCTGTTTGTGATCCTATTATTACCCTTTATTCCTCAATGTGAAAATTAGATTTTGTTTGGACTATCATTCTTTTCTGCTATGTTGGTGAGGAGGAGAAACTTTTCTGAGCTTGAAGATTTTTTTTACACAAATGTTTTATATTCTTAGTTTAATAATAATTCTTACAGAAAATACCATTTCATTTCACTTTGTACACTGTTTTCAAGACTGAAAGAGAAGGTTTAAACGGAGGGTTGTAGATGAAAACATAGATAATTTGTTTCTCAAATTTTGAGAACAATAAAAAATTTGAACTATCTTTTTAATTGATGATACACATGAGATATAGGAAACACATTATAGATATTAGGGGTAGACAAAAAAAAATCCAACCCAAACTGATTTAATCAATGAATAAAAAAAGAAACGGATGATAAAAAACGAATCGATATAACTGTGGTTCACATTTTTTGGTTTTCAGTGTGTTACTACAGAATCTGATTTTGATAATGAATCTAAAACATAACCGAATCCGACTGATTTTTTAGTATGTTTGATAGCTCTTTAGTTTTTATTTACAAATTTAACTTTAATGTAAAATAAATGTCTCGATACTCAAAATTTTAATTGTGCCTAGCCTATGCATGATTGACGAAACACATTATTAATTAATACTCTTCCTTTTGACAGAGTAAGTATCATATGCTCGGAAGAAATGAAATGACAATTCATTATTTTATTAAATTAATACTTCGCAAAAAAATACATTTTCTTTTCTCTACGCTTACTACTTCTGCTTTTCCACTTTCTTCACATATCATCAAACAATTTTTGTTTAGACAAAATCAAATTGAACATGAGTTCTCTGAAGCATATTTCATCTTACTAATTTCTGATTAACAATGTTATTGTTATTTTCTTAAAACAAGAGATAAATGAACTTTTCTTTCTCATTTGACTTTACTTGCAATAAGGTATATTGTTCATCATCTCATATCTATATAATATGTATCACATCCTCACTACACCATTATCACTCTTCTAGATCTAATTCACCACCAAGAGAGACACAAGGAAGATGAACGTTAAGTGTGTTATATGCCAAAGCTCCATGTATTACAATTGATAACAGATAGTAGAAAAGGGCCATTAGGCCTGGAACTGTATTGAGTTATGAATCACGCATTGTTATAAAAAGGAAAGTCCTATACTATATACAAAAAAAGGTATTGGGCTAAAAACCACTAAGTCGAATATTAGACCGCAAAACCCAAATAAGAAAAGCTAATATTTTATGATATTGAACTTTTGATTGACAAGATGTAAGGATGACTGATTTACACTAAGTTAAATTAAAAATTTTATTGAAATGTCTCGTCACTTAAAATCGGGTCATTTTAAATTTAATTAGCTTTTCTTATTTGGGCTATGTTGTCTAATATCGAGCTTAATGGTTTTTACTTGTTATGGTCCAATATTTTTTTTATATAGTATAGGACTTTCCTTTTTGTAACAATGTATGATTCATAATTCAATACAGTTCTAGGACAAATGACCATTTTTTTGTTATCAGTTATCAATTATAATAATATGGTATCAGGAGACTACACACTTTCTTTCACCTTTTCCCCTTTTCATCGTCATCTTCTACCCTCGCACAAAACAAAGATTCATCGTCTTCATCCCTACTTTCCATGGCTTTGGACGATGAATCAAACGGAAATTGAGAGTCAGAATTGCACACGAGAAGAATAAAATAAAATAAAAATAAAAAGATCAGACGTATACAGGTTGGCAGATGGGAGAAATTTGAAAAATTTTAAATTTAAGTTGTAACGTGAAAATCACTTCGCAATGTTAAATTAAAAAATAAAAAAAAAATGTTTAGGAGAGAAAATTGTGAAGTAAAAATCACGTGGCAAAATTGTGAAGTGAAAATCACGTGGCAAAGTTGTGAAGGAAATTTGAGAAAGAAGCTGAATTTGAGCTGCGTGTGATAGAATTTTTTTGGAAATATATAGAGCAATCAGCGACGTGATTTTCACTTCACAACTTTGTCACTTGATTTTCACTTCACAACTTTGTCACGTGATTTTCACTTCACAACTTTGCCACTTGATTTTCATTTCACAACTTTGCCACGTGATTTTCACTTTATAACTTTGTCACGTAAAATAAAAAAGTCAGGGAGGCACAGATTGGTAGATGAGGGGAAATTTCAACATTTTAAAATTTTAGTTGTGACGTGAAAATCACTTCACAATTTTACCACATGAAAATCACGTCGCAACTCATTGGGCCTCATGAGGAGGCGTCAATGCTAGTGGCGCCTTAGTGTCTTTTGCATGGTGGGTGTATGCGCCAATTCATTTGGCGCATACACCCCCTCCTATTCTTTTTTAATTTTTATTTATATTTTTTTAATTTTTTTAGTTTTTAAATTTTTTTAATTTTTTAATTTTTAATATTTAATATTTATTATTTAATACATAAGAAATAACAATGAAAAAAATAAATTCATTAAATATGTAATAATTGGTTACATTGGACTGACAATAAACTAATGACCTGCCCGATTATAACGTCCACCGGTTCCACATTCCGGTGCGTTAGTTTGTCTCCGAGGTCTCCCACGATTTTCTTGAGGTGTTTGTGGTCTTTGAGTGCTGATCTGATCGAGCGATGACTGGTTGGAAGGTACGGCGGAAGTTCCAGCGGTATAAAGATTAATAAACTTTTCTATTTAATTTGGTTTAATTTTGTTTTTAATTTGACATGTTCTAATTTTTTGAGTGTGAACATTTGAATTTTATTTTAGATTTCCTTTGTTGTTTATATACTTTTGCGGTGTTAAAGAAGTTATGAAGAAATTAAATGATGAACAAAATTTTTATTAGAAGACACCGAAATCAACTACATTTTAAGGTGGAAAATAAAAGAGAGATACAAGAGAAATTATTCAATATTATGTAAGATAAAACCTTTTCATTCCTTTTGCGATAACTTAAAAATAGAAAATAAAAAAAATCAAAAAAGATTGAATATGTGTTATTAATGATTTTCTGAGGAACTCAAATCCAACTGATATGTACCAAGCCATATAATTACGAGTTGATTTTTCTTCGGTTGGAATCACATCGTCAATTAAGACATGGTCTTGTCGGTGCTTCCATTTTCGACACTCACATCTAGCGAAGCTTTGCCAAGGGTTATCCATTGGTCATTAACTTTTCGTAGATGCCATTTTCTGAGGTTTGTCGGGGGATTTGAGATGTGTTGAAGCATATCGAACTGCAATTTAACACGGTTACTATGGTGCATCTCCACAGTGGTGAACCTTATGATCGGTGTGCATGAAGTCCAAACGGCTGCATCTTATTCGTTGATTTCATGGTCATAATCCAAGTTTAGATATGAACGTCAAATGAACTGAAATGTGAAAATATATTAGATTATAAAGGGTCATATTATAAACAAATTATTACGAATTAATTTGGTTAATGACAATATATCTGTTGGTCGAAGGTGATCCAAGAGATTGCGATATTGGGTAATACAGTGTCTAGGACATCTGTTGTAACTCATACCACGAGCCTGTTGTAAGACCCTAATTTTGACCTAAGATCCCTCATGCTCTCTCATCATATGTATTGGCATTGGGATCACAACTTGGCATTCTCCTTACCCCTCATTCATTGGGTTTGTATTGGGAGAGATCACCAAGCACTATTTGATTGTATCATACTTTGTATCTTTATCATTTACCGACATTTATTTTGTTTTTTACTTTTACTAGAATATGAAGAAAAAAGAATTTGTTTATAAAATAACGTAAAAAATATAAAAACTACTTTTTAATTTTCATCTTATTGCTTAGGTGAGTGGAGGGAAATAACTTTTCTAGTGTTTTACAAAAGAAAAGAGAAAAAAAAACACACACAAAAGGAAAAGTTAAAATACTAAAACACCAAAAGGTTAATTTTCAACCCCTATAAGTTATTTTTAGTATATGATATAATAAATTTCTATAAATATGTCACATACACACACAAAAGATTAATCAACTATCACTAAAATGTCGGTTGTATATGACACATTTTTTTAGTGATTTATTGTGAAGAATTCTTAATATACAAAATCTTAAATTTATATAATCATGGATTAAATATCAACACTTTAAATATAAAATAAAATTAAGTTATTTAAATATTTATTAAATCCATTTAATATATTTATTAAATATTTGAAATTTTAAATAAATAATTTAAAACAAAACAGAAAATTAAAATTAATATCCTTTGTTGTAAAAAGGTTGAACAGTAATTAAAGAATACTTTTCCAAATGATGTTAAGGCTTGTTTGTTATAAAAAAATTATAAAAAAAAAGATTTTAAAAGATTTCAGTTTTTCTAAATATTTTTTTAAAGTATGAAATTGAAAGTTTGTTAAATTTAATATCTTTTGCGATGAGTTATTAGTTTGATACTAATATTAAAAAAGATCAATGAGAAGTTTGTTTTAACAATTGTGGCCTTATTTGGGTAGCTATATAGTTCAGACTCCAAAACCTTTCCAAGCTTTACTCCGATTTTACACCTCATCTGTTTAGATCTGATTTTTCAGAGATATTCCCAAAATTGTGACCTAACTAAAGTCTAAGTCTTTGTAATTGCAGGATTCCATAGTCTTTGTAATTGCAGGATTGTCCGTGGAGATGTGTTTGAGCCCCAATTCTAATTCCACAACTTTTATACCTACTAGGTCACACCAAATTCCAGTTAGACCAAACTATAGGGATAGTTTATGAATAAGCTTTTGAGATAGGAACTTTCCAAGAACAAATATTTAGTTCTTTATACGCTTCTTGCACATCCTCATCGTCCCAGACGCAAAAACCCGGGTCTTCAGCAGAATCTTGATTAGGAATGTTGGTATCTATGAACTGATGAGCACTTTTTTGTTGATAGTCTTGCTTGTTGATTTTTTCTCCTGTTGATATATTTGATGTAACATGTAGAACCGAAGAAGACAAATCAATGACTAGATCCCTGTAGGAGCTAAACCTTTTACCATTGTCCAACAGTCTTTTGTCGTTCATGAAGTCTGAATGCAGCACACCGAAAAAATAAGCAAAATCGAAAAGGAACCGAGTAAAACACCTGATAACGATCTAAAAACACAAACTTTGCAAAACTGGGTGTTCATAAGGGAATGATCAACCACTAGAGACAAATATAGGAACCAGAAACACCAAGTTGACAGAGAAAGAAAAGATGGCGGAATTCTTGCAAATCACAAAAAAAATCAAAAAAAAACTCGGGAGTAACCTGAAACAAAAAGAACACTCACTCTAAATTACAGAAATATAGAGGAGGAAATGAGAAATCAGCTTAAGAGAGATAACAGAAGTCGAGGACACGGAAGTACAAAACAAGAAAAGAGATTCCACGATAGAAAATCAAATAAACTTTTCATAGTCAAAATTATTGACTTTATTCTTGATTTGCATATTTCTTATATCCCATTGAAATTGCTCTATTCTAAGTTTTGTGCGTGAGAGTTTGACACTAGTCACTTATTTTACAAATAACAATAGAAAAAACTAAAATTAAGTTTAGTGTTCTATAGATATATTGAAATACACAATTAACTTTATTATGATGAATTTTTATTATATAAATCTTAAATTTATATAATTCTGAATTAAAAACTAACTTTTTAAATTTTGTGAAATTTAATCGATAAGAGATAGATTTTTTTATGGATTTTCCGTGCAAATAAAGGAAAATGAACAAAATGATTTAAAATTTTATTAAAATTAATTTTATAAATAAGAAAAAATAAGTAGATCAAAATAATATTTTAAAAAATTAAAATATAAATAGACATTAATTTTCATGTATTGGCAGTAAGTTTATCAATGTTTGTTAAAGGAAAAGTAAAGCATTAATTATATGAGTGTCACAATTTATCGATAAATAGTGTAAAATATCTTGTATCAATTAAATTTATTTAAATATATTTATTAAATATTTTAATTTTAAATAAATAATTTTAAAACAAAAACAAAAGGATAAAATTTTAAGAGGTTTTAAAAAAAATCAAATGAGAAGCTAGTTAGAACAACTTCTCATAAAGAAATTAAAGTTGCGATGACTCATTCATAATAAAATTTTAAATAATAATTAAAACAAACAGATTGAATTTTGAAAGTTGTTTTAAATATTAATGGTGTATCTCTAAATATCGATACGATCAAATAAAATCTAATTATCGAATAAGATTTTATATTTAAAGTTGTGTTATATATTAGACATCTATCCATGAAACAATAAGTCTTATACTTATTCCTCATTTAGCTAGACATCTATCCTTGTGTCTTTGGGAACTTGAAATTCAAGTTAGTGAAGGCTATTTGACAAGTGCATTAAATGTGGAAAAAAAGAAGAACAAACTGCATAAAATGAAATTTTAAGGAAATTTTAATAGTGAAGACATTTAAGGAAATAACCTATTTTTCAGATTAATTATCAAATTACTCCACTTTTAAAAGGAGACGTCAGATGAATTGACGTCTGCTCTTAAATTTAGAGAGGAGACGCCAATTGGATTGGTTAGTGCACCTAGTGCTGTCAATCTAATTGGCGCGTGTGTGTTAATTTTTAAAGGAGACGCCAATTGGTGTCAAACCTATGTGTTTCGTATTTTTTTTTACATTTTAGATAAAGTTGAAATCAAAACAATTCATATTAATATTAATACGTGTTTACACAAAAAGACTAATGTCGATGACCGGGATCACTTAACCGATCTCCGGTCCCACATCCCCTAGCTACCATAACTCGTGGCCCTAACCCACATTGATGATTCATCCCAGGTGTTTGAGTATCTGAGGGCCCAGGAACATCACCACCAACTGCAGGAGATTGCCTGAGATATTTAGACAAATCAAATCAGCGTAGTCTTGTGTATGCATTGAAGGGCTACCGCCATAGCTGAGTTCATGACCCATGTCAGAGTAGTTGGGTTGTGTATGAGTTGTTGGAGGACGACCAAGATGATTGAAGGGAGACATTGGTGTGAATGACACGTCGAGGAAAGGTTGAAATGATTGTTGTGGTGTTTGGTAGCCATATGATTGTTGAAGGTTTTGGTTTTGTGATGTTTGAGCTTCTTGGTTATAGTAGGAGGAGGGACGGTTGATGTTAAATGATCGCTGAGTGTTTTGGCTAAGACGGCTATGATAGGGTGATGTGTTGGGTGCATAGTGATGTTGGGTGTCTTGATGATGATCTACTTGTTGGTGGTGGTACGAGGTATGCTCTTAGTATTGTGGTTGGGTGTTTGGCATGTTAGGGTTGTAGGTTTGTGTGTTTGTGGATCGGAAATTTTGGTGGATAGGGGGTTGTGAGTAACCGGTTTGACAATGTTGTCAAGGGTTAGATATTGAACCTTCTGGTGTGTAAGTTTCCTAGTGTGGGTCGTATAGGTATATATCCTCGGCGATGAACTCAAATCCAACCGATCTGTACTAAACCATATAATTACGACTTGGTTTTTCTTCGGTTGGCATCACAACGTTAGTTAAGACATGGTCTTGTCGGTGCTTCCATTTTCGACACACAGATCTGGCGAAGCTTTACCTTGGGTTAAAGTTCCATTGGTCGTTAACTTTGCGTAAATGCCATTCTTCAAGGTTTGTCGGGGGATATGGGATGTGTTGAAGTATATCGAACTGCAATTTAACACGATTACTATTGTGCATATCCACAGTGGTGAATCTTATGATTGGTGTGCATGCAGTCCAAACAGTTACGTCTTGTTCATTGATTTCATGGTCATGATTCAAATTTAGATATGAACGCCAAATGAATTGAAATGTGAACATATATTAGATTATAAATTTGTTAGAAGAAATTAACAAATTATTACGAAATAATTAGTTTAATGGCAATACATTTGTCGGTCGAAGGTGATCCAAGAGATTGCGATACTGGGTAATACATTGTCTAGGACATCTGTTATAACTCATACCACGTGCCGACCATCTGCACCATAAAAGTAAAAATATTATTTAGAGATAATAATCGCTAAAGTAAGTAAATATAGTCCATTTTTAAAAACTTACTTTTGTGCGTACGGAAATGTGAATGGTTGTTGTTGACGGGCACTAGGGATGGTAGTCTGGACCAACCCCATGCTAGGAGCAAAACGTCACATCCAGAAAATGTAGATGTGTCTTTGTATGCATTTTTACACAAAGAGCTATAAAGATAAGCCAAACAAGCAGACCCTCAATTATAACTTCTTATTCTATCTACATGTCTTAGTAAAGGTAAATACATAACATGCATACTAGAACCACTACCTTCGGGAAATAAAAATAAACCAATTAAAAGCATAATATAACACCTAGTTTTTATTATTCGAGCATCTTCGGTAGAATTCTCATCTAACTATAAGATGTTGTGATATGCCTTAAGGCGTGAAAGGAGTATACCTTGATCTCTCGAGTTATCATCTAACAAGTTAGCATTCAAGAGGTCCATGCAAATTGAATTCGCATAGTTGGTTTTACTATTTACCGCCTTACCTTCGATAGGTAGTCCCAATAACATATAGACATCTTTTAACGTCACGGTACACTCACCGGTTCAAAACCAGAATGTGTGTGTCTCGGGACGCCATCTTTCACATAATGCAAGAATAAATTTAGTATCAATCGACCAAGACATTATTTTGCTTACATGTCCAAAATCAGCGAGTTTGACATAAGGTTGAATAATCACATCCATGTGAACAAATTCGTGGACACGAGTTCGAAACCTAGAAACATCCTAAAAAAAAAAATAAAATAAGTTACTTTATAAAAATAAACAACAAAATAAATTACTTTAAAAAAAAACAAATTAAGTTACTTTAGAAAAATAATACAAGAGTTAAATGCTTACATAAGTTGTTATGTTTTCAATTGTGCCTCTATACGATTCACCCATAGTGAGCAGAGACATCTTGTCGTTGTAAATATATGAAAGAATGGTTGTTGCAGTTGAAAGAGTGGTTGTTGCAGAGGAAGAAGTCATTGTTGGTGATGAAGAAGTGAAACTTGTATGAATATTTATAATGAGAGACATGCAAAGACGTGCAAAAGTTTGGATGCATGGATAATTGGGCTTGATGTAGGCGTCAATTGGTTTGGCTTACACGTGCAATCTTACAATGCAAGCGCCATATGGATTGTCGCCTCCTAGGCTTGCATGCATGCATGGTCTTCACATAGGGTGCAGGCTGCATGGTTATCTACATGCAGAATTTCGAGGTCTTTAAGGTGCCACATGGACTGGCGTCCATGTACTAATATTACATGCAGACGCCAATAGGACTGACGCCAGGGTTTGCATGCATGCCATGTCACATGGATATTTAAGTGTCTTACCATTTCATCCTACAATCAACATAAATTCATCTGCACCAAAAATTTACTTTCCACCTGCACCCAAATATTACAATGTCATCTGCATCCAAATATATTATCAATGCTCACTACAACGGTGAGACATATAAGTTTGATGTATACGAGTTTTCTTTTTGAAACACCGATACTATCCGCTTTATGATCAAGAGAAATTCAAATTTCTTGCATTTGAAAAAACGAATTGAATCTTGCATAGGATCTGGTCTTGCGTCACAAATCACGTATCAAAATCCAATTTATTTCAAGAATAGTCAATGTAAATTTGACCCGCTAAAGGTACGGGACGATGAAGATGTTGAATATATGTTTGTTAGTCACGGAAATTCTGGTTGCAACTCTATTGAGTTATATATTACTCTTCAACCAAGTATACCGTCTCAGCAATCTCAGATAACTAATAAAGTTGAATCTGATGAATTTGATTCAGAAAACTCAGATGAAGCCGACCTAGAAGTAGAAGCAGAAGTCAACGTCATTGATGAAGAAGAAGAGAGACCGAGACACAGGTCGATCATATGTTGAATAACAACATTGAAGATGACGATCATCCAACGCCATTACCTCCAAGTTATGTATATAATCCTCGTTAACATATGACAAACATGGATTTGCATGACGATAAAATATCCAACAGTGTTTTTATAACCTGTATCCACGATCAAAGGGTGAGTTAAAAGTGGGAGACATGTTCCGCACTAAAGAGGAATATGAGCGAGCTATCAAAAAATTTCACGTGAATAACTCTGTTAATTTCACCGTGAAACACACTGATTTAAGAAGGTATGTCATCGAATGTCATAACATCCTTTGCAAGTTTCGGTTGGCTGCGTCTCACAAGAAGAGTAGCGACGCTTGGGAGATAACTTCTATAGACCCACCTCACAGTTGCATTGTAACTAATGTTGTACAAGATCACCGTAAATTAAGTGTTGCATTGATATGTCAAAACATTTTGCCGCTTGTTAACAAAGACCCATCAGGGAAGGTGAGTATAATAATATCTAATATCAGAACAAGATATAATTATACTCCATCTTACAAGAAAGCATGGATTTCAAGGACAAAGGTTGTTGAACATGTATTCAGCAACTGAGAGGATTCATACAAAGAATTGTCATGGTTTTTATGGGCACTTAAAGCATACGCACCAGGAACTATTGTAATTATGGAGAGACTGCCAGCATTTACGCCAGACGGAACTTGTGTTATTGGAAATAGAATCTTTCACCACCTCTTTTGGGCGTTTGAACCGTGCATCAGAGGTTTTACATTCTGCAAACCTATTATTCAAATTGATGGAACATGGTTATACGGAAAATGGAAGGGTACTTTGCTTATGGATGTGTCACAAGATGACAACAATAATGTCTTTCCCATTGCCTTTGCTCCGGTTGAAGGTGAAACCGTTGGTGGTTGAGATTTCTTCCTTCGACATCTCAGAACACATGTCGCTCCACAAGCCAATCTTTGTTTGGTTTCAGATAGACATGTTGCCATTGAGAGTGCTTACAATAACCATGATAACGGATGACATGATCCTCCTTCTATCCATGTCTATTGCATTAGACAAATCGCACAAAACTTCATGCGTGCAATCAAAGACATAAACTTTCGCAAAAAAGTGGTGAATGCAGGGTATGCTCTAACTCAACCATCATTTCAACATTGTCGTGATGAAATTAGATTGTCTAATGTAGATGCAGGAAGATAGGTGGATAACATATCAGTAGAGTAGTGGACAATGGCATTTGATAGAGGTTGTCGATTGGGCCACATGACAATAAACCTCGTGGAATGCATGAACGGCGTATTCAAAGGCATTGGAAATCTACCAATAACCGCTTTGGTCAGAACAACCTATATTAGGTTGGCATCTAGATTCGCAACCAGAGGTGAAAGATGGTGTGCAGTGTTAGTGTCAGATCAAATATTCAGTGAATGTTGTATGAAAGTGATGAAAGAGGAAAGTATCAAAGCTAGAACACACGCAGTTACAGTCTTTGACCGTCGAAGGCAAAATTTCAGTGTACAGGAAACAATGGATCTCAATAAGGGGATGCCAAATTTATCCTATGCTATCAAACTAAACAGAAGTTGGTGCGACTGTGGAAAGTTCTAGACCTTCCGTATTCCTTGCTCCCATGCCATTGTGGCATGCGTGCATACTCGCCAAGATGCTTATATCCATCTATCTGATGTTCACAAGGCCATTATCGTTATGAATGTGTATAAAAAAGCTTCTCAGTACTACCAATAGGGGAATACTAGCCTCCATATGAAGGTGACATAGTTTGGCACAACAATGAGATGCGAAGAAAGAAAAAAGGACGGCCAAACAATACGCGTATTAGAACAGAAATGGATACGACTGATAAAATGATAAGATTATGTAGTATATGTCATCAACCCGGACACAATAAGAACAAATGTCCCAATCTAGGAGCAACATCTGCATCATAATTTAGTAGCTCCTTTCAATTTTTGTAACCTTGATTTTTTATATATCATTATCTTTTTGTTACAACAAGGTTAATAACTAACATCACTACAACATAAGAAAACTTAAAACAGAACATTTTTAACTGATTATAATAATCAAACTTATGTCATCTCGTCTAAACATCATTTCCCTAGCATCCTTATCAGTTTTTACTTGGATCCAACCAAATATATTATCGAGTCTCTCAATACTTCTTATTTTTTCTCCTTCTGATATTTTTCTATCTAACCAACGAACCAACTCCCTCTTCAGTTGATCGCAACTACAAATGTTCCAGAAGAGCATCAACATCGGAGGCTTGTCTCTCGAATAAATCACTTTTCCATAGTGGCGACGAACACCAAACATGTTTGCAATATGACAAAATGAGATGTGGAAAAATGAATCAGACAACACCTCTATTTATGAAAAAAAATTGTACATTACACTGAAGCGCCAAACCAATTGGCGCCTCCTCTCAATTAGTGTACCTGGGCACCAATTGGATTGGAAGCACCATATGCCGTAGCCAATCCAATTGGCGCCCCCTCTTAAAAATTAAGGATAAACGTCAATTGGTCTGACGCCCATGCCTTAAGTATTTTTTTTTTAAAATTGGGGTAGATTGAGTTTTTTTTTTAAAATTGAATTATTTTAGAATTTTTTTTTAAATATGGGATATTTGAGTAAAAAATTTACATTTAGGCCCATTCGAATATTTTTCTACCCTTGATCTCTTGTCATTCTCGTTGAAGTGAGCTTGCAAAGCGATCTCCGCCTTTGCCTTATCGAATATTATATCCTCCATCCTTTTCTCATGATTCTCAAGAGAGCTTTCCAGCTCCTCTTTGCTCATCATCATAAGATCCTCCGATTCCTCAATCTCCACAACTATATTGTTAAATATTAGTGTTAAAGAACACAACATTTTCACGACAATATACTGCTTCGTAACAGTTTCTCCGCATGCCCTTACTTGATTCACAACCGAGTGATTCTCGTGGTGAAGCCATGATTTTCTCTTTTTCTTCCATTTATATCAGCTCGAGCTGACGCTTATGAGTTTGTAACCTTACCACCTTTGCATTGTCAGCCCCTAGATAGGCCTTCTCTAAGATCTCCCACGTTTGTTTTGACGATTCACAATCACCAACTTTCTCAAAGTTGTCACCATCAATACATTGATAGATCAAAAACAACGCCTTGGAATCTTTCTTCTTCTATCCCTTATCTGATGCTTGTTATGCATTGATTGCACCTGCGACAAGATGAGTAACCCCATTCTTGATCACTTCAAGAACATCTTGGTAGTTCATGCCGTTCATGCCGTCAGTCAGGTCACAATCGTAATGACTGTCCTAGTGTTGGAACGAGCACAACCAGATAAATTCACATGTACCTCTGTTGCAATATATGAAAAACTAAATTAATTTCATTATAGACGCATGTGACGAAAATACCATTACATAAACGATAACACAAACAATTAAAACAACTAGAATACAAGAACTATGCGATTATAACCATCAAAACAATTTTGAACATGTAATGCATCATCCTACGAACGTCTTTGTCGATCTTAATATCCACCCATTCGCGCACTTCTCCATTTTGATTGAACGTGAACACAAGCCATTGTATTATTCTAATCCTTTCACCATTTCAAATTTTTGTTATTTATAATTTCTTTTAAAGTATGAAATAGAAAGTTTGTTACAATTAATATCTTTTGAGATAATTTATTAGTTAGATTCTAAAATTAAAAACGAGTAAAATAAAATAAAATAAATAAGATTGAATATTTAAAGTTGTATTATTAATGATATATCTCCCTAAAATCAAGGCTTCACATTTACAGTATCCAACATAAACCCTTGTTCTTCCTTAACAACATCCATGTCCGACAACACCAAACCTTCTTCCTTAGAAGCATCAAACACAAACCCTTCTTCCTTAAATGCATCCATGTCACATAACACCAAACCTTCTTCCTCAACAGCACCCAACACTAACCCTTCGAACACACAACCTCGTAAAAGACTTATCATCAAGCTCAGTTATACTCCTGGTTTATGAAAACGCGATTCAGATTCTTGTGCCACAGATGAAAACAAGAGAAGGAAGATTCAAGATTCTGTAAAACCAACTGTATCCTGTTATTGGGTTGATTCAAATTATCAAACCAAATCAACAGCTTTGTCTCAACCAAAGAATAATGGCAATGTTGTTGAAAACAAGAAGATGATCAAGAACCAAGTTTCCAACACAATACCTTTGTCTCAACCAAAGGATAATGACAATGTTGTTGAAGACAAGAAGATGATCAAGAACCAAGTTTCCAAAACAACACCTTTGTCTCAACCAAAGGATAATGACAATGTTGTTGAAGACAAGAAGATGATCAATAACCAAGTTTCCAAAACAACACCTTTGTCTCAACCAAAGGATAACATGAAGGATTCAACAACAAGAGGTGAAGAATGTGGGTTGAAGAAAGCGATGGAGTGTGTTAAGAGGAGGCAATGTTGGTTGATATTGAAGAGGATGTTGGTAGATAGAGATGGTTGGGATTTGAAAGATCCTCCAAAAATAGCAAAGTCTGATAAGTGTAAGACAAAGGCAATAGGTTTGAAGGAAATAGAGAGAAAAATGAGGTTGTATGCAACAGAGGACGAGTTTGCTAGCGACATGAGGCTTGTGTTCTCTAATGCAATGGTAACGTATCCTCCAAGGAATCATATTTACCAAATTGCAAAAAAGTTTAGTGACACTTTTGAACACAAATGGAAGTCATTGAAGAATATGTGGGAACTTGAGGATACAAAAAGAAGCAACACTCACAAGAGATACTAAAGAGTGCAACATGTTGTGTTCTTATAGAAACTGTTCTCAAGTTATAAACTGTTAGCACCAATGTGTTTTAAAATTGTCAATGAATATGTAGTATATATGGTCAATTATTCTTTATTCTTGTGTTTGTAAATTCTGCATAACGAGTAATAAAATATGTGTAGTTTCTGAATCTTTTAAAATTTGATTATTCTGTATCTGTCATGAATGTTAGTTGTTACTATTTTGTTAGTGGATTTGAATGAAGGATGCTTAATTAAATGATAGATTATGACATTACATCTTTTGGTAAATGTTTCATCTCGATGCGATAGCAACTCTAAGCTGCAGCATTCTGTGCTTGTTGTTGAACAATATGTATAATTTTTTAACCATTTACTCAAGTGATAAGTCTTGGTTAACTCATGATGATACGTTAAAATTGAAAATTAACTCTGCAAGGATATCACTTTATTAGTTATGTTTAGTAATATTACTCAACCTCAATAACTCCGGCATAAATTCTTGCGAATGTTTTTAAAGTATATTAATTTTTAACTAGGTTTTAGATTGTTTGCACTTGAGATATAGAGCGGAACTAAAATTGTGCCGTTTAATACACTCTACGGAAACTCGCACATTAAATAAATTAGATAGACTCGACTTAATTATTAACGAATTGTGAGACGTGTATCTAATTTTAGTTTGTGTTAGTATATAGATAACCAGAGATTATCGTAATCCTTAGCAAAATAATAAATAATTATATTTTTGTTTAAAAGTTAAAAAATTACAATATTAAAATTCAAATTTCTTAAAAGTTTTAACAAATTAATTATCTTTGACAATTTTTTCCATTTGTGGAACAAGAATGAGAGACGTAGGTCTTGGTGTTGACCATGCTTCTAGCTCTGGTACCAAGTCTAAGATCGGACCGGATCGAACCGAGACGGTCTAACAAACAACGACATTGGGCATACATGTGTAATATTTCATGGATTTGTTTTCTCACCCAACCATAAAATTACACACCCTTGGGCCCAACCCAACTGTTCAACTTGGAATATAACATTATTAAAGTGTGTTCTTCCTCTTATGTGGGACTTTAATGAAATTTTTCAAATTCACCATCGTACACACTAGCTCATACTTGTGCTCATTTATTTCCAAGTTAGTGCGACTAACTTTTTCCAATTCCTTATTAACCTATTAATTTCCAACAATCCCCTCACTTGCAATAGTCGTGGTACTATCGTAGTGGATCAACATAGTTGGCACAAGTTTTTCTAATAAAGGGATGTCAGCTAGGAAACATCTTAACCAACTTGTTTTTTTCACTAACAGACGTTAATGCTATCATCTTAAACTCCATCTTGGATTGACCTAAGATAGACTGTTACTTTGATAACCAAGATACAACTCCTCCAACTATATTGAATATATAGCCACAAATTGCTTTGAAATCATCTGATAAGGTATTTCAATCTACATCATTGTATCCTTCAAGTACAACAAGAAATATCTGATAATGTAAACCGAGATTCATGGTTCTTTTAAGGTACAACATCACTCTCTCAATAGATTACAAATTCTCATTACTCGGTCTACTATATAAACATGCACAACAATTCTACGACATGCAATGTCGTGTCTAGTACAATCAGTAGCATACCTAAGACGACCAATGATACTATCATATTCTGTTTCTGTGACACTATCACAAGTGTTCTTAAACAGTTTGACACTTAGATCATATGGTGTGCAAGAAGGTTTGCAGTCAAAGTAGTTATATTTCTATAAGATCATCTCTACATAATTAGATTGATCCAAATAAATTCCTTTTTCGGATCAAGTGATCTTGATTCGAACAATCATACTCGCTTATCTGAGGTCTTTCATTTCAAAGTTATTGCTTAAAGTTGATTTCACATTACTAATAGACGGTGTTTTATCCAAATATGAGTAGATCATCTACATAGAGACATATGATATTGCAAATGCGATTATCATATTTGTAATAAATGAATTTGGCATTTCATTCACCTTATACCCATTCGATATCATTAAGTTATCAAATTTTTCATGCCACTACACTTAGGAGCTTGTTTTAGACCATACAGAGACTTATCTAACTTACAAATCTTGTCTTCTTGATCATGAATTGCAAACCCTTCTGGCTGGTCCATATAGATTTCTTTTTCTAAGTCACCGTTTAAAAAAGTTTTTTTACATCCATTTGGTGTACTATTAAGTTATAAATAACAACAATTGAAATCAATACCCTAATGGATGTAATTCTAGTGACTGGAGAAAAATTATCAAGGACATCTATATTTTCTCTTTGCCTAAAACCTTTGGCTACAAGGAGAGCCTTGTAGTTATCAATGATTTTATCAGGTTTTAGTTTATTTTTCAAAACCCATTTACAGCCGATTGGTTTGCAACCAAGACACAAGTCTACTAAGTGTCAGGTCCTGCTAGATTCTAGAGAATCCATCTCATCGTTAATAGCTTCTTGAAACAAATATGCATCCAAAGATGACAAGACTTCTTTAAGATTTGTTGGATCTTCTTCTACTGTATAGGATGCATAATCGGACCCATAGTCTTTAGCAACTCTTACTTGTTTACTTCGTCGAAGTTTTGTCTCTACTTTGTCGTTGCTTTCGGTACTTCTTATCACATGAATAGGTTTTGATTTAGTGCCCCCACTATTTCTCTATTTGAAAGCAAATTTGTCTTTGTAGAATTCCATATCAATTAATTTTATGATAACTTTAGCATTTAGGTCATAACACCTATAGGCCTTAATATTTGTTGCATACCAAGTGAATACACATTCATATGCTCTACTAGTGAGTTTAACCCTCTTCGGATATGTGACTCTGAAATAAGCCAGACAACCCCAAGTTCTAAAGTAAGACAATTTTGCTTGTCTTTTCTTTAATATCTCATAAGGAGATATCTTATTTTTAGACTTGGGAAATAAGCCAGACAACCCCAACTTCTAAAGTAAGATAAGTTTGTTTCATGTTGTTTATAAAATTCATTAAATAAACTAGAATCATACTCATTTCCCATATCACTACGAAGTATCTTAATCTTCTTATTGATTTTCAATTTCATTCACATAAATTTTAAACATGACAAGTGCTTTGTAACACCCTAAACCCCGAAAACAATTTTAATGCATAATTTAATAAAATTGCAACCACAAAGGGTGTCACTCACATCAAACATATCATGCTTGGTAACACAAGTTATAAATTTCACATAAACACTTGTCATTGCATGCTCACCTTCACTTTGGGTATCATTGCAGTGGAATCATAATTAAAGCGATTAAAAATGATATTGCCCTCATACCTTTTAGTCTCAACTTCAACTTCCATAACAAATAAAGAGTTTAAATAAATCAGCTCAACAACCACATTAGTTATAATACTTCAACATAAACATGACATAAGAAATGAAAGAAAACGTTCCCAACCCGATGTTACGTGGTCAGAGCAAGACCCTACTAAAGAAAACGACAAACTATTAGAAGCCACTCCAAGATCTACCTTCCACTTACTTCAGCAATGCTACTCTTGAGTATTTGCATGATGCCCATGTAAATGCAACATTCAAACAAAAGGGGTGCAAATTCATTTCAATAATAAACGGTATATAATGAAGAATAGAGTACAACATCTACACAATCATGCACAATAATATGTCACATTCTCACACCTAAATCATAATCAACATCATACACGACAACATCTCCGTTATCATCAACATCATGCAAAACCGCATCTCAATTATTGTTAACGTCATATACAACAACATCTCATCCAACAACACATCAACAATAACCAATACAAATGCAATACTTATCCAATGTACTCAACCCCGACTCGACATGCATGTGGTACGAAATATGAACACTCATGTTCATCTCACTCCATGATCCCCACCATAGGATTGATTCCCTCTTGGAACCAGAGGATACCAAAATCACTACCATCACCATAGGTAACACTTCACTATTCCCCCATAATAGGAATTATCTACTTGCAGCCGATCCATCACAATGGGATCAAGGCTCACAAAAACTCATTACCATCAGCATAGGTAACACTTCGCTAATCCCCCATAATAGGAATTAGCTACTCGCATTCGATCCATCACCATAGGATTGAGACTTACCAAAACTAGACTGAAGCCTGTACACTAAAGGTTGATCCCATTGTAGTCACATGTAGTCACGGTGTTTGACCACACTAAAGGTTGGTATAGTGTTGCCGAGTCCATGGATCACAATGAGGGCATGCCGATGGGACAGTACAGAGTCGAAGTAGATAGAGGTTGGTGCGACTGCGGAAAGTTCCAATACTTTCGTACGCCCTGCTCCCATGTCATTGCTGTAACACCCTTCTACCCAAACGACATATTTAAATAAATTATCAGAGTACAACATGTAGAAGAGTTTACATTTCTTACAACATAACACTTATCGCATCACAACATAAAACATATTATTTATTTTATTAAAACTTTGCAGCGGACAACAACACAAATATTATCATTCATCATATAACAATTCATAATAATGTTTCAACATTATCTCAACAAAGCATCTCAACATATTAGTCATCATAAACAACGTAAATAATAACCAATTATCTATCGAATCCCATAACCCCGGTGTCACATGACCAGAGCATTTGACTCGACTCCGTAGAATAATTCTACACTTATTCTTCAAACCTCAACAATAGCTACTCCTCTTTATCTGCACATTGCTCATCATAGATGAACATAAACACATGCAGAAGGGGTGAGAATTACATTATTAAATAATAATATAACGACAGAAATATAAACATAAATATATTTCACATATGCCAACACAGCTCATCATAATCATCATAATCAACATACTCATGAACATCAACAAAACAACATATCAAATGCAATGCACACACCCATGCATGACTCAACACGACTCGGTATACCCATTTTGTGACCAACTACAGGATCACCACTCCCAGATTCATCACCATAGAATCCGAGTTCCCCGCAAGGAACCAAGCCTCTCCACAAGCCCGGAGTCAACAACATCATTGGAACTCAGTCCGTTCATCACTAGGCATCGGCCTTTCATGAATGCATGCACACCAAACATGCATCATAATCAACATAGCAACAACAACATCATATAGTCATGTTATCATCATCATTAATAGCATGACATACAACTCAACAAAACAACAACAACATTACAACGATATCACATCTGGGAGTTTAAAACGCGAAAGCTGTCCGTCAAACTGATATGGCGAACGCCATTAGGCTAATGGCGAACGCCATTAGCGTTAAACGCTCTTATTCTGGAAAAACTGTCCGTCAAACTGATATGGCGAACGCCATTAGGCTAATGGCGAACGCCATTAGCGTTAAACGCTCTTATTCTGGAAAAAAGCCCAAATGGCGAACGCCAAAGGCATAATGGCGAACGTCATTTGGCTGTTATGTGTATAAATAAGATTTTAAGTGCGGAAACAGTGGACGCACGGGCTTCTAAGCATATAACTCAACAAAACTCACAGATCGGAGAATTTCCATCAAAACCCCAAACTTTCCCAATCTCCCTAAAATCCCCAAAATCCATCAACAATCCAACATATATCATGAATTTGCTCGCATATTATCGTTTAATAAGGTTCAGACCCCTACCTCTTTGGATTGAAGGAAGTTCTGAGCAATCTTTGGCCTTTTCCTCTTCCTTCTCTTTCTCTTCAGCGTTTCTCCCTTTCTCTGACTCTGAGGCAAAAATACGTGAAAAACACTCTGAGTTCTCACCTTGGCCCCTTTTATCCATTTCCACTTTTACCCTTCCACTCTTCATATTCCATTTATTTTATTTATTTAATTATTATTAAAATAAATAACATCTATAATAATAATAATAATTCCCAATATTATTTAATAATTCATTTTACCTTCAAATAATCATATTAAAATAATATTTAAATTAATCTAACAATATTCTGGGTGTTACAACTCTCCCCCACTTTAGAAGTTTTCGTCCTCGAAAACATACCTCAAGCAAATAGAGCCGGATACGACTCCTTCATCTGATCTTCACGCTCCCAAGTCAAGCTCTCACCAGCTGGACCTCCCCAAACAACTTTCACTAGAGCAATCTTCTTACCTCTCAGGGTCTTCTCTTCTCGGTCATCTATCCGAATTGGCAACACCTCAACGGTCAAATTATCCCTCACCTGGATATCATCCAACTGAACAACATGCGAAGGATCCGCAATATATTTTCTCAACTGAGATACATGAAACACATCATGCAGATTAGAAAGCGATGGCGGTAAAGCTATCCGATACGCCACTTCCCCAACCCTCTTCAAAACCTGATACGGACCCACAAACCTCGGAGTAAGCTTTTTAGACTTTAAAGCTCTACCCACACCTGTCGTCGGAGTAACTCTCAAGAACACATGATCCCCCTCTTGGAACTCAAGTGCCTTCCTCCTCTTATCATGATAACTCTTCTGACGACTCTGAGAAATCTTCATTTTCTCCTGAATCATCTTAACCCTTTCAGTCGTCTGCTGCACAATCTCAGGTCCGAGTACAACACTCTCACCTGATTCATACCAACACAATGGAGTTCTACACCTCCTACCATACAATGCTTCATATGGAGCCATACCGATACTAGCATGAAAACTATTATTATAAGTAAACTCCACCAACGGCAAATAACTATCCCAAGAACCACTCTGCTCCAACACACAAGCTCTCAACAAATCCTCCAAGGATTGGATAGTTCTTTCAGTCTGACCATCAGTCTGAGGATGATAAGCTGAACTCAACCTCAACTTAGTCCCCAACGCTTTCTGCAAACTTTCCCAAAATCTAGAAGTAAATCTGGGATCTCTATCAGACACAATACTGGATGGAATACCATGCAGCCTCACTATCTCCTCAATATACAACTCTGCCAACTTCTCTAAAGAGTGATTAATCTTCATCGGCAAGAAATGCGCCGACTTAGTCAATCGATCCACAATCACCCAAATAGAATCATTACCTTTCACCGTCCTCGGCAATCCCGTCACAAAATCCATGGAAATGCTATCCCACTTCCATTCAGGAATCTTCAAAGGTTGCATCATACCTGCCGGTTTCTGATGTTCAATCTTTGACTTCTGACAAGTCAAACAGGCATACACAAACTTAGCAACATCTCTTTTCATACCAGCCCACCAAAACAACTTCTTCAAATCTTGATACATTTTAGTTGCACCTGGATGGATACTCAATCCACTCCTATGGCCCTCTTCAAGAATACTCTTTTTCAATTCAGACACCTCAGGAACACAAACTCTACCTTTAAATCGCAGGATGCCATTCTCATCAATCTCAAAATTACCACCATTACCCTGGTTAACCATAGTAATATGATCAACTAGAGCGACATCAACTTGCTGACCATTCCGAATATCTTCCAGAATTTCACTAGTCAACTTCAGCATACCCAACTTTACACTATCAGCGGAAACTTCACAACCCAAACTCAGATCACGGAACTGTTCAATTAACTCAAGCTCCCGAACCATCATCATAGACATATGTAGAGACTTTCTACTCAGCGCATCTGCAACTACATTAGCCTTACCGGGATGATAACTCAATTCAAAGTCAAAATCCTTCAGTAATTCTAACCACCTTCTCTGCCTCATATTTAACTCTTTCTGATCAAACAGATACTTCAGACTCTTGTGATCACTGAACACTTCGAATCTGGAACCATACAGATAATGCCTCCACATTTTCAACACAAATACAACAGCTGCAAGTTCTAGATCATGCGTAGGATAATTCCTCTCATGAACTTTCAACTGTCTAGAAGCATAAGCTACAACTTTACCATTCTGCATCAAAACACCACCAAGACCCATCAAAGAAGCATCACAATAAACAACAAAGGACTCACCAGGATTAGGCAAGATCAACACTGGAGCATTAGACACACCGAACGGCATCACAGTGTATTCATAATGACCATACCTCGTACGGAAAGCAGTCTTCGCAATATCATCTGACTTCACTCGGATCTGATGATAACCCGACCGCAAATCAATCTTACTGAAAACATGAGCTCCAACCAACTGGTCCATCAAATCATCAATCCTCGGCAATGGATACCGATTCTTGATAGTCACCTTATTCAACTGCCGATAATCGACACACAACCTCATCGTACCTTCTTTCTTCTTCACTAACAATACTGGTGCACCCCAAGGAGAAACACTTGGACGCACAAACTTCTTCTCAAGTAATTCTTCAAGTTGCTTCTTCAATTCAACTAATTCAGTTGCCGACATTCTATAAGGAGACATCGACACTGGACTCGTACCTGGTACTAAGTCAATGGCAAATTCGACTTCACGTTCTGGAGGTAAATCACTTACATCCTCCGGAAACACATCCTGAAATTCACAGACAACAGGCAAATCTACACTCACCACTTTCTTATCCGCTTGCAGAGACGCAAATAAAGCGAATATCTGAGCTTCATCTTTCACAAAATCCCCCACCTGCCTAGCAGATAGAAATCTTGCCTCATCATTCTCACCAACTTCAGAAAACCGCACCGTCTTCCTATAGCAGTTGATAAACACGCCATAGAATTCTAGCCAATTCATTCCCAGAATAATATCAATTCGGTGCAAGGGTAAGCACACCAAATCAATCACGAACTCTCTCTCAAAGATCGTCAAACGACAACCTCGACAGACAACAGAAGTCTTCACAGAACCATTAGCAGGAGTATCTATCACCATACTTCCGCCTAGGGACGACATAATCACACCAATCCTGGTCGCACACTCATACGAAATAAACGAATGAGTAGCACCAGTGTCAACAATAGCAAGCAATTCAACATTATTAATCAAGCAAGTACCTTTAATCAGATTATCTTCTTTAGGAGCTTCAGCCCCACTCAGGGCAAACACCCTACCAGTAGTATGAGCTGCAGTAGCCGCCTTCTTCGGTTTCGAGCACTGCGAACTGATATGGCCTTTCTCGCCACAATTAAAACATGTCGGACCAGCATCCTTACATTCAGTAACTCTATGACCAGCCTGACCGCATCGGAAACATCTCAGCACTTTCTTGGTACAGCTATCAGCACGGTGGCCTGGCTCGCCACACTTGAAACATTTACCAGCTATGGGAGATCCTCCCCCACTTGGCTTCTTCTCACCTACTACTTTCTGCTTACCTTTACCATTCGGAGAAGCATAAGGACTACCACGATCCTTATTCTTCTTCTCACTAAGACTCTTGTAATGAGCAGTCCTAGCCTTGCTATCTTCATCAAATATCCTGCACTTATTAACCAGTGTAGGAAACCTACGAATCTCCTGGTAACCAATGCCTTGTTTGATCTCGGGACGCAACCCGTTCTCAAACTTGACACACTTGGATTCCTCAGCATCAGCATCATTATAATGAGGACAATACTGCACCAGCTCCTCAAACTTCGAAGCGTAATCAGCAACAGACATGTTACCCTGCTTCAGTTCTAGAAATTCCATCTCCTTCTTACATCGCACATCAGCAGGAAAATATTTCTCCAGAAAGACCGTCTTGAACCTTTCCCAAGTCATCTCAGCACCTGGTACTTCAATTCTCTGGCGAGTGCTATCCCACCAGTTTTCAGCCTCTTCAGATAACATATGCGTACCAAACTGCACCTTCTGTGCTTCAGTACACGTCATCACCCGGAAAATCTTCTCAATTTCCCTCAGCCAAATCTGAGCACCATCTGGATCATAGCGCCCTTTGAATGTAGGAGGGTTATTCTTCAGAAACCTTCCCAAATTCTTAAACTCGTCGACCGGCGGATTCTGCTGCGCCTGCATAGCCTGCGCCATAGCAGCCAAAGCCTCAGCAATCGCACGGTCATTTTCTCCAGCCATACTCTGCACAACACGACCACCACCGTTAAATATCGACAGTGTCATTTACACTAATCGACCAACAGGGAAAACATCACATTATGACTCGACTGGACTGACCATGCTCTGATACCACTAATGTAACACCCTTCTACCCAAACGACATATTTAAATAAATTATCAGAGTACAACATGTAGAAGAGTTTACATTTCTTACAACATAACACTTATCGCATCACAACATAAAACATATTATTTATTTTATTAAAACTTTGCAGCGGACAACAACACAAATATTATCATTCATCATATAACAATTCATAATAATGTTTCAACATTATCTCAACAAAGCATCTCAACATATTAGTCATCATAAACAACGTAAATAATAACCAATTATCTATCGAATCCCATAACCCCGGTGTCACATGACCAGAGCATTTGACTCGACTCCGTAGAATAATTCTACACTTATTCTTCAAACCTCAACAATAGCTACTCCTCTTTATCTGCACATTGCTCATCATAGATGAACATAAACACATGCAGAAGGGGTGAGAATTACATTATTAAATAATAATATAACGACAGAAATATAAACATAAATATATTTCACATATGCCAACACAGCTCATCATAATCATCATAATCAACATACTCATGAACATCAACAAAACAACATATCAAATGCAATGCACACACCCATGCATGACTCAACACGACTCGGTATACCCATTTTGTGACCAACTACAGGATCACCACTCCCAGATTCATCACCATAGAATCCGAGTTCCCCGCAAGGAACCAAGCCTCTCCACAAGCCCGGAGTCAACAACATCATTGGAACTCAGTCCGTTCATCACTAGGCATCGGCCTTTCATGAATGCATGCACACCAAACATACATCATAATCAACATAGCAACAACAACATCATATAGTCATGTTATCATCATCATTAATAGCATGACATACAACTCAACAAAACAACAACAACATTACAACGATATCACATCTGGGAGTTTAAAACGCGAAAGCTGTCCGTCAAACTGATATGGCGAACGCCATTAGGCTAATGGCGAACGCCATTAGCGTTAAACGCTCTTATTCTGGAAAAACTGTCCGTCAAACTGATATGGCGAACGCCATTAGGCTAATGGCGAACGCCATTAGCGTTAAACGCTCTTATTCTGGAAAAAAGCCCAAATGGCGAACGCCAAAGGCATAATGGCGAACGTCATTTGGCTGTTATGTGTATAAATAAGATTTTAAGTGCGGAAACAGTGGACGCGCGGGCTTCTAAGCATATAACTCAACAAAACTCACAGATCGGAGAATTTCCATCAAAACCCCAAACTTTCCCAATCTCCCTAAAATCCCCAAAATCCATCAACAATCCAACATATATCATGAATTTGCTCGCATATTATCGTTTAATAAGGTTCAGACCCCTTACCTCTTTGGATTGAAGGAAGTTCTGAGCAATCTTTGGCCTTTTCCTCTTCCTTCTCTTTCTCTTCAGCGTTTCTCCCTTTCTCTGACTCTGAGGCAAAAATACGTGAAAAACACTCTGAGTTCTCACCTTGGCCCCTTTTATCCATTTCCACTTTTACCCTTCCACTCTTCATATTCCATTTATTTAATTTATTTAATTATTATTAAAATAAATAACATCTATAATAATAATAATAATTCCCAATATTATTTAATAATTCATTTTACCTTCAAATAATCATATTAAAATAATATTTAAATTAATCTAACAATATTCTGGGTGTTACAATTGCAACATGCTCAAAGGTTCGAAGGGATCCATCTTACTTTCTATCTGAGGTTTACAAAGTCACCAGCATATCAAATGTTTATAAAATTAGTTTTTCCGTAGTGGCAAAAGAGGATTACTGACCAGAATATCAAGGGGACATCGTCTGGCACAACGAAGTTATGCGAAGGAAGAAAAAACGTCGCCCAAACAGCACCTGGATTCAAACCGAAATGGATACGACGAACAAAATGGCTAGATTATGTAGTTCATGCCGTCAGTCAGGTCACAATCATAATAACCGTCCTAGTGTTGGAACGAGCACAACCAGATAAATTCACATGTACCTCTGTTGCAATATATGAAAAACTAAATTAATTTCATTATAGACGCATGTGACGAAAATACCATTACATAAACAATAACACAGACAATTAAAACAACTAGAATACAAGAACTATGCGATTATAACCATCAAAACAATTTTGAACATGTAATGCATCATCCTACGAACGTCTTTGTCGATCTTAATATCCACTCATTCACGCACTTCTCCATTTTGATTGAACGTGAACACAAGCCATTGTATTATTCTAATCCTTTCACCATTTCTCCCTCTAACCAATTGTACAACGTCCGATTAAGACGTTCAAACATATTTGTGTTCCAGAGTCGAATCTGTATCGGAGCCGCAATGGCGGAAAATATTACATCGGCATTTCGCTTCTAAATGTATGCAGACATGGTTAAAACATAAAAACTTGAAGGAAAGTGGAGTTGAATTAGAGAAAATATGGTACTAAGGGATGATTTTGTGTGAAAATTATTGCATCCATGGAGTGATATTTATATAAAATGACATAAAATGCATGCGCCAAGAGGTTAGACGCCCATCATGAGCCTCTACTTAAGGCACCATGCAGGCGCCAGGGGCATTGACACCTCCTCATGAGGGTCAATGCATGCGTCAAGAGCATTGACGCCTCCTCATGAGGAGCCTAATGCAGACACCAATATCTTGGACGTCTCCTCTTGATGCTTAAGGGATGTGCCGGTTCATTTGACACATCATCTTCTAAATGTGGTTATTTTGATATTTTTTCTGAAATATTTGTTATTTTCGAATTTTTATTTTAAAAAAATGATTATTTAAAAAAAATCTTATTTTATTTCTTTTAATTAGTCAAAAAGAAAGAATTATCTTTTAAAATTGTCCAAAAAAAACAGAATCATCTTTTAAATATTTTCAAAAAACAGAATTATTTTTTAAATACGGTACTAATATGTGCAGTTGATTTGGGTACTATGGTTACGTGAGATTTCAATGGCTCATCTCTTAAGTTAATTCTTTCGTTCATGCTTTCGTTTATAAACATGTCTGCTTTCATTTACAATATGTTTGAGTAGTTTTGCTTAGAATTTAGGACACGAGGAATGTCTCCATGACAGACTTTATATAGGTTCCTTGATAAAAAAATTAATAAAAAGGACATTAGTAGATATTAAAGATATATTGAAAGGGTATCCGTGATTTTAGAATTAGAAAATCTAAATATTTATGAATGAGATTAAGAAAGTGTTTCAAGCCACACAAAAAAAGTCTCAATTTAAATAGTCGAACATAAAGGATCTTAAATGAACGAATCACACGTAGGATGTAGGTAAGTCGTTTGTTTAGGACGAGGTAATGCATTGACAAAAGTAGATATTACAGGTATTTTTTTTATTTATTTCTACAAGCAGAATTCTCATAATTAACTTAGATTAAGAATCAACGTCAACAAGTCTAAGGATAGAATTTATAGTCAAAAATCATTTTTTACATACAGTTCAAATCAATAAAAAACTATTCCAAAAAATAAAAATCATAATCTTATATAAAATCAAAATAATAGAATTTGATGCTCCAAACAATTCTCAGTAGGAGATTAGTCGTGTAATTTTCATCATTTGGAACTTAGCTTAGTCCAAAGAAATTAATTTTTTTCTAGAGTTCTTACATTTTACAAATATTTTATTAGTTGAGGCTTTTTGTCTAATACCCTCCATCCAATTGACTTGTAACTAATTATGAATCACTCCTTGCTCTCAGGCCTTTTGTAATACCCCGCTTTCATTAGATAATTTTGTTTAATTTAATTGTGTTTTTTTGTGTGATTTAATTACTTGTTGTGTGGTTGTTGGGGTAATTATCTTTGAGGTAGAGGTATAGGAAGAGAGAGTAAGAGTTTGATATAGTTTTTTAGAATTAATTAGAATTTTAATTAATTATTAGAATAAACAGTATTTTGTTTGAAATAATTAAATAAAATAGTAAAATCATAGAATTTGGTCAATATGGAGAATTGGGAGAAATAGAGGGGAGCGAGTTAGGGAGTTTGGGAAATAATGTGAATTAAATAAATAGAGGGTTATTGAGGTAATTGGAAACGATTGTGTAGAAAACCCCAAGGATATATTTGAAGTAAGAGAAAATTAGTTTTTTTTATCAGTACGTGTAATTTGGTAAAAGAAGTAAAAAAAGAGAAAGATATTTTGAAGGAAAAAGGGAGTTAGGGCTTGAAGAAAGAGACCCCATAGAGATTATTTTTTCTTCTTCTGGAATTACAAGGTAAGGGGGAGAAAGAACATTCAATCTAGGTGTATTGCATGATGGGGTAGAGATGAGAAGTCCTTAATCTCATTAGGATTCTAGGTTTTCTTTTGACGAATTGTTATATGATGAAATTATGAAAATTAGTTGGTTGATTATGTGTTTATATGTGTTGTTATATTAGGATCGATGTTTGAAGGATCATGAATATGCATGTGTAAAATTCTACCATTGATGAATTTTGAAAGTTACGAGGATTTTGTGAAATTAGATGTTGGTTGATAGGCTTAGAGTGAAATAATAATAGGTAATTTACCTATAATAATAGTTTTTTTTAAATAAGCTATTTGGACATGTTAGGGGGATGTTTGGGATAAGATTAAGTTGGAAAAAATGAGCTTAGAAGTGAATTTCCTATGAAAAATTAGTAGAAAAACTTCACAGACAAATTTGATTCGAATAAGAGCTTTTACACTATGAACTTGATTTGAATCAATGCCTTTTGGGAGTCCCTCCCAAATTTGATTCGAATCACAGTTTACATGTGATTCAAATCAGAAAGGCAAATTCTCTTTGTATAATGAGAAATTCAGAGCTCCGTAGTTCGTAGAACTAAGACGGAAAGAACTGAAAGATTTGACAGAAGTGACAAAAGATATAATTTGGAATCAAAAGATAATGGTGTTGTTTGAATTCATAAAGGAATCAAATATGGACAAAAGAGTAAAGCAGACATCAAGCCAAAATACAAGGGTATGAAATATTTGCGGACGATACAAATACCTCTTGGTTCAAAGGTGGATACTGGTTATTTGTCTAAAAGGTATATATGGAATCCAAAGAAATATTGGTATTTGATCTAAAGAAATAATATATCACTTAGATGAATGGTTATGATTGAAGATATTAGGTAATGGATCATGAAAGATATGGATGATGCCCTAAGGCATAAGGAGAAATAATAATAAATATGCTGAAAGGAGAATCAATAATTAGCATGCTCGCCAAAGTTTCGAACCCTTGTGTCTACGTATTCTCATCGTGCAATGAGATAGTCAGAGCTCTGTAGTTCGTGAAACTAATGATGGAAAGAATTGAAAAACAAAGAGTTGTTTGCCTAAGCAACATGGATTAGCAAGACAACAAGAAGAGTGAGAAAGTATGACTGAAGTGATGAGAAGTATAACTTGGCACCAAAAGACAATGGTATTGTAGGAACCCATCAAGGAAATTAACTCTGAACCAAACAGTAAAACAGGCATCAAGCCAAAAATAAAAGAAATGAAATGTTTGCCTATCAAGATAAACAACTATTGTCTCTAAGGTGGACACTGGTTATTTGCCCGAAAAGTATCTATGGGACCCAAAGGAATATAATATTTGGTCCAAGGAGACAGTACACCATTGCTGAGGAACATGCAATCTGAAACCAAAAGATAATGGTATTATTGAATCCATGAAAGAATAAAATTTGAACTAAAGAGTAAAACAGGCATCAAGCCAAAAAGAAAGGAATGAAATGTTTTCCTATCAAGACAAACAAATCTTGGTTCAAAGGATGGACACTGATTATTTTCCCAAAAAAGTAAACATGGAATCTAAAGGGAAAGGGTATTTGGTTCCAAAGAGAGACGGTGTAACACTGTTGAGGAATGGGAATGATAGATGCACAAGACTTCGCGGTCATTTAACTTGAACCACACTAAAGTCTATGAGTAAAGGTGAATATTCTGAGCAACTGGGTCATTTGTCCCGTACTCAAAGATATTCAAAATGAGGATATGAATGATCCCTCTTACCCGTTCTTTACTACTTAAGGCTCATGGCATGTGATACTCATCATAACTGGCAAGTTGCTGAAGAAAACTCTACTTGCTGCTCCTTATGATGAAATGTTGCTTTGAAGAAGAAGATTTGACAATCATTTGATTCGAATTTTACTAAAGTATATGAATATAGGTGAATACTCTGAGCAACTGGGTCATTCGTCCTGTACCCAAAGATATTCATAATGAGGATATGAATGCTCCCTCTCACTCTTTTTCTATTGCTTAAGGATCATGTCGCACAACTTGAATTATGATTGACAAGTGTTGATACACCTTTGTTGTACTTGAATAGTACAACAAAGATTAGAAGATAAGGTTATACCTATGAAATCCTATATGCACGGAGATCATCTGTTAATAAATATAAGTAGGCTATACCTATGCTAATAAATTTCTATAGGTATGTCACATATACCCACAAATTTATCAACTATCACTAAAGATGCTGGTCAACATGACAAATTTCTTGTAGTGATTTCTTAATATATAAATCTTAAATTTACATAATCATGGATTAAATATCAACATTTAAATCTAATACAAAATTAAGTTATTTAAATATAATAAATCCATTTAATATATTTATTAAAAAAACTGAATTTTAATAAATAATTTCAAACAAATTTTTTTAAGAGGTTTTAAAGAAAATCGAATGAGAAGTTAGTTAAAACAACTTCTCAAAAATTAAAGGCTCTTTCCTTTTGCGAAATAATTAAGAAACAGATTGAATTTTTAAAGTTGTTTTAGATATTAAGAATGTATCCCTAGATATCGGTAGAATCAAATAAAATCTAATTATTGAATAAGATTGAATATTTAAAGTTGTATTAAATATGGTAACAAGCAAATCTTAATATATATACATACAAGTGTTGAAGACTTAACATTTACAAACAAACATCATTAGCTTTACAGCATCCATGTCACACAACGCAAACCCTTCTTCCTTAAAAGCATCCATGTCACATAACACCAAACCTTCTTCCTTAGAAGCATCGAACACAAACCCTTCTTCTGCATCCATGTCCGAGAAAACACAACCTCGTAAAAGACTTATCGTCAAGCTCAGTTATCCTCCTGGTTCAAGAAAACGTGATTCAGATTCTTGCGCTACAGATGAAAACAAGAGAAGGAAGATTCAAGATTCTGTGAAACCAGTCGTAACCTGTTATTGGGTTGATTCAAATTATCAAACCAAATCAACAGCTTTGTCTCAAACAAAGGATAGTTTCATTGTTGTTGAAAACAAGAAGATCATCAAGAACCAAGTTTCCAACACAGTTACGTCTCAAACAAAGGATAGTAGCATTGTTGTTGAAAACAAGAAGATCATCAAGAACCAAGTTTCCAACACAGTTACGTCTCAAACAAAGGATAGTAACATTGTTGTTGAAAACAAGAAGATCATCAAGAACCAAGTTTCCAACACAGTTACGTCTCAAACAAAGGATAGTAACATTGTTGTTGAAAACAACAAGATCACCAAAAACCAAGTTTCCAACACAGTTACGTCTCAAACAAAGGATAGTAACATTGTTGTTGAAAACAAGAAGATCATCAAGAACCAAGTTTCCAACACAGTTACGTCTCAAACAAAGGATAGTAGCATTGTTGTTGAAAACAAGAAGATCATCAAGAACCAAGTTTCCAAAACAACACCTTTGTCTCAACCAAAGGATAATGACAATTTTGTTGAAGACAAGAAGATACTCAATAACCAAGTTTCCATAACAGAAATAGCTTTTAATGGTCCGAAAAAAAGTTCAAGACTTTGTTCAAAACCAACGCCTATGACAAGAGGTGAAGAATGTGGGTTGAAGGAACCGATGGAGTGTGTTAAGAGGAGGCAATGTTGGTTGATATTGAAGAGGATGTTGGTAGACAGAGATGGTTGGGATTTGAAAGATCCTCCAAAAATAGCAAAGTCTGATAAGTGTAAGATAAAGGCAATAGGTTTGAAGGAAATAGAGAGAAAAATGAGGTTGTATGCAACAGAGGATGAGTTTGCTAGCGACATGAGACTTGTGCTCTCTAATGCAATGGTAACGTATCCTCCAAAGGAATCATATTTACCATATTGCAAAAAAGTCTAGTGACACTTTTGAACACAAATGGAAGTCATTGAAGAATATGTGGGAACTTGAGGATACAAAAAGAAGCAACACTCACAAGAGATACTAAAGAGTGCAACATGTTGTGTTCTTATAGAAACTGTTCTCAAGTTATAAATTGTTAGCACCAATGTGTTTTCAAATCTGTCAAGTTATTGTCAATGAATGTGTAGTATCTATGGTCAATCATTCTTTTATGTAAATTCTGCATAACCTTACAGTGAAATCAAGATACTCTATTCATTGTTTAGAAACTATATCATTGATGTAATTGCTAAATGAGGAACATTAATATAACACAGTCACATTAGTCTTACACAATTTCAATATTGGTTACATGTTCTATTCTTTTTTTTAATGTCAAACTAATATTGAAAGCCTTAACATGTTTTATTAAAACAGAAATTTCCTTGCAAGATAATTATTTTCTCTTCCTTTTTTTCTTTTATGATTGTGACAAGTATCAAAGGGATCATTCTCTTAATAATTTCCATCAGAATAAAATTTAAATAATTAATGTATTTAAAGCTAATTTTAAAGTAAATACTTCAATTTTTAAAAAATATTATTGAAGTAGTTATTAGAGGAAAAGAGCCAAGCTAGTAGCTACTTAAAATAGTCCCTAGTCACATTCCAAAAAATTAGGTTATACCTAAATTTAATTTAAATTTACTTATAAATTCAAACTAATCACAAATTAATAAATTTAATGAAAATCAAATAATCAACAAAAAAATAAATTACAAATTGATGTTTGGTCCACCTAAAGATATCCTATTCCATTTAGAGACAAACTTTTTATCAAATAAGTGCTTATTTTTAAAACAGAAAGAAAGAGAAAGAGATATGTTTGGTGTCACGGTTGGTTTTGTCAAAATTATGAGAACACGTGCTCGTTTTATAAAACATACAAATATGTAGTTCTTTGTATTTGTAAATGCTAGTTTGAACGTAGTCAAATAGAGTTTGTAATAGTTGGATATGATGGATTTGACATTGAGATAAATACAACTAGTCGAATTATGTGTTATTTAGTTATTTAGAGAAGTGCTTTATAGGCAAGCAATCTCATTATGAATAGAGAAGTATTCTATTGTTGTAAGTGTGAAGAAAAGTTGAATAAAATTTCTAGTTGAAAGCAAAGAGAAATTTTACCGAATTTGATTCATCTTTTTTTTTCTTTCTAAAATCCTGATTTCTCTTTTGTTCCTCAATTCACTTTCACATATTTCTTTTCTTCTCAAATCATTGTGCACGTGAATCACCATGCAACTAAGGAGTGGTTGAATCACTCGAGTGAAGAGTGGGGAACAAGAATCGTGAATCAATCAAGGAAAGTGATTAAATCTCATTTCGTAAAGAGGGATTTCCAACATCTTATATATAGAACACTGGTTGCGATTCTTGAGAAGTATATAACAATGACTTCTCATTCGAACGAGCATTTTCTAGCAAATCTTCCAATCTTGAATGGTAAGAATTAATGATAATTGATACAAGCAGATGAAGGTTGTCTTCTGCTATCAAGACATATGGGATCTTATGAAGAATAGAGTATCACCAATTAGCGAAGAAGCAACAGATGAACAAAAGGTTGCACATAAAGATTTGACGAAGAAAGATTATAAAGTTCTCTTTATAATTTATCAATGCGTTGATCCAGACAACTTTGAGAAAGTTGGTGATCCATAATCATCGAAAGAAACATGGGATATCCTGGATAAATCGTTTAGAGGTGTTGAGAAGGTTAAAAAGGTGAGGTTACAGACTAACAAAAGAATGTATGAGTTGCTTCAGATGGAAGAAACTGAAAGTGTGGCTTATTTTTTCACTAGGGTTACGAAATTGGTGAATCAAATAAAGATGTGTGGAGAAGTGTTGACATCAAGATCAGTTGCTGCAAAGATTTTGAGGTCATTGGCTCCAAAATTCGATCATGTGGTAGTAGCCATAGAAGAGTCACAATATTTGTTAACCGTGACAAAAGAAAAGCTTCAAAGGACACTTGAAACTCATGAACAAATAATGGTTGAAAGACCAGCAAGCAAGTCGAAAGGTGATGTTGCTCTACATGCACAATCAACAAAAGATAAGAAAGCCAAAGGAAGTTGGAATGGTGACAAAGGTAGAGGTGGTTACAACAACTTAAATGGCAGAAGTCATCAACAAGAACGAAATTCGTCAAACTAGAGAAGACCCTCAAACCAAGGCAACCACATAGGTGGTGTTGCAGGTAGAGGAAAAGATGGTGGAAGGAAACCTGACAAGATCCACATTCAGCATTTCAATTTCGAGAAGTATGGTTACTACACTAGTGTTTATCCTGAAAACAAAATAAATAATCAAGAAAATGATGCAAGGATTGTAAGACACAAAGAAGAAGAGATATTGCTAATGGTCACAATGAAAGAGGATGAAAGATATAAGGACCAATGGTACTTGGATTCAGGTTGCTCATCAAATATGACTGAAAGGAAAGATCGGGTTGTCAATATAAGCCCCTCAATGAAGAACAAGGTGAGATTCACAAATGACAATACCCTAGTCGTTGAAGGTGATCAGAAAAATAGCAAGTGTACTATTTTTCCTTTGTAGTAATAATGAGGAAAGTTCCCTGAATGTTGATCTCAAGGATTGTTTGAAAATATTGAGTTCCAATTGTTGTTCAATTAAATAAAATCTAAGGTTGGGTATTTTTGGTGCGAATATATAAAAATAATTGCAATTAAAATAAGTAGTGCAGAGAATGGATTTGAAAGATACGAGAGTAATATGTTAGGGAATGTGTGTGATTTTCCCTGTAACAACTCTGAGTCACTATTTCAATAATAAATATCAATTAATTAATACCAATTCTTAAGGATGTTTTCTTCTAATGCCTTAGTGAGAAAATCTTTAATCATTCATACCTAATCTCTAGGTCCATAGAAATTAACCGGTGAAATTAAGTATTATTATTTCAAGAACAATTTGGTTTCTACAGGGTATCACTAGTCCTAGGTAATATCTATTATAGAATAATATCATGAAAGCATTATCAAAGGTGATCCAACCTAATTAATAATCATATAACAATCTCAATTATTTCGAAAGAGAAAGTGTTAAGGACATCACGAGAATAAGTTAATTACGAAAAACAATATTATTATTGCAAATATAAACTCAAAGTCATTACAGATTCAAGTCAGGGACAACCCCTAGTATTGGGGGATTCAGCTACTCATAGTATTCAAGCAAATCAAAATATAAAATGTAGACATTACAAGTATTCATATGAAACTTGACCTTCAGTTGCTTCCGCTCATGAAAATCTCGTCTCCCCCAAAACCTTGATTTCGCCAATTCTGAATCATGTGATTTTTCCTCTTAAAAAAAGTGTCCTTTCTTGTCTGGAAAACTCCCCTTTAATAGAAAAGTATTCCTCTCTCCTCAAACAGATCCACAAAAATCAATAACATCAGATTTCCATTTGACCAAAATGCCCTTCATTTAAGATTGACAAAAGAAAAGACAAAATGGGGTTTTTTGCACGCATGCCTGCTACGGCCCATAGTCGGTGCTACAGGTGGCCGTAACAGGCTACTGTCTTTGATGATCATGTCCATGCCTCTCTACTACGGGCCGTAGCAGGTGCTACGGCTAATAGCAGGTGCTACGGGCGGCCGTAACAGGACATTGTTTCTGTAATATCTAGCCTTTGTTCCAAACCTTCCATTACGGTGCGTAACAGGTGCTACGGGTGGCCTTAGTGGGCCTCTGTTTTGGATGGACTTTTGATCTATTTAGACCTCTCTTCTACGGCCTATAGCAGGTGTTACAGGTGGTCGTAGCAGGCCTACTGAAGCGTGGGACACTTCTCTAATTCTTTGCGATTCTCCTTAGCTTCCACATCCGTTTGTACTTGAATATCTATTTGAACCTGAAAGAAACTAATAACACATAACCCAAGCATAAAATGAGGAAAATGGAAACAAACTGAATAAACACGGTGAAAAGATTAAATGATGGTAACGGTAAAAGAAGGTGTAAAAACCACTTTAACTGTATACAAAATACAACTAACTCGCCTACTTTCACCTGTTAACATTATTATAATTATAGCATAAATGGTGACTGATCACAACCCCAAACTTAGCTTGTCTCTTGTCCTCAAGCAACTTTAAGGACAAAGAACTCATGTCACTCCCAATTGAAAGAACACTTTTCATATGCCACCATACCTCTAAGATCTTTCATGACCCTCATTTGTTGATGCCTTTGGTTTTTGCTAGATTATCGAGGTCAATTGATTGACCACATCTTCACTTGAAAGTACTTCTTCACCTGTCAGCTCAATTCACACTCACCAAATATCTTAGGTGTTAATGTGTTCTACACTCAAACTTCATAATACACAATACCATACCATAGGCTTGAATAAATTCTCTTTTAAATCAAGGTGCATGACACCCACACTATTTCAGGTCTTTATGATTATAACTGGGCTATGGTTAAAGTGGTATGATTTTGGAGAAGTAGGCTAAGGTTCAGAGTCAATAAAATCGTTATCTTCACTATGTTTATTCTGATGGATTAGTGCTGGAACTATTTCTTGCAATCGTCCTTTAGGATTTGTCTTTATTTCAATATCCGTTGACTTCTCCTTCTTTCAAGTGCCCTGATGATTATTTTTCTATGGTTCTTTGATTTTTCAAATTTTCATCTTTTCTTTTTCTTCTCTTATTTTTTTTCAATCATCAGGTGCCTTCATTTGTACTGAAGCTTCACAGCTACCCCAAACTTAAAGGTTGTTATTCCAATAGCAACGTCAAACTTAGAATGAACATGGATATGATAACTCACAAAAATACCATGAACATGGCAGGGGAATGTTTGAGCCATGGGTTAATATTATGTAGATTTTCAAACAAACAAATGGTTAAAGGCTCAAATGGGGTTAACAATGGATAATAATAAAAGGATGGCTAGAAAGGCTCAGGGGTAGAAAAAATGTGCCTTAGTGTATGTAATCATGCACCCGAAATCAGAAAAGAACGTATGCAAGTTCTGAATGATAAAAACATACTTGAGTGCTCTCTTATGATGTACATTGTGTTTGGGGTAGAGCTGACAACCTCCACATTACCTCTTGCTCGATGTGGATTCTCAATGAGTTTTAATAAACATACTCAACTTTTAATGCAACTCAATCAAACCAATCATATCATTTAGAAGTATATAAAAAATATTTTGGCGAGTTAACTTGCATAGAGGACACACATTCCTTCAGTTTGGTTACTTTTCACACAACCACTAAAGCTACAATTACCATATTACTAGATGGAAGTAAACAATCATAAAATGAACCACTTAAAGCAAACAAAACAAAAAAATTAATATAAAACTGAAACTAAAACTAAAATTTACGAATACTTTCCTTGGGTTGCCTCCCAAGCAGCGCTATTTTATTTTCATTAGCTTGACGCCTTATTCCCTCTGTTATGGGGGGTACTTCAGCTTCCGCACCTTGTTGCACTTCTTTTCCATAACTAAGAAACCGTCTTTTTCAGAGGTATGGATTCCTTTGTGCCACAAGTCCTTTCCAACTTCCACATCCTTACCTCAATATTGCTTTCTCTTCTTTATCATGGCTTTTGGAATGGAAATAAAAGTTTTTTCACTCGGGGTTGCTCATTGAGGTGAAAGCAGTTGAGATGGCCCTCTTGAGTCTTTTTTCTGATGTTGGCATGTCACTTTGGCCTTTCACATCTGTCCTGATCATGCCTACTTCATAGTGATTTTCTTTTTCCACCTCTAGCTTCCTAATTTCAAGAACATTCAAGGTTATTTCATCATCATCATAAACTTTTAAAGTTAGTGTATTGTGGTCTATGTCGAAATTGCATCGACTTGTCCGCATGAATGGTTGACCAAGAATGATTGGTGTCACTTCATCCTCGGGTATGTCTATGATCACAAAACCAACGGGAAAACTAAATTTCTCTATTGTCACCAATATGTCTTCCGCTATCCCATATGCATTCTTTATGGAGTGATATGCAAACTTCATATTTGTCCTTGTATCACATACATTTCCAAGACCAAGCCTTTGGTAGATTGACAATGGAATTAGACTCACACTGGCTCTAGAATCAATTAGTACCTTCTTGAAAGATATGTCTTTTATAGTGCATGGGATTGTGACCTCTCCAGGATCCTTCTGCTTGCTTGGGATTCTCCTACCTGGTGATATTTCACTACGCTTTTCATTAAAGGCTACCAACCCATCTTCTATTGGTCTCTTTTCAGTGATTACCTCTTTCATGAATATTTTGTACATGGGCATTTGCTCGAGTGCTTCAAAGAAAGGCATATTGTTATCAATCTTTTTGAACACTGTGATGAATTTCTCAAGGTTTGTCTCTCTTGGATCCTTCTTTGTCACTCTCTAAGGGTAGGGTAACTTAATCACAAGTTTAGCCTCTTTTTTATTTTTCTCTTCAATTGGCTTTACTAGTGGTATCACTTCTTCTTTTTCTTTCTTATTTTCCCTCACTTCCATAACTACCTCCATGACATGGTCACCCTTTGTTGCCCTCTCTTCTTCATCTTTAAAACCTTTCTGACTTCTTGTCGTGACAACATTAACATTCTCATGACTTCTAGGATTTTGTACTGTTTCACTTGGGAGGGAACCTTGTGCTCGAGAACCTGTTATTTGTTGTGCTATCTGACCCATCTGAACTTCAATATGTTTGATAGAAGCAACAATGTTCCTATGATTATTTCTTGTTTCTTCTTGGAATTCATAATTTTAAGCTGTCATCTTTTCAAAGGCAAGTTCCCAATTGGCCTTTTTGGGTGCTTGTTGCTGATATTACTGTGGTTGGTTGTGATAATAAATGGGACCCTGCTTTTGAACATTCCCTTGCTGATCTTTCCAGGAAAATTTTGGATGATTCTTCCAGCCTGGATTATAAGTGTTAGAATAAAGGGTTGTTCTTCTTTAGAAATTTTATCTCTTCCATTTGATGCGTGGTTGCAACACATTATATAGTTAAATGAGGCCCGCCATAAATTTTCATAACCGACATCTTGGACCGGTTGAATTTGAGCTATCTGTTGCGTACCAACATTCATTTCTTTAAGTTTCTTTTCAACTTTTGCAGCAATTGTGTCTTTTATCCTTATTTTATTGGTTTCAAGATTCAGATCAATAACTCTTTCAGATTTACTTGAACACCTATCATATAACTCCACATGCTCATTTGTAGCTATTGCCTCAATGATCTTTTTAATACTTGTGTGTCACACCCCAAATTTTACCCCAAGATTTCATAATCATTTTCCCCCTAGACATCATTCATGCATAGCTAACCTCAAAGAGCTCAAAGGATCGATCAGTCAAATATTTGGATTGATCACCAATAAATCAAGTTGATCATTTCCATAGTATTGCAAATCAACAAAAGCAAGGGCGGTTTCGAACACTTTTTCGACAAAAAGGAGTGAAAGATGCCCACATTTGATAGCTCAAATAAGCAAACTTGGGCATCTAACAGGGGTCAATTTTTTTTGGCTTCCCTTCTTTTCTAGAACGGGTATCTATCTCAAGTAGATATGGGGTGGTTCTTTTGTGAATTTGTGGTACCCCTATAATGCTACTCGATGTTGGATTGGCTCTCGGTGTTAACTATGAACTTACGGTGTCCTTCCGATGTTGACCTTGTAATCACCCTGACACTGGCAGAGAGTAAGGGGGTAGCCAGTGCGCACAGTGAATTACAAGGCTTGGGCCCGTCCTTCATGGAAATTACCTTCATACCTCAGTGTAACCCTAAATCGGGATTTGTAAATCCTTTCTTTCATTATTCTGTGGATTTCTAAAGAAAGTTAAAGACCTTGACAATAAGGAATTGAGGGGGAAATGATGATTGAACGAGTCGACTATGATAGATCTTCGCGCTTACTTTAAAACTCTCTCAATTTCGAGATCTGAAGGAGCTGTGAGCAATGATATTGGAAAACGGACATGAAGCACATAAATTATTGAAATCAAAGGCTAAATGTGTTTCTGATTCGGTAGCCTAAGGAGGCTACAATTCAGTAAAGCAGAAATTGGATCTGAATATGAGGAAATCGTAGGAATCAAAAGTTGATTCCCACATACGACACCACTATTCTATTTCAAATCTAGAAATGAATAATTGATGATCTTGAACGGTGGCTCTGATCTCCGTTACAACGGTGGGAGATGGACCAACATGGTTAACACTCAAATGCCCAAGTGACTTCAAGATTCAAGATGGATATAGTGTGTCGCGATTGGAAAATTTAGAGAGTCACCGTCATCCTTTATTTGTTCATAAGGAACAGGGAAATAATGATAAAACCTAATATTAAGGATGAGACCTAGGGTTCAGAAGTCAGCTAAGTAAGAGGAAGATATTAGGAACCCCTCACTTCCATTGTACCTAATGGGATCCTCCTCTAAATCTAGGGATAGTGTGCTTGTCTAAGGGAAGTTTGCTTATGCTATTTATTATTGCTTAATTTTTTTATTTACACGGGAATATGTTGCTAAGGGAAAAATATTAAAAACGGGACAAAGAAAATGTATTTTTGGTTATTATACTCGCTAGAGCGCTACGACTCTATGCCTACGTACCCTCATGTTTGATAAAGGATCAGAGCACCGTAGCTCTTCTAAAAAATGTTTGTTTGTTTTATTGATTTTAGATCTTAAAAAGTTCTCCACACATCGGGGTGAAGAGATGTTTAATTTGAAAAATGCCTCGATGCACAAGGGCATCAGACTTATAGTTTGAGTGTGTGAAATTGATTTTAATGACTTGTTAATTGCAAAGAACTTATGGTTAATTTAATTTAAAAATTAGATTAAATGTCATATGTACATAATTATTTTTTAAAATTGAGAAAATATTAAACAGAGCCAATTAGTAAAAGAAAGATTAATATTTTTTTTTCTGAATTACTTGAACCCTAATTCTTAATTATCTTAATTAGGCTATTTGAAATCCTAACCGTAACCCTAATATTGGTCATTAATCCTAATATTATCCTAATAAAAACCCTAATTAAATATATTATGTTTTTGTATTTTTTTTCATTTTTTATTGATCATAATAAGATAAAAACTTTAATTAATAATTTTTTAGTTATTTTTAATTAGCTTAATTGAAATCAATTACTAATATTAACCCCTAATGATAATTAACCTAATAATAATTTTATTAAGAAAACAAAAATAAAGAAATGAAATAAATAAAACGCAAGGGGTGTAAAATGAACTACACTAGTAATTGGTTGTTCACTGGGGTGTGTGAATAACAAAGGATCTAGGCCCAATAAGTTGTTGGAGCCTAGCTAATAAAAGGGTTCACAGAGGGAGAGAGTCAACAAATGACTCTCTCTAAACCTCTTTATCAAGATCAAATGACCCTTACTACATGAGATCACGACCCTTGATCATGATTAGTGGTCAATGTATGCTAAATGTATAGTTATGATGCCAAGTCAACGAGGGTGTACCATGTGCAAGTGTGTATGCTGATTGCGTTGAGTCAACAAGTTGATTAGTTGGAAGGAGGCCGCGCAGGCATGAGGTGGAATGCAACTGAGGAGGCACTTAAGCGAAAGTCCTCATAATTTCTTCATTTTTCATTTCCAACCTCTCTCTTCATCTCTCTCTCTCTCTATCTATCTATCTCTCTCTCTCTTTTCCCTTCTTTCTTTCCCCGACCACCCTTTTCCCCAACAACCACCCTAAAGACCACCGTTATCCCCAGTTTCTGGTTGAAGTTCAACCGTAAACTTCAACCCAAACCCAAAACACGATGAATGTTCTTCATGAACATTCATCCCCAAACCCATATCTTTAACATTCATGAACCATCGTATGTATTTAACATGGACCCTAACCTCCAAATCCAGAAATGATGAACCCTCACATGGGTTCAACATGAACCTTAACCTCCAAAAACAAGAAACAATGAACCTTAACCCTAACCCTAACCTAAACCTAGAAATACCCTAAACCTTCCCAGATCAAAATCAAACTACCTTCGAACCTTAAATCAGAACCTTCTCAATCTTAATTCCACGTCCAAACAAAGAATCAATCATCAAAAATCCTGAAACCCTAAACCCCTCTTAATCCCAAACCCTAACCCTAATCATCAAACAAACACAACAACAACAACATTATAAAAGAGGTAACAAACCCAACATTGTCTATGCCTTAATATCTTTTCACCCAAATGAATATAAGAATCCAAACCCAGCATTGTTCAGTAATGCATTTATTTTTCTTCATTGTGCCTGCTAGACCCTTCAAATAGCTAACCACTATATTAACTATATCTGAGTCATCAATGATGTAAAGTAACATATCATTTGCATGCAAGACTAATCTTGGTATGAAAATGGTTAGTTTTTGCGTGCCTAAAGAAAATACTGATTTAGTAGTCTGGTTGCAGGATGATAGCTTAAAAGATTATGTTGACATTCTAAAGGCCTGAAAGCCAACAAAATAACTGTAATGGGCTATATATATCAGTGGTATTTATTTCGCCTTTTCTGTTTGTGATCCTATTATTACCCTTTATTCCTCAATGTGAAAATTAGATTTTGTTTGGACTATCATTCTTTTCTGCTATGTTGGTGAGGAGGAGAAACTTTTCTGAGCTTGAAGATTTTTTTTTACACAAATGTTTTATATTCTTAGTTTAATAATAATTCTTACAGAAAATACCATTTCATTTCACTTTGTACACTGTTTTCAAGACTGAAAGAGAAGGTTTAAAGGGAGGGTTGTAGATGAAAAAATAGATAATTTGTTTCTCAAATTTTGAGAACAATAAAAAATTTGAACTATCTTTTTAATTGATGATACACATGAGATATAGGAAACACATTATAGATATTAGGGGTAGACAAAAAAAAATCCAACCCAGACTGATTTAATCAATGAATAAAAAAAGAAACGGATGATAAAAAACGAATCGATATAACTGTGGTTCACATTTTTTGGTTTTCAGTGTGTTACTACAGAATCTGATTTTGATAATGAATCTAAAACATAACCGAATCCGACTGATTTTTTAGTATGTTTGATAGCTCTTTAGTTTTTATTTACAAATTTAACTTTAATGTAAAAATAAAATGTCTCGATACTCAAAATTTTAATTGTGCCTAGCCTATGCATGATTGACGAAACACGTTATTAATTAATACTCTTCCTTTTGACAGAGTAAGTATCATATGCTCGGAAGAAATGAAATGACAATTCATTATTTTATTAAATTAATACTTCGCAAAAAAATACATTTTCTTTTCTCTACGCTTACTACTTCTGCTTTTCCACTTTCTTCACATATCATCAAACAATTTTTGTTTAGACAAAATCAAATTGAACATGAGTTCTCTGAAGCATATTTCATCTTACTAATTTCTGATTAACAATGTTATTGTTATTTTCTTAAAACAAGAGATAAATGAACTTTTCTTTCTCATTTGACTTTACTTGCAATAAGGTATATTGTTCATCATCTCATATCTATATAATATGTATCACATCCTCACTACACCATTATCACTCTTCTAGATCTAATTCACCACCAAGAGAGACACAAGGAAGATGAACGTTAAGTGTGTTATATGCCAAAGCTCCATGTATTACAATTGATAACAGATAGTAGAAAAGGGCCATTAGGCCTGGAACTGTATTGAATTATGAATCACGCATTGTTATAAAAAGGAAAGTCCTATACTATATACAAAAAAAGGTATTGGGCTAAAAACCACTAAGTCGAATATTAGACCGCAAAACCCAAATAAGAAAAGCTAATATTTTATGATATTGAACTTTTGATTGACAAGATGTAAGGATGACTGATTTACACTAAGTTAAATTAAAAAATTTATTGAAATGTCTCGTCACTTAAAATCGGGTCATTTTAAATTTAATTAGCTTTTCTTATTTGGGCTATGTTGTCTAATATCGAGCTTAATGGTTTTTACTTGTTATGGTCCAATATTTTTTTTATATAGTATAGGACTTTCCTTTTTGTAACAATGTGTGATTCATAATTCAATACAGTTCTAGGACAAATGACCATTTTTTTGTTATCAGTTATCAATTATAATAATATGGTATCAGGAGACTACACACTTTCTTTCACCTTTTCCCCTTTTCATCGTCATCTTCTACCCTCGCACAAAACAAAGATTCATCGTCTTCATCCCTACTTTCCATGGCTTTGGACGATGAATCAAACGGAAATTGAGAGTCAGAATTGCACACGAGAAGAATAAAATAAAATAAAAATAAAAAGATCAGACGTATACAGGTTGGCAGATGGGAGAAATTTGAAAAATTTTAAATTTAAGTTGTAACGTGAAAATCACTTCGCAATGTTAAATTAAAAAATAAAAAAAAATGTTTAGGAGAGAAAATTGTGAAGTAAAAATCACGTGGCAAAATTGTGAAGTGAAAATCACGTGGCAAAGTTGTGAAGGAAATTTGAGAAAGAAGCTGAATTTGAGCTGCGTGTGATAGAATTTTTTTGGAAATATATAGAGCAATCAGCGACGTGATTTTCACTTCACAACTTTGTCACTTGATTTTCACTTCACAACTTTGTCACGTGATTTTCACTTCACAACTTTGCCACTTGATTTTCATTTCACAACTTTGCCACGTGATTTTCACTTTATAACTTTGTCACGTAATATAAAAAAGTCAGGGAGGCACAGATTGGTAGATGAGGGGAAATTTCAACATTTCAAAATTTTAGTTGTGACGTGAAAATCACTTCACAACGTTAAATTCAAAAAAAAAACTTTTAGGAGGGAAAGTTGTGAAGTCAAAATCACATGGTTGTTTGAGCTATATATTTGCAGATTTTTTCTATGTTTAGATTAAGCTTCTTTCTCAAATTCCCCCTTTCAAATTTTCCTCCTCCACCGATTTTCCTCTTCCAACATTTTTCCTCCTCCAACATTTTTCCTCTTCTTTCTCAAATTTCAACTTTCAATTTTTATCTTCAAATTAAAAGGTATTTCAAGAAAGCCCAAATTTTTCATTTTCATTTTCATAACATATTATTCTATTTATATATTATTTTTAATAGTTTTTTATTTTAAAAATAAAATCATTTTGTAAAGTGATATTCACTTCACAATTTTACCAGATGAAAATCACGTCGCAACTCATTGTAACCTTTTCTGCCTTCACTGCTACTACTGAATCACATCATATATAGTGAGAGCACACTATTTCGACGTGATTTTCACGTGGCAAAGTTGCGACGTGATTTTCGTGACGCAACAGAGTTGCCACACGAGTTTCTGCCGTGTGAAAATTCACATTGCTAAAAACGTGTTATGAAGTGATTTTTCACGTTGTAACATGAATATCACGTGATTTTAGACAGTTTTAATAACAACGTAATATAAATAGAAAATTATTATTATTTTATAATAAATGATTTGATGAATATTTTTAACTATTCATTCATATAAAGCTTTTTTTTAACGTGGTTTAGGTAAATAATAAACAATTCTTGCATCCGAAAGTTTTGACTGGATTAATGAAGTTATATATTGAAGCTTTGCCCAATATGTACTTATATAAAAGTCATATATAAAAAGAATTTCTTAATGCATTCTAAAGAATATTATTGTATTTTTTAAAAAAATCAAAAATATTTTTAAATTTTAGAGAGGTATTTTCGGGCATATTCCAAACATGCTCACTGCTAATCTGCTGAGCTAAAAAAAATTAACTTTATATATTAGCCTCTTTAATTTCATTATAAAAGTCACAAAATCAAATTCTTTATGATTTGATTTTTTGATATTCTGGATAAAAATATTGTAGAAATATGAAACTGTTCCAGAATATGGATTAAGTTATTCCTTAATTTATTTAGAATACAAATTTATCCCACAAATATTCAATAACTCTATATAAAATATGGATTAAAATATTTTGACGGTTAAGTCATTTTATAGTATGTTGATAAATATGTATTAAATCATGAAATATATTGGGTTAAGAACGAGAACAATGATATCGTAATAAATATGTATTCCGACGGTTAAGTCATTTTATACAAAGCATATTAGTGGAAAAAAAAACAATGTGCATAAAATGAATATTTAAAGAAATTATCCTAGTTAAGGTGTTTAGGCTTATTAGAATATTTTTCCGTAATTCAATTTGACTCTATAATATCATCCCAATTAATTCAATCATTCAATCTATAACTATTTATAAAGAGGATACATGATTTTGGTATCTATTTTCTATTCTATAATTATTCTTCATTAAGATTCTTATTTCACAATTAATATATAAAATCCACTTTACCACACAATAATCCTATGAAAGTTATATGGAAGATATTGCCAAAGTGCATGAATACTGTTCAACTGTGATTTGTCCTACATTTTTATTTTTTAATTTTAACTTTCAAATGAATAACCTTATCACACTTAACTTTGTAGTATTTGTAAACCCATTATCACAAAGACTATCATTTTACTTTTTTTTTTCTATTTCTAAACATACTAGTCTATAAGGAGTCGGGAAATAACATCAAATAAAGATAAAAAATCAGTTCCCAAATTTTACATTTTCATCTTCCCTTCCTATCTTTTTGGCATCTTCACATTAATGTATTTTCACATCAATGACCATCGAAGTAATTAATTGATTTTTTTTTCAAAATAACCATTTTATTCAAAAAAAAATCGAAAAATAATCAATTTTTCGAAAAAAAAATTCAAAATAACCAAATTTGATAGATGATGCGCCAGATGAATTGCGCACCCCCATATCACTAAGAGGAGACGCCAATAGCATTGGCGCACATGCATTGGGCCTCACGAGGAGGCCCCAATACTAGTGGCGCCTGCATTGGGCCTCATGAGGAGGCGTCAATGCTAGTGGCGCCTTAGTGTCTTTTGCATGGTGGGTGTATGCGCCAATTCATTTGGCGCATACACCCCCTCCTATTCTTTTTTAATTTTTTTTAATATTTTTTTAATTTTTTTAGTTTTTTAATTTTTTTTAATTTTTTAATTTTTAATATTTAATATTTATTATTTAATACATAAGAAATAACAATGAAAAAAATAAATTCATTAAATATATAATAATTGGTTACATTGGACTGACAATAAACTAATGACCTGCCCGATTATAACGTCCACCGATTCCACATTCCGGTGCGTTAGTTTGTCTCCGAGGTCTCCCACGATTTTCTTGAGGCGTTTGTGGTCTTTGAGTGCTGATCTGATCGAGCGATGACTGGTTGGAAGGTACGGCGGAAGTTCCAGCGGTATAAAGATTAATAAACTTTTCTATTTAATTTGGTTTAATTTTGTTTTTAATTTGACATGTTCTAATTTTTTGAGTGTGAACATTTGAATTTTATTTTAGATCTCCTTTGTTGTTTATATACTTTTGCGGTGTTAAAGAAGTTATGAAGAAATTAAATGATGAACAAAATTTTTATTAGAAGACACCAAAATCAACTACATTTTAACGTGGAAAATAAAAGAGACATACAAGAGAAATTATTCAATATTATGTAAGATAAAACCTTTTCATACAAAAATATAATACATTAAAGTATTATGAATGGAAAGGTATTTATCTCTTAAATTTAGTAAGATTTAAGGAAAAAAATTGATGTACTGTTTTTTGACATTATTTGACATTGATAAATTGTGTATTTAATTCTATTCATAGTTTATTTGTATTTCTTTTAAAAATGATACAATGATTAAACATGTAAAAATATCTATTATTTTTTATTTTAGATTGTTTATCACAAATTTTATTAAATATATAATTTAAATTAAAATCAATATTAAATAAAACATATATGTTTATATTTTTATATGTGTATATATTAAAAAAAGTAGATAAACAGACATGAGTGTGTCCGTTTGGAAGCTAGTCAATAAAAAGATAAATGAAGATACATTATCTAGTCATAAATTTTCCACTTTATCAAAAGTGAAATCAAAATCAAAATTAAAAAAATAATCAAGAAATTGATGAAATCTAAAACCAACATTATAGAATCAAAAACCACTTCGGATTGAAAGCACTGGAGGGTGTGACTGGGAGGTCGGGTAGAGCTACATAAGTCAAACAGTTTTCTTCAATTTAGGATTTGAAGGAAATATATTTGACTAAATTTACCGACATTTATTTTGTTTTTTACTTTTACTAGAATATGAAGAAAAAAGAATTTGTTTATAAAATAACGTAAAAAATATAAAAACTACTTTTTAATTTTCATCTTATTGCTTAGGTGAATGGAGGGAAATAACTTTTCTAGTGTTTTACAAAAGAAAAGAGAAAAAAAAACACACACAAAAGGAAAAGTTAAAATACTAAAACACCAAAAGATTAATTTTCAACGGATTATATCCATGTAACCTATAAGTTATTTTTAGTATATGATATAATAAATTTCTATAAATATGTCACATACACACACAAAAGATTAATCAACTATCACTAAAATGTCGGTTGTATATGACACATTTTTTTAGTGATTTATTGTGAAGAATTCTTAATATACAAAATCTTAAATTTATATAATCATGGATTAAATATCAACACTTTAAATATAAAATAAAATTAAGTTATTTAAATATTTATTAAATCCATTTAATATATTTATTAAATATTTGAAATTTTAAATAAATAATTTAAAACAAAACAGAAAATTAAAATTAATATCCTTTGTTGTAAAAAGATTGAACAGTAATTAAAGAGTACTTTTCCAAATGATGTTAAGGCTTGTTTGTTATAAAAAAATTATTAAAAAAAAGATTTTAAAAGATTTCAGTTTTTCTAAATATTTTTTTAAAGTATGAAATTGAAAGTTTGTTAAATTTAATATCTTTTGCGATGAGTTATTAGTTTGATACTAATATTAAAAAAGATCAATGAGAAGTTTGTTTTAACAATTGTGGCCTTATTTGGGTAGCTATATAGTTCAGACTCCAAAACCTTTCCAAGCTTTACTCCGATTTTACACCTCATCTGTTTAGATCTGATTTTTCAGAGATATTCCCAAAATTGTGACCTAACTAAAGTCTAAGTCTTTGTAATTGCAGGATTCCATAGTCTTTGTAATTGCAGGATTGTCCGTGGAGATGTGTTTGAGCCCCAATTCTAATTCCACAACTTTTATACCTACTAGGTCACACCAAATTCCAGTTAGACCAAACTATAGGGATAGTTTATGAATAAGCTTTTGAGATAGGAACTTTCCAAGAACAAATATTTTAGTTCTTTATACGCTTCTTGCACATCCTCATCGTCCCAGACGCAAAAACCCGGGTCTTCAGCAGAATCTTGATTAGGAATGTTGGTATCTATGAACTGATGAGCACTTTTTTGTTGATAGTCTTGCTTGTTGATTTTTTCTCCTGTTGATATATTTGATGTAACATGCAGAACCGAAGAAGACAAATCAATGACTAGATCCCTGTAGGAGCTAAACCTTTTACCATTGTCCAACAGTCTTTTGTCGTTCATGAAGTCTGAATGCAGCACACCGAAAAAATAAGCAAAATCGAAAAGGAACCGAGTAAAACACCTGATAACGATCTAAAAACACAAACTTTGCAAAACTGGGTGTTCATAAGGGAATGATCAACCACTAGAGACAAATATAGGAACCAGAAACACCAAGTTGACAGAGAAAGAAAAGATGGCGGAATTCTTGCAAATCACAAAAAAAATCAAGAAAAAACTCGGGAGTAACCTGAAACAAAAAGAACACTCACTCTAAATTACAGAAATATAGAGGAGGAAATGAGAAATCAGCTTAAGAGAGATAACAGAAGTCGAGGACACGGAAGTACAAAACAAGAAAAGAGATTCCACGATAGAAAATCAAATAAACTTTTCATAGTCAAAATTATTGACTTTATTCTTGATTTGCATATTTCTTATATCCCATTGAAATTGCTCTATTCTAAGTTTTGTGCATGAGAGTTTGACACTAGTCACTTATTTTACAAATAACAATAGAAAAAACTAAAATTAAGTTTAGTGTTCTATAGATATATTGAAATACACAATTAACTTTATTATGATGAATTTTTATTATATAAATCTTAAATTTATATAATTCTGAATTAAAAACTAACTTTTTAAATTTTGTGAAATTTAATCGATAAGAGATAGATTTTTTTATGGATTTTCCGTGCAAATAAAGGAAAATGAACAAAATGATTTAAAATTTTATTAAAATTAATTTTATAAATAAGAAAAAATAAGTAGATCAAAATAATATTTTAAAAAATTAAAATATAAATAGACATTAATTTTCATGTATTGGCAGTAAGTTTATCAATGTTTGTTAAAGGAAAAGTAAAGCATTAATTATATGAGTGTCACAATTTATCGATAAATAGTGTAAAATATCTTGTATCAATTAAACTTATTTAAATATATTTATTAAATATTTTAATTTTAAATAAATAATTTTAAAACAAAAACAAAAGGATAAAATTTTAAGAGGTTTTAAAAAAAATCAAATGAGAAGCTAGTTAGAACAACTTCTCATAAAGAAATTAAAGTTGCGATGACTCATTCATAATAAAATTTTAAATAATAATTAAAACAAACAGATTGAATTTTGAAAGTTGTTTTAAATATTAATGGTGTATCTCTAAATATCGGTACGATCAAATAAAATCTAATTATCGAATAAGATTTTATATTTAAAGTTGTGTTATATATTAGACATCTATCCATGAAACAATAAGTCTTATACTTATTCCTCATTTAGCTAGACATCTATCCTTGTGTCTTTGGGAACTTGAAATTCAAGTTAGTGAAGGCTATTTGACAAGTGCATTAAATGTGGAAAAAAAGAAGAACAAACTGCATAAAATGAAATTTTAAGGAAATTTTAATAGTGAAGACATTTAGGGAATTTTTTATTTAAATAACTCTAATTTAAAATAAATAAATTCAAAATAACCTATTTTTCAGATTAATTATCAAATTACTCCACTTTTAAAAGGAGACGTCAGATGAATTGACGTCTGCTCTTAAATTTAGAGAGGAGACGCCAATTGGATTGGTTAGTGCACCTAGTGCTGTCAATCTAATTGGCGCGTGTGTGTTAATTTTTAAAGGAGACGCCAATTGGTGTCAAACCTATGTGTTTCGTATTTTTTTTTACATTTTAGATAAAGTTGAAATCAAAACAATTCATATTAATATTAATACGTGTTTACACAAAAAGACTAATGTCGATGACCGGGATCACTTAACCGATCTCCGGTCCCACATCCCCTAGCTACCATAACTCGTGGCCCTAACCCACATTGATGATTCATCCCAGGTGTTTGAGTATCTGAGGGCCCAGGAACATCACCACCAACTGCAGGAGATTGCCTGAGATATTTAGACAAATCAGCGTAGTCTTGTGTATGCATTGAAGGGCTACCGCCATAGCTGAGTTCATGACCCATGTCAGAGTAGTTGGGTTGTGTATGAGTTGTTGGAGGACGACCAAGATGATTGAAGGGAGACATTGGTGTGAATGACACGTCGAGGAAAGGTTGAAATGATTGTTGTGGTGTTTGGTAGCCATATGATTGTTGAAGGTTTTGGTTTTGTGATGTTTGAGCTTCTTGGTTATAGTAGGAGGAGGGACGGTTGATGTTAAATGATCGCTGAGTGTTTTGGCTAAGACGGCTATGATAGGGTGATGTGTTGGGTGCATAGTGATGTTGGGTGTCTTGATGATGATCTACTTGTTGGTGGTGGTACGAGGTATGCTCTTAGTATTGTGGTTGGGTGTTTGGCATGTTAGGGTTGTAGGTTTGTGTGTTTGTGGATCGGAAATTTTGGTGGATAGGGGGTTGTGAGTAACCGGTTTGACAATGTTGTCAAGGGTTAGATATTGAACCTTCTGGTGTGTAAGTTTCCTAGTGTGGGTCGTATAGGTATATATCCTCGGCGATGAACTCAAATCCAACCGATCTGTACTAAACCATATAATTACGACTTGGTTTTTCTTCGGTTGGCATCACAACGTTAGTTAAGACATGGTCTTGTCGGTGCTTCCATTTTCGACACACAGATCTGGCGAAGCTTTACCTTGGGTTAAAGTTCCATTGGTCGTTAACTTTGCGTAAATGCCATTCTTCAAGGTTTGTCGGGGGATATGGGATGTGTTGAAGCATATCGAACTGCAATTTAACACGATCACTATTGTGCATATCCACAGTGGTGAATCTTATGATTGGTGTGCATGCAGTCCAAACAGTTACGTCTTGTTCATTGATTTCATGGTCATGATTCAAATTTAGATATGAACGCCAAATGAATTGAAATGTGAACATATATTAGATTATAAATTTGTTAGAAGAAATTAACAAATTATTACGAAATAATTAGTTTAATGGCAATACATTTGTCGGTCGAAGGTGATCCAAGAGATTGCGATACTGGGTAATACATTGTCTAGGACATCTGTTATAACTCATACCACGTGCCGACCATCTGCACCATAAAAGTAAAAATATTATTTAGAGATAATAATCGCTAAAGTAAGTAAATATAGTCCATTTTTAAAAACTTACTTTTGTGCGTACGGAAATGTGAATGGTTGTTGTTGACGGGCACTAGGGATGGTAGTCTGGACCAACCCCATGCTAGGAGCAAAACGTCACATCCAGAAAATGTAGATGTGTCTTTGTGTGCATTTTTACACAAAGAGCTATAAAGATAAGCCAAACAAGCAGACCCTCAATTATAACTTCTTATTCTATCTACATGTCTTAGTAAAGGTAAATACATAACATGCATACTAGAACCACTACCTTCGGGAAATAAAAATAAACCAATTAAAAGCATAATATAACACCTAGTTTTTATTATTCGAGCATCTTCGGTAGAATTCTCATCTAACTATAAGATGTTGTGATATGCCTTAAGGCGTGAAAGGAGTATACCTTGATCTCTCGAGTTATCATCTAACAAGTTAGCATTCAAGAGGTCCATGCAAATTGAATTCGCATAGTTGGTTTTACTATTTACCGCCTTACCTTCTATAGGTAGTCCCAATAACATATAGACATCTTTTAACGTCACGGTACACTCACCGGTTCAAAACCAGAATGTGTGTGTCTCGGGACGCCATCTTTCACATAATGCAAGAATAAATTTAGTATCAATCGACCAAGACATTATTTTGCTTACATGTCCAAAATCAGCGAGTTTGACATAAGGTTGAATAATCACATCCATGTGAACAAATTCGTGGACACGAGTTCGAAACCTAGAAACATCCTAAAAAATAAAAAATAAAATAAGTTACTTTATAAAAAATAAACAACAAAATAAGTTACTTTAAAAAAAAACAAATTAAGTTACTTTAGAAAAATAATACAAGAGTTAAATGCTTACATAAGTTGTTATGTTTTCAATTGTGCCTCTATACGATTCACCCATAGTGAGCAGAGACATCTTGTCGTTGTAAATATATGAAAGAATGGTTGTTGCAGTTGAAAGAGTGGTTGTTGCAGAGGAAGAAGTCATTGTTGGTGATGAAGAAGTGAAACTTGTATGAATATTTATAATGAGAGACATGCAAAGACGTGCAAAAGTTTGGATGCATGGATAATTGGGCTTGATGTAGGCGTCAATTGGTTTGGCTTACACATGCAATCTTACAATGCAAGCGCCATATGGATTGTCGCCTCCTAGGCTTGCATGCATGCATGGTCTTCACATAGGGTGCAGGCTGCATGGTTATCTACATGCAGAATTTCGAGGTCTTTAAGGTGCCACATGGACTGGCGTCCATGTACTAATATTACATGCAGACGCCAATAGGACTGACGCCAGGGTTTGCATGCATGCCATGTCACATGGATATTTAAGTGTCTTACCATTTCATCCTACAATCAACATAAATTCATCTGCACCAAAAATTTACTTTCCACCTGCACCCAAATATTACAATGTCATCTGCATCCAAATATATTATCAATGCTCACTACAACGGTGAGACATATAAGTTTGATGTATACGAGTTTTCTTTTTGAAACACCGATACTATCCGCTTTACGATCAAGAGAAATTCAAATTTGTTGCATTTGAAAAAACGAATTGAATCTTGCATAGGATCTGGTCTTGCGTCACAAATCACGTATCAAAATCCAATTTATTTCAAGAATAGTCAATGTAAATTTGACCCGCTAAAGGTACGGGACGATGAAGATGTTGAATATATGTTTGTTAGTCACGGAAATTCTGGTTGCAACTCTATTGAGTTATATATTACTCTTCAACCAAGTATACAGTCTCAGCAATCTCAGATAACTAATAAAGTTGAATCTGATGAATTTGATTCAGAAAACTCAGATGAAGCCAACCTAGAAGTAGAAGCAGAAGTCAACGTCATTGATGAAGAAGAAGAGAGACCGAGACACAGGTCGATCATATGTTGAATAACAACATTGAAGATGACGATCATCCAACGCCATTACCTCCAAGTTATGTATATAATCCTCGTTAACATATGACAAACATGGATTTGCATGACGATAAAATATCCAACAGTGTTTTTATAACCTGTATCCACGATCAAAGGGTGAGTTAAAAGTGGGAGACATGTTCCGCACTAAAGAGGAATATGTGCGAGCTATCAAAAAATTTCACGTGAATAACTCTGTTAATTTCACCGTGAAACACACTGATTTAAGAAGGTATGTCATCGAATGTCATAACATCCTTTGCAAGTTTCGGTTGGCTGCGTCTCACAAGAAGAGTAGCGACGCTTGGGAGATAACTTCTATAGACCCACCTCACAGTTGCATTGTAACTAATGTTGTACAAGATCACCGTAAATTAAGTGTTGCATTGATATGTCAAAACATTTTGCCGCTTGTTAACAAAGACCCATCAGGGAAGGTGAGTATAATAATATCTAATATCAGAACAAGATATAATTATACTCCATCTTACAAGAAAGCATGGATTTCAAGGACAAAGGTTGTTGAACATGTATTCAGCAACTGAGAGGATTCATACAAAGAATTGTCATGGTTTTTATGGGCACTTAAAACATACGCACCAGGAACTATTGTAATTATGGAGAGACTGCCAGCATTTACGCCAGACGGAACTTGTGTTATTGGAAATAGAATCTTTCACCACCTCTTTTGGGCGTTTGAACCATGCATCAGAGGTTTTACATTCTGCAAACCTATTATTCAAATTGATGGAACATGGTTATACGGAAAATGGAAGGGTACTTTGCTTATGGATGTTGCACAAGATGACAACAATAATGTCTTTCCCATTGCCTTTGCTCTGGTTGAAGGTGAAACCGTTGGTGGTTGAGATTTCTTCCTTCGACATCTCAGAACACATGTCGCTCCACAAGCCAATCTTTGTTTGGTTTCAGATAGACATGTTGCCATTGAGAGTGCTTACAATAACCATGATAACGGATGACATGATCCTCCTTCTATCCATGTCTATTGCATTAGACAAATTGCACAAAACTTCATGCGTGCAATCAAAGACATAAACTTTCGCAAAAAAGTGGTGAATGCAGGGTATGCTCTAACTCAACCATCATTTCAACATTGTCGTGATGAAATTAGATTGTCTAATGTAGATGCAGGAAGATAGGTGGATAACATATCAGTAGAGTAGTGGACAATGGCATTTGATAGAGGTTGTCGATTGGGCCACATGACAATAAACCTCGTGGAATGCATGAACGGCGTATTCAAAGGCATTGGAAATCTACCAATAACCGCTTTGGTCAGAACAACCTATATTAGGTTGGCATCTAGATTCGCAACCAGAGGTGAAAGATGGTGTGCAGTGTTAGTGTCAGATCAAATATTCAGTGAATGTTGTATGAAAGTGATGAAAGAGGAAAGTATCAAAGCTAGAACACACGCAGTTACAGTCTTTGACCGTCGTAGGCAAAATTTCAGTGTACAGGAAACAATGGATCTCAATAAGGGGATGCCAAATTTATCCTATGCTATCAAACTAAACAGAAGTTGGTGCGACTGTGGAAAGTTCTAGACCTTCAGTATTCCTTGCTCCCATGCCATTGTGGCATGCGTGCATACTCGCCAAGATGCTTATATCCATCTATCTGATGTTCACAAGGCCATTATCGTTATGAATGTGTATAAAAAAGCTTCTCAGTACTACCAATAGGGGAATACTAGCCTCCATATGAAGGTGACATAGTTTGGCACAACAATGAGATGCGAAGAAAGAAAAAAGGACGGCCAAACAATACGCGTATTAGAACAGAAATGGATACGACTGATAAAATGATAAGATTATGTAGTATATGTCATCAACCCGGACACAATAAGAACAAATGTCCCAATCTAGGAGCAACATCTGCATCATAATTTAGTAGCTCCTTTCAATTTTTGTAACCTTGATTTTTTATATATCATTATCTTTTTGTTACAACAAGGTTAATAACTAACATCACTACAACATAAGAAAACTTAAAACAGAACATTTTTAACTGATTATAATAATCAAACTTATGTCATCTCGTCTAAACATCATTTCCCTAGCATCCTTATCAGTTTTTACTTGGATCCAACCAAATATATTATCGAGTCTCTCAATACTTCTTATTTTTTCTCCTTCTGATATTTTTCCATCTAACCAACGAACCAACTCCCTCTTCAGTTGATCGCAACTACAAATGTTCCAGAAGAGCATCAACATCGGAGGCTTGTCTCTCGAATAAATCACTTTTCCATAGCGGCGACGAACACCAAACATGTTTGCAATATGACAAAATGAGATGTGGAAAAATGAATCAGACAACACCTCTATTTATGAAAAAAAATTGTACATTACACTGAAGCGCCAAACCAATTGGCGCCTCCTCTCAATTAGTGTACCTGGGCACCAATTGGATTGGAAGCACCATATGCCGTAGCCAATCCAATTGGCGCCCCCTCTTAAAAATTAAGGATAAACGTCAATTGGTCTGACGCCCATGCCTTAAGTATTTTTTTTTTTGAAATTGGGGTAGATTGAGATTTTTTTTTAAAATTGAATTATTTTAGAATTTTTTTTTTAAATATGGGATATTTGAGTAAAAAATTTACATTTAGGCCCATTCGAATATTTTTCTACCCTTGATCTCTTGTCATTCTCGTTGAAGTGAGCTTGCAAAGCGATCTCCGCCTTTGCCTTATCGAATATTATATCCTCCATCCTTTTCTCATGATTCTCAAGAGAGCTTTCCAGCTCCTCTTTGCTCATCATCATAAGATCCTCCGATTCCTCAATCTCCACAACTATATTGTTAAATATTAGTGTTAAAGAACACAACATTTTCACGACAATATACTGCTTCGTAACAGTTTCTCCGCATGCCCTTACTTGATTCACAACCGAGTGATTCTCGTGGTGAAGCCATGATTTTCTCTTTTTCTTCCATTTGAATCAGCTCGAGCTGACGCTTATGAGTTTGTAACCTTACCACCTTTGCATTGTCAGCCCCTAGATAGGCCTTCTCTAAGATCTCCCACGTTTGTTTTGACGATTCACAATCACCAACTTTCTCAAAGTTGTCACCATCAATACATTGATAGATCAAAAACAACGCCTTGGAATCTTTCTTCTTCTATCCCTTATGTGATGCTTGTTATGCATTGATTGCACCTGCGACAAGATGAGTAACCCCATTCTTGATCACTTCAAGAACATCTTGGTAGTTCATGCCGTTCATGCCGTCAGTCAGGTCACAATCGTAATGACCGTCCTAGTGTTGGAACGAGCACAACCAGATAAATTCACATGTACCTCTGTTGCAATATATGAAAAACTAAATTAATTTCATTATAGACGCATGTGACGAAAATACCATTACATAAACGATAACACAAACAATTAAAACAACTAGAATACAAGAACTATGCGATTATAACCATCAAAACAATTTTGAACATGTAATGCATCATCCTACGAACGTCTTTGTCGATCTTAATATCCACCCATTCGCGCACTTCTCCATTTTGATTGAACGTGAACACAAGCCATTGTATTATTCTAATCCTTTCACCATTTCAAATTTTTGTTATTTATAATTTCTTTTAAAGTATGAAATAGAAAGTTTGTTACAATTAATATCTTTTGAGATAATTTATTAGTTAGATTCTAAAATTAAAAACGAGTAAAATAAAATAAAATAAATAAGATTGAATATTTAAAGTTGTATTATTAATGATATATCTCCCTAAAATCAAGACTTCACATTTACAGTATCCAACATAAACCCTTGTTCTTCCTTAACAACATCCATGTCCGACAACACCAAACCTTCTTCCTTAGAAGCATCGAACACAAACCCTTCTTCCTTAAATGCATCCATGTCACATAACACCAAACCTTCTTCCTCATTAGCACCCAACACTAACCCTTCGAACACACAACCTCGTAAAAGACTTATCATCAAGCTCAGTTATACTCCTGGTTTATGAAAACGCGATTCAGATTCTTGTGCCACAGATGAAAACAAGAGAAGGAAGATTCAAGATTCTGTAAAACCAACCGTATCCTGTTATTGGGTTGATTCAAATTATCAAACCAAATCAACAGCTTTGTCTCAACCAAAGAATAATGGCAATGTTGTTGAAAACAAGAAGATGATCAAGAACCAAGTTTCCAACACAATACCTTTGTCTCAACCAAAGGATAATGACAATGTTGTTGAAGACAAGAAGATGATCAAGAACCAAGTTTCCAAAATAACACCTTTGTCTCAACCAAAGGATAATGACAATGTTGTTGAAGACAAGAAGATGATCAATAACCAAGTTTCCAAAACAACACCTTTGTCTCAACCAAAGGATAACATGAAGGATTCAACAACAAGAGGTGAAGAATGTGGGTTGAAGAAAGCGATGGAGTGTGTTAAGAGGAGGCAATGTTGGTTGATATTGAAGAGGATGTTGGTAGATAGAGATGGTTGGGATTTGAAAGATCCTCCAAAAATAGCAAAGTCTGATAAGTGTAAGACAAAGGCAATAGGTTTGAAGGAAATAGAGAGAAAAATGAGGTTGTATGCAACAGAGGACGAGTTTGCTAGCGACATGAGGCTTGTGTTCTCTAATGCAATGGTAACGTATCCTCCAAGGAATCATATTTACCAAATTGCAAAAAAGTTTAGTGACACTTTTGAACACAAATGGAAGTCATTGAAGAATATGTGGGAACTTGAGGATACAAAAAGAAGCAACACTCACAAGAGATACTAAAGAGTGCAACATATTGTGTTCTTATAGAAACTGTTCTCAAGTTATAAACTGTTAGCACCAATGTGTTTTAAAATTGTCAATGAATATGTAGTATATATGGTCAATTATTCTTTATTCTTGTGTTTGTAAATTCTGCATAACGAGTAATAAAATATGTGTAGTTTCTGAATCTTTTAAAATTTGATTATTCTGTATCTGTCATGAATGTTAGTTGTTACTATTTTGTTAGTGGATTTGAATGAAGGATGCTTAATTAAATGATAGATTATGACATTACATCTTTTGGTAAATGTTTCATCTCGATGCGATAGCAACTCTAAGCTGCAGCATTCTGTGCTTGTTGTTGAACAATATGTATAATTTTTTAACCATTTACTCAAGTGATAAGTCTTGGTTAACTCATGATGATACGTTAAAATTGAAAATTAACTCTGCAAGGATATCACTTTATTAGTTATGTTTAGTAATATTACTCAACCTCAATAACTCCGGCATAAATTCTTGCGAATGTTTTTAAAGTATATTAATTTTTAACTAGGTTTTAGATTGTTTGCACTTGAGATATAGAGCGGAACTAAAATTGTGCCGTTTAATACACTCTACGGAAACTCGCACATTAAATAAATTAGATAGACTCGACTTAATTATTAAGGAATTGTGAGACGTGTATCTAATTTTAGTTTGTGTTAGTATATAGATAATCAGAGATTATCGTAATCCTTAGCAAAATAATAAATAATTATATTTTTGTTTAAAAGTTAAAAAATTACAATATTAAAATTCAAATTTCTTAAAAGTTTTAACAAATTAATTATCTTTGACAATTTTTTTCCATTTGTGGAACAAGAATGAGAGACGTAGGTCTTGGTGTTGACCATGCTTCTAGCTCTGGTACCAAGTCTAAGATCGGACCGGATCGAACCGAGACGGTCTAACAAACAACGACATTGGGCATACATGTGTAATATTTCATGGATTTGTTTTCTCACCCAACCACAAAATTACACACCCTTGGGCCCAACCCAACTGTTCAACTTGGAATATAACATTATTAAAGTGTGTTCTTCCTCTTATGTGGGACTTTAATGAAATTTTTCAAATTCACCATCGTACACACTAGCTCATACTTGTGCTCATTTATTTCCAAGTTAGTGCGACTAACTTTTTCCAATTCCTTATTAACCTATTAATTTCCAACAATCCCCTCACTTGCAATAGTCGTGGTACTATCGTAGCGGATCAACATAGTTGGCACAAGTTTTTCTAATAAAGGGATGTCAGCTAGGAAACATCTTAACCAACTTGTTTTTTTCACTAACAGACGTTAATGCTATCATCTTAAACTCCATCTTGGATTGACCTAAGATAGACTGTTACTTTGATAACCAAGATACAACTCCTCCAACTATATTGAATATATAGCCACAAATTGCTTTGAAATCATCTGATAAGGTATTTCAATCTACATCATTGTATCCTTCAAGTACAACAAGAAATATCTGATAATGTAAACCGAGATTCATGGTTCTTTTAAGGTACAACATCACTCTCTCAATAGATTACAAATTCTCATTACTCGGTCTACTATATAAACATGCACAACAATTCTACGACATGCAATGTCGTGTCTAGTACAATCAGTAGCATACCTAAGACGACCAATGATACTATCATATTCTGTTTCTGTGACACTATCACAAGTGTTCTTAAACAGTTTGACACTTAGATCATATGGTGTGCAAGAAGGTTTGCAGTCAAAGTAGTTATATTTCTATAAGATCATCTCTACATAATTAGATTGATCCAAATAAATTCCTTTTTCGGATCAAGTGATCTTGATTCGAACAATCATACTCGCTTATCTGAGGTCTTTCATTTCAAAGTTATTGCTTAAAGTTGATTTCACATTACTAATAGACGGTGTTTTATCCAAATATGAGTAGATCATCTACATAGAGACATATGATATTGCAAATGCGATTATCATATTTGTAATAAACGAATTTGGCATTTCATTCACCTTATACCCATTCGATATCATTAAGTTATCAAATTTTTCATGCCACTACACTTAGGAGCTTGTTTTAGACCATACAGAGACTTATCTAACTTACAAATCTTGTCTTCTTGATCATGAATTGCAAACCCTTCTGGCTGGTCCATATAGATTTCTTTTTCTAAGTCACCGTTTAAAAAAGTTTTTTTACATCCATTTGGTGTACTATTAAGTTATAAATAACAACAATTGAAATCAATACCCTAATGGATGTAATTCTAGTGACTGGAGAAAAATTATCAAGGACATCTATATTTTCTCTTTGCCTAAAACCTTTGGCTACAAGGAGAGCCTTGTAGTTATCAATGATTTTATCAGGTTTTAGTTTATTTTTCAAAACCCATTTACAGCCGATTGGTTTGCAACCAAGACACAAGTCTACTAAGTGTCAGGTCCTGCTAGATTCTAGAGAATCCATCTCATCGTTAATAGCTTCTTGAAACAAATATGCATCCAAAGATGACAAGACTTCTTTAAGATTTGTTGGATCTTCTTCTACTGTATAGGATGCATAATCGGACCCATAGTCTTTAGCAACTCTTACTTGTTTACTTCGTCGAAGTTTTGTCTCTACTTTGTCGTTGCTTTCGGTACTTCTTATCACATGAATAGGTTTTGATTTAGTGCCCCCACTATTTCTCTATTTGAAAGCAAATTTGTCTTTGTAGAATTCCATATCAATTAATTTTATGATAACTTTAGCATTTAGGTCATAACACCTATAACCCTTAATATTTGTTGCATACCAAGTGAATACACATTCATATGCTCTACTAGTGAGTTTAACCCTCTTCGGATATGTGACTCTGAAATAAGCCAGACAACCCCAAGTTCTAAAGTAAGACAATTTTGGTTGTCTTTTCTTTAATATCTCATAAGGAGATATCTTATTTTTAGACTTGGGAAATAAGCCAGACAACCCCAACTTCTAAAGTAAGATAAGTTTGTTTCATGTTGTTTATAAAATTCATTAAATAAACTAGAATCATACTCATTTCCCATATCACTACGAAGTATCTTAATCTTCTTATTGATTTTCAATTTCATTCACATAAATTTTAAACATGACAAGTGCTTTGTAACACCCTAAACCCCGAAAACAATTTTAATGCATAATTTAATAAAATTGCAACCACAAAGGGTGTCACTCACATCAAACATATCATGCTTGGTAACACAAGTTATAAATTTCACATAAACACTTGTCATTGCATGCTCACCTTCACTTTGGGTATCATTGCAGTGGAATCATAATTAAAGCGATTAAAAATGATATTGCCCTCATACCTTTTAGTCTCAACTTCAACTTCCATAACAAATAAAGAGTTTAAATAAATCAGCTCAACAACCACATTAGTTATAATACTTCAACATAAACATGACATAAGAAATGAAAGAAAACGTTCCCAACCCGATGTTACGTGGTCAGAGCAAGACCCTACTAAAGAAAACGACAAACTATTAGAAGTCACTCCAAGATCTACCTTCCACTTACTTCAGCAATGCTACTCTTGAGTATTTGCATGATGCCCATGTAAATGCAACATTCAAACAAAAGGGGTGCAAATTCATTTCAATAATAAACGGTATATAATGAAGAATAGAGTATAACATCTACACAATCATGCACAATAATATGTCACATTCTCACACCTAAATCATAATCAACATCATACACGACAACATCTCTGTTATCATCAACATCATGCAAAACCGCATCTCAATTATTGTTAACGTCATATACAACAACATCTCATCCAACAACACATCAACAATAACCAATACAAATGCAATACTTATCCAATGTACTCAACCCCGACTCGACATGCATGTGGTACGAAATATGAACACTCATGTTCATCTCACTCCATGATCCCCACCATAGGATTGATTCCCTCTTGGAACCAGAGCATACCAAAATCACTACCATCACCATAGGTAACACTTCACTATTCCCCCATAATAGGAATTATCTACTTGCAGCCGATCCATCACAATGGGATCAAGGCTCACAAAAACTCATTACCATCAGCATAGGTAACACTTCGCTAATCCCCCATAATAGGAATTAGCTACTCGCATTCGATCCATCACCATAGGATTGAGACTTACCAAAACTAGACTGAAGCCTGTACACTAAAGGTTGATCCCATTGTAGTCACATGTAGTCACGGTGTTTGACCACACTAAAGGTTGGTATAGTGTTGTCGAGTCCATGGATCACAATGAGGGCATGCCGATGGGACAGTACAGAGTCGAAGTAGATAGAGGTTGGTGCGACTGCGGAAAGTTCCAATACTTTCGTACGCCCTGCTCCCATGTCATTGCAACATGCTCAAAGGTTCGAAGGGATCCATCTTACTTTCTATCTGAGGTTTACAAAGTCACCAGCATATCAAATGTTTATAAAATTAGTTTTTCCGTAGTGGCAAAAGAGGATTACTGACCAGAATATCAAGGGGACATCGTCTGGCACAACGAAGTTATGCGAAGGAAGAAAAAACGTCGCCCAAACAGCACCTGGATTCAAACCGAAATGGATACGGCGAACAAAATGGCTAGATTATGTAGTTCATGCCGTCAGTCAGGTCACAATCGTAATAACCGTCCTAGTGTTGGAACGAGCACAACCAGATAAATTCACATGTACCTCTGTTGCAATATATGAAAAACTAAATTAATTTCATTATAGACGCATGTGACGAAAATACCATTACATAAACAATAACACAGACAATTAAAACAACTAGAATACAAGAACTATGCGATTATAACCATCAAAACAATTTTGAACATGTAATGCATCATCCTACGAACGTCTTTGTCGATCTTAATATCCACCCATTCGCGCACTTCTCCATTTTGATTGAACGTGAACACAAGCCATTGTATTATTCTAATCCTTTCACCATTTCTCCCTCTAACCAATTGTACAACGTCCGATTAAGACGTTCAAACATATTTGTGTTCCAGAGTCGAATCTGTATCGGAGCCGCAATGGCGGAAAATATTACATCGGCATTTCGCTTCTAAATGTATGCAGACATGGTTAAAACATAAAAATTTGAAGGAAAGTGGAGTTGAATTAGAGAAAATATGGTACTAGGGGATGATTTTGTGTGAAAATTATTGCATCCATGGAGTGATATTTATATAAAATGACATAAAATGCATGCGCCAAGAGGTTAGACGCCCATCATGAGCCTCTACTTAAGGCACCATGCAGGCGCCAGGGGCATTGACACCTCCTCATGAGGGTCAATGCATGCGTCAAGAGCATTGACGCCTCCTCATGAGGAGCCTAATGCAGACACCAATATCTTGGACGTCTCCTCTTGATGCTTAAGGGATGTGCCGGTTCATTTGACACATCATCTTCTAAATGTGGTTATTTTGATATTTTTTCTGAAATATTTGTTATTTTCGAATTTTTATTTTAAAAAAATGATTATTTAAAAAAAATCTTATTTTATTTCTTTTAATTAGTCAAAAAGAAAGAATTATCTTTTAAAATTGTCAAAAAAACAGAATCATCTTTTAAATATTTTCAAAAAACAGAATTATTTTTTAAATACGGTACAAATATGTGCAGTTGATTTGGGTACTATGGCTACGTGAGATTTACTGCCAAAAATCTGCACCGTTAAAAGCAATTTACTTGTTTCCGTATGTTAATTCTTTCGTTCATGCTTTCGTTTATAAACATGTCTGCTTTCATTTACAATATGTTTGAGTAGTTTTGCTTAGAATTTAGGACACCAGGAATGTCTCCATGACAGACTTTATATAGGTTCCTTGATAAAAAAATTAATAAAAAGGACATTAGTAGATATTAAAGATATATTGAAAGGGTATAAGTGATTTTAGAATTAGAAAACCTAAATATTTATGTATGAGATTACGAAAGTGTTTCAAGCCACTCAAAAAAATTCTCAATTTAAATAGTGAAACTTAATGGATCTTAAATGAACGAACCACACCGACGATATAGATAACTCGTTTGTTTAGGACGAGGTAATGCATTGACAAAAGTAGCTTTTTTATTTATTTCTACAAGCAGAATTCTCATAATTAACTTAGATTAAGAATCAACGTGAACAAGTCTAAGATAGAATTCATAGTCTAAAATCATTTTTTACATACAGTTAAAATCAATAAAAAACTATTCCAAAAAATAAAAATCATAATCTTATATAAAACCAAAATAATAGAATTTGATGCTCCAAACAATTCTCAGTGCGACATATACCACACTAACTTTTGTATCAGGAACCCTAATGGTTTCTTATATGAATTTTCGGTCATTACGTAACTTCTTTGTGCTTTTTAATTTCGGTAGGAGATTAGTCGTGTAATTTTCATCATTTGGAACGTAGCTTAGTCCAAAGAAATTAATTTTTTTTCTAGAATTCTTACATTTTACAAATATTTTGTTAGTTGAGGCTCTTTTGTTTAATACCCTCCATCCAATTACGTTGTCACTAATTATGAATCACTCCTTGCTCTTAGGCCTTTTGTAATACCCCGTATTCATTAGATAATTTTGTTTAATTTAATTATACTTTTTTGTGTGATTTAATTACTTGTTGTGTGGTTGTTGGGGTAATTATCCTTGAGGTAGAGGTATAGAGAGAGAGAGTAAGAGTTTGGTATAGTTTTTTAGAATTAATTAGAATTTTAATTAATTATTAGAATAACCAGTATTTTGTTTGAAATAATTAAATAAAATAGTAAAATCATAGAATTTGGTCAATATGGAGAATCAGGAGAAATAGAGGGGAGCGAGTTAGGGAGTTGGGGAAATAATGTGAATTAAACAAATAGAGGGTTATTGAGGTAATTGAAAAGGATTGTGTAGAAATCCCTAAGGATATATTTGAAGTAAGAGAAAATTAGTTTTTTTTATCGGTACGTGTAATTTGGTAAAAGAAGTAAAAGAAGAGAAAGATACTTTGAAGGAAAAAGGGAGTTAGGGCTTGAAGAAGGAGACCCCATAGAGATTATTTTTTCTTCTTCTGGAATTACAAGGTAAGGGGTGAGAAAGAGCATTCAATCTAGGTGTATTGCATGATGGGGTAGAGATGAGAAGTCCGTAATCTCATTAGGGTTCTAGGTTTTCTTTTGATGAATTGTTATATGATGAAATTATGAAAATTAGTTGGTTGATTTTGTGTTTATATGTGTTGTTATATCTGGATTGATGTTTGAAGGATCATGAATATGCATGTGTAAAATTCTATCATTGATGAATTTTGAAAGTTATGAGGATTTTGTGAAATTAGATGTTGGTTGATAGGTTTAGAGTGAAATAATAATAGGTAACTTACCTATAATAATAGTTTTCTTTAAATAAGCTATTTGGACATGTTAGGGGGATGTTTGGGATAAGATTAAGTTGGAAAAAATGAGCTTAGAAGTGAATTTCCTGTGAAAAATTAGCAGAAAAACGTCACAGACGAATTTGATTCGAATAAGAGCTTTTACACTATGAACTTGATTTGAATCAAGGCCTTTTGGGAGTCCCTCCCAAATTTGATTTGAATCACAGTTTACATGTGATTCAAATCAGAAAGGAAAATTCTCTTTGTATAATGAGAAATTCAGAGCTCCGTAATTCGTAGAACTAAGACGGAAAGAACTGAAAGATTTGACAGAAGTGATAAAAGATATAATTTAGAATCAAAAGATAATGGTGTTGTTTGAATTCATAAAGGAATCAAATATGGACCAAAGAGTAAAGCAGACATCAAGCTAAAATACAAGGGTATGCAATATTTGCCAACGAGACAAATACCTCTTGGTTCAAAGGTGGATACTGGTTATTTGTCTAAAAGGTATATATGGAATCCAAAGAAATATTGGTATTTGATCTAAAGAAATAATATATCACTTAGATGAATGGTTATGATTGAAGATATTAGGTAATGGATCATGAAAGATATGGATGATTTCCTAAGGCATAAGGAGAAATAATAATAAATATGCTGAAAGGAGAATCAATAATTAGCATGCTCACCAAAGTTTCGAACCCTTGTGTCTACGTATTCTCATCGTGCAATGAGATAGTCAGAGCTCTGTAGTTCGTGAAACTAATGATGGAAAGAACTGAAAAACAAAGAGTTGTTTGCCTAAGCAACATGGATTAGCAAGACAACAAAAAGAGTGAGAAAGTATGAATGAAGTGATGAGAAGTATAACTTGGCACCAAAAGACAATGGTATTGTAGGAACCCATCAAGGAAATTAACTCTGAACCAAACAGTAAAGCAGGTATCAAGCCAAAAAGAAAAGAAATGAAATGTTTGCCTATCAAGATAAACAACTCTTGTCTCAAAGGTGGACACTGGTTATTTGTCCAAAAAGTATCTATGGGACCCAAAGGAATATAATATTTGGTCCAAGGAGACAATACACCACTGCTGAGAAACATGCAATCTGAAACCAAAAGATAATGGTATTATTGAATCCATGAAAGAATAAAATCTGAACTAAAGAGTAAAACAGACATCAAGTCAAAAAGAAAGGAATGAAATGTTTATCAAGACAAACAGATCTTGGTTCAAAGGATGTACACTGATTACTTTCCCAAAAAAGTAAACATGGAATCTAAAGGGAAAGGGTATTTAGTTCCAAAGAGAGACGGTGTAACACTGTTGAGGAATGGGAATGATAGATGCACAAGACTTCGCAGTCATTTGACTTAAACCACACTAAAGTCTATGAGTAAAGGTGAATATTCTGAGCAACTGGGTCATTTGTCCCGTACTCAAAGATATTCAGCATGAGGATATGAATGATCCCTCTTACCCGTTCTTTACTACTTAAGGCTCATGGCATATGATACTCATCATAACTGGCAAGTTGCTGAAGAAAACTCTACTTGTTGCTCCTTATGATGAATTGTTGCTTTGAAGAAGAAGATTTGACAATCATTTGATTCAAATTGTACTAAAGTATATGAATATAGGTGAATACTCTGAGAAACTAGGTAATTCGTCTTGTACCCAAAGATATTCATAATGAGGATATGAATGCTCCATCTCACTCTTTCTCTATTGCTTAAGGATCATGTCGCACAACTTGAATCATGATGGCAAGTGTTGATACACCTTTGTTGTACTTGAATAATAGTCTGTTATGTATGCAATGTGAATGCCTTGTAGTCTTGAACTTGAATTTGAATCTTGAGGTCTTGAGCTCCTGAGGTCCAGTACAACTTGAACACAAGGGACTTGTCCTATCAAGGATCTTTTGATCACTTGAAAAAATTTGAGGAATCAACACAATTCAAAGAATTTGATTGATCAATGTGCATAAAATAAAATTTTAAGGAAATTATAATAGCGAATGCATTTAGGCCCCATTCATATACTTTTTCTACCCTTGTGTGGTAATTCAATTTGAGCCTATTATGTTATTCCAATTAATTCAATCATCAATCAATAAGAAGATGGATGAAGATATACCATAGATTTTTCGCTTTACCTAAAGTGAAATCAGAATCAAAATCAAAATTAGAAAAATAATAAGAAATTGATGAAACCCTAAAGCCAACATCATAGAATCCGAGAACCACTTTGGGTTGAAAACAATTAGTGGGCGTGATTGAAAGGCCGGGTAGAGCAACTTCCTCCAATTTAGGGTTTGAAATAAATATATTTGACTTAATTTACCAACATTTTTTTCTTAATTTTTTATTAGAATATGAAGAAAAATAATTTATTTATAAAATAATGTACAAAAAACAAAATTAATTTTTAGTTTTAATCTTGTTTCTTAGCTGAGTTGAGGGAAATGAATTTCTAGGGTACACAAGAGAAAAACATAAAAATATCGACGAAAATTTAAAATACTAAAAACAATAAAAAAAGAATTAGAAATGAATTTTCCTATAAAAAGATTAGAAGATAAGGCTATACCCATGAAATCCTATATGCACGGAGATCATCTGTTAATAAATATAAGTAGGAAATCCTATATGCACGGAGATCATCTGTTAATGAATTTTCCTAATGAATTTTCCTATATGCTAATAAATTTCTATAGGTATGTCACATATACCCACAAATTTATCAACTATCACTAAAGATTATCACTAAAGATGCTGGTCAACATGACAAATTTCTTGTAGTGATTTCTTAATATATAAATCTTAAATTTACATAATCATGGATTAAATATCAACATTTAAATCTAATACAAAATTAAGTTATTTAAATATAATAAATCCATTTAATATATTTATTAAAAAATTTGAATTTTAATAAATAATTTCAAACAAAAAGATAAATTAAAATTAATATCCTTTGTTGTAAAAAGATTGAACAGGAATTAAAGGCTATTTTTCTAAATGATGTTAAGTCTTGTTTGTTATAAAATTTTTTTTTTTTTTTTAAAACATTTCAATTTTTTGTTATAAAGATTTTTTTTTAAAGTATGAAATAGAAAGTTTGTTACAATTAATATCTTTTGAGATGACTTAGTTAGATACTAAAATTAAAAACAAGTAAAATAAAACAAGATTAAATGTTAATGAGTATATCGGTAAATACTATAACAATGATATCTACTCTTCTCCGATAAGTTAGCATTAATTATAGAAACAACATAATATATTAATTAAAACCATTTAAATATATTTATAAATATTTGAAAGTTTAAATATATAATTTTAAAAACAAAAACAAAAAGATAAAGGAAATTATATTTTTTTAGCTATTGTTGTAAAAAGATTGATTAATATTCAAGTCTATTTTTCTAAAAAGATCTTAAGGCTTGTTTCATACTTTTTAAAAAGAAAGTTTTTTTTTAAAAAATTCAATTTTTTATTATAATATTTTAAGAGATAATTTTTATAAAAAAAAACTTTAACTGAGAAGTTGGTTAAGAAACATCCAATAAAAAAATTAAATGTTCATTCTTTTTGCCATAACCTAAAAATAAAAAATATAAAAAAAATAAATAAGATTGAATATTTAAAGTTGTGTTATTAATGATATATCTCCCTAAATATTAGAACAGACATAACAACCAAATCTTATATATTTAAACACAAGTGCTGAAGACTTAACATTTACAGCATCCAACACAAACCCTTGTTCTTCCTTAACAACATCCATGTCCGACAACACCAAACCTTCTTTCTTAGAAGCATCGAACACAAACCCTTCTTCCTTAACTGCATCCATGTCACCCAACACCAACCCTTCTAACACACAACCTCGTAAAAGACTTATCATCAAGCTCAGTTATCCTCCTGGTTCAAGAAAACGCGATTCAGATTCTTGTGCCACAGATGAAAACAAGAGAAGGAAGATTCAAGATTCTGTAAAACCAACCATATCCTGTTATTGGGTTGATTCAAATTATCAAACCAAATCAACAGCTTTGTCTCAACCAAAGAATAATGGCAATGTTGTTGAAGACAAGAATATGATCAAGAACCAAGTTTCCAAAACAACACCTTTGTCTCAACCAAAGGATAATGACAATGTTGTTGAAGACAAGAATATGATCAAGAACCAAGTTTCCAAAACAACACCTTTGTCTCAACCAAAGGATAACATGAAGGATTCAACAACAAGAGGTGAAGAATGTGGGTTGAAGGAACCGATGGATGGTGTTAAGAGGAGGCAATGTTGGTTGATATTGAAGAGGATGTTGGTAGATAGAGATGGTTGGGATTTGAAAGATCCTCCAAAAATAGTAAAGTCTGATAAGTGTAAGATAAAGACAATAGGTTTGAAGGAAATAGAGAGAAAAATGAGGTTGTATGCAACAGAGGATGAGTTTGCTAGCGACATGAGGCTTGTGTTCTCTAATGCAATGGTAACGTATCCTCCAAGAAATCATATTTACCAAATTGCAAAAAAATTTAGTGACACCTTTGAACACAAATGGAAGTCATTGAAGAATATGTGGGAACTTGAGGATACAAAAAGAAGCAACTCTCACAAGAGATGCTAAAGAGTGCAACATGTTGTGTTCTTATAGAAACTGTTCTCAAGTTATAAACTGTTAGGAGCAATGTGTTTTCAAATCTGTCAAGTTATTGTCAATGAATGTGTAGTATCTATGGTCAATTATTCTTTTATGTAAATTCTGCATAACCTTAGAGTGAAATCAAGATACTCTATTAATTGTTTAGAAACTATATCATTGATATAATTGCTAAATGAGGAACATTAATATAACACAATCACATTAGTCTTACACAATTTCAATATTGGTTACATGTTCTATTCTTTTTTTTAATGTCAAACTAATATTGAAAGCCTTAACATGTTTTATTAAAACAGAAATTTCCTTGCAAGAGAATTATTTTCTCTTCCTTTTTTTCTTTTATGACTGTGACAAGTATCAAAGGGTTCCTTCTCTTAATAATTTCCATCAGAATAAAATTTAAATAATTAATGTATTTAAAGCTAATTTTAAAGTAAATACTTCAATTTTTTAAAATATTATTGAAGTAGTTATTAGAGGAAAAGAACCAAGCCAGTAGCTACTTAAAATATTCCCTTGTCACATTCCAAAAAATTAGGTTATACCTAAATTTAATTTAAATTTAATTATAAAATCAAACTAATCAAAAATTAATAATTTTAATGAATATCAAATAATCAACAAAATAATATTACAAATTGATGTTTGGTTTCCCTAGTCTCAAACTTTTAGACGTGTGAAATCAAATAAACAACAAAAAAATTACATAAAAATAATTAATTATAAGTTTAATGAAATTACATAAAATTACATTTAAGCTATAATGTAACCGTGTATATAAATATTTTACAAGTCATAATTTAGACAACCACAATATTTCTTGTCCACCTAAAGATATCCTATTCCATTTATATGATTTCCAACATTTTTTACTTTTTTATATACATTTAAAGATTATATAAAAATGATAAATGTATATAGTAGTAATTTGAAAAGAGATTTACATTTAGAGACAAACTTTTTATCAAATAAGTGCTTATTTTTAAAACAGAAAGAAAGAGAAAGAGATATGTTTGGTGTCACAGTTGGTTTTGTCAAAATTATGATAACACGTGCTAGTTTTATAAAACATACAACTTTTGTAAAATTAACTACTCATCAAAATTAAGTTAAATTTATAGAGAATCCACCGAACTTTTTTATAAGCAACGCTGTATTAAAAGAGAAGCACAAATGGTACTTCAACCCATCATTACTATCAAATATGTAGTTCTTTGTATTTGTAAATGCTAGTTTGAATGCAGTCAAATAAAGTTTGTAATAGTTGGATACGATGGATTTGACATTGAGATAAATACAATTTCTCGAATTATGTGTTATTTAGTTATTTAGAGAATTGCTTTGAGCGGAAGTAATCTCATTATGAATAGGGAGGTATCTTATTGTTATAAGTGTGAGGAAAAGTTGAATAAAATTTCTAGTTGAAAGCAGAGAGAAATTCTGCAGAATTTGATGCATCTTCTTCTAGTTTTTTCTAAAATCCTAATTTCTCTTTTGTTCCTCAATTTACTTTCACATATTTGTTTTCTTCTCAAATCATTGTGCATGTGAATCATCATGCAACCAAGGAGTGGTTGAATCACTCGAGTGAAGAGTGGGGAACAAGAATCGGGAATCAATCAAGGAAAGTGATTAAATCTCATTTCGTAAAGAGGGATTTCCAACATCTGATATCTAGAGCACTGGTTGCGATTCTTGAGAAGTATATAACAATGACTTCTCAATCGAACGAGCATTTTCTAGCAAATCTTCCAATCTTGAATGGTAAGAATTAAAGATAATTGATGCAAGCAGATGAAGGTTGTCTTCTGCTATCAAGACATATGAGATCTTATGAAGAATAAAGTATCACCAATTAGCGAAGATGCAACGGATGAACAAAAGGTTGCACATAAAGATTTGACGAAGAAAGATTATAAAGCTCTTTTTATAATTCATCAATGCGTTGATCCAGACAACTTTGAGAAAGTTGATGATCCATAATCATCGAAGGAAACATGGGATATCCTGGATAAATCGTTTAGAGGTGTTGAGAAGGTTAAAAATGCGAGGTTACAAACTAACAAAAGAACGTATGAGTTTCTTCAGATGGAAGAAACTGAAAGTGTGGCTTATTTTTATACTAGGGTTACGAAATTGGTGAATCAAATAAAGATGTGTGGAGAAGTGTTGACATCAAGATCAGTTGCTGCAAAGATCTTGAGGTCATTGGCTCCAAAACTCGATCATGTGGTAGTAGCCATAAAAGAATCGAAATATTTGTCAATCGTGAGAAAAGAAAAGCTTCAAAGCACACTTGAACCTCATGAACAAATAATGGTTGAAAGACCAACAAGCAAGTCGAAAGGTGATGTTGCTCTACATGCACAATCAACAAAAGATAAGAAAGCCAAAGGAAGTTGGAATGGTGACAAAGGTAGAGGTGGTTACAACAACTTAAATGGCAGAAGTCATCAACAAGAACGAAATTCGTCAAACTAGAGAAGACCCTCAAACCAAGGCAACCATAGAGGTGGTGTTGCAGGTAGAGGAAAAGGTGGTGGAAGGAAACCAGACCAGATCCACATTCAGCGTTTCAATTTCGAGAAGTATGGTTACTACACTAGTGCTTGTCCTGAAAACAAAATAAATAATCAAGAAAATGATGCAAGGATTGTAAGACACGAAGAAGAAGAGATGTTGCTAATGGTCACAATGAAAGATGATGAAAGATGTAAGGACCAATGGTACTTGGATTCAGGTTGCTTCATCAAATATGACTAAAAGGAAAGATTGGGTTGTCAATATAAGCCCCTCAATGAAGAACAAGGTGAGATTCACAAATGACAATACCCTAGTCGTTGAAGGTGATCGGAAAAATAACAAGTGTACTATTTTGCCTTTGTAGTAATAATGAGGAAAGTTCCCTGAATGTTGATCTCAAGGATTGCTTGAAAATATTGAGTTCCAATTGTTGTTCAATTAAATAAAAACTAAGGTTGGGTATTTTTGGTGCAATATATAAAAATAATTACAATTAAAATAAATAGTGCAGAGAATGGATTTGAAAGATACGAGAGTAATATGTTAGGGAATGTGTGTGATTTTTTCCTTTAACAACTCTGAGTCACTATTTCAATAATAAATATCAATTAATTAATATCAATTCTTAAGGATGTTTTCTCCTAATGCCTTAGTGAGAAAGTATTTAATCATTCATACCTAATCTCTATGTCCATAGAAATTAACCCGTGAAATTAAGTATTATTATATCAAGAACAATTTGGTTTCTACAGGGTATCCCTAGTCCTAGGTAATATCTACTGTAGAATAATATCATGAAAGCATTATCAAAGGCAATCCAACCTAATTAATAATCATATAACAATCTCAATTATTCTGAAAGAGAAAGTGTTAAGCACATCACGAGAATAAGTTAATTACGAAAAATAATACTGTTATTGCAAATATAAACTCAAAGTCATTACAGATTCAAATCAGGGACACCCCCTAACATTGAGGGATTTAGCTACTCATAGTATTCAAGGAAATCAAAATATAAAATTTAGACATTACAAGTATTCATATGAAACTTGATCTTTAGTTGCTTCCGCTCATGAAAATCTTGTCTCCCCCAAAACCTTGATTTCGCCAATTATGAATCATGTGATTTTTCCTCTTCAAAAAAAAGTGTCCTTTCTTGTCTGAAAAACTCCCCTTTAATAGAAAAGTATTCCTCTCTCCTCAAACAGATCCACAAAAGTCAATAACATCAGGTTTCCATTTGACCAAAATGCCCTTCATTTAAGATTGACAAAAGAAAAGACAAAATGGGTTTTTTTGCACGCATGCCTGCTACGGTCTGTAGCCGGTGCTACGGGTGGCCGTAGCAGGCCACTGTCTTTGATGATCCTGTCCATGCCTCCCTGTTACGGCTTGTAGCAGGTGCTACGGGCGGCCGTAGCAGGACACTGTTTCTGTAATATCTGGCCTTTGTTCCAGACCTTCCATTACGGCGCGTAGCAGGTGCTACGGGTGGCCGTAGTGGGCCTCTGTTTTGGATGGACTTTTGATCTATTTAGACCTCTCTGCTACGGTCCATAGCAGGTGTTACGGGTGGTCGTAGCAGGCCTACTGAAGCATGGGAAAACTTCTTCGATTCTTTGCGATTCTCCTTGGCTTCTACATCCGATTGTACTTGAATATCTATATGAACCTGAAAGACACTAATAAAACACAACCCAAGCATAAAATGCGGAAAATGGAAACAAACTAAATAAACACAGTGAAAAGATTAAATGATGCTAACAGTAAAAGAAGGTGTAAAAACCACTTAAATTGTATGCAAAATACAACTAACTCGCCTACTTTCACTTGTTAACATGATTATAATTATAGCACAAATGGTGACTGATCACAACCCCAAACTTAACTTGTCTCTTATCCTCAAGCAACTTTAAGGACAAAGAACTCATGTCACTCCCAATTGAAAGAACACTTTTCACCTGCCACCATACCTCTAAGATCTTTCATGACCCTCATTTGTTGATGCCTTTGGTTTTTGCTGGATTACCGAGGTCAATTAACTGACCACATCTTCACTTGAAAGTACTTCTTCACCTGTCATCTCAATTCACACTCACCAAATATCTTGGGTGTTAATGTGTTTTACACTCAAACTTCATAGTACACAATACCATACCATAGGCTTGAATAAATTCTCTTTTAAATCAAAGTGCACGACACCCACACTATTTCAGGTCTTTATGATTGTAACTGGGCTATGGTTAAAGTGGTATGATTTTGGAAAAGTAGGCTAAGGTTTAGAGTCAATAAAATTGTTATCTTCACTATGCTCATTCTGATGGATTAGTGCTGGAATTATTTCTTGCAATCGTCCTTTAGCATTTGTCTTTATTTCAATATTCGTTGACTTCTCCTTCTTTCAAGTGCCCTGATGATTATTTTTCTATGGTTCTTTGATTTTTCAAATTTTCATCTTTTCTTTTCTTCTCCTTTTTTTTTCAATCATCAGGTGCCTTCATTTGTACTGAACCTTCACAGCTACCCTAAACTTAAAGGTTGTTATTCCAACAGCAACCCCAATCTTAGAATGAACATGGATCTGATAACTCACAAAAGTACTATGAACATGGCGGGGGAATGTTTGGGCCATGGGTTAATATTATGTGGGCTTTCAAACAAACAAATGGTTAAAGGCTCAAATGGGGTTAACAATGGATAATAATAAAAAGGATGGCTAGAAAGGCTCAGGGGTAGAGAAAAAAAGTGCCTTAGTGTATGTAATCATGCACCCGAAATCATAAAAGAACGTACGCAAGTTCTGAATGATAAAGACATACCTGAGTGCTCTCTTACGATGTACATTGTGCTTGGATTTTTCTTCTCTCACCATGTTAGGTAGAGCTGACAACCTCCACAATACCTCTTGCTCGATGTGGCTTCTCAATCACTTTTTATAAACATGCTCAACTTTTAGTGCAACTCAATCGAACCAATCAGATCATTTAGAAGTATATAAAAAAATATTTTGGCGAGTTAACTTGCATAGAGGACATACATGCCTTCAGTTTGGTTACTTTTGACATAACCACTATAGCTACAATTATCATATTACTAGATGGAAGTAAACAATCATAAAATGAACCACTTAAAGCAAACAAAACTAAAAAATTAATATAAAACTGAAACTAAAAATAAAAATTACAAATACTTTCCTTGGGTTGCCTCCTAAGCAGTGCTCTTTTATCGTCATTAGCTTGACGCCTCATTCCCTCTGTTATTGGGGGTACTTCACCTTCCGCACCTTGTTGCACTTCTTTTCCAAAACTAAGAAACCGTCTTTTTCAGAGGTATGGATTTCTTTGTGCCACAAGTCCTTTCCAACTTCTACATCCTTACCTCGATATTGCTTTCTCTTCTTTATCATGGATTTTGGAATGGAAATGGGAGTTTTTTCACTCGGGGTTGCTAATGGAGGTGAAACCAGTTGAGATGGCCTTCTTGAGACTTTTTCTGATGTTGGCATGTCACATTGGCCTTTCACATCTGTCCTGATCATGCCTACTTCATAATGATTTTGTTTTTCCACCATTAGCTTCCTATTTTCAAGAACATTCAAGGTTATTTCATCATTATAAACTTTTAAAGTTAGTATATTGTGGTCTATGTCAAAATCGCATCGACTTGTCCGCATGAATGGTCGACCAAGAATGATTGGTGTCACTTCATCCTCAGGTATGTCTATGATCACAAAATCAACAGGAAAACTAAATTGCTCCATTGTCACCAATACATCTTCCGCTATCCCATATTCATTCTTTATGGAGTGATCTGCAAACTTCATATTTGTCCTTGTATCACATACATTTCCAAGACCAAGCCTTTGGTAGATTGACAATGGCATCAGACTCACATTGGCTCTAGAATCAATTAGTACCTTCTTGAAAGATCTGTCTTTTATAGTGCATGGGATTGTGGCCTCCCCAGGATCCTTCTGCTTTCTTGGGATTCTCCTACCTGGTGATATTTCACTATGCTTTTCATTAAAGGCTACCGATCCATCTTCTATTGGTCTCTTTTCAGTGATTACCTCTTTCGTGAATATTTTGTACATGGGCATTTGCTCGAGTGCTTCAAAGAAAGGCATATTGTTATCTATCTTTTTGAACACTGTGATGAATTTCTCAAGGTTTGTCTCTCTTGGATCCTTCTTTGTCACTCTCTGAGGGTAGGGTAACTTAATCACAAGTTTAGCCTCTTGTTTTATTTTTCTCTTCAATTGGCTTTACTGGTGGTATCACTTCTTCTTTTTCTTTCTTATTTTCCCTCATTTCCATAACTACATCCATGACATGGTCATCCTTTATTTCCCTCTCTTCTTCATCTTTAAAAACTTTCTGACTTCTTGTCGTGGCAACATTAACATTCTCATGACTTCTCGGATTTTATACTATTTCACTTGGGAGGGAACGTTGTGCTCGAGAACCTGTTATTTGTTGTGCTATCTGACCCATATGAACTTCAATATTTTTGATAGAAGCAGTAATATTCCTCTGATTATTTCTTGTTTCTTCTTGGAATTCGGAATTTTAATCTACTATCTTTTCAAAGGCAAGTTCCCAATTGACCTTTTTGGGTGCTTGTTGCTGATATTACTGTGGTTGGTTGTGATATTGAATGGGACCCTGCTTTTGAACATTCCCTTGTTGATCTTTCCAGGAAAATTTTGGATGATTCTTCCAGCCTGGATTATAAGTATTAGAATAAGGGTTGTTCTGCTTCAGAAATTTTATCTCTTCCATTTATTGCGTGGTTGCAACACAGTATATAGTTAAATGAGGCCCGCCACAAATTTCATAACCGACATTTTGGACCGGTTGAATTTGAGCTATCTGTTGCGTACCAACATTCATTTCTTTAAGTTTCTTTTCAACTTCTGCAGTAATTGTGTCTTTTATCCTTATTTTATTGGTTTCAAGCTTCAGATCAATAACTCTTTCAGATTTGCTTGAACACCTATCATATAACTCAAAATGCTCATTTGCAGCTATTGCCTCAATGATCTTTTTAATACTTGTGTGTCACACCCCAAATTTTACCCCTAGATTTCATAATCATTTGCCTCCTAGACATCATTCATGCATAGCTAACCTCAAGATCAAGATATGTCCGGTTTGTTTCATTTGTAAATTAGGGTTTCCCTCAAAGAGCTCAAAGGATCGATCAGTCAAATATTTGGATTGATCATAAATAAATCAAGTTATCATACACTCAAGATATCTCTCTCTATCAACAAATAAGTGTATTATGGCCTAATCACAAATGCATCAAGCTTCACTTTCATCTGGCTCACCAATTAGGGTTTCTCAGCAACATCCAATTTCATCTGAGAATTTTGATCAAGATATGATCTCAAGCCTTGAGACATGACTCAAAACACTCAAGTATATCCTTAGAGGCCATCCATTATGTATAATTGCCTCAAGAGTTTGAATTGATTGAAGATCAAGAAATTCAAATTCATCTGATACACAACCAATGCACTACAAAGTCAAACCTTTGACTTTTGAGATTTATGATCAAATATGAACTTCTCAAGTTAAATTTCATGAATATATGTTTAATTGATGAATTTGATCAAGAAAATTCAAGATACTTGAGGTTACTTTCAAAAAGGACAATCTTGAAGACCTTGAAAATTTCCTAAAGTCCACAATTTTCATGTTCAGGTGCATTACTTTCTCAAGCCATAACTTCCAATCTAAGAAGCCATTTTCTTTTCTATAAATCAAAAATGAAAGCTCTTGTTCTATACTTCAACTTTGTCCTAGCGGGTTGATTCCCTAAAAGTACAAGGATTTTGAGTTATGATACCATGAAGTTGGTGTCTCAAGTTGAAACACTTGGAAAATTTCCAAGTCAGCTTTGATCCCTAAAAATTTATAAACTTTAGAGCCCGTTTTCATTCTGATCCACTTTGATTCATCAAAAACTCAAAATATGAAAGTTGTAGAGCATGTCTGGGGATTTACAAAAAGTACAAGTACATTTTTTCCCATGCATGAGCTATGAGTTTCGAAAATGGGAAGTTAGGGCTCCAAACTTGAATTTCAAGTCATGTTCATGATGAATTCTTGGGGGAAAAGCATTTCAATTGTGCAAATCCCTGGATTGCTGATCCTGTTATGTACAAATCTCTCCATAATCAGATGTTTAGACAAGTCTTTGAAGCAATACACAAAGAATTGAGCCTTATCCATTTCACCATGCCATTTTTGGAACATTTTGCATAAAGCTTCATATCCATTTGCATAAAGCAAGCTTTTTCCAACCTCTCTTGCATTGAGCCTCTAAATTGTTTCCTCTGATCACACTTAACCTCTAAAGCCAAAAGCAACCTCCTACACTTCATCAAAGCAGGGCCAAGATCCTTGATTCACTCCACCTTTTCATCATGAAGCCAACTTGCATTTTTGTGCAAAATGAAACCAAAGATCCAAACCAACACTCAAATTGAACTAAGATCAATTTCTGCAAGTTACTTGAGCCCTTTAGAGCCTCTATAAATAGAGGGCCAAGCCTCAACCATCAAAACACCAACAATTTCATCCAAAACTCCATTATTGCAACTTCCAAACCTCAAACTTCCAAATTCCATTTATGTTGAAAATTCTTCAAACCAACCATCCAAACACCTTCTAAACATCAAATAGAAGTTCAAACCATTAAAACATAACTGTAAAACCTTCATCATCATTTTCCAACTCTCACTTTGCACACTTGCAAGTTGATTTGGTCAGAAGAATCCAGGGGTTCTCAAGCAAAAGTGAGCATTCAAACAACTTCCCTAGGGTCCAAGCAAGCTCACCAGATCATCAGTTCTCATCTGTAACTAGTAGAAGAAGCATTGTACTTTTTCCAATAGTTAAGTGCACTTACACTTGAAAACTCTTGTGCATGCATCATTCTTGAATATTTATTGGAGTAAAAATGTAGTACATAGTGTGTTTGTTGTATGTTTTCTACTATATGCATTATACCATGCTCATACATTAAGATTTTATTGTTGGAAAGTTAAAAGTGCAGTTCTGGTTTTTCCCTTTGCATGCTTTGTACATTGATTTTTAGGATGAGATAATGATACCGTTAGATTCCTTGCAAAATATAGAGCAATTTATATTCTTACGGTTCATAATTTCATGGAAAATTGAGAGAGTTATCGTTGTTGGAAGTTTGAGAAAAAAAATGAAAAGAAACAAAAACAAGGTCGTGAGGTTGAAGAAGATGGTGCATTTTTAAATTTCTGATTTTTTTTATTATATAATTAATTTTTTGTGTTTTATTTAATAGATGTATTACCGCCCTAGAGGTTAGAGCGTGCATGTTAAGGCTTTGTGTGTGCAAGAGGTATGGGGTTCAAATCCCCCTTGCCCTCCTAGACCCATTTTATTCATTGTTTTTTTTGCCTATTTTTTATTTTTATTTTTCATAACTTCAAAGGCTCATAACTTGATGATTCCTAAGCCTTTTTGAGCCACTCGTTTTGCTATGTGTTCATAATTTTGTCTATTTTATGATGGTGAAAAAAAATTCCAAAATTAATTTATTTTTAACATACTTATGCTTGTCTAAAGTTGGTACCCTTTTAGGATTGTTTTAGGGTTTCAAATGACTTTCTTTGGTTGATACTTTAATTTTTCTTGATCACCATGACTTGTATGAATGTTGTACATCATATATGAACTTTGTTTGGTGTTGTTAATATGTGCCTCTTGGTTTTTACCTAACTTTGACTTACTTTAATGTATGTTTACATGTTTATGTGCTTTGAACTTTGCTACTATGCCATGAAATTTTGTGTGTTTACTTTGCCATTGATCCATGATTCACATGTCATTCTTTCATGTCTTGTTGAACCTTTGTATGCATCTGTTCACTTGTGTTTGTATTTTTTATGTGTTTGCAAATGCTTTAAACTTGTGATAACATGTCTTTGTATGACTTGTATGCTTACATGTCAAACCTTTTGTATGACGTTGAACCTTTGATTGTGATCATATTGAACCTTAACATGCATGTCTTGAATACCTTAACTTTTTTTCATGATTAAATTGATGTTATGTCTAAACCATGTCTTAATTCATGCATATACATGTTCATTCATACTTATTCTGACATACATATACATGTTTATGCATTGTTATGTCATTCATATTTGTTTCTTCATGATGATATATCCATGTCATTCATATTCATGTTAACTTGATACATCTTTGATTAATGTTTTTGTATCTTTGTTCATGTTCACATGTGTACATATGTGTTTACATACCATGCTTGATATTGTTATGATCATGCTTCCATATCTTTGTATTAATGTCATGTATGAACATCTTCTTCATTTGCTTATCTTTTTAGATGCCATGCTTGAACATCTTTTTTATCATGTGTTTACCTTTGTGGATGTCATGCTTGAACATCTTTTTCATCCTTGTTTGTCCTTGTTGATGTCATGCTTTAACATCTTCTTTACCATTTTTTTTATCTTTGTTGATGTCATGCTTGAACATCTTCTTTATAATGTGCTTATATTTGTTGATGTCAGGCTTGAACATCTTCTTCATTTGCTTATCTTTATGGATGTCATGCTTGAACATCTTTCTTTATCATTTATTTACCTTTGATGTCATGCTTGAACATAATTCTTTATCATTTGCTTATCTTTGTGGATGTCATGCTTGAACACCTTTCTTATCTTTTATTTATCTTTTCTCCCAAGTCCAAGGGAAAGAACTCTTTATTGACTCAATGCCATAGGTAGTTTAGCAATCCCTAGTTCCCCTTTGACCTTGTTAGAGTCATTTTCACTTTCAACTTAGATTTAAGTAAGAGTTTGTAACTCTTGTAAGTGTGTTTGTTATGAATACTTAATTCCCCTTTGGAACCTTGATCACTATCAAGTGTTCTTTCATCCTTAGTTAGGTGAACTACGGTTGCTCTGATTCTATCCTTATAAGGATACATAGGCACATGACCGTGAAGTTTTGGCAAGCAAACTTAATAAAACCTTTAGGTCTTTCCCAACAAAACATTTCCAAACAATAGCAAATAAACAATAACATAACACAAACACTTTCAAAAGGTTCCTATAGAATACTACAGATACTTAGGATGCTAATACCTTCCCTTAGTATAACCAACCCCCGAATCTTAGATCTCTTCGTATTGTTTTTACATTGCACAATTAGGGTTTTATTCGATCTTTCCCCTTTCCCTTGGATAAATTAAAGTTTGGTGGCGAACATTCAATGTTTTGTTATTCAAGTTAATACAATAGCTTGATATCCGATTCTCACAGTGACAGTGTGGATGTTGAAAAGTTTGATGAGCCACCGACTGCTGTATCAATCAATTGTTTTGTTTTCAATCGAAGACCATTAACAAACATCTGCATTTACTCCATTTGACCCAAGTTGTGTGTCGGGCAAGCAACAAGTAACCTCTTGAATGTTTTGTATGAATCACCAAGTGATTCACCTTCTTTTTGTTTGAAGTTCATGATGTCGTATCTTTTCCTGAGGAAAACTGAAGCTGGAAAATACTCATTCAGAAAAGTGGTTTCCATTTGTTCCCATGTGGTAATACTCCCAACAGGTAATGAGTAGACCCAGTCTTCTGCATCTTCAGATAGGATAAAAGGAAACATTTGTAGCTTCTTTGCCTCTTCAGTGTGCCCATCTATCTTTAGAGTAATGCTCATAGTCAGAAACCTTTGTAAATGCTTATTTGCATCTTCGTTGATTTTTCACGAAAAAGGTCTCCTCTCAAGTTGATTAATAATGCTGGGATGCAGCTGATAGTATGACACATTCACTGGTTGGTTCACAATTGTTAGCCTACCGCCTGATGCATTTGTCATCCTATAGTCACCTAACAATCTTTCCGGTGATGGTGGATTTTCACCCATTTTTTCGACCTCTCTTTCTGGCTCTCTATTTGGCTCTGAATCTGAACGAACAACGGGTTGTTCTTTGTTTGATTCCAGTTTTGCTAATCTAGCTTGTCTGAGTTTTGCACACAAACTTCTTTTGATTTCTGCGTTAAAAGGAAATTTAGCTGAGGCCTTGCCTCGCATAAAAATATCAGAGACAAATTAATTGATAAAGGTCAAAATAACTGAAATAATAGAAATTAAATTTTAGTTGCAGAACAAAAAAAAATTTAACTGAACTAAATTGAACTCTATATTTTGGCAATCCTTGGCAACGGCGCCAAAAACTTGAGAGGAAAAATAGCAAGTATACTATTTTGCCTTTGTAATAATAATGACGAAAGTTCCCCGAATGTCGATCTCAAGGACTGCTTATAAATATTGAGTTCCAATTGTTGTTCAATTAAACAAAAACTAAGGTTGAGAATTTTTGGTGAGAATATATAAAAATAATTGCAATTAAAATAAATAGTGCAGGGAGTGGGTTTGAAAGATACGAGTAATATGCTAGGGAATGTATGTGATTTCTCCCTGTAAAAACTTTGAGTCACTATTGCAACAACAAATATCAATTAATGAATACCAGTTCTTAAGGGTGTTTTCTCCTAATGCCTTAGTGAAAAAATCTTTTGTCGTACCCCAAAATTTGACCACTATTTCTTTCTTGTTATTGACTTAGAATCTAGGTCATTGACATGCTCAAGGCCCTTTATAATGCATCTGGTCTATCCCAATGACCTAAAAAGTCAATGGGGGATCATTTTGACTTTTTAGTCCCTCCTAGGGATTTGTTTTAATTCAGGGATGTTTATTGGAACCTAATAATTTGGGGAGTTATGCTAGAGGGATATTACCATTGGTAACTAGGATATTTTGTCTTACTAAAACACATTAGTAAAAACTAATAATTATGGGGATTATTTATTTTAATGGCAAGGGTAGAATAAACTATAATAATGTTATTAGTTAAATGGGGATAAGTTAATATTAGTATTATTTTTATATTAATATTAAGTTATATTATGGTTAATTAAGAATAGATTAATATTGGGATTAATTAGGGTTAAATTAATTAATTTTGTTTTTATTAATCAAATTATCATTAATTCATATATTATCTAATTAGGATCATAATGGAGTTATTAGAGAATAATATTGGAAATAATATTATTACTAATATTAATAATTATTATTATTATATACTCGCTAATGTTATTTTATTTTAAATAAATGAAATAGCACAATGGTTAGAAAAACATGCGTAAAGAGTTGTGAGTGGGAGAGACCATTAGTTCAAATCTTACCTTTCTCACTTTTAGATTATTTTTTCCCTTTTATTTGTTTTTACTTTATTTCTAACTTTTCTATTTATTTTCAAAACTACAAAAAAAATCACAAAAATAGCATTTTATTATTATTAGGTAATTAGCTTATTTTTATTTATTTAAAATGTTTTTTTTAATCTAAATTCACCGATCCATGAATCCATCCAAATTCATTGACTTGAGTTTTAAGAAATTAGGAAAATCAGGTTAAATTAAAATATTCCTAAACAGTTCAATTTCATTTAATTTTTTTAACCAAATTTTAACTATAAATAGTACCCACTTTTCATACTTTTGATCATCAATAATTTACAAACTCAGTCCACTTTTCACACTTTTGATCATCAATAATTTACAAACTCAGTCCCTAAAAGTTCAACCGAAGAACAAGAACACAAAAACCCTAAAGCCTCCATCATCATCACCGATCTTTTTGAAAAGACAAGAGCAAAATAAGGGAAATAACGAGAAGGCCAAAAGCATGAAGAGCAAGGAAAAGTAAATGAAGAATCTTATCACCGGGGACAATCTCCTCCCCGTAGGTTGGTTGTCTCATATCGCATAATTATTTAACGTATTATCTTGTTTGCTGTGGAATGAATATTGAGTTTATTTTTTTTCTATTTAGTGGTTAACTTGGCAATTAACATTATTCTAATCCTATCAGAAAATTTCATAAAGAAAAATTATTTTTACAAACAATAGAGTTTCATCATATTTTAATAATTGATTTGTTTTGTACATATATCCACTAGAATAAATATATAAAAAAACGATAATAATTTTGATTAAATCATTTCAAATAAAATAATAGTTTGTTTTGATAAACTTTTTAAATCTATTTTAAATAGAATAAAATAAATAAAAAAACCATAATATTTTAACTCATGTATTTAAAACTTAAAATATAAATAACACATAAATAGATTTTATTTAATCAATTAACTAATTTAGTTTTTACTAAAAATACTAAAAATATAAAAAATACTTCTCTATTCCATTGAATCCAAAAAAATATAAAAATGTTTTAGTACATTCATTATAATTCAAAAATATTTATTTTCTCTTTAAATAAATCAAAAACGTACAAGAATAATCTTTCTTTTAAAGTCAAGAAACAAAACAAAACTACACAAAAACATATATAATTAAATATTTATTCAGAATTTTTAATTAGGATAGTAATATAACTAAGATAATTAGCCATAGTTAGGGTTAAATGAGACTATTATAATTCATATATAACTAATATAAAAAAAATAAAAAGAACAAAAAATATAATTATAAAATAAAAAAAAAAACAATAATATTTTAACTCATGTATTTAAAATTTAAAATATAAATAACACATAAATAGGTTTTATTTAATCCATTATTTAATTTAGTTTTTACTAAAAATACTAAAAATATAAAAAATACTTCTCTATTCCATTGAATCCAAAAAAATATAAAAATGTTTTAGTACATTCATTATAATTCAAAAATAATTTATTTTCCCTTTAAATAAATAAAAAAACATACAAGAATAATCTTTCTTTTAAAGCCAGGAAACAAAACAAACAACACAAAAACATATATAATTAAATATTTATTCATAATTTTTAATTAGGATAGAAATATAACTAAGATAATTAGGCATAGTTAGGGTTAAATGAGACTAATATAATTCATATATAACTAATATAAAAAAAAGATCAAAAAATATAATTAAGGAATTAGGGTTAACATGTGCGATAACATTATGGATAATTTTTTGGATAGTTATGAGATAGAAATTTGGGATAAAAAATTAGGGATAATATGAGATAAAGTTATGAGATAAAACCCTAGGATTTTAAGAGATAACAATTTATGGGATAACTATGGGATAATTTAGAGATAATTTATGGATGATTTTTGGGACAATAAATAGGGATAAATTTTTAGGATTTTAGGGATAAAGTTATGAGATAAAACCCTAGGATTTTAAGAGATAACAATTTATGGGATAACTATGGGATAATTTAGAGATAATTTATGGATGATTTTTGGGACAATAAATAGGGATAAATTTTTAGGATTTTAGGGATAAATAATTAGGGATAAGGCACATAACACTTGGATTTATATAATTAGCATTTTAATTTATTTTCTTAAATAAACTAATTGAAAATAATTAATTTGGATAATTTTAGGGATAATATGAGATAAGGTTACGGGGACAAAACCCTAGGACTTTAAGGGATGAAAATGTATGAGATAACTATGAGATAATTTAGGGGATAACTTTGGGATAATTTTTGGGACAATAAATAGGATACACTTTTAGGGTTTTAGGGATAAGGGATATAACCCTTGGATTTACATAAATACCCTTTTAATTTATTTTCTTAAATAAACTAATAATTATATTTTTAGAAATAATTAAATGGGATAAAATTCTATAACAATTTCAAGAGATAAAAACAAAGGATAAAAATAACGGATGAATCAAGAGACAAATATATATATATATATATATATATATATATATATATATATATATATATATATATTTATATATATATATATATATATATATATATATATATATATATATATATATATATATATATATATATATATATATATATATATATATATATATATATATATCACTATGGGCTTACTTTCTTAAATCAAAATAGTTAGATTTTTTTTATCAATCAAAAGGGGTGCGTCATATAAATATATAATATTTATTTTTAATCAGCAATGGGGATAATCATGGGATAAATTTCTAAGGAAATTTTAGGATTTAAGGGATAAATAATTAGGGATAAGGAATATAATATTTGGGTTTATATAATTATCTTTTAATTTATTTTCCTAAATAAATTAATAATTATATTTTTGCAAATAATCAATTGGGATAAGGGATACGTCATATAAATATATAATATTTAAGTATTATAATTTTTCTTTTGTAATTAATAAGATAATTATTGGATAACTTGGGGATAACATGGGATAACATTCTTTTACAATTCTTAGGGATAAAATCAGGGATTAAAGTTCGGGATAAGGGATATGTTCTTTGGGGTTTCTAAATTAAACTTTTAATATTGAATAATCATATATAGTATCACTATGAATATTTTTTATATATAATCAAATTAACGGGATTTTTTTGTTGCAATTAATCAAAGGGGATAAGTTAAGGGATAAATCGGGGATAAAGTCCGGATAAAGGGTTATGTCTAATACCTAATTATGACTCCTAACTTATTTTCTTAAATAAATTAAAATACTATTTTTGCAAGGGATAAAATCAATCTAAACTTACCTCAAACAATAAGTCCTCCGCTTTGGTGCATTGAGACATTTTTCAAAATCAATTACTTCTCCGCCCCCGATGCGTGAGAACTTTTAAGGGATAAACACAACAAATCAATCAACATTTTTAAGATGAACTATGAGGCTCTGATCCTTCAATACCTTTGAGGGTACATAGACATAGAGTTGTAAGACTCTAGCGAGTATAATAATAAAAATATTTCTTAGGGATTCCCTTATAAAAATAATAAAACAATTTTGTAAATAAATAAATAATTAAATGATTAATAAATATTAAAGCGAATGTTCCTTAGAAACACACTAACCCTAGAACTAAAGGAGGATCCCATTGAGTACAATGGAGGTAAGGGGTGCCTAACACTTTCCCCTTACTTAACTGACTCCTGAACCTAGTCTCTCACCCTTAGTCATTAGGTTTTATCATTATTTCCCTATTCCTTAGGAATGAATAAAGGATGGTGGCGACTCTGTCATTTTTCCAGCCACGACAGCTGGCGACTCTGCTGGGGAATACTTATACTTTCCCTAAAGAGTGTTTGTCCTAACCTTTGGTTTTAGGGTTGTGTGTTCTTTATTTGCTTGTTTATTTTCTATTTATTTATTCTTTTTATTTTAATATATTTTATTGAATATTTCAATATTATATTATTATTCACATATCATATGGATGAGATTGTTACATGTGGGAAGCTAAAACCCAAGCTTGAGAAAAAATATAAGCTTAAGTAAGGAGTCGTCCTGTCTCGGCCACCGGGGTTCTCATCCCGTCGGGTCTTTGATGACGATTCCGCCCAGAATAGATCAATTCAAAAGGGTTGTCATGAGAAGGCCAACACTTCTTCATGATAAAACTTTGACTTCGATTCATGAATTTGGGGACCTCTTCTAGAACCCTCTTAACTTAGGGTGACCTTATGTTATCAACCTGCAAAGGTCGTTATTAAGGTCCCGCCTAGATGAGACCTATCTCGAAGGATTACCGTAGGAAGGCTTGCTCCTTCTCATGGTAAACCAAGGGTATAATCCATGACTTTAGAGCTATCATCTTACCAAAAACTTTATATCTTACAAGTGAGGGGACTGGGTAGTCTAAAACTGGCTTATCATAAGGAAACTCCCTTAACTAGGTCATGCTCGCATATTACCTTACCTATCCTTAAACCTGTTTGGGTTTCCCATGCCTATCATTATCCTTATCTATAAGGATCCTTCTTAAACAAGGCGTCCTTATATTTGGCATTTTTCTTAAACCCATATATGGGTTCTATATCCATCAGAACCCCTAAACCCGTGTGGGTTCTCCTATCTGTCATTATCCTAACGTGACACTTGCATTGCATCTAAAAGAAAACTTTTAGCATACCTTCAAAAATAAAAATAAAATAAAATAAAAAATATTTTTTTGCATTTGCATACATGCACATACATTTGCATATCCATTCCACTTTCGACTTTCCTCCAACTTTCTAGCTAGCAGACTTCCTGATACTCACGAACGAACTTGAAGGACGTCTCGAGACACTATAGTGGGACTCAAGAGGATCAAGTACCATTTAAGAGAGAAGGTAACTCTTTGCCTTGCAAGCCACCTACCTACCTAATGCTTTACATACAACTCTGGATGATGACCTTCGTAATGAAGTCTGCAACAATATCTACTTCAACAATAGCCTCATGCGCTACACCAATCACAAAAAATAAAGCTCGGAAGGAAACTGGATCTTACACCAATGTCTCATGACTTACTCATAAGTGCCATACTAAAGCTACAATCCCTTGGTCCTTCTCCTCATCCATATCCTCCCAATTATGAAGATAATTCTCGATGTGAATACTAAGTCCAAGACCGGATCGACGACAAGCCGTAGACTCTTGAAAAAGGAGTCTCATTGGTGAACGATCACCCTTTATCTTTACAAATACAAGAACTTCAAAAAGCATCCCCTAAAGACAATGGATCAACAATGAAGCTCATCCCTGGGATCAACAAACTTTATCAGTTCCAGTTGTAATTTCTTTTTTTACTAAGTGTTTTTTGTATTAAAAGTTGTACTCTTTGGGAAATGATTTTAGTAAAATGAGCATGCATGTTTTTGAAATCAATCCATTCGTTTACACTCTCTTTCTTATTCTATCATGAAAATAAAAATAAAAATCAATCAAACCTTTTATTTTCACTTCTCACCTATTAACAAACTTATGAGGAGAATGAAATAAAATAACTAAATTTGCTGACTATGCTTTTAATAGTAAGACCTGGTTGGCGATGTAAGGCATTGTTTCACTTCCCAAACACTGGAGAAATAAGGAGATAATCCGTAGTCAACCCCCTCGAGCCAGAAGTTGGTGTTTATTTTTCTATTCATAAAAACCCTTAATATTAACCAGGGGCAGGGTAGTTTTAATTAAGTCAATGATGCATTCTAGTCTCAAGAGAACCATTCCATAATCACATCAATAAGAGGTTCAAGCAACATCTTCCTTACACCGTTCAACATCGAGGAAGCAATGAGGACAAAGCTAGCAATAACTAACATGGAAGTCATAACCTTCGAAATCAAAAGCAAATATCACAAGAGTTGTTTCAAAAAAGAAGCCCACTAAGTCAAAAGAAAACCTAAAAATTTGACTTAGGCAAAAGTTAGGGTATCATGTTTAAAAAAATAGCCCGCTAAGTCAAAAACCAAAACGGAGTTGACTTAGGCAAAAGTTAGGGCATCCGAATGGACTATAATTCAAAGGAATTGGTCCATGCAAAAATAGGGATTAAAAAGCAAAAAAATAAAAAACAGAAACAAGCTTGTAAGTGAAAGTAGGTGACTGCCACCTCAAGAATCTCATCAGTACTTGAATCATTACATCTACTTCCATCATTATCTATCAAAATTCTCTTGCAGACTAAATGCATTTGCTGAATTAATTGGATTTAGGAATGAAAATCATCAAGGAGAAGGGGTGGGATAAAATTAAAATTTGAGCCTTATATCTTTTGTTTCATAAACCATGAACCAAACCATGTTATAACATTTAAAAGTCCTAATTGAAGCTAGGTTCACTATGAAAGCATACTCGGCAAAATTGTTAAACTAACTTCAAATGTTTGTTAAATCATTGATAACCATCTTGTTTTATCACATTTTCACATATTCATTTGTGCCAACCTCGTGGCCAGATATCATCTATATACACCATATCCATCTTCCATAACAATTTTCGATTTCAAAAACTTGCATGAGCATGATGTTAGAATTACTTTTTAAAAAGAACATTTTTCTCACAAATCAATACTTAGAACCAAGGAAATATCAACAATGGTCTGATCAAGGGCACACCACTTCGAGGCATTATGGACTAGGGGCAAGTCACCTAAGGATCCTTCCAGTTAGAAGGAAAATCCTTATAATCATAGGGGCACATCATCTGAAGATCCTACTGATTAGAGGCGACACCTTTCAATATTTGATACACCTATGTCAAATAACATCCATGACCCTCATGATCAGAGGCATACCTTTCAAGACTCTCATACTGGGCATACCAACTCAAGGGCATAATGAGGTCGATCACTCCAAAAAGTCATCTAATCCGGGGCATACTTTTTAAAGATTCAAATATTGTGGAAATTCATATAAAGGTCACATCACATCATTGTAGGATCCAAGTTCCTTCTCAGAATACTCCTCCAGACCTTAATAATCAGAGACATACTTTTCAAGATTCATATACTGGGGCAATTCATATCAAAGTCATACTACATCATGATGGGATCCAAGTTCCTTTTCAGGAAATACCCTCCAAGGCTTTATCAATCTGGGACAGACCGCCGTAAGGCTTGATCAAAAGAGACCACTTCAAAAGAACAATTCATCTGGGGCAATATCATTCCAAGGGTCGATTAGTCAAGGACGAATCTCTCCAAGGCTAATATTACGATAGGACGTCTCAAGTGCATGGGACAATCCCTCTCAATACTTTAAAGATGCATGTACAAGATCTGTCATACATCAACAATCGTCAAGTTTGAAACGAGTATCGGGAAGACATGCTAGCGTAACACCTTACCACCTTTTGACAAAATAACTTGGTTACATAAACAAACTCTCTAAGCCCTAACAGTCCACGATCCACCACAAGGGCACTTGTGGAAACATTCAAATCATTGTCATGCATTAATAATGTCGCTACGCTCTAGCGTCAAACCATGCATATCATCTCATTCGTATAGCACATTCCCATATCATGAATCTAACATCTACGCAAGCCCAATCTTACTTGGCACCACACAAAAGCCTAATCTTACTTGGAACCTATACCCGAAAAGCCCAACCTCATTTGACATTCACCCTAAAAGCCCAACTTTGTTTGGCATCTCACAAAATCCCAACCTTGCTTGACACTCAATACCTACAAATGACCCAATCTCGAGCTGTGCAGCCCGAGAATAATACATTACATGCATCAATCATTGCATTAATATATCATATCACGCATATCATATCCATGAATGTGGATCATTACGCCATACAAACTCTAAACATGCATAAAATAACACAGGCTGAGACTCAGGACTCATCGTGAGAGTCTGGATCAATCCCCAACTAAATCGGTGATAGATCTCTGTCCAAGCTTCTCCCTAGCTCTCTTTTCGATGTACACCCCATTGGGTTGTTCTTAAGGACAATTCCCCAACAATTATCCTTAGAACTCATTCTCCAAGCAGAAAATACTTAGCAACATTGTCCCTAGTATGCCCTAATGGTATATAATTCCATCACCATATCCTTGCAGGGATTTCTTAGGACTTTCTCTAGCACTCGCGCTCCTTAGGGAACCTTGTATGGAAGCATATTCCCCAATAGACAGTCATCTTACGTGACACCAGTCTTCCCCAGTAAGTAACATCTTCGCAGAGCCTTTTCAATAAAGGACTTTCCCAGCAAACTCACTCATCGTGAGTCGTCAAAGGAATCTATTAAGTAGTCGGTCATCCCGAATGATCGTTATCAACAAGTTAGCGGGTGTTCAACTCTCACATCTCCAACTTATTAACTTATCCCACACAAGGGATATGTTCCATCAAATACACCGGGGTTTTATCAAAGGGTTACACCGGGGTTTTTTATGGGGTTCCACCAAGGGTTTCATCAATGTGTTTTTACCAGGAGTTCCATTAGGGGTTTCACCAGAAGTATAAAGGATTTTCATCAAGGGGTTCTATCAAGGGACTTTACCAAGGGATTTTATCAAAGTAGTTTTATCAAAAGGGTTCAATCAAGGGGTTTTCATCAGAGCATTATCCATCAAGGGTTCACCAGGGTTTTACCAAGAAGTTTCAACAAAGTGTTATTATCAAGGGGTTTCATCATGGATTTATCAAAGGGTTTTACCCGAATTTTCTATCAAAGGATTCCACAAGAATTTTATCAAGGGATTTTATTAAAAGGGTTTTGTCTAGGGATTTTATCAAAAGGGTTTATCAGGAATGTCAGTGAAAGATTCCATTGAGGGGTTCTACCAGAATTTTACCAAGGGGTTTCATCTAGAGTGATCGCGGTATTAGTAGAGTACTACCCGATTCCTATGAAATGATCGGATGATCATGGGAATTGTATGCAAGTTTCACCCAGAAGGGTTAAAATTGATCAAAAAGGGTTTCATCAAAAGGGTTTCATTAAGAGGATTCATCAAAGGTTCCATTGAGGGTTTCATTAGGGATTTCATCAGATTTTTATCAGAGGGGTTTCATCAAGGTTTTATCAAAGGGGTTCCACCAGGGTTTCACTGTGGGTTTCACTAAGGATTTTATAAAAGGATTCTACAAAGGGGTTCTATCATGAGTTTCATAAAGGGGTTCCATAAAGGGGTTTCACCATATTTCTATCAAAGGGTTTCGTCAAGGGATTTTATCAAAAGGGTTTTATCAAGGGTTTGATCTAGGGATTCTATCCGAAGTTTCAACAAAGGGTTCCATCAAGGGGCTCTACCATAATTTTATCAAGGGATTCCACCAGAGTTTTTAGCAAAGGGGTTTCATCTAAGGTATCACTAAAGTCCAACCCGATTCCTGTAACACGGTCGGATGATCATAGGAATCGTATGCTAGTTTTACCCGGAGGGGTTTGATAACATGAAATAATATCACATTTTTGGACTCGATTTAATTAAATTGTATTATTATTTGTTTCAATTTATTTCATATTATTCGATATTACATGGTATTTTCCCTTCTATTTGTCTCAGGTAACTTATTTGAAGCATAAGTGAAAAAGGAAGAAAAGGGGGTGCAAAAAGATGATGAAAGCAAATTCCACTAAAGCCCAGCCCACAATTACAAGACAGAAGCACTGAAGCTGTGATGATCGCCACACAAGGTGTGACGAGCGTCACACCCCCTGCTAAGTGTTACGAGTGTAACACAAGGTGTGACGAGCGTCACACCCCATTCCTATATTTTTGGGTTTGACGCGTAACAGAAGCAACAGAAGCATGTTCCTCCTCTTTCTTCGCTTGACCAATTGACATGAGAAACCCACCAAAGGGAAACGGTTACAAATATGAGTAATATAAATAGAGCCAAGGATCCAACCCTGCAGCTCTCTCGGATCTCTCTCAATTTTCCAGTTTTCGGCACTACATTTATTTTACTGCCTTCTTAATTCTTTCAGCACTTTACTTTCCTAGCAATTTTTATTTCTTTGCTTTTCAAGTCAATCTTTCAAGCATTAAATTAATTTTCTCACAATAGTTTCTACACCGGAAACTATTGTGTAATTTTTACTGGGTCTAACCTTACGTTAGATCATAATATTATATTCCTTCGCCTTTATTTTACTGTCTGATCAAAGATTGTGAAGAACAAATCCAACCGGCTTGTGGTGGAGTGTTCAAACATCGAAGTTATAGAACAATCAAGATTTCTATTATTTTTACAGGTTCTTTAATTTATTGTTTTAATTTATATATGCTCTGCACTGTTATTTATTTATACTATCTGTCTGATATGGCTGTATATAAGCATAATTATTGTTTAGGCTTGTTTAGCATGTCTGGCTAAATAAACTTAGATATCGGTATGTAAAGTAAGCGGAACGAAGGAATCAAAACTAAGTTGGTTTAAATTTGTTTAAAAAATACAATCACTCTTTTTATGGTCTCAATTTACAGAATTAATCCTAAAGTTTTTGTACGAGAGTAAAAGACATAAAGAAGTTAAAATCAACAGAACGAAAGTTTGAGCTTTTAACTGGACAGTGTAAATTGGACATTAATTTTAAATCAGGGCGAAAGCAATTTTTAGAGCTAATTAAATTATAATCATTTTCAAAAAGTATTTTTAAAGGTTAAATGTGAGGACGAGAGTTAAGCATTTAAGTTTAATTATATAATCTAAGTCAACAGAGCGAGAGTTTGAGATAAGGGTGTTTAAATGGTTAGTATTTTCTTAAAAAGAGTTTCTATAGATTCTTTTGTTTTCAAAAAGTGATTTTGGACTTAACTAATTAGTGACAGCGCACGTTAATATAAAGTCATAGTTTATTCAACAGAGCGAGAGTTTGAGAAAAGACTTTTAATCAATAGTGTCTACTGAAAAGATTTATTTTAAAACTAAGAAACTAACGAAGATTTGATTCCCTAATTACGACGAACTACATACCGATATCCGCTATATTTGATATTTAATCTAGATCTTATTTTAGTTTTGCCTTTCCCCATAATCAACAAAGTACCATCCGTCTTAGCTTTACGAAGTAACCTTAGAAAAACGGTATATCGATTCATAAGTCCCTGTGGGATTGATATCTTTTAAAACTACGCGATAGAACTGTGCACTTGCAGTTAATACCCCAATAGACTCATAAAGTCGCGATCAAGTTTTTGGCGCCGTTGCCGGGGACTTTTATTTAGTCGATATCGTAACTCTTCCGTTACGCTGTAGAGACTAAGGCAATTTTTTTATTTTTCCTTGTTCTTTCGTTGATTTGTATGCCACACACTCGCTCACAAGGCGAACCGTTCTACTTACGAATCAACGACGTTGAACTATATCTCCGAGTCTTACGACGAATTCGGGAATATCGTGCTGCAAACAATCTTCCTCCTATCGAAGTGCCCGACCTCAAAAATCTTCTTCCTTCGCCGATACCCGAGATGGCAGAACCAGCTCGTGCTCTTCGAGATTACGCCGCTCCATCGCAAGATGAGCCGCATTCGAGTATTGCTCCACCCGCAATCGAAGCAAACAATTTCGAACTTAAACCTTCGCTGTTACAAGCAATGCAACAGAATCAATTCTCTAGAAATCCTACCGAGGATCCAAACCTTCATTTATCCGTATTTGTCCAATACGCCGATACTGTTAAAGCTAATGGTGTCACTTCAGAGGCAATTCGACTTCGTCTCTTTCCTTTCTCGTTAAGAGATAAAGCTAGAAGATGGCTTCAGTCTCTTCCTTCCAACTCAGTCACCACATGGAACGAGTTGAAGAAAGTCTTTCTTGCCCGATATTTTCCTCCAAGCAAAACAGCTATGTTGAGAGCCCAAATAAATGGATTTAAACAGAAAGATAACAAGTCTCTTTTCGAAGCTTGGGAAAGATACAAAGACATGATGAGACTTTGTCCACACCATGGTCTAGAGGACTGGTTGGTAATTCATACCTTCTATAATGGTCTCTTATATAACACAAGGTTAACAATAGACGCCGCCGCAGGTGGTGCGCTTATGGATAAACCTTACGTCGATGCTTATCAACTTATCGAAAGCATGACCCAAAACCATTATCAGTGGGGAAACGACAGAACAATGGTAGAAAAACCTCAAACGAAAAGTGGCATGTACGAAATAAGTAGCCTTGATCATGTTAATGCAAAAGTGGATGCTCTTGCCCAGAAAATTGAAAATTTAAATGTATCACCTCCAGCCACCGTGGTTGCCGTAACTCAAAATTGCGAAGTCTGTGGAATCCAAGGTCACACTCCTACAGATTGTCAACTCCTAACAGGAATCCAAGCAGAGCAAGTGAACTATGCTCAAGGAAATCCCTACTCGCATACCTATAACTCAAACTGGAAGAATCATCCTAATTTTTCATATAAAAGTAATAATGCTTTATACGCACCAGGACAAGCTCCCAGTCAAGCCTCAGCTATACCTCCCGGATATCAAAAGCCGACCCCATCTACGCCTAACAATAATGTTCCTAGAAAATCCAACTTGGAAATCATGATGGAGAACTTTATAGCTTCTCAACAGCAAACCAATAAAGATTTCTTAAACCAGAATGTACACACTAGCGAACAGATAAAACAATTAGCAAGTAAAGTAGATGCCCTGGCTACCCATAACAAAATGCTGGAAATGCAAATCTCACAAGTAGCTCAACAACAAGCGCCTACTGCTGCCCCTACTGGTACATTTCCTAGACAGCCCCAACCAAACCCGAAAAGCCACGCTCATGCAATTATATTAAGAAGTGGAACAGAGGTAGAAGGACCACCTGATCCAAGGATTGAAAACCAAAACTCTAAAAAGTCAACTGAGGAAGAGAATAAACCTAAGGAAAAAGATGAGAGTAATAAGGAAACCATAGAAAAGAAAGAACCTTATGTACCTCCACTGCCTTATAAACCACCTATCCCTTATCCTCAAAGGCTTATTAAAACCAAAGATGCGGGCCAATTTAAAAAATTCGTTGACCTACTGAAACAATTAAACGTCACAATTCCTTTTACAGAAGCTATTACACAGATGCCCTCATATGCTAAGTTCTTAAAAGAAATCTTATCTAACAAAAGGAAACTTGAAGATAGCGAAACCGTTACACTCACTGCTGAGTGTAGCGCCATAATCCAGAATATGCGTCCTAAACTTAAAGATCCTGGCAGTTTCTCTATACCCTGTCACATAGGAAAATTCGTCATAGACAAAGCTCTATGCGATTTAGGAGCCGGTATCAGTGTTATGCCTTTATCCATATGCAAGAAACTGGAAATGGGAGAATTAAGACCAACTAAAACGTCTGTGCAATTAGCAGATCGTTCCGTAAGATATCCTGTAGGAATTCTTGAAAACATTCCCGTGCGCATAGGTCAATTCTACATTCCCACCGATTTCATAATTATGGACATAAGAGAAGATGAAGTTACACCCATTATATTGGGAAGACCATTCTTAGCAACAGCCGGAGCTATCATAGACGTAAAACGAGGACGAATCACTTTCGAAGTAGGAGAAGAGAAAATTTAGTTCATTCTTTCCCAATTTTTGAAAGCACCTGCAATAGATGACACATGTTACTTCATGGATATCATCGACGAATGCATAAAAGAAACAGAATTAGAAAATGACAAATTGTCTGACTATCGTGTAGAAGACGGACTGAACCAATGTTTAGCAATAACACCGGATCCTACGCAATGCCTTAAGAAACCAACCCTCGACCTGAAAACACTTCCCAAAAATCCGAGATATGAATTCCTAAACTTAGAACTTGAACGACCAGTGATAGTTAATGCAGACCTAGGAAAACTCGAAACCGAAAAACTCCTACATATCTTAAGAAAATATCCAACCGCACTAGGATACAACATCACCGATCTTAAAGGGATAAGTCCTTCTATTTGTATGCATCGCATAATGCTAGAAGAAGACTGTAAAACTTCTAGGGAACATCAGAGGAGACTAAACCCGATCCTGAGTGAGGTAGTGAAAAAGGAAGTAACGAAGTTATTAGAGGCAGGTATCATATATCCTATATCCGATAGCAAATGGGTTAGCCCTGTACACGTAGTACCGAAGAAAGGAGGTATAACAGTTATCGAAAATGAAAAAGGAGAAACTATACACAAACGAATCGAATCGGGATGGAGAATGTGCATTGACTATAGGAAACTAAACAAAGCAACCCGAAAAGATCATTTTCCTTTACCATTCATAGACCAGATGTTAGAACGATTAGCAAAACATTCTCATTTCTGCTATCTGGACGGCTACTCAGGCTTCTTTCAAATACCAATACATCCTGATGACCAAGAAAAGACAACGTTCACATGTCCTTTTGGTACCTTCGCTTACCGACGAATGCCGTTTGGCTTGTGCAATGCTCCTGCAACCTTCCAAAGGTGCATGATGGCAATATTCGCCGATTTTCTCGAAAACATCATGGAAGTCTTTATGGATGACTTTTCCGTATGCGGACAAAGTTTCGAAGAATGTCTTGAAAACCTAGAAAGAGTTCTAGAACGATGTGTAAAAGTAAACCTAGTACTTAATTGGGAAAAATGTCACTTTATGGTACAAGAAGGAATTGTTTTAGGACACATCATATCAAATAGAGGAATTGAAGTAGACAAAGCCAAAATAGAAGTAATCGAAAACCTTCAACCTCCGAAAACTGTAAGAGAGGTACGAAGCTTCCTAGGACATGCCGGTTTTTACCGACGATTTATTAAAGATTTCTCTAAAATAACTAAACCTTTAACTGGACTATTAATGAAAGATGCTGAATTCATATTGGACAGTAAATGCTTAGAAGCATTTCAAACGCTTAAACAAGCATTGATCTCCGCGCCCATAATGCAGACTCCGGATTGGAATGAACCATTCGAAATAATGTGTGACGCAAGTGACTACGCCGTAGGTGCTGTCTTGGGACAACGAAAAGATAAAAAGCTTCACGTCATATATTACGCAAGTAGAACTCTAGATGAAGCGCATATGAATTACGCCACGACCGAGAAAGAACTTTTAGCAGTAGTGTTTGCACTAGATAAATTTCGTTCTTACTTGGTCGGAGCTAAAATAATCATTTACACTGACCACGCCGCCATTAAGTACCTCTTAACAAAAAAGGATGCTAAACCTAGACTCCTAAGGTGGATCTTGTTGCTACAAGAATTTGATTTGGAAATCAAAGATAAAAAAGGAACTGAAAACATAGTGGCAGATCACCTTTCTAGACTTGAAAATCTGGAACCGGAAAGAACATCGATCAATGATGACTTCTCGTACGATAAACTTATAGCTAATTTGGAAGAAAATAGAGCTGATGAATAGGAAGAGGCCACCTTGGCTGTATGCGTTACACCATGGTACGCCGACTTTGTCAATTATTTAGCCGCCGGAATAGTTCCACTTAATTTATCCTACCAGCAAAAGAAACGATTCTTCCATGACATGAAACAGTATTACTGGGACGACCCTTTACTTTTCAAAAGAGGCCCCGATGGTATCTTTTGTCGGTGTATACTTGAAGAAGAGGTAGAAAGTATAATCTAACATTGTCACTCCGCCCCTTATGGTGGACACGCAAGTACATCCAAGACCTGTTCTAAAATCCTACAAGCCGGTCTTTATTGGCCAAACATATGGAAGGATGTGCATGCTGCTATCAAGAAATGTGATAGATGTCAACGCACAGGAAACATATCTAGACGTGACGAGATGCCGCAAAAGGGCATTTTGGAAGTAGAGTTTTTCGACGTGTGGGGAATAGATTTCATGGGACCCTTTCCACCTTCTTTCGGTAACAAGTACATACTCGTAGCGGTTGACTACGTATCAAAATGGATTGAAGCTATAACTTCTCCAACAAACGACACACGAGTGGTAACTAAACTCTTTAAGAATATAATTTTCCCAAGATTTGGTGTCCCAAGAATAGTCGTCAGTGATGGTGGATCGCATTTCATATCTAAGATACTCGAAAAACTACTGTTTAAGTATGGCGTAAGACATCGAGTAGCAACACCTTACCATCCTCAAACCAGTGAACAAGTGGAAGTATCGAACAGAGAAATTAAACAAATATTGGAAAAAACAGTCGCCACCTCAAGGAAAGACTGGTCATTAAAATTACCTGAAGCTTTATGGGCATATCGAACTGCTTACAAAACTCCTATAGGAACGACCCCATTTAAGCTTATTTATGGTAAATCGTGCCACCTCCCGGTAGAGTTAGAACATAAAGCCTATTGGGCTATTAAAAACTTAAATTTAAACTATAAGGCCGCCGGTGAAAAGAGAATCCTTGACATAAGCGAATTAGAGGAACTCAGACGAGACGCTTACGAAAATTCCAGAATCTACAAAGAAAGGACAAAACAATGGCATGATAAGCGCATATCAAGGAAAACCTTCAAACAAGGCGACGTAGTCCTGTTGTTTAACTCTAGGCTAAAGTTATTCCCAGGAAAACTACGATCTAGATGGTCAGGTCCTTTCCAAGTTACTAATGTTTTCCCAAGTGGAGCGGTGGAAATTAAAGGCAAATCTATGGAAGCATTTATCGTAAACGGGCAGCGTCTTAAACATTATCACTATGATAAAAACAACGAAGACTCGCAAGTCTTGCACTTAGACGTATTGTCTCCTGTATCTATAGATTAACATTTACTAATTTTATGTCGAGCTTGCGACATTAAACAAAGCGCTTCGTGGGAGACAACCCACAACTTTCTATTTTATTTTCTATCTTTATTTTATTTAATATTCATTTTTCATCAATTTTATTTTATAAAACTTTTCTTCTTCTCTTCTTTCGGCATCTGGCCAAATCCAGACTAAATTCTTGCTTTTCTTTTCTTTAGTTAACACTAACCTGATGAGACAAATTGATCGTATGGGTATCAAATTCAGAGGGAAAGCTCAGAAACAAAAGTTTGAAGAACTAGCAGAGAGAGAGATGCTACCTAGCTTGTATGCTGATGATTGGGCAATGACTTCCCTTGGACTAAGAGAGAGTGTCATGTATCTGCTGAGTCAAATAGGGTGGGAAACCACACCTATTCGAAGACAATTCGTCACTTACCGGAGGCTAACTCTAGAATTCCTTAGCTCCCTGATCTACCTACCCAGCCATGGAAAAGGAATAAGCAGAGGTTTCATTCAGTTCAGGATGTTCAACATGGAGTATCAATTTAACATTCAAGACTTTACTAACCTTTTAGGGTTCCCTACCTCTTTTGATACATTCACCATGAGCCAAGAAGACCTTTTTGAATATAGAGAACTTGAACATTTTTGGGGAAGTTTGACTGGAAATGACGACCCCGAGGAACATGAGTTTCTTTCTGGAAACATACATAACCCGGCCTTCCGTTATTTCCATAAGATCCTGGCCCACACCCTGTTTGGGAAGAAGTCAAATATTACTACAGTATCACGTGATGAACTCTTCATCATGTTTTGTGCTTCCCAGAACCGTCCAGTGAATGGTGCCACTTTTATGTTGGCAAATTTTGACCGCCTTATTCAAGATGAACGAGCACCAATTCAAATAGGCGGATTAATAACTATGATTGGTAATGCCATCGGATTACGCCAACCCATGCTTGACTTAAGACCTTTTTGTGGTATTACGCCTATGAGTATACCCTTCCTCTTCAACACTATGTTTATAGGAAACCTAGGGCCTGAAGAGTTTGAACTAATAGTCAACAACCAAGTTCTTTGCCTATTCACCTTGCCTAGTCCGAGGACTAGTGTTCATAACCAAAGCAATTGGCTCTACAATCTGAATGGAACACCTTCTCCTGCTAGATCTACTGAATCCATCCAGGACTATGAGATTTGTGACGACCAGATTCCTTATGCTGAGTCTGACTCTCAGACACCATCTGGTTATTATGATATTGACCCTCCACCTCAACCTATCCCGACCGAAGAGTCGGCAATACCTGATCTTAGACATCAGATGCCCGGAGCTAATTATACCACCACCATTCAAGCTTTTATGTCAGAACAAGACGCCATCAGAGAAGAGTTAGCTAATATGGGACAAGAATTTATGGGATACATGAGCAGTATGACAAATCAATTCCACGAATTGCTAAACGGTGTTAATTCCCTTGCTCCTCCGGCCAAAGATCCTACAAGTGGCTAGAAGTTTTTAGTTAATTAGTTTTAGTTTAGGTTATTTATAGTTTTGTTTCACATTACTTTTAATCTTAGTTTTTTTTTCCGCACGTTTGCTTTTTCCTTCCAATGTTACATTATGATTATTTTATGAAGCTATTGCATTATTGGTTTATTTTATTTTATTTTGATCTATGCAATATCTACAATTATCAATGGTGCTCTTTAATGTATGCTACTTACATAGCCTATTAGAGAAAATATATTTATGCACTATGATGAGTAGTAGAATACATGGTATTTCTAAAATATAGCAATAGTAAAATAAAATAAACATAAGCAGAACAAAATAACAAAATAAAATAAAACAATACAACCAATTATGAATCACTACGCAAGTGACCGTTGCAAGATGACTGTGTGACAAGCGTCACACAAGCCATCACGGTCGTCACACACATGCCTGTGACGCCCGTAACACCTCCCGTCACGAGCGTGACAGCTTCAGAAGAAGTGAACGTTAGTAACCGTTGGGGACACGACCGTTACACCTCTCAACTTTTTATTTTCCCCATTCATTCACCCATTTACTCACATTCACCCACATTTATTTTTCTCACCCACTCCTCTTCCAACTTCCAAAACTTTTCCTATAAATACCTACCATACATTTCTCCCTAAACCACATCTTTCCATACATTTCTCCATATAAATCCATTTTCATCCTTCCTCCTTCTTTCAACCCACTTATCAATATGGCGGAAAACCAACAATTCGGAAATATTATCTTCCGATCTGAAGATGATAACTATCAACGAGAGCAATTCGAACGATTTCAACAACGAGGTGTTGCCTCTACCAGGTATCCTGATTTAAATTGTTTACAAGAATTAGGATTACTTCAAGGAGTGCAATGGATGCTTAGGCTTGCTGATTTAACCTTTCTTTGCACACACAATCAACCTACCTATCCATCACTCACCTTAGAATTTTTAAGTTCTTATTCCTACTCCACCCCAACCGGTGACGACGAGTACTTAACCGGTACCGCCACTTTCCGCATGTTCAACACCGAGTACTTGCTATCCCAGAACCAATTGAGTGCCATGCTACAATTCCCTACAAAAGGCCAAGTCCACCCAAGGATCCCTCCGAACTCCCAGTGGCACATAAACGCCTTTGACCTCTTTCGAAAAATATCCGGTGTAGAAACCAACAACTGGGATGTACTACTTGCTTCGCATATCCATAACCCAACCATCCGGTACTTTATTCGCATCCTGCAAAACACCATTTTTGGCCGACCCAACAACAACAAAGTCAACGCCAAGGAACTATTCTTCCTCCACTGCGTCTTTGAAATGGATACAAAGGTAAACGCTGCCTCTTTCTTATTTCATCATATCCGCACCCTATGTGCTAGAGGCCGTCAACCTTTTGTGATTGGTGGATTAATCACCACAATAGCACTTGGTTTAAATCTAGGGGACCGATTCCAAAATTTACAATCTCTACCACCACTATTTATGGATATAAGCTATTGTCGGTCCAGCCGCCTAATCAAAAATAGGATAGGCGGAAGGTATCATCTTATGGTAAACAACCAAGAAGTCCCAAGCGTTGTTTTACCCAACATTACCCTCACTGATGTCACCAACCCCAACCGATTCCTCTACGATCTGAATGCTCCCGAAGCTACCGAGCCTACACACGCAAACCCGCCTCCAGACGAGTTTGAAGAAATGGAGCAAGGTGATCAAGGTCCTGAGCAACAGTCAACCCCGATATATCCTTCAGATAATGCAAGCGGCCCATCCTCCCGACGACGTCGAAGAAGAAGGCCAGCCACTAATGATGACATCATGGACGCTATCGACCATCAAGCCCAACGACTTGATGCCATGCAAGTGTAGAACAACGAAGTGATGCAACTGATGCGCCAGATGCAACAACTACAGGAGGCGAGGAATGCAATAACCGATCAGCGGTTCACCGATTTTCTCAGCAGGTTTGATGACTTGGAAGTTCGTCAGCGATCACCGGGACCAAGAACAAGAGGACGTCGGCAAAATTAAGCATATTTATTTTTATTTTCCTTCCTTTCGCTTTTCTCTAAAACATTGGGGACAATGTTTCATTTAAGTGTGTGTGTGTGGGGGGGGGGGGGGGAACGTTGTTTACCTCTTTTTCAACCTTCCCTTTTCAAGTATGTTATTTTCCCTTTCATTGTTATTTCCCTTTCTTTTATCAATTTAAAAAAAATAAAAAAATAAAAAAAAAAATAAAAAATAAAAAAGTTTATAATATATATTTATTATAAGTTGAGTCCCTAGTGTGAGAAATTTTTATTATCTATTCCCCTCAATTTTCTTGAGCCATAACAAAAAAATTTAACACAATCAATAAGTATAAAGGTTGCTTATTTTATCACACTTGAGTAAAACTAAGACAAAAATTATTACCGCCCCAACGCTCTAAATAAACCTCAACATGTTAGATCAGAAAAGTACCTATTATACAAGTCCTTGGACTTTTAGTTTTATAGTAACCCCGAGTAGTTTATACGAGAAGTCGGCACCATCCTAATAGCAAACTACGTGGAGAGCCGATGAATATAAGTGAATGATTCCCAAGACAATATATTAAAAAAATAATCAGGAAATGCACTAATTAAGTTAGGTGATCCTTACCCAATCATTTAATCCAAAGGTTGCGAATCCTACAAAAACATTGTATGAACGATCCATTATGAGTTGGTTCAGCGGTTTCTGGTGCTGAACTTGGTAGGGCGGACTACGGTCCGATCCCCCGCAATTTGCAATGGACTAAATAACGAAGTTATCCAACTTATGTACCAGAACTTCAAGCTAAAAAGCGGATCAGAATGACTAACCGGTTACTCCACTATGTGCGCGAAAAGATAAAGGGCTTAATGTGATTTCGCTAGAATGAAAACGGGTGAAATAAGAGTAAAGGAACTAGGATAGCTATAATGACGTTACTCGAACTGGTTTGCATAAGGTGGGATTATCTGAGGTTGTAACGGTAGTTGTTGATGTTAAGGTTAAGCTCAGGTTATTTCTAAACGAGATGTACTTGCAACCTATTACGACTTGATGTGTGTTTGGAAATTTCATCTGGCTAATACCTTAAACTGATTTCTATACTGTATATTGCTTGAGGACAAGCAAAGATCTAAGTATGGAGGAGTTTGATAACATGAAATAATATCACATTTTTGGACTCGATTTAATTAAATTATATTATTATTTGTTTCAATTTATTTCATATTATTCGATATTACGTGGTATTTTCCCTTCTATTTGTCTCAGGTAACTTATTTGAAGCATAAGTGAAAAAGGAAGAAAAGGGGGTGCAAAAAGATGATGAAAGCAAATTCCACTAAAGCCCAGCCCACAATTACAAGACAGAAGGGCTGAAGCTGTGACGATCGCCACACAAGGTGTGACGAGCGTCACGCCCCCTGCTAAGTGTTACGAGCGTAACACAAGGTGTGACGAGCGTCACACCCCATTCCTATATTTTTGGGTTTGACGCGTAACAGAAGCAACGGAAGCACGTTCCTCCTCTTTCTTCGCTTGACCAATTGACGTGAGAAACCTACCAAAGGGAAACGGTTACAAATAAGAGTAATATAAATAGAGCCAAGGATCCAACCCTACAGCTCTCTCGGATCTCTCTCAATTTTCCAGTTTTCGGCACTGCATTTATTTTACTGCCTTCTTAATTCTTTCAGCACTTTACTTTCCTAGCAATTTTTATTTCTTTTCTTTTCCAGTCAATCTTTCAAGCATTAAATTAATTTTCTCACAATAGTTTCTACACCGGAAACTATTGTGTAATTTTTACTGGGTCTAACCTTACGTTAGATCATAGTATTTTATTCCTTCGCCTTTATTTTACTGTCTGATCGAAGATTGTGAAGAACAAATCCAACTGGCTTGTGGTGGAGTGTTCAAACATCGAAGTTAGAGAACAATCAAGATTTCTATTATTTTTACAGATTCTTAAATTTATTGTTTTAATTTATATATGCTCTGCACTGTTATTTATTTATACTATCTGTCTGATATGGCTGTATGTAAGCATAATTATTGTTTAGGCTTGTTTAGCATGTCTGCTAAATAAACTTAGATATCGGTATGTAAAGTAAGCGGAATGAAGGAATCAAAACTAAGTTGGTTTAAATTTGTTTAAAAAATACAATCACTCTTTTTATGGTCTCAATTTACAGAATTAATCCTAAAGTTTTTGTACGAGAGTAAAAGACATAAAGAAGTTAAAATCAACAGAACGAAAGTTTGAGCTTTTAACTGGACAGTGTAAATTGGACATTAATTTTAAATCAGGGCGAAAGCAATTTTTAGAGCTAATTAAATTTTAATCATTTTCAAAAAGTATTTTTAAAGGTTAAATGTGAGGACGAGAGTTAAGCATTTAAGTTTAATTATATAATCTAAGTCAACAGAGCGAGAGTTTGAGATAAGGGTGTTTAAATGGTTAGTATTTTCTTAAAAAGAGTTTCTATAGAATCTATTGTTTTCAAAAAGTGATTTTGGACTTAACTAATTAGTGACAGCGCACGTTAATATAAAGTCATAGTTTATTCAACAGAGCGAGAGTTTGAGAAAAGACTTTTAATCAATAGTGTCTACTGAAAAGATTTATTTTAAAACTAAGAAACTAACGAAGATTTGATTCCCTAATTACGACGAACTACATACCGATATACGCTATATTTGATATTTAATCTAGATCTTATTTTAGTTTTGCCTTTCCCCATAATCAACAAAGTACCATCCGCCTTAGCTTTACGAAGTAACCTTAGAAAAACGGTATATCGATTCATAAGTCCCTGTGGGATCGATATCTTTTAAAACTACGGGATAGAACTGTGCACTTGCAGTTAATACCCCAATAGACTCATAAAGTCGCGATCAAGTTTTTGGCGCCGTTGCCGGGGACTTTTATTTAGTCGATATCGTAACTCTTCCGTTACGCTGTAGAGACTAAGGCAATTTTTTTATTTTTCCTTGTTCTTTCGTTGATTTGTATGCCACACACTCGCTCACAAGGCGAACCGTTCTACTTACGAATCAACGACGTTGAACTATATCTCCGAGTCTTACGACGAATTCGGGAATATCGTGCTGTAAACAATCTTCCTCCTATCGAAGTGCCCGACCTCAAAAATCTTCTTCCTTCGCCGATACCCGAGATGGCAGAACCAGCTCGTGCTCTTGAGATTACGCCGCTCCATTGCAAGATGAGTCGCATTCGAGTATTACTCCACCCGCAATCAAAGCAAACAATTTCGAACTTAAACCTTCGCTGTTACAAGCAGTGCAACAGAATCAATTCTCTGGAAATCCTACCGAGGATCCAAACCTTCATTTATCCGTATTTGTCCAATATCGCGATCAGGGTTGAAAATGGTCATCAGGGATTAATCAAGGGGTTTTATCAGGGATTTGTCAAAAGAGTTCCATAAAGGTTTTAACATCAAGGGTTCCACCAGAAGTTGTATCAGGGGTTTCATCAAGAGTTTCATCAAGGGTTCTACCAAGGTTATCAAACAACGACTAGAGGATCGTCCGAGTCCTCTCCGATTTCTGTGATTACGGAAATCATATGCAAGGAGATACTATTAGGGATATATCAAAGTGGGATGCCAACAGAGCACTAAGGATTGATCAATCCTTGCTCGACATCGGAGTCTATTAACCCCACGATCAAAATTAGGGTTCCTCTTTATATTTAACCATCTCCTCCCTGAGAAGATGAAGACTCGTCATCATCATCATCATCTCAGTTTAAAGTTGATTAAATAGGGGTAGTTGTCGTACCCCAAATTTTGACCACTATTTCTTTCTTGTTATTGACTTAGAATCTAGGTCATTGACATGCTCAAGGCTCTTTATAAGGCATCTGGTCTATCCCAATGACCTAAAAAGTCAATGGGGGACCATTTTGACTTTTTAGTCCCTCCTAGGTATTTGTTTTAATTCAGGGAAGTTTATTGGAACCTAATAATTTGGGGAGTTATGCTATAGGGATATTACCATTGGTAACTAGGATATTTTGTCTTACTAAAACACATTAGTAAAAACTAATAATTAGGGGAATTATTTATATTAATGGCAAGGGTAGAATAAATTATAATAATGTTATTAGTTAAATGGGGATATGTTAATATTAGTATTATTTTTATATTAATATTAAGTTATATTGTGGTTAATTAGGAATAGATTAATATTGAGATTAATTAAGGTTAAATTAATTAATTATTTTTTTATTAATCAAATTATCATTAATTGATATATTATCTAATTAGAATATAACGGGGTTATTAGAGAATAATATTAGAATTAATATTATTACTAATATTAATTATTATTATTATATGCTCGCTAATGTTAGTTTATTTTAAATGAATGAATTAGTACAATTGTTAGAAAAGCATGCGTAAAGAGTTGTGAGTGGGAGAGACCATCTGTTCAAATCTTACCTTTCTCACTTTTAGATTAGTTTTTTTCCCTTTTATTTGTTTTTACTTTATTTCTAACTTTTCTATTTATTTTCAAAACTACAAAAAAATCACAAAAATAGCATTTTTTATTATTTAATTATTAATTTTCGTATTTTGCCTCCACCATCATCACCAATCTTTTTGAAACCCCGTAGGTTGGTTGTCTCATATCGCATAATTATTAAAGTATTATCTTGTTTGTTGTGGAATGAATATTGAGTTTGTTTTTTTCTATTTAGTGGTTAAGTTGGCAATTAACATTATTCTAATCATATCAGAAAATTTCATAAAGAAAAATTATTTTTACAAAGAATCAAGTTTCATCATATTTTAATAATTGATTTGTTTTGTACATATATCCACTAAAATAAATATAAGAAAACGATAATAATTTTCATTGAATCATTTCAAATAAAATAATAGTTTGTTTTGATAAACTTTTTAAATCTATTTTAAATAGAATAAAATAAATAAAAAAACAATAATATTTTAACTCATGTATTTAAAATTTAAAATATAAATAACACATAAATAGGTTTTATTTAATCAACTAATTAATTTAGTTTTTACTAAATATATAAAAAATACTTCTCTATTCCATTGAATCCAAAAAAATATAAAAATGTTTTAGTACATTCATTATAATTCAAAAATATTTATGTACCCTTTAAATAAATAAAAAAACATACTAGAATAATCTTTCTTTTAAAGTCAAGAAACAAAACAAAATTATACAAAAACATATATAATTAAATATTTATTGAGAATTTTTAATTAGGATAGGAATATAACTAAGATAATTAGGCATAGTTAGGGTTAAATGAGACTATTATAATTCATATATAACTAATATTAAAAAAATAAAAAGAACAAAAAATATAATTAAGAAATTAGGGTTAACCTGTGGGATAACATTATGGATAATTTTTTGGATAGTTATGGGATAGAAATTTGGGATAAAAAATTAAGGATAATATGGGATAAAGTTATGAGATAAAAACCCTAGGATTTTAAGGGATAAAAATTTATGGGATAACTATGGGATAATTTAGGGATAATTTTCGGATAATTTTTGGGACAATAAATAGGGATAAATTTTTAGGGTTTTATGGATAAATAATTAGGGGTAAGGGACATAACACTTGGATTTATATAATTAGCATTTTAATTTATTTTCTTAAATAAATTAATTGAAAATAATTAATTTGGATAATTTTAGGAATAATATGGGATAAGGTTATGGGACAAAACCCTAGAATTTTAAGGGATAAAAGTTTATGGGATAACTATGGGATAATTTAGGGGATAACTTTGGGATAATTTTTGGGACAATGAATAGAATACATTTTTAGGGTTTTAGGGATAAGGGATATAACCCTTGAGTTTACATAATTACCCTTTTAATTTATTTTCTTAAATAAACTAATAATTATATTTTTAAAAATAATTAAATGGGATAAAATTCTATAACAATTTCAAGATATAAAAACAAAGGATGCATCAAGGGAAATATATATATATATATATATATATATATATATATATATATATATATATATATATATATATATATATATATAATATCACTATGGATTTACTTTCTTAAATCAAAATAGTTAGATTTTTTTATCAATCAAAAGGGTACGTCATATTAATATATAATATTTACTTTTAATCAATAATGGGGATAATCATGGGATAAGTCTCTAAGGAAATTTTAGGGTTTAAGGGATAAATAATTAGGGATAAGGAATATAATACTTGGGTTTGTATAATTATGTTTTAATTTTTTTTCTTAAATAAATTAATAATTATATTTTTGCAAATAATCAATTGGGATAAGGGATATGTCATATAAATATATAATATTTAAGTATTATAATTTTTCTTTTGTAATTAATGGGATAATCATTGGATAACTTGGGGATAACATGGAATAAAATTCTTTTACAATTCTTAGGGATAAAATCAGGGATTAAAGTTCTGGATAAGGGATATGTTCTTTGGGGTTTCTGAATTAAACTTTTAATATTGAATAATCATATATAGTATCACTATGAATATTTTTTTTTTTTATATAATCAAATTAATGAGGTTTTTTTGTTGCAATTAATCAAAGGGGATAAGTCAAGGGATAAATCGGGGATAAAATTCGGATAAAGGGTTATGTCTAATACCTAATTATGACTCCTAACTTATTTTCTTAAATAAATTAAAATACTATTTTTGTAAGGGATAAAAGGGATAAAATCAATCTAAACTCACCTCAAACTATAAGTCCTCCGCTTTAGTGCATTGAGGCATTTTTCAAAATCAATTACTTCTCCGCCCCCGATGCGTGAGAACTTTTAAGGGATAAAAACAACCAACCAACCAACATTTTTAATACGAACTACGGGGCTCCGATCCTTCAATACATTTGAGGATACGTAGGCATAGAGTTGTAAGACTCTAGCGAGTATAATAATAAAAAATATTTCTTAGGGATTCTCTTATAAAAATAATAAAACAATTTAGTAAATAAATAAATAATTAAATGATTAATAAATATTAAAACAGATGTTCCTTAGAAACACACTAACCCTAGAACTAAAGGAGGATCCCATTTAGTACAATGGAGGTAAGGGGTGCCTAACACCTTCCCCTTACTTAACTGACTCCCGAACCTAGTCTCTCACCCTTAGTCATTAGGTTTTATCATTATTTCCCTATTCCTTAGGAATGAATAAAGGATGGTGGCGACTCTGTCCTTTTTCCAGCCGCGACACCTTTAATCATTCATACCTAATCTCCATGTCCATAGAAATTAACTGGTGAAATTAAGCATTATTATATCAAGATCAATTTGGTTTCTACAGGGTATCCCAACTCCTAGGTAATATCTACTATAGAATAATCTCATGAAAGCATTATCAAAGGTGATCCAACCTAATGATAATCATATAGCAATCTCAATTATTCCAAAAGAGAAAGTTTTAAGCATATCACGAGAATAAATTAATTACGAAAAATAATATTGTTATTGCAAATATAAACTCAAAGTCATTATAGATTCAAATCAGGGACACCCTCCTAGCATTAGGGAGTTTAGCTACTCATAGTATTCAAGAAAATCAAAATATAAAATGTAGACATTACAAGTATTCAGATGAAATTTGATCTTTAGTTGCTTCCGCTCATGAAAATCTCGTCTCCTCCAAACATGTCCCTCTAAGGTCGTGCCATAATGCCATTCTTACAAGCGACATGTAAGTTACCAATGAAAATTCAAAGTCAATAGAGTATCACAAAGAAAATGGAAGAGGCCTCCAGGCAAAAGGTCCTAGGATTAGATCCTCTAAGTCCAAGTTGATTAAGTGGAATGAATTGTTTTTGATGTTATCATTTTATCATGTTTTTGTTGTTTTTAATGTAGGGTGACAATAAAGATAAATGACAATAAAGATAAATGACAATAAAATAAACATGCATGATGAGTACTTAAATGTAAATTACAAAGTAAATGACACAAAAGTAAATGAAAACAGAACAATGATAATAACAATAGTTAGTAATAATCAAAGTTAGTAAAGTTAGGTTAAATTAGGGTTATGAACAATGGACCAACACTTGAGGATTATATATCCTTAGGTCAATAGATTCAAAATATGGCGCATCAGGGGATAACTTATCACTGATGCAAAGTATGGAAGATGATCAATGGGTCAACTTAGCATAGATTTGTATCAATGAAATTTATTCAACCTCAAGTTCATTTATCAATAGATTGACAAAAGGAATACTATACATACTCAAGGTTGAAAGTTTTAATGATTGATTAAGTTAATTAGGTTAAGCAAAATGTAAGATCAAAGTATAATATTAACAAGATATCAGGGGTTAGTGTATGATATAAACAAGTTAGTATAAGAGGTTAATAGGTTAGTATAATCAAGAGAAATGATAATGTATCAAATGGAATCACAAGTTAACATATGTACATATAAGGCTTCATCCACAAGTCAAATGACCCAAGTTGGTTGAAATATGGGCAACATATCCATGCTTCAAAGTACCATGGATGAACACTTGATCATCCATTAGTAGGTTTGAAGTATGGAAGGTTCAATCAACCCTAAACCAACCAATATCATGACCAAAGTATATTTCATTAGCCTATGAATTCAAGACTTCATAAGTCCCTCAAAAAATATCCAAATGATTTGAATCAAGAAAAAATTAAATACTAAAGACAAAAATAATAAGGGTTCATGTTGAAATTTTTATAAGAATGATTAAAATAATGAGGGTAAAAAATAAAATGAAAATGCGAATAAATGGTAAAAATAAATAAAAAAACAAGTGAAAAAATAAAATAAAACAAAGGGATGCACACGCTGGGGGTTAAACCCCTGACCTTAGGGTCATGGGGGGATCAACCCCCTCTCCCACTGGGCCAAGGGCCCAATTGTGTCAACAAAACGCGTTGAACAAATAAATATTAAAATCAAAATGAAAATAGGTTACACATGCAGAACAACCAATCAGAGTGGGACAACCATTATTTTTGAATTCAAACATGTGCACCAACGGTTGTCTTCAACCTCCAACCTTCAAAAATTAAACTCTAAAAATATGTATATTCAATCAGATTCAAGCATGGAGATAGCTTGTATGATAAAAAAAATCATCCTCCACAATCATGAGCCATTGATTGGCTCTGAGTGTGAAGTATTTCAGCACGAACCAGATGAACAAAATTGACCTAAATTAAAAATTAAACTATGGATATTGACTAATCAAAGCTACAAGTTTAAGGTTAATGATTATAAGGAAGTTTTGAAGTGAATGGAAACTTGTTTGGATGATGGGGTGAGTGGATCTACCTGATCATAATCAAACTCAGGGAGGTATTCTAATGAGTTGGCTCAGCTCAGATGGAGCTCAGGGAAGATGAGTTAGGAATTTGGAAAGTTTAAGTGGAGGTTGGTGAAGGTTTTTGGGTGGTTGTTTGGGGTTGAAACACTCTGAAAATTAAAACATGATTCTTTGTTTTGCAGGCTTTGGTTCAAATATGCAGCAAAGGTTCTAGGGCTTTTGAAGCATGGAAAATGAAGGGGACACCTTCCCTTATTTATAAGGAAGGTGGGTGCATGGTTTTGAGGTTGGACATTAGGGGACGTGTGTGGTTGTTGTCTGAGCTTGCTTGCACCTTATACAACTTTGTATTGGTCCTTAGCATTTATTTGGAATAGACAAGGGACTTGGTTTGGCCTACTATGGATTTTGCTTTTTGCCAATTTGGGAAAAATCTGTTTTTGCACATGGGATCAGGTTTTTTCTCTTTGGGATGTTTTGGCTTGCAAGTTTACTTCAAAATATACCACAATACCATATGAAATGTGTTTGGGGACCATTGGGATCAAATTGGATTGATTTGGAGGCTTGGTGCATGGTTATGCAAATTCAGAGTTGGACATGTCTGGTTTGTGCATCAGGGTGATCATCAATGTTTAAACCAATGCCAAATCAAATTGGCTCGTGCATTTTGTCTCAAACTTGTGCCAGTTGTTCCTTTCCATGTACTTGATTGAATGCAAAAATAACTAGGTCAAAAGGAGTTGTATTTTGGAAATGGAAATGTGGTAAAGTAGTGGTCTTGGTCATGTTTTATTGCATGGTGGGCATGTTTGACCAGCTTGGCCAATGCAAAAATTGAGGTAAGTCTTGGACATTGAAATAAATTTGAAGAGGAGCTCATTTAGGACATTTTTCTCAAAGTGGAATTTAAAAATCTTGTGAAATGAGAAAGTTATGGTCTTTGGAACTTCCCATAGGCCATTCTTGCCAAAATGTGACCAACCAACATGACCTAAAAATGGGATTGTGTGATTTCTTGATTTTGAAGGCACAATGAAGGATGTTTTGAGCTTATATGATCATACAATGATAGGAAATGGGGTTTGGAGCTTTGTGGAATGAATTTAGGTCAAGTAGATGGGTGGATCAAAGCATTGAAAGTTGAAAAATCATGAACAAACCGAGTACTTGTAACATGGATTGAATGGGTGTTTAAATGATGGATTTTGATTATAATGGAGAAGAAATGATGTTGAATGAATGGTGGGGTGGTTGGATGATCAAAATGAAGCAAGGTTAATGGTCAATGGATCCCCAAATTAGGGTTTCTTGAGCTACAAGTTTTGTCAAGAATCAAAGCCAAATGAATTAGGGTTTGTGATACAAGGGTGATATTGAGATGTTTAAAAGGTGTGGGGCATGAACAAACTTTGGATTTGAGGGGTCCTCGATGACTTGGTCAAGATCCTTAGGGAATCAAGACTTGTGAAAGCCAATGGAGGGTCAAGAGATAGGGTTAGGGTCCTTGAGTGACCAGATGAATCTTGATGCTTCTTTAAAGGGGACTCACCATCCAAACTTGGTTTGGAGAGTGAGTGGGATGACTTGAATGATCCTCTAAGATTTGTTGGGTGTTTGAGGATGAGATTGGGGTTAAGGTGGCTTGGGCATACATCAACATGATCAGAGGGTCTTATGGCTTTGCGGATAAACCATGTGTCTTGAGCTTGTGGATTATTGTAGACCATTAAGTACAAATGCATATGAGATGGCATGTATGGGATGTATGCTCAGGGTTTAAGAAGGTGTTATGGAGGTAGGGTAAATTTGATGGTATGACACTCAACATACGGCAACTGACTAAGAAGAATTACAAAGTGTTGATTCAAGATAAGATGATGAGAGTTCTCGACTCAGGTGGAAAGTTAATCTTTAAGGCACAAATGTCTCATAACAGAACCATCAAGATTGAACTAAATGTGATGGGACACAAGTGTCTGGCAACTAAAACTAGCAAGGATGAATGGCTATGGCACTACAAACTTGCCGTCTCAATTTCAAAGACATCAAAAATCTGAAAAAGAGGAAACATGGTTTCAGGCTTATCAAAAATCAAAATTCCAAATGAAGTATGTGAATAATGTGTTTAGGAAAAGCAACACAAGAATAACTTCAACAAAGATTCAGAAAGTCGGTCGAGGGCTATTCTTGAATTGATATTCTTAATGTGTATGGTCCTGTCCAGGTGGATTCGATTGGTGGTAACAAATACTTTCTCACATTCATAAGTGATTTCAGTCAAAAAATGTGGACTTGCTTGATCAAGAAGAAAAATGATGTGATCTAGGTATTCACTAAGTTCAAAGTTATGGTGGAAATACATAATGGTCAAAATATCAATACCTTGAGGATAGATGGTGGTGGCGAGTATGTATTAAATGATTTTGCTGCTCTATGTTGAAAGGAAGGGATTGTGCATGAGGTGGTTTCATCTTACACTCCATAACAAAATGGAGATGCTGAAAGAAAGAACAGAACCATCATGAATATGGTGAGAAGTATGTTGAAAGGCAAGAATTTTCCAAATATGTTATAGGGTGAAGTCGTGTCGATTGCAACACACGTATTACATAAATGTATGACCAAGAATCTAAATGGAATCACAACAGAAGAATGTTGGTCTAGTGTAAAGCTATCTTAAGTCATTTAAAGGTGTTTGGATCCTGCTAGTTGAGAAGAAAACTTGATCATAAGTCAAGCCATATGATGCTAATAGGATATTACTCAATAGGTGGATACAAACTGTTTTGATCCCTTGAACAAGAAAGTTGTGATTAGAAAAGACGTGATCATAGATGAACTGAAGGAATGGGATTGGAAAAAAACATCAAGAAGGATTCAGTAAGAATTCTATGTGACGAACCAGCTAGTGAAGCTGATAGAGAAGTTCGACCAAAAGAATGCAGAGCTCAAGCAGGCATAAGTAGACATCAAAGGACAAGAAACATGCCTCCGGGGTTGAAGAGATGTGTAATCACATCAGGTGATGTGGTCGATGATGAAGGTGAGCTGGTACACTATGATTTCTATGCAGATATTGAGCTAGTAAATGTAACTGGGGAATTGAAGGGCTCAAAGTGGATGAAATCCATGGCGGAGGAACTAAAATCCATAGAGATAACAAAACCTGGTCACTTGTCAAATTTTCATAAGGTAAGAAGGCAATCAATGTGAAGTGGGTATACAAACTGAAGCTAAATCCAAAGGGATAAGTAACCATACACAAATCAAACTTAAAGCCAAAGGATTTCTTCAGAAAGAAGGAGTCGACTTTGGTGAAGTTTTTGCACCCGTTGCTAGGAACAAAACAATAAGGTTGGTTGTTAGCTTAAAAAATGTGAACAACTAGTATATGTCTCAAATTTATATGAAACTTGCATTTCAGAATGGTCCTTTAGATGAAGAATTTTATGATGCACAACCAATTGGGTTTATGAAACAAGGTCAATAAAGCAAGGTATACATGTTGCATAAAGCCCTGTATGGACTCAAATAAGCTCCAAGAGCTTTGAATAAGAATATAGATAGTTTTCTTAGAGAAAAGGAGTTCGTAAAGGGCACAACTGAGCGTGGTGTATATGCCAAAAGAAGAAAAAGTGAACTGCTTATACTATGCCTCTATGTCGATAACTTGTTGATAACATGAAGCTGCAAGAGGGAGATCAAAGACTTCAAAGGTGATCTGATTAAGGAGTTCAAAATGTTTGACCTGGGAAATATTTCATGCTTCCTTAGTATCAAATTCTACAAGAGCAGTAGAGGACTGATGATGCATTAAAGAATATATGCAAGGGAGATACTCAAAATATTTGAGACGGAGGATTGCAATGCAACTTTGACACCTACATAACCAAGACTCAAATTGATGAAAGAGCCGAATGAATATGAAGTTGATTCGAATCAGTATAGAAGAATCATTGGATCATTAAGATACATTTGTCAAACAAGGCCCGATCTAGCATACAATGTGGGTATCATGAGTAGATTCATGCAAAAGCCTAAGGTATCTCACCTTGCAGCTTCAAAGAGAATACTATGGTATATCAAATGAACACTCGACTATGGCATTTAATATCCTGCAACAGATGAAAGAAAGAAATGAAAACTAGTAAAATACACAGAGTCGACTTGGTGTGGTGATGTTGAGGATAGAAAAATCACAAATGGTTATGTGTTTATGCTAGGTGGTGCACCAGTTACTTGGAACTCAAGAAAAGAACCAGTTGTAGAATTATCATCGTATAAGGCAGAATACATAGCTACCTCTCTCTGTGCATGTCAAATAAAAAGAAGGGTGAACCTCGTCAAAGAAATTGCAGGTGAGAATCATGAAGTAATGATCATGAATATCGATAACATGTCTGCTATCAATTTTGCTAAGAATCTGATAGCATATGGAAGAAGCAAACACATTGAGATGAGGTTCCATTATCTTTGAGAGCGAGTAGCAAGTGAGAAGTGGAACTTGGAACACTACATAACTGAGAATCAATTGCATACATCATGTCGAAGGTTGTGCAGGTGAAATTATTTAAGAGATTGAAGACTATGATGAATATAGATAGCTTAGATACAATTAATTACGTGATGTTTCAAATATGTAATTATTTGTATCTATAAATTCTAGTTTCGACAGAGTCGAATGGAGTTTGTAATAGTTGAATATGCTGGATTCGGCAGAGAGTTGAATAAATCTTGTTGAGGCATATGTTATTTAGTTATTTTGAGAATTTCTTTGTGTGCAAGAAATCTCATTATAAATAGGGAGGTACCTTATCGTTGTAAGTGTGAAGGAAAGTTGAATAAAAATTCTAGATGAAAGCAGAGAGAAACTCTACAGAATTTGATCCATCTTCTTTCCCTTTCTCCCAAAACCCTAATTTCTCTTTTCTTCCATAATTTACTTTCACATATTTTTTTCTTATCAAATTATTGTGCACAGGAATCATCTTGCAACTAATGAGTGGTTGAATCACTCGAGTGAAGAGTGAGGAATAAGAATTATGAATCAATTAAGAGGGTGATTAAATTGCGTTTTGTAAAGAGCGATTTGCAACTAATACGATAAGGAGAAAAGCTCCACAAAGATACAAATCCATAAAAAATCTACTGCTACAACTTAACATTACTACAACAGCAGCAAAACAAGAAAACAACAAACTGCTACAACCACCAGAACCACAACAAACTTCTAAACAATAAACCAGACAACAAAAATGCCCTACCAAAACCATGGCAAACTCAAAACATAGATACCCCCAAGACAACCTCATCATCATCTATTAATAATCAAGAAACATAAACTAAAATCAATTTTTTCTACTATCAAAACATACGCAAAAAACCTGCATGAAACGCAAAAAGCGAGTCGACAACACAATGCAAATGAGAACTACAAGATCGATTGTCACAAGTTCCTTGAAAGCCAAAACAACGGTGATAAGAACCAAGCAGATAATGTGAAATATTCAAAACCTTTGCCCTTATCCATCTACTAATCCCATTCATGTTAATGATAGTTTTTTTCTTAGAATTGTTCTTTTCTCAACCTTCAAAACATAAACAATATGTGAAATTTACAAAAATGTCTTCTAAATTATGGAAAGAAAAACACAAAGTTACTTATACATTAAGATAGTGTCCACACTATCAACTCTTCTATAAAAAATGACCTAAAATTGTAACATGGAAGATTCAAACGGGCTCTATAATCTCATGTTACATTCTTATTTAGAAACATGGAGGTCACACTAAGGTTAATTAAATTGAATAAATTAAATATATTTCATTAATTCTATTTAATCAATTTTGGTATGACTATTATCTATTTTTAATCTAACATTTATAAATAAAAATGTAAATGAGATTATATCACATAATTGTGCCATAACGCGCAGTGGTAGAGGGGGTGTGAATGTACATGGTGCTTTGTTATCTTGGTAAAGCTTTGTAAATGTATCTGATGGTGTGGAAAGAAACATTGAACATAAAATCTCTGAATATTGTAGGAAATCTAAGCAGTGTTTTCTTTGACATGTTGAAATGTCATGTTTAGAATGAGCAACTTCTATCGCGAGGAAGTATTTGAGCTTTCTGATATCTTTGATCTTAAACCCTCTATGAAAGGCATCTTTGATTTTCTTCATTTCTTGAAATGAGTTATCTACTAGAATAACATCATCTACATAAGCAAGCAATATAGAAAAAGAAGATGAGTCTTGTTTTGTAAACAATGAAGCATCTAAATCTTGACTTGTATACAACATTGTTGTCGAACTCTCTATGAAATCATTACTCGATTCTCGCTTCTTGAATCTTTCAGCTTCACCAATCTACTCCAAGTCTTCGTATGGGGTAATCACCATTATTCCCACTGATTTCTTGAGTAACGAATTGTTCAAAGATTTAGAAAAACTCCTACCTTGTTCTTAGACTTTCACACATCACTACCAAGATCAACCTAGAGAGAAGAACCTCCTTCTTTTCGCTAAAGTTTGTTACCACCAGTCACAATCACTACAATCTTGCAAGCTTCATGAAAATATTTACAAACTCTTCAAGAAATGTTAGTTTTAAGAGACATATCCCTCAACACTTATAAATCTTCATAATCAATATCTGAATCCAAACTAGAGGTTGAAGATGAAAAGAATTCAGTTTGCAAGAGATTTTGAGTTTTCATAAATAGAGGCTATTGTTTCTCACAGAATCACACTTTTGATTATGAGACTTTTTTTAATAATGAGATGACAAAAATAATTTATATGTGATTGAGATGAAGCACATAAATATGTAAGGTTGTCAAATTCGAGTCAAGAACATTTGTTGATTTGAGTCAAATGAGCAAGTATAATGGAACAAGATCAACATAAAAGAAGTGGTCCATTCTTATGACTTGAGTCAAGTTGTATCTCTTATTTGAGTCATTAAAGGTTATGATTAGACTCATGTATAAATCCTTATTCGAGTCAAATTGGACAATTCCGTCCAGAAGATTATGAAAAACTGTGTGATTCAAAACTGTGTGATTCGAGTCATGTATAAATGTTGATTCGAGTCAAACTGGGGAAGGGACGAAAGAAGCTTGTGGGACTCGAATCAAGTGTAAACTAGGATTCGAGTAATAGACATAGAAAATCTCATACTTTTTCCTTTTGAATTTGATTCGAGTCAAGGTTTGTGAGTGACTCGAGTCACACACATGAAATCTTAATTTTTCAAGTTTTTCAAAATAGTTTGAGATTCCACTTTGCACATAACTTGAATAAACATAAAACATGGTTATTGTTCCATTAACTCAACCAATGACTTAAAGCATAATGATCATACTCAAATACAAGCATTGAATTATTCATGCTAAAATGAATGAATTCAAAACTTAATCCAAGGATGTGCAACTAATGAAGAGACTCAATAAACAACAATAAACGAAACCAAAGCTTAGGAGACAAGCAACAAAACTGTATTGGGGTTCTTCCCCTAAAATAATTATAGACATGAAACTTCAAAGATATGATTTTGAGGGTCTTCGTCTGAGGCATCCCCATCATTATCGTCACCACGCCTCACATTCCTTATCATCCAATATTTTGAAAGGGTACGAAGATATCTCCTTCATAAACTCTTTCATCAAAAAATCAATGAATAAGTTACACGTAAGGAACTTCAAAACCATTGGGAATGGGAACCTACCATGGAACGACTGACCTCAATCAACACTTGAAACTCAACAATGTTCTCATGAATTTGATATAAGTTAAGGGCTCAGAAAAATGAATATTATTCTTTCTCACTCTGAAGCTTGATGGCGTGGCTAGGTTTAAGAGTTTCAGAAACAAATCAATTAGCTCATGGGAAAAGATTCACAATGTTTTTTCACTTATTTCACAATATTATGAAGGCAACCAAAGTGTATGGAGATCTTGGGCTCGATTGAGAAGGAAAGAGATGAATCCCTACAACAATACATCAAAAGGTTCAACAAGGATGTCATCCTAGTCAAAAGTGTTCACAAAGGAATGTTTAAACCTTTTACTCCTACTAAGGTCCAAGTTCACTGAAGCTTTAGAATCAATGCCCCAATTTTATGTACTCTTGGAAAGAGTTGAAAAATATATGGTACGGATAAAAATCGGCTTCAAGTACCATAATCTATGGGGGAAATTTGGAAATAGTTGAGACAAACAAAATGGCACATGAAGAACCGAGACTATGTACATAGCATATGAAAGTGAAAAAAAGGATACATTGTAAGGCTAAGAAACTAATGGAATACCTTCATACCACTACGCCAAATAAGGGAAAAGAGGGCGCTTATTTTGGCCTATAACAGCGCTTTTAAGCGCCCTCTAAAGTGGCGCTGGCATAGGTAAAGACAGCGCTTTGTTTTCCTGGAGAAAGCGCTGTCTAAAGTGGCCCTTTAAGGGCCACATTATAGTGCGCTTTCAGAAAAAAGCGCCCTCTGGAGTGGTCCATAAAGGGACACCTTAGAGGGCGCTTTCTGGAAAAAGCGCCCTCTAAAGTTGTCAATGTAAAGTGTTTAGAGGGCGCTTTCTGGAAAAAGCGCCCTCTAAAGTTGTCAATGTAAAGTGTTTAGAGGGCGCTTTCTGGACAAAGCGCCCTCTAAAGTTGTCAATGTAAAGTGTTTAGAGGGCGCTTCCTACAGAAAGCGCCCTCTAAAGTGTTAGTTATTTTAAAAAAAATTGTTTGAAAAACAGTGGATATTTAATTGGTAACCTGTTCGCATGCTGCAAAAGTGTAAAATTTATATTGATTTCATCCTTTAATCCAATGTTATACACCATTAATCCATTGATATATACAACATGAATCCATTTATATACAACATTAATCCTCCATATATACAACATTAATATATGATTCTTTGATCAACAATATACAACAACATATTCATGATTTAGTAAAAGTACAACAACAATATACAACATATATACAACAACAGCATACAACAACAACATTCCATACATATATGTACAACAATATACAACCTAGCTATATGATTCTTTGATCAACAATGAATTGACATAATTCATCCTTCATTTCATCCAAATTTGCTCTTGAGTAAGATTTGTATTCCTCAAAGTACTACAATTAAGAGAATAAAACATATTCATGATTTAGTAACAAATTAGATGAAATATCCGATAATATTAAAATAAACCCTAAGTTATTATTCCATACCATTTTTGGGATGTCTATACGATTCAACGCAATGATATCTCTCATAAATCTCAATACAAAAAATCCGCAATCGACCGAATTATTTTGGTGAGGACACTACACAGAAAAACAAACAATATATATATAGTTAATTTCTTACAAACACTATTATAAGCAAAAAAACAAACACTATTATAAGCAAAAATAAGATACTTAATATATACCTGAACTCTGACCCAGGTAATGTCCTTCCTATTGCGGTAATTCTTTTTCGATCTAAATTTTAGTATTGCCCTAACAAAATAAAAACATATATTGAGATCAATCTGACAGACATAATTAAATATACAAATACACACGAATATTTAGGGGAATTTCACTTACGCGTCAACCGTCTTCTTCATACTCGGATATTTACTCCAATCACCCAATAACGAATCGAGATAATATACCATTAGTCTCGAAAGATCCATAGCAACCAACACCCAGTGACCACTGTAAAATAAAACAAAAATTTAGATGCATGAAAATTTTCTACGTAAAAGATATACATAGATTAGAATGAAATTATTAGAAAGAAAATCTAACCCGTTGCCAGAATTAAACGGTAAAAAATACAAACTGGGTGTAGTATTATCGCCGACCGCCATGAATCTATCGACTAGTTCATTCTTTACGGATGTTGGATTTTTCGTTATAAGCATTGTGTTGATACGGGAAGCAGCAATAAAATTGAATCGGTTACACAATTCAGTTCCCCGCATCAATGTTACATACATATACCTTAAATAGAAACATAATAAACATTAGACTACTCATTGAAATGTGTAAATAAATTGTTCAACTAAGTAAATAATAGATTGATCGGAGTACCATATGTATGTATGAATGACAGCGATGCCCAATTCTTCGTGTTCAAAAAGTTGTTGCATGTACTCCTTTGCAATTATTTCGGAATGAGCAAATCCGAAAACACCTTCATCAAAATCTACACTACGGATGGCGCCATGTATAATATCGGACTCTTCCACCATTTTCTCAAGATGCATCATAATTTGAGATTTTGTCTCGGACGTCGTTGGAGGAATATCGTTACCAGCTTTTTTCAACTTTCGACCGCGAACCTAAAAATTCATATAAATTAAATCATGACTTTTTGTGATGCAACAGAATCGTTGCGTATATAATTCAATGGGTATATATATTTGTACCTCTTTTTGAGATGCAACCGACTCGATGCGTCTTGAAATCCCTTTACCAGCTTTATGTGTGGGTCTTGTAGGAGTCTAACATTACCATGTAATAAGGATTGATTAAATATCATAATTGTAGCTGAATTGAAATGTGAATACTAAATATTCATAATCATTTAGAACATATATACCTCGGCATCTGGGAAGATTAGATCTGACGGCCATCCAACAAAGGATCCGACTACATCTCGCATCAACGTTGTCTCTGAAACAACGTCAGGTAATGGTAGAAGCGCGCCGGTATCTAATACAAGGTCAACCGAAACTTTCATATATCCCACCGGGAGGGGATTATGGTGAAGTAATTCACCCGAAGTGTTGTGCACTTTTCCCTTGCCAACCATGCGATAAGTTGGTGACGATAGATACAACTGACAAGTTGTAATGCCCTAAACCAATAATAAATGTTATTGTTAACGTGTATATGTGTCAAGTAAAAAAGTGCTATTTTAATTTCATAATAACATATATAATTACCTCGGGAAATTTCGGTTGACAATTGATACTAGCTCGGTCACTAGTATCTTTTGCCTCGGAGCCGCACCTTTCCTCTCTATACCTTGCATTCTCCTTTTGCAGTTCGAGTACTTGTGCCCTTAACTCCGCCAAGGTCTCCATCACCTCTTTGTTGGTAGGATTTTTTGTTTTTGGTTTTTTATAAAATGACGACGGAGTCACACCAAAACCCTTACCCCTCACACGACCGGAATACTCAGGAACATTTAGTACTCGACTAAGTACGCTTCTGCAATCCTGGACCTCGGTTGAAGGTAAGGTTTGGGATAAAGTCTCCTGAAATATTATTAGAGGAGATTAAAAATGAATTATATGTCTAACAAAATTTTCGATATAATTAAATAAATAATGTTACATATACTTACACATTCGTCATAAACATTTTGAACCGCTTCAACGACAGCCCCATCCTTCCCAACCCGAGAAGCCTTCCACAATACGTGCTCCAGAAGAGATGTTGCGTCACTTTTCTCCCCGGCTAGCTACAAATTGAATCAGATTATAAGATCATCAATTATAACATATTGTGACAATGTATAAGCTCATAGCATTTGAATATACTCACAATTCTTTGTTGTAACCGTGCATATCCCGTACGCCCTTTTTTGTACAGATACACGGGTTTTGATGCCCTTTTCCGATTTTTGTCGCTTACTTCCTGGATAAAAAAGTTTAAGGCATATTAGAACCAAGTAACTTAACAATTGTATAATATCATAATTAATAGACATTACATGGAATTTTTTGTTTCTTCATTTGGCGACAAAGTTATCCCATTCTTCGGCTGAAATAATCTCCGCATATTTCATTGGCCGTTCTGCTTCAACAAAGTTTCCTTCCTCATCCTTGAGAAATTTGTTGGACAAAAAGGATCGAAATCCTCGGAGTCTTTTTCCGGCCAATTGAATACAATATTTTTGCCGGCTTTCATCGATGTGAAAGGATCTCTAAAAAACATACAAATGGAGTGTGTTATTATAAGTAATATTATAACAATATATGGTCAACAAATAGTCAACAAAAAAAACATATAATAATATATGGTAAGTACCTGTATCTCGGACCATATTTTTTCTTTTCCAACCTTCAATTCCGGACTTCTCCAATTATCACATGTAATCGGAATATGTTGTCGAACAAGGGAACCAATGTAACTTGCCAACATTGAACCGTTAGGCTCAATTAGTTGGTCTTCAGCACTCCAATGTACTTCGAATTTTTCACCCTTGTCTCTTGCACGAATGATTGACTTCATAACAGTCAATCCTCGTTTGATTTCTTTTTCAACATTGTTACGTGATCCACTCGCGTCATGGGTATCGTCTTGGTTAGCCATTTTATCTGTAATATAGAAATGATTCAATAAGACCCAAGTAAGACAATGACCATATTCGTGAAGCTACACAAAAAACACATTCATATACCTTCCATTTCTCTCATGTTACAACAATCTAAACTCTCTCTTTTTTCATCATTATTGAATAAAAACTCACACACACCTACTGCATACAAAAGACCAATGCAAACTTATGGTGTTTGGAACATGAACAAACTTGCATCCATAATCATCAAACTTCCAAGCACAAGCTCAAACACACTCCAAATGACATCAGTTTTCAATCAGAAATAAAAAACCTTACAACAAGGTGCTCATGAACACCATATAGTGCTCGTTTGCCCTAAACAACATTAATCAACATAATGCACAAAATGTAAAACTCAGTTTAGAAAATGCCCTAATCAAACACCTGAAGAAAGTGAACGGTAACGATGGAGAAGAGAAATACCTTCAAGGTGACGGTAACGATGGAGAAGAAAGTGAACAGTGACGGTGGACGCAGATAACTCAGTGAACGTGAAAGCAGCAGCAGAAAAAGGCGACGGCGACGACGACGGTGAGGGAGGGAGAACGAACGGAGGACGAGAGTAATCGCAGTAGAGAGTAATCGCAGTAGAGAGAAAACCCAGTTACGTAAACGAAATAGCTAATAGAGAGGGAAAATAAAGAGACATGCAGTATATATGTTATAATTTTAATGTTTAATAAAGGGGACCTTAGAGGGCGCTTGTGTAAAAAAAGCGCCCTCTAAAGGGGCCCTAAGAGGGCGCTTCTAAAAGCGCTCTCTAAGGCTTTCCAAAAGCGCTTTATAAAATGGAAATGTACATGGACTTAGAGAGCGCTTTTTTAAAAGCGCCCTCTATTGGTGTCCCTCCATTTCCTCATTATTTTTTCGCTTCACTTTAGAGGGCGCTTTGTTACAAAAGCGCCCTCTAAAGTGCGCTGTTGTACATGGATTTAGAGAGCGCTTTCTTAAAAGCGCCCTCTAAGGGTACCCTTAGAGGGCGCTTCAATAAACGCGCCCTCTATTGGTGTCCCTCCATTTCCTCATTATTTTTTTGCTTCACTTTAGAGGGCACTTTCTTATAAAAGCGCCCTCTAAAGTGCGCTGTCTATTCCTCCTTATTTTTCTCTTCACTTTAGAGTGCGCTTCTATAAGAAAGCGCCCTCTAAGGTGCGCTGTCTATTCCAGTTTTTGGCGTAGTGTACATATACCATAACTTCACTCATTCGAAAACTTCAAGAGAACACATTTTGTTGCAATGCATCAACATACAGTTTTAGGAGGAACGAGTAGAAACACTAACGAAAAAACATGAATTCTCTATCATCGATAAGTCTTGGTAATTCCGTTTCAACAAAATTAATGGCCACAATACAAAGGAATGTGCGTGACTGAAAGACCTCATAGAAGACTTGATATGTAAAGGAATACTATCAAGGTTTTCCAACAAAGACAATTTCATATCTAAAGAAAATAGGCCAATAGAAGGAAGTTTGCATAAGAAAAGAGTTGAAGTGGTCCAAATATCCAAGAAAGAGAAACAATCTGATGAGAAGATGGGCGAAGAGCTAGCGATGGCGTATACCATTTCTTAAGGAGTTCTCAACAAATGTGAAAGACTTTCCTTTCCTATTAACACTAGAATATAGCATGAAGAGGTAACAAGTTATGGATTATATGAAGTCAAAATGACAAAACATCCCCAAAATGGAGCTAATTGGTAATCGAATGAGTAGTTTCAGGAGGCTTCCCCCCACATTGAAGGGGTCTCAACTCTCCATATGCATCTAATATATCATTATGAGGAGAACATATTGGGCGATATATATGCATATTTGAAATCATGCAAGACATATTTCTTGGCGTCCCTCAAGCTTCATTAAGAGAGGGTCGACATAAAGGGGAAGGATACTGGAAGAACAAAGAAAATAAAGGAAAATAAAAGGCAAAAGCATCTCAGCAAGCCACAACCAAGCTGCTGAGTTTTTGGGCCAAGATCAAAGCTGACATCAGTAGATAGGTTTGTTTGTGGTTTATTTCAGAAAGTAAATTGAATCGAGCCAAATGTAATTGTCTTGGTAGTTTATAAAACTAAATTGAAATGTCAATAGTTGTCCCAAACCAAACTGAAATTTCATAATAGTTCGCTGGACCGATTCAGTATTATTGATATGAACCGAACCAAAACTAAAAAATTAAAACTATGTTGATGGTGGAAATAGCAAAATACCAACTCATATATCTCAAATTCTAAATCTTCACCAAGGTAAAATAAAGTTTTCATGTTGTATACATAATAACCACTCTAATTTATAGTTAGAAAGATATTTGTTTCAGGGAGAATTGTAACACCATAAACCCGACACCATTGATTTATGAAAATAAAACATGTACTTTTACACAACTTCTGTGTTACACATTCACGACAACATCTTTCTCCAGAATTGAACATATGTTAAATAGCAGCGGAACATCAAAAACTCCAAATAAACATTGATTTTATCTCAACATAAGTACTTAATAAAATAACTCAAACATCTCAAGAAACACATCGTGTAACAAAGAAACTCGTCCCGGTGTTACATATCAGAGCTCAACAAAAACTAAATAACACAAAAAACATTAAATAAGTGAAGAGGCCTCAACACCATCTTCCAACTCAAAAGCAGTTACTCATCTACTTGAGTATCTGTACTCCAAGAGAGTACATAACACAACAATAAAGCAAACAAGGTGAGAATATTCTAAAAATATGTTAACGGTGTGAAAGATAGCAAGGGTAGCATCATGCATAGCAATCATCCATGTATGGATCATTCACAACAACACCAATTTACTTATAACTGAACCCAACACAATTAAACAATCATCAATCCATGAATATGAGTTATAACAATGGTAATAACAACTCGATTGCAACGCATGTATGTATACAATGCATCTACTCATCAACTCTATGTGCATGTGGTACCAATTCGAACATCAGAGGTATGTTACTTATTCAGTCCACTTACCGACGGGCCCCCTTCAAACCATACACCTCATTGATCCCCCATTCTGAATAAGGACTTGTCATTGATCCCCCTTCTAAATCAGGACTCGTCACTAGTTCCGCCCCCCCCCCCCCCCCCCCCCCGTTTCTGAACCAGCGACACAAAACTATACCGAAGTTCGTACACCATGATGCATGATAATGCAACAACACACCAATATAATAAACATTCACTTGTTCCCCTCTGAACCACGTATTCACCATTAAGGCCACCATCTCAAAATAAATAATCATACTTTATAATTCCGACTCACCAATACATAATCATACAAACATTCAACAACACATGCTTATTCATTCACAAAATACTTACACGACTTTTAAAGCATATAATTTTTTCATTCACCAACTCATCAAACATAACAAAATAGCAACCAACCGTCATTGGAATTGGAAATATCTCAAAAAAATTGAGTCGGCAACCCAAAACTGGTCAACCCAGGTCATGACAGTCAACCCCCTATCACGATAGTCGTCATGAAGTGTCTGTCACCTGCTCCACCCCTCACACACTCGTTATCTAGGCAACGACTGGTAGGGTTATCTGCTCTGGACCCCATGATAGTCGGCCTGTCATCTAGCTGATGGTTGTCATCTCTCCCGACGCGGTCACCACTGTATATAATGCAGAAACTATGTTTTCTCCATTTGAGCATTTCCAAAGCTCCAATTTCAAACCAACAACACCCAATTCACACAGAAACTATCATACACATTTCATACCATGTTTATTACATCAATTATCCACTGATTAAACACTTAGTTCATCAATTTATCACAGACCTAAGAATATGTTCATCATACTAAACCTATGAATATGAACCTCCAATTTCATATTTACACATATGCATCATACACAAATTTCAACAATAATTAGAGCACAAATTTCACATAGATCACAACACATAAGATATGTTTTATACAACCTTCTTAAAAATACATAAAACATCAACAATGGAGAAAACATAATGGAAAAAAAAGAAGAGAGTGAGGATCCATCTCTACCATTAATGCAATTACATCTATAGATGAGTAACCCCGTCCCTTAATTCTCCAGCAAAAATTTCAGCTTTAGCTATGGAGTTCTCTAACTTGTTCTCTCCTAGGTTTTCCACTCATTGTCTCCTTGCACCACTTTCATGTACTCTATTTTTCTCTCCCAATCTTTTCTCCTTTATTTTCTTTTAAACAAAAACCTAATTTCGATTATTAGTATTTCAATTTTCTCCCTCATCTTTTGGCTTCTCTCACCTTTCCCACCACTTATCTCATAATACCACTTTCTACCTTATAACTCACAATTTCTTATTTTGTTCAATTTGTATTATTTTTAATTAATGAAAAATAGTGATAATTCATTTAAATTATACCCAACCTCCAAAACCCCACAAGAATACACATAATACACCAATAAATTATATAAACATATTTAACTTGATAAAATAAATTAATTTAAAAACTGGGGTGTTACAACTCTCCCCCACTTAGATAATTTATGCCCTAAAAAATTACCTGAAGGAAACAATTCCAGATAAGACTCTCTCATCCGACTCTATGGCTCCCATGTCATGCTCCCTTTAGTAGGTCCTCCCCACACTACCTTCGCCAAAGTAATCTCTTTCCTACTCAAGTGTTTCACTTCTCGATCCTCAATCTACAAGAGTGATGCCTCAACAGTCAAGTTATCTCTGACTTGCATATCATCCTATTGGATTACATAAGACGGATTAAGAATATACTTATAAATTTGTGAAACATGGAAGACATCATGAATATTCTAAAGAGATGGTGGTAAGGCAACTCTGTAGGCCACCTCTCATACTTTTTGGAGGATATGATACAAACCAATAAAACATTATGTAAGCTTTCAAGACTTTAGCGACTGACCAACACCAAACACTAGAGTGACTCTTAAGAACACATGATCCCCCTCTTGGAACTCAAGTGATTTTCTTCTCTTATCATTATAACTCATCTGTCTACTTTAAAGGTGAGAAAAACACAATAAAATGGGTTGAATTGTGTTGACTTTTTCTTTCCTTTTAAAACTCTTGGTCATATTCTAAAGACAAGGTTGTAGAATCTGATTTAGTCAGAGGTAGGTAGAGAATATGAAATGCAAGAAAGAAGAATAACACATAGAGTTATCCTGGTTCCTCTCACAACTTGAGAGTAATCCATTCCCTATGTACTTACAAGAGATTTTCACGATAATCACACAAGATTACAATTTGCTCAAGCACATAAGCAAGAGACTTCCTTTTATCAAAAACGAAAGTAAGAGACTTATATGCTTAAGCACACAAGAAAGATACTTATTTTTCTCAAACACTAAAGTAAGAGACTTCTATGCTCTAGCACACAAGTAAGAGACTTCCAATGCTCAAGCATACAGGAAAGAGACTTCAAATGCTCAAACACTTAGTAAGAGACTTCAAATGCTCAAACACTTAGTAAAATACTTCTAACTATCTACCTAATGGATAAATGATTGTTGGGAAAATATACATGATATACAATCAAAGGTGTATATAGAATACAAGGCAAATAGACTCTTTTAATACTTAGGTATTTCTAAGATATACAAGGATAAGAAATCTTATGTTCCACTTGTGCATTTATGTTGACAGAGTAACTTGTCTTTAATGTGTCAATTGGTATATTTATCTTCAAGTCTTTAGCTACTTAAATAGAGAAGAAAATACTCGTTGAAGATGCAACACAATAGAGTCCTTTGAGAATCTTCAAAAGAGACGTTGGGATGTTTCACCAAATAGTCAAGTTAGGCGATGGCTAGTTTGAAAATCCTTTGTTACAAAAGGAATTAGCAGTTGTATCCCAACAGACTCTATGAAGAAAATAGAGCTTAGGTATTCATGTGACAAAGTAGACTCCGAGGTTGATAGGACCCATCAGAGTCACCTTGGTCCTTGCGTTTTAACTAGCTCAGGTTCTAAACATCAGAGGCAGACTTCTTCAAAGTCTGGTCTTCAGAGGCTGACTCTTTCAAACTCTAACCTTCATACGTTGACCTCTATAGAAGTAAACCTCTTCAGAGTCTAGTCTTAAGCTTCTGATCTATTAGATTTTGATCTTTAAGATTCTCATTGAATGTTCATAGTCAGAACCAATACTTGGATTCTACATGAAATTTTAGTATATGGTCCTGAACACTTGAACAAACATTAGTATACCCAATTGTTTTTTAAATACTTTGTTATCATCAAAACCTAAAGGATACGGGACAAAATAATTTTATTCCAACAATCTTCCCCTTTTTGATGATGACAAATATAAATATTTAAGAACAATGGTAGATAATTTAATTAACTAGTTGACATCAGGGTATGAGGTTTGTAAGTTCCCTTTGAGTCTAATAGTCCATATAGTGAGGTTTGTAAGCTCTCCCTAAGTTCTATACAGATCAGTTAAATTTTTACATTTAAAGCACAATAATAATTCTTCATAACTTAAGTAAAGATAGTAACTATCAGATATCAGGTGCTTAAATACTTCTATATTTACTCCCCCTTTTGTCATCATCAAAAACAATTAAAGGAAATAAAAAAGATATTGAAGTAAAGATGAGGTTTTTGATTTAGAAGCTCCAGGACAGCCTTCACATCAGAATCCATTTCATCTTGTCTTGTAATCACAATATTCAATTGGACAACCATCTCTTCCTGTTTGGCAGAAACATAAGTCAACTTCTCCTCCAAGTGGTCAAGCTTCTGACTAGAAAAAGCTATAGACTCAGATGAGAAAGACTTTAGATTATGCATAATTGTGTCCACGAATGTTATGAGAGAGTCCCATTTAGCTGTATATGTTATGGGATCATATGCTATGAGCCTCTCAACAACCAAAATTTGAACTCTATCAAAGATAACAATTTTAAATTCTTCCATTTGTTATTTTATGTAAGGTGGAGGGTTTAGGTTGATAGTAGGGTGGGGGGTTAAAAGGGCTAGGTAGAGCTAATATGTCAGATTCTGACACAACATCATCTTCCCTAGAGGGTGAGTTAAAATGGTTAGATGGTTCAAAATGTTGTATCAGGTGTGGTTCTGGGATAGTTTGGTCATTTGTGGATTTTGGTTAAGGTAGGTTTTGAGTTTCTTGTTCAACCTCATTTTGAGTTTCAATGTCAGTTTAAGATTGAACAGGATTTGGTTGTGGTTCATGGATGGTGTGGGTTGGAATTTCTTGTTCAGGTTGATGTAAGTTTTATGGTTTAGGTATTGGTAGATCATGGGTTACTTGTTCATATTCAGATTGAACAGGAATTTCAGTTTGAACAAGGTTTGGTTGGGCAGGGTCAACGGAAGGTGTAATTACAAGAGGGATGGCTTGGAGAGGCATGACGTTGAGAGAACTTAAGTCTGATGCACCACAATCACAAATTGAGCTAGTACTAAAAGACCTAGCACTAGAAACCTCAATGGGTGGTTCAAGCATAGTGTTAACGGGTGTTGATTGTTCTGAATCAGAAATATAAGTTAGCTGGTTTTTACCAGAAGGCAACTCACCAGCTAATGATTATTTAATTCCTCTAGAACATATGTTGAATGGACAATTTATTATTTAGAAAACTCTCTTGGCATATGAGTAATGGTAGGAGTATCTGATCCAAGGGTTGGTTTAGGGGATGAAGTGGTCATGTTGTGGTGAAGGTGTGTGATCAGAATAGGGTTTAGTTGATTGAGGTAGTGTTGGTGTGGGTGATTTAGTCATGATAAGGGAATTGGAAGAATTTAAATTATTATCTAAGATAGATTTCAGATGAATACATGTTCTATCAGTTATTGCAACATCTGAAGCAGGTAAAACTTTTTCCGCATTGGCCTCAAAAGATTGAACAACATCTTCTTCTAACACAATAGAAGTACCAACATCATAAGGACCGTCAACTTCCTTCTCCAAAACTTGTGCTTTCTTCAACAAAGCTTCAACAATATAAGGCTTCTGCATAGGCTTATTGAGAAAAGTATATGCAATCAGTCTTTCTCTTTCTTAAACATCTTCTACAGGAATGTTCAGACCAACCTTATTCACAGCCTTGGATCTCTTAAGTAGATGTTGTTCATCCTCTTATTCTTATTTATCATCAACACCTTGTAGGGCCATCTTCCTCAAATTCTTCTTCTTAACAGGAAGTTTAGAAGTGGTTGTCTTATGATGAGTCTTGGTAGTGGCTCCACCCCTAGTCTTGGTAGGCATGAAGACAATTGTGGATGCCACTTCTTGAACCTCCTTCTGAACTTCTATCATATGTACACATTTCCTCTTAGGTGGCTTTTGAACCACCTTTTTATACTCAGAAGCAACTTGCTTCCTCTTTATTGAAGGCATATATCCATTACCTTTAGAAGCTTCAGGAATTTCCTTCATGGTCAGAGTTACTCCAGTCTGTTCCTTAACCATCTTGATGTATTCATGAATGACTTCAAGGTTGTCAAACTCAGAGATGGCTAGAAAGTCCTCAATATACTCAGTGGTGTAATTTCGGATCCTAAGGCTTGCAGGGGATGAATCACATTCTTCTTCTTGATAATGTTCATATTCCCCGACACAACGATTGAGAGAAAATTCCCATATATCATCTCCATATCTTCATTAGCACCAAAATTCATTAGAGTATTCACCAAGCTACTCTTATGAAATAATTAAGAAGGAAGACTTGCATAAGGGACATTCTTCTTATTATGTTTTGTGCTTTCCTTGATAGCCTCACCCAAGTGATGAAGTATGTAAGAAGGAAGATTGATCATCTTCTAGTTGACCAAGAACCATATGAAATGGTTGTGGTCCCAAAATATTTGATCAATGCTTCCTTCTCTTGGAATCAAGCCCATAATCAAGATTCTGAAAAGGATTTGGTATTCAATAGGCATGTTATTCACTTTCCCAAAGTCTTCAGATTTGAAAAACAATTGTGGCTTAATCACACCAGATTTAGGACTTCTATCTTTGGTGTTCAAAACACATCTACCAATGTTTTCCATATTTAGAAGCTTTTCAATGTGACTTTGAGTGATAGTCATATTGACCCCCATAACAACAAATTTGATTTCCACCTCCTTGAACTCCTGTAGATCATCGTATCCTTTGACTTCTTCTTGATATTTTCATTCTTAGAACTCTTCTCACTCTCTTTAAGAACAACAAAACTTTCATCATACACTTCAACCTTAACCCAGAAATCCTTAACCAAGTAAGGACGGGTAGGACCATTCAGCATCTCAAAGTAGTCCATCCACCCTTGAGCTTCAAAACATGCTTTTAATGGAAACCCATTAATCCTAAAAGACTCGAAGTCTACAATCTGCTGAACAATCAACTTCAGATTGTCTTTTCTAAGCATCAAGGTTCTAGTCTTGATTTTGAGAGCCTTTCCAGGTTTGATGAAGATTGCAATGGGGTTTAGGCTTCTATGGAGGCTTTTGAAACAAGGTTGTTTTTGTAAGAAGGCTAGAGAATGAAAGTGTTGGCAGCCGAGATAGATAGATAGATAGATAGATAGATAGATAGATAGATAGATAGATAAATAAATAGATATATAGATAGATAGATAGATAGATAGATAGATAGATAGATAGATAGATAGATAGATAGATAGATAGATAGATATATATATATATATATATATATATATATATATATATATATAGAGAGAGAGAGAGAGAGAGAGAGAGAGAGAGAGAGAGAGTATGTGTGTGTGTAGTAATGAAATGTTTAAGTGTCTTTGAGTGTAAAAAGGTTAATAAACAAAAATTAATGACAAATGGGCGCTAGACACAATATTCAAAACATTTTTATCATTAACCACCAGTTATTATCCAATAGCTAAAAAACCAAGTGTCGGAAAACCTTCCAGATTCATGACACATAAGTGGACACATTTTAAAAAATTTCCGAACTTATATGCTATCACAGACAACTAGTCGAATTATGAGCATCAGAGGTTGAGTTGCATCAGATGCTACTATTTTTCAGAAGCTAGTTTAGAGCTTTTGACCATAATAGCTTTCGAAAATCATCAGAATCTGATCCTCCATTTAGAAGAAAGCACTAATCTATAAGAAACTGCATGTTCATATTATTTTTGATAAAATCAAATCTTTCAATGGTAAGAGGCTTGGTAAATATATCAGCCCATTGATCATCTGTATCAATGAATTGTATATCTATCATACCTTTCTGAACATAGTCTTTGATAAAATTATGTTTTATGTCTATGTGATTGGTTCTATAAAGTTGAGTGGGATTATTTGTCAAAAATATATCAGTAGTATTATCACGAAAGGATGGAATACTACTTCCACTTATTTGATACTCTTCCAACTGATATTTCATCCAGCGTAGTTGTATGCAACAACTTGCAACTAAGATGGATTTTGCTTCTGATGTAGACAAAGAAATAGTTGCTTGTCTTTTACTAGCCCGAGATATTAGATTTTCACCAATAAATTGACAGCTTCCACTAGTGGATTTTCTCTCAATTATATCCCAACATAGTCAGTATCACAGAATCCAACTAGCTTATAATCTAGGATTTTTTATAAAGAAACCCTAGATTGGCTGTTCCCTTCAAATACCTAAAGATTCTCTTAACAACTGTTTGGTGAGTCTGGTGACAGTTCGTTATTGAATAAATTTATCGGATCAAAACAACTGAAAGATAAGCCAAAACAAAGAAGAAAAACTGAAGAATAAGGAAAAAATAGCTAATTGTGGAGATTGTGACTTAGGGAAAATTTGAGTGAAAAAGGAGCAAAAAAGAGTGGAGCTTCGGAAATAATCACATGCACCATTGCACACGTGATAGGGCCATAAAACCTTCCTCGTGCGCGCGATGGTCCATTTTTATGGGCTTTTTCTAACGCATCTAAATCATTCCGAGGTCTTTTTAAGGGGAATTTTTTCACTTGGATAATGTAACACCTCAAAATTTGTCCTCCTCTCTTGGGACTAGCTTAACATATTGCATATCATTTTTAGGTCATTAGGCATTGCATATTGCATACCATGTGGTTACATTGTGCAAGTCATCCTCATAAGTCTTGATCAGAAGATGGAGAGGTTATGTGCAAGCTAGGGCTTCATTGGACTGGATCACTAACTGTCTGAGGGTGGTTCAAATTAGGGTTTCCTGGTTCTCAAGGGGATGGATCTTCATCTTGGTTGAAATGATGCATTATCATCATCATGGTTTTGTTATCATCCAAGAAGTTCAAGTGTTTGATCAGCTACTTTGAGATTAGGGTTTTGACCACTGGTCAACCCTAATCATCTGCATTGGACCAATCAGGGTTTGTGAAGGAGATGGGGTCTACAATGGATATGGGGATCATTTCATGATTGTATTGAGCTTATGGAGGCTAGGGTTTCATCATTGGGCCATTTCATCAGGAGTTTGAGGCTCAGCTTGATCAGTGCATTGTCAAATTCATCTATCAATTGAAAAAGTCAACTGTGGTCAACTGTGCTTGATTTTATGGATTTGGAGGTGGGAGAGAGTTGGATACACTTCATTCATGTTGAAACAAGTTTCATTTGACATGACAAAGCTCAAGAATGAAGAAAATAAAGTCAGGACAAAAATTGCAAAAAATAGAAAGTGACTTGTAATGGAAGTTTCCAAAAATGGAATGTTTTTCACCACAAAATTACATGTCCAAGAAAGCTTCAAATGAAAATTTGTCCAACATGAAAGTTGTAGATCTTGTTCTCACATTTCCAAAAAGTCCAAGAACTTGAAATTCCCATGTATGGTTGACAAGTTATGGTCCATTCATTTTCCAAAAATGCCTATAATCAAAGTGGCATAACTTTCACATGGAATGTCCAATTTGGGTGATCTTTTTGTGAGCAAACCCCATTTCACATGTACTTTCATGGTGTATGGTCCAAATTCATCAAAAAAGGTCAATGCAAAAAGTCAAATTTCAAGTGGATTTAAGTGCATTTTTGGTGTGAGATAGTGAAATTGAGATTTACAAGGCCTATGGACATGAGAACCATTTCAACACACTCCAAATACCATTTAGAAGTTGTGTGAACTGTCATGTGCTGTCATAGTGCACAATTTGGAAAGGTCACTTTTGCCCTTGCATTAAGAAACTCATTTTCACTAATCACTTCCAATTTTGATAATTGAGATTAGCAAATTGGATTAAGGCATTGGTATAAGTTACTAATCATAACAGAAATGCTAATGACATTGCACATTCCAAGAATTGTAACAAACTTTCCCTCCAAAACCACAAGAACTCTTCAAGCTTCATCAAGCATTTTTCATCAATTCTTCATCAAATCTTCATCAAACTTGTTCATTCTTCTTTGATTCATTCTCCACAAACCTTATAGAGGAACTGTTTTGGTGAATTCGTGGCAAAAGCTTCAAGATCAAGGACTGTTCAAAGCAAGGTCATTAATGGAGTTTTGAAGTTTCTTCCAATTGGAACTGTTTTGGATCGAGCTAGGCATTGCATTCAACTTCCTCAACCTTAATCTCCATCTGTTTTTGGCCTTTTCACCTTGAAACGCCCAAATCCATTGCTGCCATCATCTACAAGGTATTTTTCGAAACTCACCATTGCTCAAATATTGAGATGCGTTTTGTAGATCATTCATTGTAGAGTAACCTGATGCTTGTGGTTTGTGAATTGATTGAGCATAGAGAAAGTTATCGTGTTTTGAAGTTTTGTGACCATTTCTTTTTTGGATCGATCCCGATGATACAGTTAGAATTAGGTTAAATCGTTTACATATTCATTATCCTGGTTGGAAGACGGTTCCAATGGTTATAAGTTTGTTGATTTTCATTAAGATTTGATGTTCTTGATTTTCTGCAAATTTCTGGATTTGTTCTTGTGAAGAACAAGTGAACAGTACGCGTTTGATTCATTTGGCTGAGTTTCCATTTCAAAAACATGTTTGCCGCGCCTTCTGGCCAATGAGGAAGCGCCATTGCTTCTAAATGAAACGCCGTCGTTTTGATCAGGCGCTTTAATATTACGCTTATGCCACTGGTCCTATTTAATTATATATTGTTTCATTTCTTTTTCATTTTCATTTTCATTTGATTACATGAACTTGTGAAATTCATAACTCACTCATTTTTTATCCAAATTGAGTGAGATTTTTTTCATAATACTCCTGATGATGTGTAGAATTTAATCATGATTTTTGTAAATTTTTTGCATGTGTAGAAATTTAAAATGCCTAGGGTTTGTTGGATGTTGTCACATTTGTACATGTTTTGCCATATCTTTCATGAAATGATGATACTTTCAAAGAAATGGATGAAATTTTTGTGCTTATTGTGGACATTTTGATGGTGATTTTCATGTGGAGTTTGTGATTTTTGGATACTTGGTTGATTAGATATGAATTTTTGAATAGAGGTGTGACAATTTGTGTCACACCAAGCTAGGTCAACTTCATGATTTTATTTGCCTGGCTTAGAGATGTTGAATTAAGCTGAAATTTTGCATGAATGAACATATGAATGTTGAGATTACATGTGAATTTTTCTGGATTTATTGGTTGCATTTCCAAATTGATGGATAATTTTCTTCCCTATTCGCTCATTTTGTGACATTTGGTGACACATGATTGTCTTTTGCTTGTGAAATTCTCATGGTTTATTTGATGAATGTGAAATTTGACATGTGGTTTGTAGACACATTATAGGTCATTTTGGTGTTGATCCCATTCATTTATCATGTTTTGTCACTATTTTATGATTGGTGAAAGTTGGTGCTTATTTTGTGACCTAGTTTGGATTGATTTTTGCATGTCTGGACTTTCTGATTTAATTTCTATACTTCCTCTTGTCCAAATTGCATGAAATTTGATATGTAGCTCATTGAATGTGTTCTGTTTAGGTGTGAATTTTTGTGGAATTTATTGAGCTGTTTTGGTATGCTTTTGGTTGAGATAGTTCTGTTTGGTCTTTTGAAGTTGCAAATTACATGATTGATGTTAAATTGTGCATGAAATGATAATGGTGATTGATATGAGCATGGGACCAATTGCATTTGCTTCTAATTTGTTTGAATGTGATTTTGGATAATTTTCACTTGCTGTTTAGAATTTTTTATCCCCTTTGGACCCTAGGCTTGGCCTAGTGGTCTAGTTTCTCATGTTTGGTTTGGATTTTCAGGTTGAAATGCAAAAGCCTTAAGGAGGAAATTGCAAAGTATAAATTGAGTTTGTTTGATGTTGTCAACTAACATTGTTTTGTTTTGTAGGATTTGATGCTTGAGTTTGAGCTCATGGCTTGCACTTATGTGCATTAACTTGTGTTGACTGTACAAATTAATTGTTTGACTTTTGCTGTTTACTGTTGATTTGTCTGAGTACTGATGATACTTGATTGATTTCAGGTACATTAAGTTGCTTACAGTTCTTTAAGAACTTGCTTGTTGCTGCTTGGTTGTATAAACCAATTGAGGTAGAATTTCTATTCTCCATGTAGTCTGGAAGACCTGGCCTGTTACTTGGCCAGGCAACTGTCTGAAGTCCTCCTTAAGAGGCAATGTTTGTGCTTGTTTACATTTGTGCCAAGCAGGAAAAGCCCTTGATTAAGGCAATTGGCGGAACCCAAGGGATATGCAATCTATCCCCCGCTATTCTGTTGAGTCGTCCCTCTGCTCACACAGCTGGTGTTGACGCATTGGGACACAAACCCAAGATCTTGTACTTTGTACAGTTGTGTCAGAGTCTTCAAGCGTAGAAGGGTTTCTCCTTTCTGAACCCACGCTCCTTTGTCTGAAGCTCTCCCTGGCCAGGGATAAGAGCTATGAAGTCTAATCTTCACTCACCTTTCATCTACTTCACCTTAGCCCCTCAATGGCAAGGTTAAGAGCGAACACCACCTTGTACAGATGACTTGCTTCGGCAGTCGAACCCTTTGTTTGAGCCCACTTGACTGGATATAGTGTGTGCTTTGTGAATATTTGCTTGAAATGTTTGTTTTGTCTTGTTGATGCTTGTATGCTTGCTTTCTTTTCTGGATAGGATTAGCTTGCTGTTGTGCAAGTAGGTAGAAACCATAACATAGGGCAATGATGCATGATAACACTAGGCTCGAGTACAGCTCCCTGGTAGTGTGTCTCCCCTTTGTTTCTGGCTAGAATTTCTTTCCCTTTCAGGGGAACTACATCGCCCTGATCCTCGTTCCAGACGAGGTATGTAGGCAGGAGGTCGTGCGAGACCTCTCCGGGCACTTTTTTTCCTTTTTGTGTGTGTTGTTTGACAATTGCTAGGCTCGAGTTCCCGACTCCTTAGTAAATTGTTGTTTGTTTGTTCTTGTTGTGTGCTTGGAAGCCGGTGTAAGTCCATCAAGTGGCATCTGGGTTCCAGTGTGGGTTGTTTGGTTCGGAAGCTGACGTAATTCCATCGAGTGGTTGTCGGGTTCCCTGTTTGCCTGTTTGTGTGTTTGTGTTGTTTGGCATGCGTAAGCCGAACTACAACAGCTCTGATTCTCGTTCCAGACGAGATATGTAGGCATAGGATGCGATGTCCTAGCGAGCCCTCTTCCTCTTAACCCCACCTGCGTTCCCTGTGTGTGTGTGTGATTTTTTTAGCAACCTTTTCTTTCTTTTAGAACGTGGATCCCGTCGAGTACGACGAACGTGAGGGGTGCTAATACCTTCCCCTTGCGTAACCGACTCCCTTACCCTTTCTCTTTGGTCGCGAGACCATGCTTTTTCCAGGTTTCTCTGAGCGTTTCCTTTCCCTATCTTGGGATAAATAACGCGCAGTGGCGGCTCTGTGTTGTTTTTGTTTCAGCGCGCCGGTTGTTTTTCGCGGATGCGACAGATAAGGGTTACGAAATTTGGAGAGCAAAGCACGATTCAGAGAGCATCAAGGGTGATTTTTAGGGCATTTGAAGTCATTGGAGGCCATTATTTCAAGGGAATTCATATTTTATTTTCATCTATCAATTCTTGTATTGTTATTTGAATTATGAGTAGCTAGGTTCCTCTAGGTTAGGTTGTGTTATGATGAACTTATTTCAATATTGTTGGATTCTATGTCAATTTCACTTTGTATGAACCCTTTAATCTATAATTCAATTCAATTTCTTATTATTCTTAATGCTTTTTATGTGAGATACTCTTTTAAATTGATTTTGGGAACATAGGGAATACTGACCATTAATCTAGGTGTTGGACCTAGGGCAATTGTTGTACTTACTGTCATACCCTCATTCATGGTACAAGTCCTTGGTTTGATCATGAACTTTGAACTTTCAAGGCATTGGGTCCACCCATGGACTTGACCTAAAATTATCCCACAAAGCTCCAAGCCTTATTTTCCATCATGATATTATCATATGAGCTCCAAACATCCATCATCATTCTTTAAAAATCAAGAAATCACAAAGTGGCATTTCTAGGTCATGTTGGTTGGTCATATTTTGGCAAGAATGGCATACCATTTGGTCCAAAGCCAATAACTTTTTCACCTTTCAAGATTTTCAAGATCTTATTTGTGCCAAATTTCCTAACTGAGTCCCTATTCTACTTTGTTTCAAGGTCTAAGACCTAATTCATTCAGCAAGGGCCTCAATGTTTTCATTGGCCAAGCTGGTCCAAATGCCTAGCAAGACCTAGAATCATGCCCAAGACTCCCATTTTACCACATTGCCATTTCCAAACCACAACTCATTTTGACCTGGTTATTTTTTCATCTGATCAAGGACATGGCAAAGAATATTTGGCACAATTTTCATGCAAAATTCGCGAGCCAATTTCATTTGGCCCAAGTTCAAAGTTTGGATTTCACCATGATGCACAAACCAGACCACATGCAGTCAGAATTTGCATTTTGATGCATCAAGCCACAAAACCACATTGGTCTGATTCCTTTTGACCCCTAACATGTTGCATAACATAGTTTGACATGTTTGGAAGTCAACTTGGGTGCAAAGAGATCACAAAGGAGGGAACCCAAGCCATGTGCAAAATTCATTTTTTCCCCAAGTGGAAAAAAGTAAATGGGATCACAACTATGTTTGAACCACCTTTGTCCCTCCATTTCCATGATAGAGTGTAGACAAACCAAATGGGAAGGAAAACCAGGTCAGAACCTCAACAATGATTCCTCCACAAGCCTCCCATTTTGTCTTCTTCGAGCTTCACACTATTCTGATCAAATCCCTCTTTTTCTCTCACCTAACACTTCCATCACCTTCCTTATAAATAGGGGAAGGTGTTCCCTCCATTCACTAATCTTTTCAAGCCAGAAAACCTCTATTGCAAAATCGAGCTTCACCATTGAAAACAGAGTTCCTCTTTTCAAGTTCTAAGTCCTTTCAGTTCAAACCAAGCATCCAGAATCCATCCCTCAACATCATTGAAGCTTACCGAAACACTAATTCACCTTGCAAACACCTCCCTTGAGCTATCCATTATTATCATAGTTCCACTCATAAACCGATTCTGATCAGGTAGTTCCACTCACCTCGTTCACTCAAACAAGTTACCCTCTTCCTCGAAATCACTTGTTGAAGCTTAACCCCATGGTTTGAACCTTGATTATCCATCATCAACCATTTTATTTTATTTTTAGGTCAAATCATATTTCTGAATTTTTGAGAAATACTCCACACTCAGAGCCAATAAATGGCTCATGAGTGTGGAGATGAGAACAATGAAGTGTGGGGAGGTTGAATCCATAAGATATTCCCTCTAAAAACACGAGTTTTTAGAGTTTGATTTTTATGGTTGAAGTTTGAAGATGAAGTCTCCTTCGCACATTTTGAATTTGAAAACTTTTGATGTCTCACTCTAATTGGCTAAATTACGCGCTTGTTCATTTTTAGTAGTTGTTTTAATATTTATTTTATTGAAGCGCTTCCTTATCAACAAAGGGCGCTTATCACAGTGGATGGGGGTTGACCATATGACCCCAAGTTCAGGGGTTCAACCCCTAGTGCCCCCATGTTATGTTTTCTCTGTTATTTCTTTTCTTATTTTTATTAGTTTTCAACCATTTATTTTCCATTTTATTTTATTTTTTCACCACCCATTTTAATTCTGATTAAAATATTTTCAAAACAAACCCTCATTATTTTTCTCCCTTTTATTTTGTTACACTTTTGTTTTATTTTATTTGGCCATTTTTTGTTGACTTTTCATGTCTTGAATCCTTTAAGGTTTTGATCCTCCGTTGCATTTTGTTGGTACGTAGGCATGAGACCTCAAAAGTCTTGGTAAACATAAAAAATAAAGAAAATATACTTCTTTTCCCATCTCTCCAATCTTTTAACAAACAACACCTTTTTCAAACCAAATGTACATTTTTTCAAAGAGGTTTCCATGGAGTACCATGGATGTTTAGGGTGCTAATACATTCCCTTTGCATAACTAACCCTTGGACCCCTGTTCTCTTTTTATTAGTTTTCTTTTAAAACTTCTTTGTGTTTTGTTTGTACTTTTCCCTTTTCCTTTGGAAATAATAAAAGCATGGTGGCGACTCTTGCTTTGTGAGTTAAGTTAATCAATAACTTAACCTCAAATATTTTACCGCTACAGAAAAGTGGCGACTCTGCTGGGGAGTAGTCTCTAGTGGGTTAAGCGCATCTTTGTTTTTGTGTATATATTATGTTTGTGGTTGTTTATTATTGCTTGTTCTGTTTGGTGCTTGGTGATCTCTGTGTGGTAAGATAAGTCATATACCCGAACTTGAGAGATCTTATGATAGGAGGGTGGTATAGTCATGTTTGGCTTACGTGGAGTTAATCCTTAATAAGCTGACTTGACATCCCCCACTTAGTGGAGGCCCCTTTGGGATTACTGATGTCACATGAGTAGTTGTAGTTGACATTACTTTTTTTGACCTGGGAGCCCAAGAAGCCGAGGACCTTAGAACCCTTAACCCATCTTGGCCTTTTAGGATGTAGTGAGGTGGCTATTCAGGTGTAAACTTGAATTAGTTGTTACGTGATACTACACTCAGACGAGTTTCTCTTGAGAATATTATTGGTTGACGAGTAGTCTTATAAACCGATAATATCCAAAAGATGGATTTACATCTTTGGGAACTTTTTAGAACCTTGTTCTACAGGTGATTATATCCTTAGTACATACATTGTGGGTTGGTTCTTACCCTTGGCTTCATGCTCGTGACTCTGAACTTTTGGACCTTGTTTATGTGCTTTGTGTGATCTTGTTTGTGATGTTTGCATCATGCACTCATGGCATTCATAAGAATTTTACTCAATTTTCAAGGAACTTAGACACTCTTGTTACAAACATCGCATATACTTTGATCATGGATATTGGAAGGAGGAATACTCGGACATACAGTTTCAGATATCCCGATCTCATGGGATTTAGGAAGTTAGCATATTTTGTGGATGATCCTAAGGGTTTCAGAGACCTTTTTGGAATACTTTTATTTATGCTATCTACTGATGTTGAGGATGGTCTTCTCTGTACTTTGGTTCAGTTCTATGATCTTGTCTACCGGTGTTTCACTTTCCCTGATTATTAGTTGTTGCCCACCATGGAGGAGTATTCTTACCTTATGGGTATACCAGTTTCTGATAGAGTTCCTTTTAGTGGGGTGGAAGGAATTCTTGAATCTCGGGTTATTGCCGAAGCCAATCATTTGAGGAAGTCTGACATAGATGTCGGTCTCACTATCAAAGGAGGTATCAGAGGGTCGACTTTGAAGTTTCTATTGCAAAGGCCTTTTCCTTTGCTAATGCTAATAGTATGGTGGCATTCGAGATTGTTCTTGCCTTACTCATCTATGGTTTGGCCTTGTTTCCTAAAATTGACAATTTTGTTGATGTTAATGCTATGAGGGTCTTCTTGATTAGGAATTTGGTTCCAACTCTGTTCGGTGATACTTATTTCTCCATTCATCATATGACTTCTAAAGGGGGTGTAACTATTGTCTGCTGTATGCCTTTACTGTACAAGTGGTTTATTTCGCACTTGTTGCGGTCTCCTATCTTCCAAGAAAACAAACAATGTTTAAGGTGGTCCCAAAGACTTATGTCTCTCACCAATGACGACATTACTTGGTACTCTTATGTTTACGATGATGTCAAGATTATTGATAGTTGTGGGGAGTTCTCTAATGTGCCTCTTCTTGGTACACAAGGAGGAATCAACTATAATACGGCTTTAGAAAGACGTCAACTTAGGTTTGTTATGAAAGACAAACCCAATAACACTTTGTTAGAAGGTTTATTTTTCCAAGAAGGGAAAGACACTCAAGGGTTGAAAGGTAGGATGGTGCATGCTTGTCACAATATTCATAAGAAGGGAAAAGGTGAGCTTGGATTGAGGAATTATATAGCTTTGGAGCCTTACACTAGTTGGGTGAAGAAGAGAGCAAAGGAGTTCAAGATGCCATATGCTTATGAAATACCTATGTCTTTAGTAATGGTCAAATCTCCCACTATTAAAGGCATAAAGGAGTTGCAAGAGGCTTTGGATAGGATGAAGCAAGAGAGGGATGATTGGGAAAAAACATTTCACACCTCACACCTTGAGAAAGTAGAATTGTGGGAGTTGCTAAAGGAAAATGATGACTTGATAGAATTACTCGAGCATCATGTTGTGAAGAGATCCAGAGGCCAAGAGGAATTATTTTCCTCTAATAGTTCATCATATACTCATCTTCCTACTTCCGGAGTTGAGAAAGGAATTTTAGACCAGCTCGTGATAGAGAAGGGTGCTATGAAGAGCAGTTACGAAAGAGAGATCAAAAGACTTTGCATGAAGTGTTAGCTTGGAGTCGGGTCGTCATCGGACATGATTCCATATATCTAGTTTCTTTCTTCTTATGATCATCAAAATTGTATTTCTGATTGTAATCCTTTATATTATTAATAAAATGAGATTTTCAGTACATCAAAATACGTTATTCCCGTTACAATATTTGCAACTTATGTCTTTAAAAGTTCCTTGAAAAAATGAGCAATAATAACATTTTGCATTTGCATATCATGCATCATGTTTCCTCTTGGTCTTGCTTTGACTAAGTTCACCATGGGTATTATTTCTTTCTTGGTCTTCATCCAGACAAGTTGTCTCACCGGTACAATACTCGAGCTAATCAGTTGAAAAAGATGGACCGCCTAGAGCAAGAAAATCGTGAACTCCGTGAAGAGGTGACAAATTTGAGAGAAGGATATGAGAGGCTTACTGCTATGATGGAACTTTGGTGGATACTCAGAATCAGACTCCACCTCCTCCTCCGACTCTGCTTCTGAGGACCGTGATTTCCGAGATTGTCTCTACGCCCATCTATGTGGCTCTCATCAGTTCTCCACATCACCACATGCCTTCTGGCTTCCCTTGGGGCATGCCTCCCAACTTTGTGCTTGAGGGGTACCAACCTGAATTTCTTGTGGCTCAACCTATGATGTCAGTACCACCTCTCGTGGTTCATGATGTTCCTTATGTCGAAGAACCTATTTTTCACGCTGACCAAAGCGATACTGTTGGTGTCTATGAGAGAATGGACGAGTTCCGAGATCAATTTCAGGCTATGCAGAAAGTGATTCAGGCTTTGAGGGGGAAAGATATGTTTGGGAAGAATGCTCATGATTTGTGTTTGGTTCCTAATGCGAATATTCTGCACAAGTCCAAGGTTTCGGATTTTGAAAAGTATAAAGGCAACTCCTGTCCTCTGAGTCATCTGGTGGTGTACGCTTATAAGATATCGACTTAGACTGACAATCATCAATTGCTGATCCACTACTTTCAAGACAATTTGACTGGGGCTGCTCTAAAATGGTATATGGGGCTAGACAATACTCAAATCCGAATGTTCAATGACCTAGATGAGGCTTTTGTTCGCCAATACAAATATAATGCCGACATGGTACCAAATAGGGATCAACTCCGTGATATGTCCTGCAAGGAAAGAGAAACTTTCAAGGAGTACACACAAAGATGGCGCGAGATCGCTGCACAGCTCAGTCCCCTGTTGGAGGAAAAGGAAATGACAAAGCTTTTTTGGAAGACATTGAGCCCGTTCTGTTATGACCGGATGGTTGCAAGTGCGCCTAGTGACCTTATTAAAATGGTGAATATGTGTTTGAGGTTAGAAGAAGATGTCTGTGAAGGACAGTTGAAAGAAGGTAATTCATCTGATGGTTCCAAAAAGTATGGGAATGGTTTACCCAAGAAGAAGGAACACAATGCAAACTCTATCTCTCAAGAGAGACGTAGAAGACTTTCGAGGAACAACCAACATCATCAACACATGTCATTTGTAACTCCAATGATTAATTATGCTCTAGTTGCTCAAGTAGCACTGAGTTATCAACCAGGTTTCCAGCAACCCACAAATCAATAGAATCAACAAAGTCGTACCCATAGGCATGTACAATTTGACCCAATTCCAATGACTTATACAAAATTGTTTCCTACTTTAATTTAGAAGAATTTGGGGCAAACAATAACTCCACCAGTTGTTCCAAAAGGGCTTTCATGGTGGTATAAAGCTGACCAATATTGTGCATTCCACCACGGATCACCTGGACATTGTAAGACCCCAAGTTTAACCCCTAAGATTCCTCATGCGATCTCATAGCTTTGCATTTCCATTGGGATCACACCTTGGTATTCTCCTCACCTATCATTCATTAGGTTTTCATTGGGAGAGATCACCAAGAATATGTGATTGTATCATACTTTATTTTATTTGTTTACTAACCAAAATACAAAAGTATGTCTAGTATAGCTTTGTTTCTTTGGTAGGAAGTATGTGTGTCCATTTGTGCCCCACCAAGCCCACAACTAGGGCTTGAGACCCTCAATGCAAGAGATTAAGCAATAAAAGGTCCACATTGGTTCTAAACATCATATATGGATTCCTGTGTTCTTTATTTGTCATTTTGATCAAGAGTTCATCAAGAGTTTGAAGCTTGTTTATCAATGAATCCTTAATTCATCTGCGTATCTTGTGTGCCTTCCTCAACAAGTTTCTTCAATAGTTGGTCAAAGATATCAAGGGATATTTCATTTTATATCATCATAAGCATATTGTTGCAACGCAAAAAACAACTGGCGGAAAAAATACAGAGCCGCCACCGATGCTATTCATCCTATGACGGAAAGGGAGCGCAGGACTAACTTAAGAAAGGGAAAGGAACGGTCTTACGACCAGAGATTACAAGGTACGGGAGTCAGTTATGCAAGGGGAAGGTGTTAGCACCCCTCACGTCCGCCGTACTCGACGGGATCCACGCTCAAAAGATAGCTCAAAGGAAAGGAAAGGGGTTGCTGCTAAACTGCTCAAAGAAACTGCACAAACTGGACTGATAAACAGGTGGGGGAGAGAAAGAAGATGGAAGAAGTGGACTCGGCAGGATGTCGCATCCTGGGCCTACGTAGTTTGTCAGAAACAAACATCAGAGTCAACGTAGTTCGGGAACAGGGAGACATGCTCGCTAAGACATCGCGTCCTATGCCTATGTATCTTCTCTATCCAGAGAAGAATCAGAGCACTCGTAGCTCGGCTAACGCACGCCGAAACAAGACACCAAAAAGGGATGCTGAGACGTCAAAAGAAACACCCAAAAGGAAATAGAATGCCAATACATGGACTTACACCCGACTCCTAACAATAACAAACAAGAAACAGAATTCCAATATATGGACTTACACCCGACTCCCAACAATAACAAAAAAAAGGAAACAGAATGCCAATACATGGACTTATATCCGACTCCCAACAATAACCCACAAAAGGAAACAGAATGCCAATACATGGACTTACACCCGACTCCTAACAATAACAAACAGGAAACAGAATGCCAATACTTGGACTTATATCCGACTCCTAACAATAGCAAAAAGGAAACAGAATGCCAATACATGTATCTCTTAACCATGGCCTGAATGCCACACGTTGCATCGACCTGAATGTCGGAAACTTCTTCGATCTGAACATCGGGAAAACTGGGCTGAATGCCACTTCGATCTGAATACCGGAAAGCTGGCCTGAATGCCACAAGTTGCGTCGACCTGAATGTCAGAAACTTCTTCGATCTGAACATCGAAAAATTGGCTTGAACGCCACTTCGGTCTGAATACCGGAAAGCTGGCCTGAATGGCACTTCGGTCTGAATACCGGAAAATTGGCCTGAATGCCACAAGCTGCGTCGACCTGAACGTCGGAAACTTCTTCGATCTGAACATCGGAAAATTGGCCTGAATGCCCCTTCGGTCTGAATACCGAAAACCTGGCCTGAATGCCACTTCGGTCTGAATACCGGAAAATTGGCCTAAATGCCACTTCGGTCTGAATACCGGAAACCTGGCCTGAATGCCACAAGTTGCATCAACCTGAACGTCGGAAAATTCTTCGATCTGGACATCGGAAAATTGGCCTGAATGCCACTTCGGTCTGAATACCGGAAACCTTTCATGTCTGTCAGCATCTGCAGAAATAAGGAAAATGATAATTGAGGCGGCGTGTGGGCCAACGACCCCTGCTGGGAATAATAAAGATAAGCCACGAACAGGTTACCCCTATTCAATCCACCGCGAACCTGTCGATACGAACAGCCTCGACTTTCAGATGACCAAGGCGAAGAGTGGTTGAATACCAAGAACAAACGAACAATTTGCGCTCCGCTGGGAATTATTATTTTTTTTTTTTTGCTTTTCTTGAACCCCAAAACTTCTTTGATTTTTTTTCTTTTTCTTGGACCCCGACACAAATATTTCTCTTTTCGCGCGGATGATCCCTGATCACCGCATTTGAACCCCGACAACTTCATGTCACTCTTGCTGCCAAACAATGAACCCCGTTCTCCATTTGAACCCCTGTCGCCCGACGATAACTCTCAATCTTCGTTGTGAACCCCATTCTCCAGAAGACACCTCGTATCTCCTTTTCTCCATTTGAACCCCGTTCTCCATTCTCTTGTAATAATTCCGTCGGCAACATCGGAAATAACACCCACCACCACTCTGATGGCGACATATCAGAGGGTACACCTTCACAGAAGGAAGGTAACATGTGCATTTCTTCCCTTGAAGACACCCATAATGACTTCTGTTGGCCTCGCCAAAGTCTAAGGTGACACATGATCAGAAGACAATCCTGAGGACCTCATCCCGGATACAATCTTCAATTCCAATCTCCATCTCCAGTTGAACCCCGTTCTCTAGAAAATGCCCAACACTTCCTTTTCTCCTGGTGGACCCCAACCTCCGCGCTGATCGCGTAACGTTCTCCAATCTTCATTTCCATCTCCGAACGACGGAATCTGTTCCTCCAATATCGCGCTACTGGGGAATACTGTTGATTTAAGATCACGATGCCAAGCTCCTCAAAGTAACATCTTCACCAACCAGCTAAACCAATTCTCAAACGGCAACCACGGCTCGAGACTAGCTTATGCTTGCAATGCTGATGTATGAGTTTTACAGCGTAATGCTCCATAACCATGGAAATGCTACGCAATTAGTTATGCAACATGCTATGCTTCTGTAAATGATGAATGCATAAAAAGTATCCCCCTTAGGGGACGGCACGAGCAACTCTATTGAGGAACTCGATATCACTCCAATCTCCAACCCTGCTTGGGATAACACTGATGCCGAGGAAAGAGCAACCCTTACTTGGGATGACCTCCACTGAACTCGATCCGCTTGGGGAAAAAACTGCCAATGCACACCTCTACCGGGGAAACAGCAACCTTCAGACCTGCTGGGGAAACAACAATCTCAACCCTTCTAGGGGAAATACGGAATACCTAGCACGGAACACCCGTTGACTCGTCGAACCCTGGTATTCACCATCTAACCACAATGTCAACTTTCCACTTTTGAGAGCTCCCAGACTCATCCAGTCTCTTCTGATTCATCACCTTGTATTCTCGACTTCTCCCTACTTCATGAAGATCGACCTCCGTAGATTCGTGCCAACTTTCCAATTCTTCAGACTTTGAAGAGTCTTCTTGATTAACCCTCTAGGATCGTCGCACTTCTCTCACCGTCTCTACACCATTCTTCAACTCCTTGTCCCTGATTCGACTTCAAAGGAATCTTTTGTCAAAAACGCTTCATATCACAACCTGCAAGTGAGTGAAAATAACTAACAGCACCTGCAAAAGAGATCGTTAGATAAAACGTGCCCCAGGCGTGCCAAAATTTCAACACCCAGGTCACTCTACCTTCCGAATAAGATTGTATGTTTCAATCCTCTAAACATGCATTGGAAGAGACCCCTACAACTCAAAATGCAAAGATTCTTATCAAAATAAACGGATGTTTTTGCAATCAAAGCGGTAATGAAAACAAAAACAAAATTGTTTGACTGAACATGCATTTCATTGATTAAAAAAGATGGCTCGTAACTGAGCATTACACAGGAAGCAATCCCTAAAAAGAGGTAATTACGCACAAAAGGAAAATCTATCCTAATGGCAATGTGAACCCGTGATCTCATCAAGTTCCAACTCGGTTACAACCCATATGTCCTCAAGACTCTCCGCGCTTTCTGCCTTCCGAAACAAGACGATTCCGACCGATCTCCGCTTTCAGATTATCCATGTGTCTTAACCAAAGTATAAACGACCATGCTAGACGCAGTTGTTCGTTTCATTCCCTCTTTTGCCTGGACCGCCCTTTCGGGTTTTCAATCCACCGGGATACCCTTTTTTGCCCACGCCGCCCTTGTAGGGTTTTCATTTATTTTTTTACTTTTTGGTTCGTCTGGATGCCCATTCTTGCCTGGACTATTTTATTCTTTCCGTCCAGCGGGTCTCTTATACGAAGTATTTTTTAACTGCGTCTGTATTCACAGGGGATGGAAAATCCTCACCATCCATGGTTGTCAACAACAAGGCTCCGCCAGAGAAAACCTTCTTGACCACGAATGGACCCTCATAATTGGGTGTCCACTTGCCCCGACGATCGTTCTGAGGAGGAAGGATCCTTTTCAACACCATATCTCCCACATGGTACACACGAGGACGCACCTTTCGGTCAAAAGCACGCTTCATTCGCTGCTGGTACAACTGCCCATGACAAATGGCCGCCAGCCTCTTTTACTCAATCAGGCTTAACTCTTCATACCGAGTCCTTACCCATTCAGCCTCTTCCAATTTCACATCCATCAGGACTCTCAATGACGGAATCTGGACCTCAACTGGTAGTACAACTTCCATCCATACACAAGCGAGAAAGGCGTTGCCCCAGTAGATGTACGCACTGAGGTCCGATACCCATGCAATGCAAACGGCGACATCTCGTGCCAATCCTTATAGGTCACGACCATTTTTTGCACAATCTTCTTAATATTCTTATTAGCCGCCTCGACCGCCCCGTTCATCTTTGGACGATAAGGAGAATAATTGTGATGCTCGATCTTGAACTCCCAGCACAGTTCTACCATCATCTTGTTGTTGAGATTAGAACCATTATCAGTGATGATTCTTTCAGGAACCCCATATCTGCAAATGATGTCTCTTTTAAGGAACCTGGCAACAACCTGTTTCGTCACGTTTGCATAAGATACCGCTTCCACCCACTTGGTGAAGTAATCGATAGCCACTAATATGAACCGGTGCCCATTCGAAGCTGTAGGCTCGATCTTTCCGATCATATCCATGCCCCACATAGCAAACGGCCACGGAGACGACATCAAACTCAATGGATTTGGAGGCACGTGCACCTTGTCAACATAAATCTGGCATTTATGACATTTCCGCACGAAGTTGAAACACTGAGCCTCCATTGTCATCCAGAAATATCCAACCCTTAGCAACTTTTTCACCATCGCATTCCCGTTGGCGTGGGTACCAAACGATCCCTCGTGCACGTCTTTCATCAATTGGCTCGCTTCTTTGTCATCGACACATCTGAGCAAAACCCAATCAAAATTTCTCTTGTACAAAACTCCATCTTTATTAAGATAGAATGCCATGGCCAACCTCCTCAGAGTCTTTCGGTCCTTCTTAGACGCTCCCTCGGGATACTCTTGGGTCTCCAGATAACGCTTGATGTCATAACACCACGGCTTTTCATCATCAGGCACGGTTTCGACAACAAACACATAAGCCGGCCTATCCAGCCGTCCCACCTCAACATTAGGAACTTGATTCCACCACTGCACTTTAATCAAAGCGGCCAGAATAGCCAAAGCATCTGCTAAAGGATTTTCTTCCCTAGGCACATGGTGTAATTCCACCTTGGTGAAGAATGTCAATAACCTCCTCGTATAATCCCGATATGGAATTAAGTGGGATTGATGCGTATGCCATTTCCCGTTAACTTGGTTCACAACCAAAGCTGAATCTCCATAAATAACAAGGTTCTTGATTCGCAAATCAATCGCCTCTTCGACACCCAAGATACAAGCTTCGTATTCAGCCACATTGTTGGTGCATTCAAATGTTAGCCGGGCAGCAAAAGGAATGTGGGATCCCTTCAGCGTAACCAAAACAACACCAACTCCGCTACCATTCACGTTAACTGCCCCATCAAACTTAGAATCCATTCGGACTCAGGGTCAGGCCCCTCCTCCGGGATAGGTTCCTCACAATCTTTCGATTTAAGAAACATGATGTCCTCATCAGGGAACTCAAATTTCATCGATTGATAATCCTCAATGGGTTGTTGGGCGAGGTAATCAGACAATACACTTCCCTTTATTGCCTTTTGAGAAGTGTATTAGATATCATATTCAGTCAAAATCATTTGCCATCTCGCAACCCGTCCGGTTAATGCTGGCTTCTCAAAAATATACTTGATCGGATCCATCTTGGAAATCAACAAAGTGGTATGAACCAGCATATACTGTCTCAGTCGGCGAGCAACCCATGCCAAAGCACAGCAAGTTTTCTCGAGCAGTGAATATCTTGTTTCACAGTCAGTAAACTTTTTTCTAAGGTAGTAAATTGCATGCTCTTTTCGACCAGACTCGTCATGCTGCCCCAGTACACACCCCATAGACCCCTCAAGGACTGTCAAGTACAGAATTAACAGTCGCCCCTCCACAGGAGGCATCAGAATCGGAGTCTCCTGCAAATATTCTCTTATTTTTTCAAATGCCGCTTGGCAATCATCATTCCACCTGACTTTTTGATCTTTTCTCAACAACTTGAATATGGGTTCACACGTGGCCGTTAGATGAGATATGAACCGTGAAATGTAGTTCAATCTACCTAAGAAACCACGAACCTCCTTTTCTGTTCTCGGTTCAGGCATTTCTTGTATCGCTTTTACTTTAGCAGGATCAACCTCGATTCCTCTTTCACTCACAATAAACCCCAACAACTTGTCGGACCGCACTCCAAAAGTGCACTTATTCGGATTCAACCTCAATTTGAATTGTCTCAACCGGTCAAACAACTTGGCCAAGTCTACCAAATGCCCCTCTTCTGTTTGGGACTTCGTTATCATGTCATCAACATAGCATTCGATCTCATGATGAATCATATCATGAAACAAAGTCACCATAGCTCTTTGATATGTGGCACCGGCGTTCTTGAGACCGAATGGCATCACCTTATAACAAAAAGTGCCCCATGGTGTGATGAACGTTGTTTTCTCCATATCATCTGGCAACATTTTAATTTGATTATAGCCAGAAAAGCCATCCATGAAGGAAAACACCGAGAATTGAGTTGTATTATCTACCAACACATCAATATGAGGTAATGGGAAATCATCTTTCGGGCTAGCTCTGTTCAAATCCCGGTAGTCCACACACATCCTCACCTTTCCGTCCTTCTTCGGTACCGGCACAATGTTCGCGACCCAAGGCGGATAATTAGTAACAGCTAGGAAACCAACATCCAACTGCTTTTGTACTTCCTCTTTGATTTTCATGGCCATCTCGTGTTGAGTTCTGCGCAACTTCTGCTTTACTGGAGGACAATCTTCTCTCAATGGCAACTTGTGTACAACAATATTGGTATCTAACCCTGGCATATCTTGGTACGACCAGGCGAAGATATCAACATACTCTTTCAACAGTGCCACCATTCTGCTCTTGACATTCATCTCCAAAGCGGCCCCAATTTTTACTTCCTTTCTGACCTCCTCGGTACCCAGATTAACAATCTCAACTTGCTCCTCGTGTGTTGAATCACCTTCTCCTCTTGTTTCAACAACCTGGCTAACTCTTCCGACAGTTCACAATCTTCCCCTTCTTCTTCGGCATGATAGATCGGGTTGTCGAAGTCATATAGGGGTGTAACAGGATTGTCATCAATGAGATCCGGAGAATAATCGCATCTGCATGAATGTTGATTCATGCATTGCTTCAGAGCCGGAACGAGACAAATTAAAAGGATGGAAAATGAAAATAAACATTGCCATTTTTATTGTATTATTTTTTAAAACTGCAAAAATAAATGAAAAACAGAGAACACCGCTTTTAATGCGAAAAACATCTGTTTATTAATGATGCAAACAATGCAAAATGAAACACATGAGGTGGCCCTTACAATGGACCATTACTTTTCGGAAAAAACGCCTGGCTTTCATGCAAACAGAATTAACAAACAGAAATATTACTCTTCACGCAGAGTGACAGTGATGATCTTTTCGGCCTTCCAGTTCTGGATCTCCATTCCTGGTACGTACGGTTTTATCCACGAGTCGAGCTCGCAGTCACTGTCAGTCTCTTCACCCACAGCGCAGATACGGTCTGGATCTAGCATTCCAACACAGGTGAATGTGAACGGTTGGCGACGACCTTTATTCTGTCCAGACGAGCCTTGGCCTGACTGACAACCAATCCCGAACTTATCCTCCTTTACTGCAACATCTATCACTCTTCCCCAACCTGGGGCCTCTCCATTTTTCACCACCTCCACAGCCTGTTTATAAGAAGCAATGGACGGCTTCTTCTCTCTTTCGGCGAAAATGGCATTCTCCACCTTCTCGACGAGTGCTTTCTACCCCAGGGCGAACCCTTGCATGGCGTTGATCAACTCACTCATCTTCTCTTTCAGCTCGAGAATGTCAGTGTTGGATGAATCCATTAGTCTGGGTTTGTTGCGTCTGGTAAAGTATCTGTACGGACGAGTTATGTCCAGAGGGATGACTCGGCGTGCGCGAGCAATGATTCCTGAGTCAATCAAACACGTTAGAAACCGACACCTGCAAAACAGAGGACAAATTATTATGATTCATGCATGAATACAATGTCTATCCGTATGAGGAACATTCTGTCCTTCGATCCTGGCTTCATTGAGACGGATAATAATTCGACAGCAACATTCTGACATCAATCATCTAGCTTTGCCGTACAGAACGGAAAGTCGTGCTCTAGCAAAGATATCACCCGACCATGTGTGTGTTAAGTAAGTGCACGGAAAAGCAAATAAAGCTTAGAGATCAATCACTGAATGATAATAACCCCTGTATAGCAAAAACGCGCAACACGTACATGAGTCATATATCATATCTGATACAAAACAACTTTACAATTCTCCAGAAACAGAAAGAAATACGAGCACGTGAATTCCGTCAACATGCCTGACGGTAATCCAACACATGATAACAACTACAATAAAATCTAATCTGAAGAAGGCCCCACAGAAGGCTCTGCATCATTAACCATCCTGGTAAACTTCATAGTGAACCTGAGCTCAGTGTTCTCCTGCTGAAGTCTTCCCACCTCTTTCTGATGAATCTTCATCTGACGGAAATAATGGTCCCTCTCAGCAAGATAGTGATCTCTTTCGGCCATAATCTCCGCTTTCTCTTCTTCCTTGACCCTCAGCTTCGCTTCCCATTATGTGGTAAGGGCTTTGGCTCTAGCTTCCCTCTGAGTCTTCACAAGGACTTATCTCTTCTTTTCATCTTCAATGACCTTCAAAGCTCTAGCCAACTGCTCTTTGGCAAGGCCGTGCTCCTTCGTAGATGACTCTAAAGCTTGGCTGATCTTACAGTAATAGGGTGTCTTTCTCAAAACGCTTCACCTCCTAAGCATGTATCTTAACCTGGTCTTCTGCTTTCCTCTTGACTTCCTGATAAGCCAGTTGAATTCCAGCAACACTCATTTCTATCTCAGTCTTCTCTGCTTGCAGTTGATCTCTTGCCCTCCTCATCTCAAGAAACTCTTCCATACTGACAGAAGAGCGTGGCTCCTCAATCAACGGATACCAAAGATCACCCACAGGAAACGGCAGACGAGTGAGCTCAACCCTCTTTCGGAGCCAATCATCAAATGGAGGAAAAGACCTGTTATTAGCTCTACCAAAAGGAATCTTGCCTTTCCTTTGAATATTGCGCCATGCATCGTACACCTGCTCCAACAACGACTGATTACCCTCAACCAGGAAGTAGAAAGACTCCTGAATCTCACGCTCGAGGGGAGGAACCTCCATAGCAAATCCCATTTGTCTCTTAAGAAGCGTCGGGTTATAATTAATACACCCTTGGACTCCCATAAGAGGCACATTGGGAAAACTCCCGCAACTGCAAATAAATTTCCGCCCAGCCACATCAATGTGAGTCCAAGCTATGTCCTTTGCTCGCAAACCCATCAACTTGGTTGCCCAATTTACAGTATGGTCAAGAAAGATGAAGGTGCCCTTGGAAAGCAAATATCCCATGAACCACTCATATAACAATTGAGCACAACATCTAACCAAACCTCCACGTTGCTTCTCGTTCCGATTATGGACCGAATAATAAACATCCCCAATCAAGGTAGGAATGTGATTCTTCTGAGCAAACACCCGGATGGCATTAATATCCACAAAATTCTTCTGATTAGGGAACAAAACAATTCCATAAATGCTTACGGTAAGCAAAGCACAAACAATCTTCCAATTACCCAAAACAACATGTTCCTTGGCTTTGGCCTCCAAGTAACTCAAATGAAAACCGGGCAACTTTCCTTTCTCCTTCAAACCTTTCTTGGTCACTTCCGGGCTCAAATAAAGAGCACAAGAAATCTCAACAATGTCAGGTTCTTCCTTAGTAACATAAAAAGAAATCTGGTTTCTGACCTGAATTCCCAGAATACCGGCATCATCCTCCATCAAAGGTCCCAACAAATAATATGGGAAGACAAAACATCTCAAACCCGGATCATAAAACTGGAGAAGAGTATGGAGGGCACTCCTATCCCCATCTGTGAGCCTGAAAACCATCTTCATAATACTGCCATAAGCCTCACGGAACATCCCCACATGGTCAGGTGTAATCAATGCCATCATACCCTTCAGCACGCTAATCTCTGGATCAAAGAAACTGTAGACCACATCATCTTTTAAGTCGGTCCTCATACCTGAAATAAAATGTCTCTCAACCAGAATCTCAATCAAGAATGTAACCTGCATATGGATAAACATGAGTTAGATGCGGATGAATGCAAAATGGGAATGATGCAGATGCATGAATGCAATGCATAGTGCCATCCTCCAAGACGTCTGAACACCAACTGTACTAGATTCCAGTCTCAGAACTGATCACAACCATCCAAGGGACTAAGTAACCACAAATCCAACTCGGGGGATCCGAAATAAACGGAACCGAAGGATACATCACAATCATCACAGGAAAGTCACTGAACGGATAGCCACAAGATCATCTAAACAAGTAACCCCAAATCCAACCCAGGGGATCCGAAATAAACGGAACCCGCCAATAAAAACCACAGACAGAACTCCGGCGTGTCAGAAATAAATCCATAAATCCAACTTATAAATAGAACCCAAATCACAAACCGAACCAAAGTCACCATCAAAGAGTCACCAACAGAATCTGTACCTGTAAGAATGAAACCCCTCCCCTCACAGGTGAATTCTAATAAGATCATCCTAAGGCGGATAATGGTCTCGACAATCGGACAAGATACTCAACGGGTTTTCCCTTTCGGGTGTGTCGTGCAACTCTCATAAGATCATCTAAACCAAAGATCCGGGAAAGAACGGTCATCGAAGTCAACAGCTCAAAAGAGATATCCCAACCATAGTGGAAACTCCACCAGGAAGAGCTCTCTCAAAAGAACCTCGTCCGGCTGTGGTATGTCATGTCACAACAACATGCTGATCTAACATGTGAGGAAACATGAGACCATGCTAATCCTATGTGTATACTCGGGCTTTGGGTTTTAGCCCCACTCAGAACACCCACCCCAAAATCAGAGGAACCACCTGTCCAGAATATAACACAGTAATAATATGATGCATGCAAACATATATGCAAATATACACACAATCACAGTATAATAATCACAAATGCAATAAATAAAGCAGTAAAAGCAACCCAAACTACCCTAAAAACTACGCAAGAGAGCGCTACAATTGACTCGCTTAGGGAAGATGGACCAGCAAGAGGTCAACTTCAGTCGCCAGCAGAGTCGCCAGCTGTCGCAACGCAAAAAACAACCGGCGGAAAAAATACAGAGCCGCCACCGACGCTATTCATCCTATGACGGAAAGGGAGCGCAGGACTAACCTAGGAAAGGGAAAGGAACAGTCTTACAACCAGCGATTACAAGGTACGAGAGTCGGTTACGCAAGGGGAAGGTGTTAGCACCCCTCACGTCCACCGTACTCGACGGGATCCACGCTCAAAAGATAGATCAAAGGAAAGGAAAGGGGTTGCTTCTAAACTGCTCAAAGAAACTGCACAAACTGGACTGTTAAACAGGTGGGGGAGAGAAAGAAGATGGAAGAAGTGGACTCGGCAGGATGTCGCATCCTGGGCCTACGTAGTTTGTCAGAAACAAACATCAGAGTCAACGTAGTTCGGGAACAGGGAGACATGCTCGCTAAGACATCGCGTCCTATGCCTATGTATCTTCTCTATCCAGAGAAGAATCAGAGCACTCGTAGCTCGGCTAACGCATGCCGAAACAAGACACCAAAAAGGGACGTTGAGACGTCAAAAGAAACACCCAAAAGGAAACAGAATGCCAATACATGGACTTACACCCGACTCCTAACAATAACAAACAGGAAACAGAATGCCAATATATGGACTTACACCCGACTCCCAACAATAACAAAAAAAAAGGAAACAAAATGCCAATACATGGACTTATATCCGACTCCCAACAATAACCCACAAAAGGAAACAGAATGCCAATACATGGACTTACACCCGACTCCTAACAATAACAAAGAGGAAACAGAATGCCAATACATGGACTTATATCCGACTCCTAACAATAGCAAAAAGGAAACAGAATGCCAATACATGGACTTACACCCGACTCCTAACAATAACAAACAGGAAACAGAATGTCAATACATGGACTTATATCCGACTCCTAACAATAGCAAAAAGGAAACAGAATGCCAATACATGGACTTACACCCGACTCCTAACAATAACAAACGCTAACCAATGAACACCAAAGAAAAAGGGTTATCAGAACGAACCTCCAAAGTAACCAAATATCCAGAATGAACCCCGATAGGTATAACCAATCACCATAAATGAACCCCAAAATGAATGACAACCGTCATAAATGAACCCCGATGTGAATCCCAAAAGGAATATAGGTGAACCCCGAATGAGTAACAATCATCACAAATGAACCCCCAATATGAACCCCAATATGAATGACAACCGTCATAAATGAACCCTGAAGATGAACCCCAATATGAACCCCTAGTGAACAACAATCATCACAAATGAACCCCGAATGATAACAGAAGAAATCCCCAAGGCATAAACATACCACACACGCCCACGCTGGACAAACAAGTACTCACACCAAAACAAAGAAGAGGGTGAACACACAGAGACTCAAAGAAAAGGGTGAACAAACAGAGACTCAACAAAAAAAGGTGAACAAACACACGAAAACAACACAGCAAAAAAGAAAAAGGGTGCCCGGAGAGATTGCTCACAACCTCCTGCCTACGTATCTCATCTGGTATGAGAATCTGGGCGATGTAGTTCCCCTTACCAGGGGTAAAACACTCTCCTAACCAGAGACCGGGGAAACAACAAACTAATAGGGAGACTGAAAATCGAGCCTAATAATTGTCATGCAATCAATATCCCTAAGTCGAGGTCTCTAACAAGAACTTAACTCACTCTGAAAGCGAGTCAACTCAAGTCTAATCTCTACATACGTTCAACTTCCTCAGAAGTTAATCGTACGACTCCTACAGAAACGGAGGTGAGAAGAGGAAACCAAATAAACACACCAACACAAGTGAACAAGCATCACACACTATATCCATACAAGAGTCTCAAACAATAGGTGGGCTTTAGTCAAGAGGGGTCATATCAACCTCGACAAACAAGCCAAACTGTAAAGGGTAATCTGTATCTCTTAACCACTAACATTGAACGTTAGGGTGAGAAGATCAAAATGGTAATGAGGATGGGACCTCATGCTCTTAACCCTGGCCAGGGTGAGCTCATGACACAGAAAGCGTGGGGATCCAGAAAGTGGGATCCTTTTCCACTTGACAGACTCTGGACAAAAGATCTGGGACACATGTTCAGAAGCATCAGCACGTAGTGCGAGCATAAAGAACGACACACTGAATAACAGGGGATCGACTACTAATCCCTTTTATCCGTCAATTGCCTCTTCTCTTGGAGGTCTTATCAGATAACACATGCCTCTCCTTGGAGGTCTTTGGGCACAATTTTAAACAAACACAAACAGAGCCTCTGAAGGAGGACTTGCCAGCAAAATGCCTGCCAAAAAGGTGACAGGACTTCAGACTACATGGAGTAAGAAGCTAACTACATGAGTGGTGTGTCAACCACAATCCAATGCTCAAGCAAGAGCTAAAGCAAGCAAGCAACTAATGTACCTGTACAAAGACTAAACAGTCAGTACTTCAGTCATAAAACCAGAAGACAAGCAATGAAACCCTCTAACAGTTACACAATTCAATGCATAAGTGCCTTGGAACTCAAACGAGCTCATGAGCTCACCACATCAATTAAACCTACAAAACAAACATAGGTTAGAACTCAATGCATCTCATAAGGTGAGAACAAACCCAATCATCAATTATGAGTATCCAAACCTGAAACATCAGACAAAGTTAGTTTATGTACATCCAATCAACACAACAAAGCATAAACAAAAGCCAAATTTAAAACCTAAACAAATGACCAATCCAGGACTCATCCTTTTGCACATCACACATTCAAACACTCCCCAAAGTGTCCTCAAAAGGACCAGTATCAAATCAATAACCAAGGGCCTCAACTGGCCTATGCCATGTAATGACCAAAAATATGCACAAAATGAACTTCCAACTTAGAAAATTCATATCAAATCAGAAATGCATGCAATGACTTTGGGATTTTTTGTAAAAGTTCTTTATGCCATGAATGTTCAAAATGCAAAAGATCAAATCCAGAATGATGCAAACTCTATGTGAACAAAAATGCACCAATCCATTGTCAAAAATGTGACACAAATTGTCACATTTTTCTCTATGTGTCAAAAGTGATGATAACATGTGAGAAAAATTCCAAACCAGTGACCAAAAATTCATATTATGTATGAATGTCAAGTAGGCAAACAATTGGATCAAAAAGCTCAAAATTGAGGATTTCACAATGCATTGAATGCAATAGGTCAATTTGGCACCACATTGGTTCAAAAATTCCAACATAAAAATCCAGACATCCAAAATTCATGAATTCAGCACCATAAAAAAGTAGACATCAATACAAAACTATGAAAAAAAATTGGGACTCATTTGGACAATTTTTAGATTTTTTATGAATTTTACAAAATGACTAAAATAATTGAATGTGCAATGGAAAATGGAGGGAAACAACATAATTCAAATAAATCAGAAAAAACATCAGCCCTCAGATCTGGCGCACGCTTGAATCAAGGGTCCAAGTTCAAACAGATGAAACGCAGCGTTTCATTTATTGACTCAGCACATACAGTCACTAGTCAGCGCATGCGTGGCTTGGTCAAGCGCTCCTCATCCAATCACATTTCCACGCATGAGCCACATGGCCCACACGTCAACCAAACCCTAGCACACGCAGACAACGGAGCTACAACTCCGGTCGTCTTCTCCGATGAGACGCACGGTGGCTCCCACGACGGCGCCACCATAAATTTTCCCATAATTTTACGAGACCAATACCATTCTACTCGGTTTTCAACGTAGATTCCAAATATCACCTTAGTTTCCTCTAATTCCTCATTGATTTTGCAAATCGAAGAGAGAAAGTTTCTAGATCTAAACTTCCAGTCAACATAACATCCTCAATTCTCACTCAAACTCAAATCTAATCATATATCCATGATCTACACATCAAGCTCTACAATCCTATAACCAAAAATCAACAAAAGGTGAGAATGGAATTGAAGTCACCTGGAAATGGAGCTTTCTGTACACGCGTTCTCACAGGCTCAGATGCTCCAGATCACCTCCTCTGCACTTCCTTTGAAGCTTTATGCAAGAAGAAACGGTTGAAACCTCTTGAAGACGCCTCAATTTCCAAATTCCATTGCCATGATAATGCACATAAACTGCTCGAATTCTGGCTGAATTGCACCAAACAATGGATGATTCTTGATCAGTGAAACATGAGGATCAAGAATATGTAAGAATCTTTGAGGTTTGTGTGCAAAAAATGAAAAATCGAAGAGAGAGAATTTGAGAGAGTTTCTTCAATTTTCAGATCTGAAAAGTTGGTTATGGCAGTTATGATTAGGGTTTCACTATTTATATCCCTTGCTAATGACACTGCTAATCCTCTTTTCCATTTATTAATCATGATTAGTGAGATATGAAGCAATTTGCAAAAATGCACATTAAGCTCCCATGCCCATAATACACGTGTTTACCCTCATGTTATGGTCTTAATCCACTTAAGAACAACCAATGGTCATGATTTGAAGATCAATTTGCTTGCATCTTAAGCCAAAAATGAATGGTGAAGATTTTCTTCAATTTGCACATGTGTGAAATAATGAACATACATTCCCCTCTCATGCATGGCAATGGCTTATTTTCACTCAAATATGGTCTATGAAGCATGCTGAATTGAAGCCTTGCCTTGATTCTTTGTGAATTTTAATTGGTAGCATGATATTATCCTTTGAACAAATGTGAAATAACGTGACTTTTGGCCATGATTCCTCTTGCACAATTGAGTCAAATAATGTCATTTTGAGATGCCTTGAACATGATAAGCACTTTGCAAAAAGAATGAACCAATTTGAAGCATTGTATCAAAAGTTATGCCATTTTGAATTTCCATGCACGCCTTGTGATCAAATGACCATAACTCCTCAACCATTCATCATATGGACATGAATTAGGACTTTTTGGAAATGGGAGACAAAGATCTATAACTTTCATGTTCACCAAAAATCCATTTGAAACATCCTTGATATTGCAAAGTCAAGTTGAAAGTGGACCAAAAACTTGCCAAATTTGAAAACTTTGAATTATAGGTCATTTTCCATTTTCAGCAACTTTTTCTATGACCTTGGAATCTTCAAGATGGATGTTTAGAATGATGAATAGACCCTATTTGAATATGATTGAGGTGTCTCAACTTATTTCCCCACCTCATAGCCCTCAGTTGACAACACAATTGACTTTTGGTCCTCAGATGACCTTGAGATGTCTGGATGATGATAGAACCATGATGATGGTGATATACCCTTGCAGATAAGATGATGCTCAAGACCTTTGAAGAATCAAGAAACCCTAATTGAAGCCCATACCCTCATATGGTTGATGACCAATTCATAGAGACCCTCAGGCTTGAATCACCTAACTTTCCATCTTGTGAAAAGACTTTGGAGGATGACTGTTGAGTGTAATTTTAAGTGTCGGGTTTTTGTTATCGTCTCCACAGGGATTGTGAGATATCACCGCCTTTCGACAGTTGTTTCAATTCTTAGCTTAAGGTAACAATGGGGTTTTGGTATTTGTCACGGTATCTTGCATAAAAGTGTAATAAAATGCGGTAAAAGTTTTGGTTTGAATATTTGAGAAATATTGCCAAAGTTAGGGTTCGACGATCACTTTGCATGTATATGTTCGATCAACAAAAATTATAAACTCCTTTAGATGATAAACTATTTCACAAAGTCCTCCCAATGTGTTTATCTCTAACACACATTGTGAGTTTTCCCATTTTGATCCATTGTTTATCTCTAACACAATCTATCAAAATGACAACTTTTTGGTTCAACCTTATGGTGAACAAAATCATTCATTACTATCTCTAGCTAACAAACAAGATTGGATGAAAACCTAGGATAAGAGTTGGTAAACATCTCTCGATCATAAACCAACACAAAGAGTTTTCAATAAGAACAAAGTTTTCACCATATATTCACCATTAAAGAGTTTACAAATGAAGATCCTTACATTTACACACAAAGCTAATGATCATCTACATCTAACCTTGACAAAATGAAGGACTTAGCTACTCATTTTTATGGTAGCTTGTTCAACAAGTTTCGGAAGAAGGTTGATCAACATCCGAGTCGAATAATCGAGATTGGATGGGAATCCACCTTCTTTTTGTGAAAGATTGTTAAGAGATGAAGAGAAATGGTTTCTAGGTCACAAAAGATCCTTAGAGCAATGCTGGAAAATATCTAAAAAAGTACAAAAGTATGGAAGGTAAAGTATGGTTCCAAAAAGTAGCCCTTGCTACTTATAGAGCTGCTATTGAGCTGTCATGCTCGCTAGGCGAGCAGAATGGCTCGCCTAGCGAGCCCCTAAATGAGGCACCTGAGGCACCTGCGCCCAGAGAAACAACCATTGCCAGACTGTCATGTTTGCTGAGCGAACAAAACCTTCGCTAGGCGAAGGTCACGCTTCAACCTTCGCTCCAGCGAGCTTGAGAGGTTTTGCTACTGGAATAATCGCTGGGAGCTCGCTAAAGGCTCGCCTAGCGAGTGAGTGCTGGCTGCGCTTTTCACCAAGTTTGGACGTGTTCGCCACACACCTCGCTGGAAGCTCGCCTAGCGAGTGTGGTGATGTTTGCCACTGTAAAATACTGGAGCTTTTCGCTGGGCTCTCGCTGGACGCTCGCCTAGCGAGTCCTTCGCCACAGCCCTCGCCTAGCGAGCAAGCTGATGAATGCTTGTTTTATTTAATCCCTTTGCCAACTTTCTTGTGGCTTCATTTTCTATTATTTCATGCCTAATTCCTGCACAATAACACACGAATCAAAGATACCAAGATCGTTTATCATTGTATTGCAATTCATCAAAAACAAAGGTGGTTTCGAACACTTTAGCAAGGAAACGGAGTGAAAGATACCCATATTTGATAGCTCAAAAAAGCACTTTTGGGTATCTAATAATGACTTCCTCAATTTCATATGAGATGCAAAATGCAATGCCTAATGCCCTAAAACATGAAATGCAATGACCCAAACTAGTCTCAAGAAGAGGAGGGCAAATTTTGAGGTGTTACACATATATGATCCTCCATTATCCCCCTAAGATAAAAGGAACTTCAAGTGTGCAAGTTGATTCAAGGAAGTTGACCAGAAAAGTCAACTTGTCAAATCAAGGGTTTCCTAGACCCTATATCTTGCAATTTTTGTCATATGAAAATAATTCCAAGAGAAAAGTTACTACTTATAACATTCCAAACATCTTTAATATTTTCCTCAAGAGCTAAGTTTTCTTGTAAAGTCATATTTTATGGTGAAAGATTATAGGTCATTTTGTTTGTACCCTAGATAGAAGGTCAACCTACAAGAGCCATAACTTCATCTTTTTTTATGATATGAAGATGATACAAGTTTCATGATTAATTTCAAGATGTATTCTTCAACTTGTATTATTTTAGAAATATCAAACTCCACTTGCAAAGTCATGTACCATGAGGAAACATTATAGGTCAATTTTGGTCCTCATCATTGAACAAGCAAATTTCCTCAACTTCTAAAATCCATAAATCTATCATACAAACTCTAAATTGTGCCAAATTTGTGATAAAACTGAAGGGAATTCAAATAGATACAACTTTGTAGAAGAACCCAAGTCCATTTGGAGCTCACATCAGAATTTATTCAAGTTGGAAAGAGAGGTCATTTGGCTTATAACTTAGAAACATTTCTAAGTATGTTTGATACCTCCACCTTCAAGGCTAACTTTCTCATTTTTCTAAGCTTCAAACCCAAAAAGTCACAACATAAAAGTTGTTCCTCATGATGAGAGCTTTCCAAAAAGTCTAATATCATATCATTTGGACGAGAAATGAGGGACGTGCGTATGAGGTCTTTCCATGGCTTATTTTTGCATGTTTTGAGCTCCAAACAATGCACAACTTTGCATGGACTTGTGTGATGAGTTCAGCAACATCCTTGTACGATTTAGAGTTGATTACAATCATTAATTGGGATTTTATATTCACCCATGCACCCATGCACCAAGAATTGCTCATTTTGATTCAAAATTGGAAAGGTGCACATATCATTTGCTTGGCCTATAAATCAAAGATCATTTCCTCATAATTGGAAGATAACACTACCCAATATTTGTTGGGCATTTCCATAACCTCACACCATATAATTATTTGAAGATTTATTGAGAAATAGAGTTTTTGTTCAACTCAAGTTTGTAAGCAAAAACTCCAAAGGTTCATTCTCTTTTCCACTCCATTAAGTTTCTGCAAGCAAGAGGAAGAGAAATCACAAAGAATTGCATCAAGAACCAAGCTCAGAAGCAGCTCACAGAAGGTGAATTTCACAAAACTTCATCTCCTTGATTCTCCCTCCATACTCTAGATCTGAACTGAATTTTGTGTTGGCTGAAGTCCTACCAATGTAGGCAACATGACTGAGTTGTTTTGAGCTTGATACGAAGCAACTCAGGTTGGACACCTCCAGTTTGATCTTTACTTTTCTAATTATAGAGTGAGATATGGAACAATTGGAGGTCATATTCATGATCCTTGCAATCTTTCCTTTAAAATGATGTTAGATCCATAAATTTATGGGAAAGTTTGATCTTGACAGTCCGGTGACCCTCACCAGAGAAGAAGATCGGAGCTAGGGCTCCGGTGGTGGTATGGCAATGCCCTCACCCTTGGATCTCTCTCCCATCTTCTAATCTGAGCCTTTGTTTTTTATTATCATGCATGTGGCACGTTGACTGGGGGTACATGTGGAACACATGGATTTGACCATCAGATCTGCCACCTCAATTAATGAGGGATATCTGATGGCTCCGGTTTTTCCTTTTTATTTTATTTTTCTAAATTGATTTTTAAATAGATTTTTCTTTTAAAATTCACCATAAATTCATTTTTGATCCAAAAATTATGGAACCAACACCAAAAATTCACAAATATTTTCTTCTTCCCGTTTATGATTTAAAATTAATTTTTGGATTAAGTTTAACATTTTTGGTGAATTTTTTTATTTTTAACTTGTTTTAATTAGTTTTTAATTACTTCTGACTTTTGAAAAATACCAAAAAAAAAATAGTCAATGGTCCTTTGACCTTGCTTGACCTATGATAAACCCCTTGGCCATTTCTTTGGTGTTTTGAAGGGCTTTTAGGGTTTGATCTTTGAAAACTTATTTTTCTTCATTCTTAAAATGTTTTTAAAAATAGTTTAATCGATTTAATGCTTTGGTGGGCTTTTGTATTGACTTTATGTTGACCTTACTTCTGTCTGGCCTTGGCCTTGGTTGAATTGGACCTTGACTTGGTCATTACCATTGGATTTAGGAGGTTGATGAAGTTTAAAACTTCATCCCTCAAGATGAACGAATGGTATTGATCACGTAAGGTTGATGCCTTGACCAATTTGGGATCCCCTTCATTTAATATCATTTCTTCCCCAATCATCTCTTGGCCAGTGACTTCTCATGAATTATTAGCTAGTTGATTCATCAATGACCTTGTGCCAGATGAATCAACATAGGTTTGATTGAGATAGGCCCATCCTCTCTTGTTTTTGTGTGTGGTATGCTTTAGGAGCTTGGTCTTGGATACCTTGTCTCTATCATGCATTAACACTAACATTTTTATTGACCGGCCTCAGATAGGTATGGCTTCTACATAAGCCTACTTATGATTGCTAAACATAGCGCTAAATTTGCCTCAAGGCACAAATTAACATACTAACTTGACAACTAAAATTTAACTTTCTTGTCATTTACTTTAATGCAATTTAAATTCTTGCACTTTATAATTCCTTGTCATTTATATTCATCCAAATTGTTTATGCTTCAATCATTTTCTCTTTGCCTACTTGGGCCTATGTTTATGCTTCAGTCATTTTCATCTTGCTCACTTGAGCCATTATATTTCGTGCTTGTGATATATTTGTGTTTGTGGTCTTAGGACCTTAAAACACTTAATAAAATCAAAAACACTAAAAAACACATTGGTGGACTGTTGGATCTTTGTACATGACTTGATTTGGACCTATGGACTTAGAGTAGGCAACATCCCTGAGCTATGGAAGATAAACTTGGCAATGCCATTAATTTGAGACCAAAAACATAGCCAATTCCATCCATCTGATACAAGCTTGAGGGACTCCATTGGGTTTATCTGATACACTCTTTCTCTTTATCTAAATTGTTATTTTGATCTTATTGTTATTACTTGATGTTTTATCTTTGAGTATGTTTCAAGGGATTTTCATCTGATACACATAAAGGACATTGAAGAAGGCTTGCTTTGGAGTGCTAGCTTGGATGAGTGGTTATCTTTATTTGATACCATTGGGTTTCTTATTAATTTCTTGGATGATTATGGCTTTGTTGTTTCCTTGACAATCCAAAGGAAATGGGTTTCTATCTGACACTATTGTCTTGTGGCTGCTTCCCATGGGTTAGATCTTTTCAACTCAAAACTCTTAATCTTGTCTAGGATAGCCTCTTCATCTTCACCTCATTCTTATTTAATTTAAAAATCTCCTTCTCATTTTCAAAACTTTTTTGCTTGTTGTTTTTCAACTTAGACTTGTTTTAATGAGTAGAAACCTTGGCCTTATGCCATTGATTTTCAAACTATTTTCTTAATCAAACTTGTAAGAAGATTTAATCATATTGACTTTATTTTCAAAAGGACCAAAAAGAACTAACAACCTCATCTAATCATTTTGGCCACTTGGTGCCTTTTTCCTTTTTAACTCTTCAAAAATAAAGCATTTAGATTTGAGTTATCCTAGGTTGAGATGTAATTCTCCCATTCTATGATATGTTGAGTGTAAGACTTTCCATTTACTAGGGGTTAGAGGCATACTTGTTGATTTAATCTGAGTTGGAGCCCTCCCTCTTAAATGTTGTAAAGCCCTCATTATCGGTGGATGTTTGTTTGAGTATTCTTCCATTGATAACAAAAGATCTTTAAGCGTTGGTTAAAATTAATCCACCAAACTTTGAAATTTTTACCACGAACTACGAAGTTTTGATCCCTCATTTATGTTGGTGCGTAGGCATAAGACCAAAAGTCTTGTCAAACACAAAATATAAATAATGAATTATTTTCTCATCCCCTCATTCTATTTTTAAAACAAACATATTTTCAACCAAAACAAGTACACACAAAAAGGGCTCCCTAGGAGTACCTAGGACACTTTGGGTGTTAATACCTTCCCTCTGTGTAACCAACCCCCTTACTTGTAATCTATGACATTTTACTAGTTTTGATTTGAAAACTTCTTATATTTGGGTTTTGTTCGTACTTTCTCCATTTTGCTTTGGAAATAATAAAAGCACGGTGGTGACTCTGGTTTTATTGACGTTGATTTATCCAATAGCTCAGTGGTCATGAATTTACCGCTACAACCATGATATTGAGAATTGTTTTGCCTTGAAGGCTGAGGTAATAAGGTTAATGCAAAGTAGTATCTTGTCATTTGAAGATTCTAATCCCAATTTACAAGCTAATCCATTGCCCAAACATGGCAATGCAACTGTGAATATGGTCGAAGGATGTCAAGGAAAGAACCGAGTTTTTGACGTCAATCTAATCAGAAAATCTTTGGTTGAAATGCACGTTACTTTATGTGAATTGAGATATTATGAGCATGACCATGCTTCTTGTCAAGTTTGTTCCGAAGATCCCCGAGGGTGTGTTGTTTTGAAAAGAGACTTGCAGGAGATGTTGGATCAGAACCTTATTCAAGTTACAAGGGATAGAAATGAAGATGAGCATGAGGTGAATGTCATAGCTCCCCGTTTTAATCTCCCAGGACTGGTTGTATTTGCATATGATGGTCAGAAAACTGTTGTTTCTTTGTTGGTTATTCGTTTGGCGGGTCCTATGCCTTACGAGTCTGATAAAGACGTGCCTTACAAGTATAATGCTACCATGATAGAAGACGGTAAAGAAGTGCATATTCCTACTTTTCCATCTGTTGTGAACATCGCCGATGTAAGTGGTGTAACCCGAAGTGGTCAGGTATTTGTTGCTGCAGCTCCCAAGGGGACTGAAGATGTGGTGATAGAGAAATCAAGTTCAGAGAAAACTCCTATTGTACAAGCCGGCCAATCCAGTATTGTGAGTCAGAATGTTGATCAAGATGAGGTGTTGAAATTGATCAAGAAGATTGATTTTAACATGGTGGACCAGTTGTTACACATCCCGTCTAAGATATCGGTGTTAACACTACTAATGAGTTCGGAAGCACACCGAGAAGCTTTGTAGAAGGTCCTAGAACAAGCCTATGTGGAGCATGACGTGACAATTAATCAATCTTTTGGCATTGTGGCCAATATTACCACATGCAACAATTTGAGCTTCAGTGATGAAGAGCTATCTGAGCAGGGGTGAGGTCAGAATTTGGCCATGCATATCTCTATGAATTGTCAAGAAGATGCCATGTCCAATGTGTTGGTGGATACTGGGTCCTCTTTGAATGTTCTGCCCAAGTCTACGATATCTAAACTTGCTTACCAAGGTGCTCTGATGAGATTTAGTGGAGTTGTTGTGAAAGCCTTCGATGGCTCAAGGAAGACTGTAATTGGGGAAGTTGATCTCCCAATAAATATAGGTTTGTTCTTATTTCAGATCACTTTTTAAGTGATGGATATTCATCCCACCTACATTTGTCTCTTAGGATATCCATGGATTCATGAGGTTGGGGCAGTTACATCAACTCTACATCAGATGCTTAAGGTTATGAAGAATGGGAAGTTGGTGATTGTGGGTGGCGAGTAATCCATGTTAGTGAGTCATCTCTCTTCATTTTCGTACATTGATGCCGACGAAGCCAAAGGGACGTCGTTTCAAGCTCTTTTTATTTATAATATTTCTGTTAAGAAGAATGGGGATTCCATGTCATCCTTAAAAGATGTCCAATTTATGGTGGAGAATGGTCGATCTGCTAAGTGGGGACAAGTTGTTGAGCTTGCTGAAAACAAGAACAGAGCTGGTTTGAGTTTTTCACCAGGTGCAGCCCGAAGAGATCTAAAGCGAATTCAAGAAGTGTTTCATAGTGATGGCTTTATTAATTCTAAAGATCAATTTATTTCCGCCATCCTAGAAGACGATGAAGAGCAACAAGTGCCAGACTTTATGACACATTGATCGATATGCCAGAATTGGATTGTTGTTGATGTTCCTTTTGTTATTCACTTGTCGAAGTAATATTTTTGTTTTTTGTTATTTTCAAAATCCTTTCGCTATGCCTAAGGTGAAAGTGAATTTATGTGGGTTTTGTTTCAAATTTCATTATCATTAATAAAATGTTATTTCGTTTATTCATACTATGTTTTTTATTTTTGCTTATTCTGGAAAAATGGTAACATAAAAAACAAAATAATGATCACTTTTATATATGCATCACAATATGAATTTACTTGTTCATATTCTAAAATCAAGCATAAAATCATTGTGCATATTAATTGTTAAACCCATTGAAAACAATGACCCTATGCCCTCTCCCAACTTTGAATTTCCTAAATTTGAAATGGAAGAAGAGGATGATGAAGAGATTCCTGATGAGATTTCTCGGTTGCTTGAGCACGAAGAGAAGACCATTCAGCCTCATAAAAAGCCATTGGAAGTGATCAATCTGGGTTCCGAAGATAACATGAAAGAAGTCAAGATTGGGGCACTGCTTAGTCCAGGTGTTAAGAAGAGGATGGTATAGCTTCTTAGAGAATATGTGGATGTGTTTTCTTGGTCTTATCAAGATATGTCAGGTCTTGATACTAATATTGTGGAGCATCGATTGCCGTGAAAGCCATAATGCCCATCAATCAAACAGAAGTTGAGAAGAACTCACCTTGATATGGCTGTCAAGATTAAAAAAGAAGTTCAAAAGCAGATTGATGTTAGGTTCCTTGTTACCGTTGAGTATCCTTTATGGGTGGCCAACATTGTACATGTTCCAAAGAAAGATGGTAAAGTTCGGATGTGTGTTGATTATAGAGACTTGAACAGAGATAGTCCAAAAGATGATTTTCCTCTGCCACACATTGACATGTTGGTAGACAATACGACTAAGTTTAATGTCTTCTCCTTTATAGATGGGTCCTCCGGTTATAATCAGATCAAGATGGAACCTGAGGACATGGAAAAGACAACATTTATTACAACCTGGGGAACATTCTGCTATAAAGTGATGCCTTTCGGTTTAAAGAATGTTGGTGCAACGTACCAAAGAGCCATGACTACTCTTTTCCATGAAATGATGCACAAAGAGATAGAAGTCTATGTTGATGATATGATTGCTAAGATGAAGACTAAAGAAGATCATGTTGAATACTTGTTGAATCTGTTTCAGCGGTTGAGGAAGTTTAAACTCCGGTTGAATCCTAATAAATGTACTTTTGGTGTCCGCTCATAAAAGCTGTTGGGTTTCATTGTCATCCAGAAAGGTATTGAAGTAGATCCTGATAAAGTCAGAGCTATTCAAGAGATGCCTACGCTGAAGACAAAAAAGCAAGTCAGAGGATTCCTCGGGCATCTGAATTATATATCCAGATTCATATCTCATATGACTGCCACATGTGGGCAGATTTTCAAACTTCTCTGCAAAGATCAAGGTTGTTTTTTGACAGAGAACCGCCAAAAAGCTTTTGACAACATCAAGGAGTAATTGTTTAAACCTCCTATCTTGTCTCCTCCAGTGGAAGGAAGACCTTTAATTATGTATTTGACCGTGTTAGAAGAGTCCATATGTTGTGTACTTGGATAGCAAGATGAAACTGGTAGAAAGGAGCATGCCATTTACTATCCGAGTAAGAAATTTACAGACTGTGAGTCTCGGTACTCCATGCTTGAAAAGACTTGTTGTGGTTTAGCATGGGCTACCAAACTTTTACGCTAGTATATGATCAATCATACCACTTGGTTGATATCCAAAATGGATCCAATCAAGTATATTTTTGAAAAACCTGCTTTGACTGGAAGGATAGCTTGTTGGTAGATGCTATTGTCTGAATATGATATTGAGTACCGTACTTAAAAAGCAATTAAGGGAAGTATACTTGCAAATCATTTGGTCCATCATCCAATCGATGATTTCCAATCCATCAGGTTCGACTTCCTTGATGAATATGTTATGTACTTGAAAGGTAAAGATTGCAATGAACTGTTGCATGGAGAAGGGCCAGAGCCTGGATCCCATTGGGCTTTAGTGTTTGATGGAGATGTTAATGCTTATGGAAATTGAATTGGGGAAACCATTATTACTCATAAGGGTTATCATATCCCTTTTACTACAAGATTGATGTTTGCTTGTACGAATAATATGGCGGAATACGAAGCTTGTATCATGGGTCTTGAAGAAGCCATTGATTTGAGGATTAAGATCATGGATGTGTACAGAGATTCAACCTTGGCGGTCAATCAAATTAAAGGAGAATGGGAGACTCGTTATATTGGCCTGATTCCTTACAAAGATTATACAAGGAGGTTGTCAACTTTCTTCAATAAAATAGAGTTTCATCATATACCTCGCGAAGAGAATCATATGGCGGACGCTCTGGCTACTCTGTTTTCCATGTGTAAAGTAAATCGTTGGAATGACGCGCCCAATATCACAATTATGCGCCTTGATAGGCTTGCTCATGTGTTTACAGTAGAAGAAGTCACAAATGAGAAGCCTTAATATTATGATATTAAATGTTTCCTCCAAAGTCAGGAGTACCCGCTTGGGCATCCAATAAGGATAAGAAGACTTTGAGAAGACTGGCTGAAAATTTCTTTCTAAATGAATATGTGTTGTACAAGAGAAACTTTGACATTGTTTTGCTCAGATGCGTGGATAAACACGAAGCAGACATGTTAATGCAAGAAGTTCATGAAGGATCCTTTGGTACTCATGCCAATGGACATGTAATGGCTAAAAAGATGTTAAGGGCATGTTACTATTAGCTGACAATGGAATCTGATTGTTGTAAATATGTGAAGAAGTGCCATAAATGTCATATTTATGGTGATAAGATTCAAGTGCCTCTGACGCTTCTCAATGTTATTTGATCCCCATAGCCTTTCTCTATGTGGGGGATCGATTTGATTGGTATGAGTGAACCCAAAGCTTCGAATGGACATCATTTCATCCTGGTAGCTATTGATTACTTCACCAAATGAGTTGAAGCAGCATCTTATGCTAAGGTGACCAAGCAGGTTATGGTCAGATTTATCAAAAATTGAATTATATGCCGATACGGTGTTCCAAGTAAGATCATTACTGATAATGGGTTGAACTTGAATAACTAGATGATGAAAGAACTTTGTGATGACTTCAAGATTGAACATCATAACTCTCCTCCCTTTAGGCCCAAGATGAATGGGGTTGTTGAAGCTGCCAATAAGAACATTAAGAAGATTATCCAGAAGATGGTTGTGACATATAAGGATTGGCAGAAGATGCTCCCATTTGCTTTGCATGGATACCATATGTCTGTCCACACTTCAACAAGCGCAACCTCTTTCTCTCTAGTATATGGCATGGAAGTAGTGCTCCCTATAGAAGTTGAGATCCCATCAATGCTAGTCCTGATGGAAGCCAATTTGTTTGAGGTTGAATGGTGTCAGAGCAGATAAGATTAGTTGAATTTGGTTGAAGAGAAAAGAATGACGACCTTGCGTCATGGTCAGTTATATCAAAAGAGAATGAAGAAAGCATTTGACAAGAAGGTTTGACCTCGTGTATTTAGAGAAGGTGACCTTGTGCTTAAGAAGATCTTGTCTTTCAACACTGACTCTAGGGGAAAGTGGACTCCTAATTACGAAGGCCCATATGTTGTTGAGAGAGCTTTCTCTGGTAGTGCATTTATTCTTACAACTATGGATGGTGCGGAGCTCCCTCGTCCCGTGAATGCCGATGCAGTCAAGAAATAATTCGCCTAGAAAAATAAAAGAAAAACTCGCTAAGTTGAAAACCCTAAAGGGAAGATTAGGTAAAAAAGAGCGTCTCGGTGGATTTAAAACCCAAAAGGGAGGATGTAGAGGTGCATTTGTGACTATCGAGCTATGGATAAACCCGACGTCAATTGAAAAATTAGAGTCGCCACCGCGCCTTAATTATTTCCAAAGGAAAAGGGAAAAGTATGAACAAAACCCAAAGATACGAAGTTATCAAATCAAAATTAATAAAATTCCAGAGATTACAGGTAAGGGGGTTGGTTACATAAAGGGAAGGTATTAGCACCCAAAGTGTCACAGGTACTCCTAGGGAGCCCTTTTTTGTGTGCAAGTGTTTTTGTTGAAAAGAGGTTTGATAAAAATGGAATGACGGGATGAGAAAAGAATTTATTTATTCTATTTTTGTGTTTGACAAGACCTTCGGTTTTATGCCTACGTACCAACATAAAAATGAGGGATAAAAACCCCGTAGTTCGTGGTAAAAATTTCAAAGAAGTTGGTGAATTGATTTTAACAAAGGTTTTAATAAAAGGGGCACAAAATGGCCAAAAGACTTGAATGGAGTTGTTAGTTCTTTTTGTCTTTTTGAAATTAAAGTCAATATGATTAAATTTATTCACAAAATTTGATTTACGAAAAGTTTGAAAATTCAATGGCATAAGGCCATGGTTTGTAATTGTTAAAACATGTATGAGTTAAGAAACACAAGTAAAGAAGATTTTCGAAAAGAGGAAAACATTTTGAAATTAAAGAAGTGGGAGAGATGAAGAGGCTACCCTAGACAAAAATTTAAAAGTTAAGAGTTGAAAAGATATGACCAATGGGATGCAATCCACAAGACAAGAATGTCAGATAGAAACCCATTTCCTTTGGACTTTTTAGAAGATAATAAGTATAAGCAATATCCAAGCAATTATATGAAGACCAAGGCATCAAATACATATAGCCATAATATCCAAGCAAGCACTCCAATAGCAAGCAGTCTTCTATGTCTTCAAATGTATCAGATGAAATATTTCCTTGAGAAACTCACAAAAACAATCATCAGACATAGTCAACAATAACAATAAAACAATCAAGCATAGAGACAGAGCGACAGATGAACCCAAGTGGAAATCAAGGCTTGCATCAGATGAAAGGAACTGTCAAGGATATCTCAGTCTCAAAATATTGGCATTGGACAAATCCTTTATAGCATAGGGATGTTGCCTACTTCTAAGTCTCGGAGTTCAAATCAAGTCAAAGGGCAGAGGTCCAACAATCCACCAACATATTTTTTAGGGTTTTTGTTGTTATTAGGTATTTTAAGGTCCGAAGACCACAAACAAAACAAAATCAAAATCACACAATATATACAAGTACAAATGATATGGCTCAAGTGAGCAAAGTAAAAATGACTGAAACATAAACATCTTGCATGAAATGTAAATGGAAATGAATGATAAAGGTATTGAAATTTAAATTGCATTAAGTAAATTAATTGAAAGTAAAGCAGTTTTAATATGGAGTTAGTCAAATGTTAGTGAGGAGTTTCATTTGTTTAAGTCATTCTTTGGAGAACACTCAGTCATTCATTCACAAGTATGAAGACATGAACCAAGACATCATCTATAAGAAGGGCTCCAACTTGGATAAATCAACAAGTATGCCACTAGCTCTCACAAATGGAGAAAATGTCAAGTCTTCACACAATGCCATGAAGAATGAGAGACTTACAATCTCACTTACTAGAATGTTGTGCCATGTGGGACAAATGTAGCTCTATGTTAAGCAATCGTAATTGGACTTATGTAGAGGTCACAACTATCTGAGGCCGAACAACAAAGATATTAGTGTTAGTGCATGTTAGAGACTTGGTACAAATAACTAAGCTCCTAAAACATACCACACACTAAAATAAAGATGGGATGGACTTATCTCAATCCATCTCATGTTGATTCATCTGACACAAGGTCATTGATGAATCAACTAGCATTTGGACATTAGAGAAATCATAGGTCAATGATGGATTTGGAAAGAATAAGGATGAAGACGGAGATGCGAGGGGAAATAGAAACCCAAATTGATCACAATAGGAAATTCATCTGATCAATACTATCTATTCATCTTTAGGGATGAAATGTACATTTCATGAACCCCCTAAATCCAATAGTATTGATCGAATAAAAGTTCAAATCAACCATGATCAAGGCCAAACATAAAGTCAAACATAAATGGCCAAGGGATTTATCCGAGGTTAAACAAGGTCAAAGGATCTTAGACAAAAAAAATTAGAATTTTTGGAAAGTCAGAAGTATTTAAAAATATTCAAAAACAAGTCAAAAATCATTTAATTCACAAAAAATATCAAAATTAACCCAAAAATGATTTTAATTCAAAATATGGAAGAGGGAAATATTTAAAGATTTTTGGTGAAAGTCCCATAAAAATGATTTTAATAAAAATGAATTTATTATGATTTAAACAAAATAAGCTAATTAAAATATAAAATCAGAAATTTAAATAAATGAGAAAAAACAAGGGCCATCAGATCTTCCTCATTAATTGAGGTGGCATATCTAATGGCCAAGCGTGTGGTGTCCATCAAACACACTAGTCAAACGCGCTGCAAACATGGTCATGCAAACAAAGGGCCAATATTAAAATGTTTAAACATGATCAGATGGTTGGGAGGGTGCCAACACATCACCGGAGCCCTAGCTCCAGTCTCCTTCTCTGGTGGACCTCATCGGACTAGTCCATGACCAACCTCCATGAAAATGAAAAGTGAGTACACTAATTTGAAGGGAAGATCCTCAGGAGTCTGAGTACTACTTCAAAATTCTTCAATTCCATGTATATTGAAAGATACATGGATTTAAAAATTGAGGAGTATGGTCTGAGTTGCTTCGATTTGACCTCAAAGCAACTCAATCTTGTTGCCTACATTGGTAGTACTTCAGCCAACCAAAATCCAAGTGAAATGATGGAGAATTAAGGGAGAATCGAAGAAGGAAAGTTTCACAAAATTCACCTTCTATTTGCAATGATGAAGCTTGATCTAGATCTCAATTTGTTTGGGCTTGCTTCCACTAGCTTGCAGGAGATGAAATGGATGCTCAAATGGTTTGGACTCTTGGAGTTTCAATCTCAAAATAGAAGTGAAATTGAAACTCTATTTCAAATGAAATCTTCAAGTTTATCATATCAATGGAGGGTGGGAGTGTTGCAGGAGCAAGGCTTGGGCAATGTGTCCTTGATTCTGAGTAGAATGAGTTGCATTTATAGGCTTGGCAATTGATTTTCACACACTTTCATTCAAATGCCAAAAATAGTAATTCTAGTGTGCGTGCTTGCATGGGCGTGTCATAGGCCCATGAAATGATTGGAAATGGTCCAAAGTTGTGCACATGTGATGCTGAAAGCTTAACATGAGACCATGCAAATGTATTTGAAATTTGGTCATGAAAATCATCCAAATGGGTCCATACATTACACCCATGCGCAAGTCCTTCAAAAATGCTCCAAATGCCATGATCTTGGACTCTTTGGAAAGGTAACATGAAGGGTAACAACTTTTCTGTTGAAGACGTTTCCATTTAGAGCTTGGATCATGATGAATTTTAAGGTGGAAGCTGGAGAAATCAAACATAGTTGAAAAATTTCTAAGTTAAAAGTCAAATGACCACTTTTCCACCTTGAATAACTTTTGCTATGAGCTTCAAATGAAAATGGTTCCTTCATAAACGTTGTAGATCTTTAATTCCTATTCGATTTGGTCACAAATTTGACACCATTTGAATCTTTCATGAGGGAGTTATGGATTTTAGAAGTTGAGGAAAATTGCTTGTTCAATGATGATGGCCCAAAATGACCTATAATGTTTCCTCTTAGTACATGCCATTGCAAGTTGAATTTGACATTTCTCAAATAATAAAAGTTGGATAAGCCATATTTAATTTGATCATGAAACTTTTATGGACTTGATATCATAAAAATTGAGTAAGTTATGATTCTTGAAATTTGACCTCCTAACTAGGGCACATACAAAATGACCTATAATCTTTCACCATAAAAAATGACTTACCAAGCAAAAATAGATCTTGATGTCAACATTAAAGTTGTTTGGAATGTCATAAAGAGTAACTTTGATCTTGGAATAATTTTAATATGACAAAAAATTATAGGAGATAGGGTTTAGGGACCCCTAGTTTTGACCAGTTGACTTTCTCTAGTCAACCTCTTTGAACCAACTTGCAAACTTGAAGTTATCTTGCTCTTTGGGGATCATGGAGGATCATACATGCATAAGATGATGTATCATGAAGTATCCCTTGAAATATTTGACCAATTCTTGAAGAGACTTGTTGAGGAAGTCACACAAGATACCTAGATGAATTAGGATTTCCAAGGCAAACAAGCTCCAAACTCTTGATGAATTCTTGATCAAAATTATAAATAATGAACATGGGGGCCCATACATGATGCTTTGAACTATTGGTGAACCTTTATTTGATTGATCCTTTGCATTGAGGGTATCAAACCCTAGATGCAAGCTTGATGAGGCACAAGTGGACACACACACTACCTAGAAAAGAAACAAAGATATGTTAGACATATTTTTAGTATTTTGGTTGGTAAACAAAGGAAAATAAAGTATGATACAATCATATATGCTTGGTGGTATCTCCCATTGCAAATCAAATATGCTTGGCGATCTCTCCCAATGCAAACCCAAGGTGTGATCCCAAAGCCAATGTAAAATGATGAGATATCATGAGGGATCTTAGGGTCAAAATTGGGGTCTTAAAGTTGTCCCTATTTAAGGACATTCTAGATGAGGATGTGAAGGTTGAAATCTTTGTATCAACTTAGTAGAATGGACTTAAATAACAACATCAAGAAACAAATTTTGGTCCCTAAGAGACCTCATGATGCATATGATATGAATGTTAAAATAATCTTTTCGGGGAATATATTGCCACAAAGGAAAAGAATCTAGAGAGACTGAAAATCCATAAGAGCATAATGCATTCCATAAGGAAAGATCACTAGAGGGACAAAGACCTTGGGGATAAAATATATGCATAAGCCAGGCTACAATTTAAAACTGCTAGAGAAACAAGGGGATTTCCATGAAAATGAATCAATGGAAAGACTCGGACTGAGGTATAAAGCTATCTGGAGGGGACGAGAGTAGATCAGAACAAAGATGAAATACTCAAGCAAAAGGAAATTCGATTTCACAGAGAAATCCGAACCCAAACTCAATTGGGGAAGAAAAACTTCAACACAAGAGTAAAAGAGATATATTATCTACCACCGGTTATTGGGTGGGAAGATAATACACTCGGACAAAGGGACATCCGTTACCTGTTAGGGTAAACATATCAAGGATGTCTCGCTGAGGAAAAATGAGGAATATTCATTACCGGTTACTGGGTAAGAATAACCTACTGGGAAAAAGGAATCAAATAGGAATTATAACTACCTTTTGTTGGGTAGAAGACCAAAGAGAGAGTATCTGTCACCGGTTAAGATGAACATATCAAGGATAAACTCAAAGGTAAGAATATCCGCCATCAGTTAGAATGAACATATCAAGGATATACCACTTGGGAAAAGAGGAAGAATATCCATCACCGGTTAGAATGAACATATCCAGGATAGACCACCAACAGAAATAGGATTTACAACTACCAGCTACTAGGTAGAAGACCGAAAAGAGAGTATCTATCATCGGTTCAGATGAACATATCAAGGATAAACTTAGAGAAAGAATATCTATCATTGGTTAGGATGAACATATCAAGGATAAACTTTGTTGGGAAAGAAGGGATTCCAACTACCGGTTACTAGGTAGAATACCAAAGAGAGAATATCCGTCACCGACTAAGATGAACATATCAAGGATAGACTCAGAGGGGAGAATATGATTTATATCTGTCATTACTAGACATAATACTGTAAATAGGAATTACAACTACCTTTTTACTAGGTAGAATACCAAAAAGAAGAGAGAATCCGTTACCGGTTAAAGTGAACATATCAAGGATAGACTCTCTTGAAATAATAGGAATTACAACTACCTTTTTACTGGGTAAAGTACCAGACGGGAAGAATATCTATCACCGATTATGATGAACATCAAGGATAGACTTGTTGGGGAAATGTAAAAATGAATCCGATGGGGATTACGCAGGTAAAGTACTAAATATCAAGAAGGATATTACCAGTTACTGGGTAATAAATTCTCGGGGACCAAAAGATCTATCTAGGTAAGAACTAGAAAGAAACGGTCAAACAAGACTCAACCCAATAAGGATATAACTCAAGATGAGTGGTTCCATCCAGATAATGAACTGGGGAGGAAACTAAAATAATAATCATCCACGAGGAAATTACTTAGTGGGGAAGAAGAAAGGATAAACTCTTTCCGCTTAAGGGGATGACACTCTACAATTAAGGGAGGACAGAGACACCAAATCTGCATGAGGAAAAAATATCACCAAAGCAAGGGATCAGGAGAAAAGATCAATGTGGTAAAATGCACAATGAAATATCTGATGCTATATTTTATGCATGAATATGAATGAGTATGTATATGATTATGCTGACAAATGAGTACAAAGGATATAAACAAATTAGGATTTGAATCATCACAATTAGATACTCGGCTAATCTCAACAAGATGGAAACACCAACTAGAGAACCTACTAGGGATGAAAATAAATCATCGAGGATAAAAATCCTAGCTCAAAATAAATTCAACTTTGGATGGGGAAAGACATGGAGAACATGCATCCAACCAAACATTACTAAAAACTCAACCTCTAAGGGAATGATATATATATATATATATATATATATATATATATATATATATATATATATATATATATATATATATATATATATATATATATATATATATATATATATATATATATATATATATATATATATATATATATATATATATATATATTTGACTCAAACTCAACTCTCAAAAGAGGAGGAGATAATGCTAGGGGACAAGCCAAGATTAATAAAAATCTTGCTTAAAACACAAAACTCTTTGGGAGAGAAGGAAAATACATACTGGAAAATTCCGCATGGGAAGAAAACACTACTGAAAATATCAACCAAACATGTTAAGGATAAAGAAGATCTGCTGAAGATCCACATCTCAAGCTGAGGAATATATATACATATATTTCAAAACAATAAGTCAACACTGCGGGGGATTTTAGGTCAATATCATATCAAATGCGAGACAACCCTATAGGAGACAACATTAATACTGCTCAGAATCAACCACTGCCTGAATGAAGAGAACTTTTATTAGAAGATGAAACTCCACTAGGGATCCAAGTCACAACAAGAGGCAAAACTTTGAGTGAGGAATCATCCAAACTGTTGGGGATTTCATCAAAAATCAAATTTTGTAGGGCCTCCGCTGATTCAGAAATGCAAGGGAGAAATTGCCACGATTATGCAACAAAATAAAGATGATGGGGATCTGAAAACCAAATATAGGTTTCACAAGGATCCAGGGTCCATAATGCAAACGAGAATCATAAATCCTCGGGTGGGGACATATGATGAGCTACAAAGAGATCAACATATCAGCTCTACTGGAGATAAATGATGAACTGCTTAGGGAGCAACACAATTAATGCTACCTGGGATGATAAACTGCTTGGGGAGAAACTCGTCAACCCAATGCCGGGGATGAACGAAGAAATGTTAGGGAGGTAAAGTCACCAACCAACTGCTTGGGGAAGACAACAATGCTTCACACTTCAAGACTTTACCGTTCTTAGATTTCTGTTGACATTCCTTTTTGAAATCGATGTTCTTAAGGTAAATGCCTTATTATTTCAGAAAAATGTTTATTCATTGATTTATTTATTTCAAAATTATCATCATAAAAATTCAAATTTTATTAAAAAGAAACAAATAAGAGTAGAAATAATTGGAATAAAAGCTCAACTTTATTTAATAGAATGGTAGTCTGCAAACGGCAGGACTCCATCGATCTTTACAAAGTTTGAAAATGGTAATTTACATGGAAAAGGGCCACATTCAATACAATGACCACCACTCTCCCTACCAACTTTGAAATCCATTGTGTTGTTGTCTTTGGTTGAGAATGATGAATCAGAACCAAATGACTGTCCAAAGTTGCTTCAACGATCATGACCAGCCGGATGCAGTTACTTGCCTCAATTCCTAATTGTTTGCCTAGATTGCCCCAAGGTGGGGTACTCAATCTACCGGGATAATTTTTTTTTGTTTTTAAGTCTCTACTTTTGCCTGGACCGCCCTTTCGAGTTTTCAATCCACCGAGACGCTCATTTTTGCCTAAGACACTCTTTCGGGTTTTCAACTTAGCAAGTTGTTCTTTTCTTTTTTAGGCGAAGTATTTCTTGACTGCATCGGCATTCACAGGACGCGTGAACTCTTCACCATCCATAGTTGTAAGAATTAATGCACCGCCTGAAAAGGCTCTCTTAACAACATATGGGCCTTCATAATTAGGAGTACATTTTCCCGTAACATAAGGTTTGAAAGATAGAATCTTCTTGAGCACGAGGTCACCTTCTCCGAACACACGAGGCTTGACCTACTTATCAAAAGATTTCTTCATTCTTTGTTGATATAACTGACCATAACACATGGTAGTCAACCTTATCTTTTCAATCAAATTAAGTTGGTCAAACCTAGTCTGACACCATTCAACTTCAGTCAACTTGGCTTCCATAAACACACACAATGATGGGATCTCAACCTCTTATGGGAGCACAACTTCCATGCCATAAACAAGAGAGAAAGGGGTTTCCCCTGTTGAAGTGCGGATGGATATACGGTACCCATGTAAAGCAAACGGGAGCATCTCATACCAATCTTTCAAGTCACAACCATCTTCTAGATAATCTTCTTAACATTCTTGTTTGCAGCTTCAACAACCTCATTCATCTTGGGTCTGTAGGGAGAAGAATTATGATGTGTAATTTTGAAGTCTTTGCAAAAAGCTTCCACCATATTTTTATTCAAGTTCGTCACATTCACTTCACATAAGATGCCGCTTAAACCACTTTGTGAAGTAGTCAATAGCCACTAAAATGAAACAATGTTCGTTCGAAGATTTGGGCTCAATCATATCAATTCCCCACATGGATAAGGGCCATGGAGAGGTAATGGCATTCAACAGTGTCGGAGGAACATGAATCTTATCTACATAAATTTGACACTTGTGGCATTTCTTCACAAACTTGCAACAGTCAGATTCCATTGTCAACCAATAGTAACCTGCTCGCAACATCTTCTTCGCCATTGCATGTCCATTGGAATAAGTACCAAAGGAACCTTCATGCACTTCAGTCATCAACATGTCTGCTTCGTGTCTATCCACACATCTGAGCAAAACCACATCGAAATTTCTTTTATAAAGCACATCACCATTCAGGTAAAAGTTGCCAGCTAATCTTCTATAAGTCTTCTTATCTTTCAAAGATGACCCAGACGGGTAAATATGACTTTGGAGGAAACATTTGATATCAGAATACGATGGTTTTTCATCTTTGACTTCTTCAGCAGCAAACACATGAGATCGCCTATCAAGACTCATTACAATCAAATTGGGAACTTCATTCCAGAACTTCACCATAATCATGGAAGCCAACAATGCAAGAGAATCTGCCATCCCGTTTTCATCTCGAGGGATATGGTGAAACTCAACCTTTGTAAATAAAGTTGATAGCCTCCTCGTATAATCTCTATACGGTATCAAGCCGGGTTGATTTCACTCCCATTCACCTTTGATCTGATTCACAACCAAAGTTGAATATCCATAGACGTCAAGTTATTTAATCCTAAGATCAATGGCTTCTCCGAGCCTCATAATGCTAGCTTCGTACTCATCCATATTGTTTGTACATTTGAAGGTCAATCTAGATGTAACCGGAAAATGAGAGCCTTGAGGAGTAATAATCATTGCCCCAATTCCATTACCATACAAGTTAACAACTCCATCCAATACCATGCCCCAATGGGAACCGGGTTCTGGCCCTTGTTCAAGAAATGGTTCATCACAAGCCTTCATCTTCAAGTACAAAACATCTTCTTCATGAAAATCATATTGTACTGACTGATAATATTCAATTGGTTGGTGAGTCAAATGGTCAAACAAGATACTACCTTTAATAGCTTTCTGAGATTGGTATTCAATATCATACTCTGATAACAACATCTTCCAACAGGCGATCCTCCCAGTTAATGCAGGCTTCTCAAAAATGTACTTGATTGGATCCATTTTGGATATCAACCAAGTAGTATGATTCAACATATACTGGCGCAAACGCTTAGCAGCCCAAGCCAATGCACATGTCTTCTCAAGCATAGAATATCGAGACTCACAGTCGATGAACTTCTTACTGAGGTAGTATATTACATATTCTTTCTTCCCAGATTCATCTTGTTGACCAAGAACACAACCCATACTCTTTTCAAGTATAGTCAAATACATGATCAACGGTCTTCCTTCAACAGGCGGAGACAAAATCGGAGGCTCAAGCTGATATTCCTTGATACTGTCAAAAGCTTTATGGCAATCTTCGGTCCAATAACAATATCGATCTTTCTGAAGGAGATTGAATATATGCGCACATGTGGTAGTTATATGCGATATAAATCTCGAGATATAGTTCAAGCGACCGAGAAAACCTCTGACTTGCTTCTCGATTTTGGGTGTCGGCATCTCTTGTATTGCTTTGACCTTGGTAGGATCAACTTAAATACCCTTCTCGCTGACAATAAAGCCCAACAGCTTACCATAACGAACACCAAAAGTACACTTATTCGGATTCAAGCGGAGTCTATATTTCCCCAAAAGCTGGAATTACTTCAACAAATGCTCAACATTCTCTTCTTCATCTCTTGATTTAGCAATTATATCATCAACATAGACCTCAATCTCTTTATGCATCATATCATGGAAAAGAGTGGTCATAGCTCTCTGGTATGTTGCACCATCATTCTTTAAACCAAAAGGCATCACTCGATAACAAAATGTTCCCCAAGGTGTAATGAATATGGTCTTTTCCATATCTTCGGGTGCCATCTTAATTTGATTATAATCGGAAAATCCATCCATAAAAGAAAAGACTTTTAATTTAGTTGTATTGTATACCAACATATCAATTTGTGGCAGAGGAAAATTATCTTTCAAACTGGCTTTATTCAAATCTCTGTAATCAACACACATACAGACTTTTCCATCTTTCTTAGAAACAAGCACAATATGGGTCATCCATTGTGGATACTCGGAGGTAACAAGGAATCCAACATCAATCTTCTTTTCCACTTCCTCCTTAATCTTTACTGCCATATCAGGATGAGTTCTTCTCAACTTCTGCTTGACCGGTGGACATTTTGGCTTCAAAGGCAATCTATGCTCCACAATCTCAGAATCCCAACCAGACATATCTTGATAGGACCAAGCAAACACATCAGAGTATTCACGGAGAAGGTCAACCAACCCCTTCTTAACCTCTGGACACAATTGAGACCCAATCTTGACTTCCTTCACATCATCCTCGGAACCCAAGTTGACTAATTCAATCTGCTCTTCAAACGGTTGAATGGTTCTTTCCTCATGCTCAAGCAAACGTGACAATTCATCAGACACAGCTTCATCATCATTCTCTTCCTCAGCTTCAAACCCATAGAAATCAAAGTTTGGAGAAGGAGTAGGATCATTACGTTCAATGGGTTTGAGAACCTACCTACATAATGATTTGGTATTTTGATTTTAGAGAAATGAAGTGCAAATAAATATTATGCAGATATGGAAAAAATATTGCTTATTTATGTTTTTTGTGATGACCACTTTCATAAAAAGCAAAAAAGTAAAAATAAACATCATAGATGTGGATGAATAAAATTGTATTTCTATTGATGATAATAAGGAAATGCCCAACAATGCTTCACTTCTCCCTTAGGCATAGAAGAATGATTTTTCTTAATAATAAAATAATTACTTTGAATGATGCATAACAACAGGAATGTCTACAACAACCCAATCGTTGAATGTCTGGCCATGTGTCACAAAGTTGGCATAAGCTTCGTCTTCATCACCACCTTCAGTAATATCAGTTGAGTGTTGATCATCCTTGTGAATGAATCCTCCACTGTGGAAAACTTGTTGCATAGCCTTGACGTTGGCGTTGAACGATCCTTGCTGAAATACCAGCCCAACCCTGTTCTTATTCTCCACAATCTCTATAACACAACCCCATTTGTCGGTGTTTCCAGGCTGAATAAATTCTTGTGCATCTTTCAGAGAAGACATGGATGCCCCAGTCTTCTGCAATTCATCAGCAATGGTCAAAGCTTGGAACGGCGTTCCAACTTCTTCTCCAGCTTTCACATAGGTGAAGGATGACAAATGGCTCACTAAAAGGTCTTTCTCCCCACCAACAACGACGAGCTTGCCGTTCTTCACAATATTTAATTTCTGGTGCAAAGTAGACATTACGGCACCAGCCTCATGGATCCATGGCCTTCCCAACAAACAGATGTAGGTCGGGTGAATGTCCATTACTTGAAAAGTAATTTGAAAATCACTCGGACCTATCTTCACTGGAAGGTCCACCTATCCAATGACAGTTTTTCGAGAACCATTGAATGCTTTAACCACAACACCATTGTACCTCATTGGTGTACCTTTTTAAGACAGTCTTGCTAAAGTTGACTTGGGCAGCACATTCAATGATGAACCAGTATCAACCAATAAATTGGACTAGCGTCCTCTTTGTAGTTCAGTGAAATGTGAAGCGCCAAGTTGTGATTTCTACCTTCCTCAAGAAGTTCTTCATCATAAAAGCTCTGATTATTACAGGAAGTAATGTTGGCAACAATGTGGTCAAACTGATCCACAGTAACATCGTGCTCTATGTAGGCTTGCTCCAACACTTTCTGCAAATCCTCTCTATGTGCTTTAGAATTCATCAGTAGTGACAACACAAAAATCTTTTGCGGTGTTTGGAGCAGCTGCTCCACCATATTGAACTCACTTTTCTTGATCAGACATGACACCTCATCATATCATTAGCCTTCGACTTGCTGGATTCACCAGACTCACAAGTTGGAGCACTAACCGGATCACCTATAGGAACTTTTGACTTCTTACCCATTGACACATCCTCCACAACTCTCAGAGGTACAATACCAAAAACACGACCACTAAGGGTCACCTTTACTACATCTACAATGCTCACCAGTGAACTTGCAGCGGGAAGAGGAACCTCTTGCCCATTATCAATCATGGTGGCATTGTACTTATACGACACAACTTTATCGGATGAATAGGGTATGGGGCCCGTTAACCGTATGACCAACAACGATACCGATCTATTAACATTCTTGTTGCTGCTGCTGTCAAACTGAATAACTACCTACTCAGGGTTTTTAAACACCGATATTATAACATTCAAATCATTTCCCATATCTCGGGACTGTTGTCTTTGAATTGTACCTTCATCTACCAATTTATGGATATCCCTCTTGACTATCACACATCCTCGAGGGTTGACGTTTCATATAACACAACCGTCATGGTCATGTTCATAATCACTGATTAAGCATATAGTCATGTGGATCTCCATCAAAGACTTGCGAATATAAAGAAAATCAAAGACTCTGAAATTCCCAGGACAACCATCTACCATGTTCACAGAAGCATTGCCATGAGCGGGCAACAAATTGGATTTAACATTTTGTGCTTTGTCCTTACAGGACACCATACCACTCTTGATTAGCTTCTGAACCTCATATTTCAAAGGATATCAATTTTCAATATCATGGGTAGGAGTTCCTCGATGAAAAGCATAATGCAAGTCAGGCTTGAACGACCATGGCAAAGGTTCGGGAGTTTGTGGAGGATTTCTTGGTTGAATCAAATTCTTGAAAACCAAAGAAGGATATAATTTTGCATACGTCATAGGAATAGGGTCAAAAGAGACCTTCTTCCTCTTAAAGCTCTGATGATGATTGTTGTTGTTGTAGTTGGTATGATGTTGTGGTTGTTGCTGATGTTGTTGCCGAACAGGAACTGATTAATTTATTGAATTATTGGTAAAAACTGGAATTACTGATGATACTTGATGATGATGTTGACGGGACTAAGAATTCTTCTTCACAAGGGGTCTTGTCTATCTTCCTGCTGACACTGCTTTGTCTTCCCCTTCCTTCCTCTTGGAGAAACTACCATCGTATTTCTTGCTCGCTGACGCTTCATCTTTGGATAATCGTACCTCTCGAACACTTTCTCCCAATCTCATCCCCATGTTCACCATCTCGGTGAAATCATTAAGGGCTCTTGCAGTCATACGTTCATAGTAAAATAAACTCAGCATCTTCAAAAATATCTTGGTCATTTCTTTCTCCTCCAGAGGTGGACTAATTTGAGCAGCCAACTCTCTCCATTGTTGGGCGTACTCCTTGAATGTCTCTTTGTCCTTTTGAGACATCAATCTCAACTGATCCCGATCGGTAGCCATATCAACATTGTATTTATATTGCTTGACAAAGGCCTCTCCCAAGTCATTAAAAGTATGGACACTAGCACTATCCAAGCTCATGTACCATCTGAGTGCAGCACCAGTAAGATTGTCCTGAAAGTAATGGATGAGTAGCTGATCATTGTCGGTCTGAGTAGACATCTTTTAAGCATACATGACAAGATGACTCAGAGGGCAAGTATTCCCTTTATACTTTTCAAAGTCTGGGACCTTGAACTTCACCCGAATCTTGTCATTAGGCACCAAACACAACTCAATAACACTCTTACCGAACAAATCCTTCCCTCTTAGGGTCTTCAATTCCTTGTGCACCTCAAGAAATTGATCCTTCATCTCGTCCATCTTCTTATAAACATCGGGACCTTCAGAAAGCTTGGAATGATAGATGGTTTCCTCGACACGAGGCAGAGTATGAAGAATAGGAGGAGGTAGAGACAAGACTGGGCTAGATGTCAGCATAAAAGCAAAGGTTGGAGTATACCCTTAAGTAACAAAGTTGGGTGGCATTACCCACAGGTACTCAACAGGCATGGCAGGCACATACAAGCTGCCAATAACAATAGGCATAGACGTTGAAGCAATCTCTGAAATAACTGTCCTCTGAGGAGAAGGAGTTGCAGGAGGTGGAGATGGTTGATTCTGAGCAATAATAACAGACTCCATCAAAGCAGTGAGCCTAGCAATCTCTTCCTTGAGCTCTCGGTTCTCCTATTCTAGATGATCCATTCTTCTTCGGTGATTAGCTCGAGTATTGTAGTGATGAGCCAGCTTGACTAATCCACAAAAGAAGAATTGATAAGACATCTCGCTGAAGAAACCTGCTTATGTAAATGATGCATATAATGCAATGTTTTTTATTTTAATTCTTTAAGGAACATATAATGTCCTATTTGCAAACATTTCAATCAATAATGACAATTTTGACAAATAAAATCTCTTTTTATTCATAAAATTTGGAAGGATTACACTAAGTACAATTTTAGAAACCAAAATGTAAATACAAGAGAAAAGGAAACTATCATCCTAAGGATCCCTAGCAACTAAATCAGCTGAATTGGCCAAGGGAGTGTACTTCCTTCGGATGTGTCTAATCTATGACTCAAAGCCTGTCTACATCTGAGCTTTCTCGAGGACGAGTCGATCAATAATCTTCTTCCAATCACCAGAATGCTGAGGCATACTGGAGGAAAATAAATCCTCGGGCTATCTCTGTCTCTTCATTGTACAGTCTTCAAGAACCTTAATAAGTGCATCTTTGTCTCTCGACTCAAGCTACAACTCTATATGCTTGAGGTTCAAGGCATGTAGCCACTTTTCCCACAAGTCTCTCTCTTGCTTCATCTTGGAGAGTGCATCTTCCAACTCCTCTACATATTGGTTAGGGAGAGTTGATGGCTCAGCCATAACCATAAACATAGATCTTTCGCAGGCGTACGACATCTTCAACTCCAAACCTCTCTTCTTCACCCAAGTAGTGTAAGCTTCAAAAGCTACACAGTTGCATGGACCGAGCTCGGATATTCCTTTCCTATGCACATTATGCCAAGCATGCACTATTTTGTTCTTCAAATGTTAGGGATCTTTACCCTCCTAATAGAATAGACCCTCTAACTGAATGTTATTAGGTTTATCCCTCAAGGGGAACCCAAGCTGATGACGAGCCAAAATAGGGTACTAGTTGATTCCTCCTTGTGTACCAATGAGAGGCACATTAGAGAATTCACCACTACTATCAATAATTTCCACTCCATCAAAAGCAAAATCATACCAAACAATATCATCATTAGTGAGAGGCATAAGTCTCTGAGACCATTGTAGACATTGTTGGTTCTCCAAAAAAGCTGGTGTCTGAGGCAAGTGCGAAAGAAACCACTTGTACAGAAGAGGAATACAGCACACCATAATTCCACCACCCTTAGAATTCCTTAAATGTAGAGAGAAGTACGTGTCACCTAACAGAGTAGGAACAACGTTCCCAATCATGAAAGTTCTAATGTCACTAATATCAACAAAATCTTCAATATTAGGGAATAAAGCTAATCCATAGATGAGCAAGACAAAGATAGCTTCAAAAGTATCCATGCTACTGACTTGAGCAAAAGCAGTAGCTCTACCAACGAGAAACTCGGAAGTCAACCCTTGAATCCCTCCTTTCTTCACCAAATTAGCACAAATCTCAGATTTCTTCAGATGAAAAGCTTCAACTATGACTTGAGATCTAGGAATCTCCTCTAATCAATTGAAAGGTACTCTGTCAGATATATGTATACCCAAGAGATGGGCATACTCTTCCAACATAGGCATGAGCTGATAATCTGGAAAAGTGAAGCACCGATAAAGAGGATCATAGAATTGGACAAAGGCACTCAGGAGTCCTTCTACAACCTCGGCAGACAACATGGACAAAAGCTTCACATGACATTGCTTGAAGTCCAAGGGATCTAATACAAAGGATGACAACTTCCTTAACTCCTTCAAATCAGGACATCTGAAATTTTACTTTTTGGTATTCCTTCGTCCACAATCCATGGTCTAGAAATTATTTGCAAATAAGACCTTAGTTCCTTGAAAATGTATTGTTGTGATGAATGTTATGATGCGTATGAAGGCATGAATGGAACAATCACACACAAGGGATCACACACAAAGAAAACACAATCAAAGGTCACAGGATGGATCAAGTCATCATCAAGATCAATCATCCATTTTGGTGGATTTAGGTTTTTTCACCTTATCAACATCCAAGTTCCATTGATATTGATGAGACTGATAGGATCAACCGAGAATCAAAGGGTTTGTTGTGGGTCACGAGCATGGAGTCGGGTTAAGAACCACCCCAGAGGAGTGTGTTACAGATAAAATCTGTAGAGCATGTTCTAAAAAGTTCCTAGAGTCGTGATCCCATCTATCGGATACTATCGGTTTAGATGATTGACTCATCAACCTATAGTATTCTCAAGAGAAACTTGTCTGAGTGTAGTATCGCATAACAACCGTTATCAAGTCTACACTTGAACAGTCTCCACACTACTTCCTAAATAGGCCAAGTTGGGTTATATGTTCTATGATCCTCAACTTCTTGGACTCCCAGGTCAGAAAAAGTAATGCCTATCCACAAATAACTTGTGTGACATTAGTAACTCCAAAAGGGCCTCCACTGAGTAGATGGGTCTCAAGCCAACTTGTTAAGGACTACTCCACACAAGTTGAACATGACTATACCATCCTCTTATCTTAATTGCACTCAAGTTCGGGTTAGAACTTATCTCACCACTCAGAGATCACCAAGCACAACAGGCAGAATATATCACACATACAATATATACAAACAAACATCAAATATCAATAAAATATTGCACACAAAAAACTAGGCTAAACCCACTGAAGACTACTCCCTAGAAGAGTCGCCACATTATTTCTGTAGGGGTACATTCGTGACCATTGAGCTATGGATAAACCCGACCTCAATTGAAAAATCAGAGTCGCCACTGCGCCTTATTTGTTCCCAAAGGAAAAGGGAAAAGTACGAACAAAACCCAAAGATAAGAAGTTTTCAAATTAAAACTAATAAAATTCTAGAGATTATAGGTAAGGGGGTTGGTTACACAGAGGGAAGGTATTAACACCCAAAGTGTCCTAGGTACTCCTAGGGAGCCCTTTTTTGTGTGCAAGTGTTTTTGTTGAAAAGATGTTTGATAAAAATGGAATAGAGGGATGAGAAAAGAATTTATTTATTATATTTTTGTGTTTGATAAGGCCTTCGTTCTTATGCCTACGTACCAACATAAAAATGAGGGATCAAAACCCCGTAGTTCATGGTAAAAAGTTCAAAGAAGTTGGTGAATTGATTTTAGCAAAGGTTTTAATGAAAAGGGCACAAAATGGACAAAAGACTGGAATGGAGTTGTTAGTTCTTTTTGTCTATTTGAAATTAAAGTCAATATGATTAAATTTATTCACAAAATTTGATTTAAGAAATGTTTGAAAATTCAATGGCATAAGGCCAAGGTTTGTGATTATTAAAACATGTCTAAGTTAAGAAACATAAACAAAGAATATTTTTGAAAAGAGGAAGACACTTTGAAATTAAAGAAGTGGAAGGATAGAAACCCATGAGATGAAAAGACTTTTTAAAAGTTAAGAGTTGAAAAGATCTGACCAATGAGATGCAATACGCAAAAAAAGTATGTCAGATAGAAACCCATTTCCTTTGGACTTTTGAGCAGATAATAAGTATAAGCAATATCCAAGAAATTATATGAAGACAAAGGCATCAAATAAAGATAGCCATAATATCCAAGAAAACACTCTAATAGCAAGCAGTCTTCAATGTCTTCAAATGTCTCAGATGAAATATTTCCTTAGGAAACTCACAAAAACAATCATTATACATAGTCAACAATAACAATAAAAAAATCAAGCATAGAGACAAAGTGACAGATGAACCCAAGTGGAAATCAAGGCTTGCATAAGATGAAAGGCATTGTCAAGGATATCTCAGTCTCGAAATATTGACATTATCCAAATCCATTAGAGCATAGGGATGTTGCCTACTTCTAAGTCCCAGAGTTCAGATCAAGTAAAAGGGCAGAGGTCCAACAGTCCACCAACATATTTTTTAGGGTTTTTGTTGTTATTAGGTATTTTAAGGTCCTAAGACCACAAACTAAACAAAATCAAAAGCATACAATATATACAAGAACAAATGATATGGCTCAAGTGAGCAAAGTAAAAATGACCGAAACATAAACATCTTACATTAAATGTAAACGACAATGAATGATAAAGGTACTGAAATTTAAATTGCATTAAGTAAATGACTTGAAGTTAAAGAAATTTTAATGAGGAGTTAGTCAAATATTAATGAGGAGTTTCAATTGTTTAAGTCATTCTTTGGGGAACACTCAACCATTCATTGACAATTATCATTGAGAAGGGCTCCAACTTGGATAAATCAACAAGTATGCCACTAGCTCTCACAAATGGAAAAAAGGTCAAGTCTTCACACAATGCATTGAAGAATGCGAGACTTGTAATCTCACTTACTAGAATGTTGTTCCATGTGGGACAAATTTAGCTCTATGTTAAGCAATCATAATTGGACTTATGTAGAGGTCACAACTATCTGAGGTCGGGCAATAAAGATATTGGTGTTAATGCATGTTAGAGACTTGGTATAAATAACCAAGCTCCTAAAACATACCACAGACTAAAATAAAGATGGGATGAACCTATCTCAATCCAGCTCATGTTGATTCATCTGACACAAGGTCATTGATGAATCAACTAGCATTTGGATATTAGAGAAATCATAGGTCAATGATGGATTTGGAAAGAATAAGGATGAAGACGGAGAGGGGAGGGGAAATAGAAACCCAAATTGATCACATGAGGAAATTCATCTGATCAATACTATCCATTCATCTTAAGCGATGAAATGTACATTTCATCAACCCCCTAAATCCCATAGTATTGATCAAATAAGAGTTCAAATCAACCATGATCAAGGCCAAACAGAAAGTCAAACATCACAAGGATAATCAAAAGGCTCAATAATAAAATTTAAACAATTAAATAATTAAAAAACAATTTTAAAATGAATAAAAGTGCATTTTTTAAATGGACAAAACCTCAAATCCCTTCAAATCACCAAATAAATGGCCGAGGGATTTATCCTAGGTCGAACAAGGTCAAAGGACCTTAGACAAAAAAATTAGAATTTTTGGAAAGTCATAAGTATTTAAAAATATTTAAAAATAAGTCAAAAATGATTTAATTCACAAAAAATATGAAAATTAATCCAAAAAATGATTTAATTCAAAATATGGAAGAGGGAAATATTTAAAGATTTTTGGTGAAAGTCCCATTTTTTTGGATTAAAAATGAATTTATTAAGAATTAAAAAAAATAAGCTAATTAAAATATAAAATCAGGAATTTAAATAAATGGGAAAAAACAAGGGCCATCAGACCTTCCTCATTAATTGAGGTGGCAAATATGATGTCCACGCGTATGGTGTCCACCAAACACACTAGTCAAACACGCTACAAACATGGTTATGCAAACCAAGGGCCGGGATTAAAACGTTTAAACGTGATCAGATGGTTGGGAGGGTGCCAACACACCACCAGAGACCTAGCTCTGGTCTCATTCTCCGGTGAACCTCACCGGACTGGTCCACCACCAACCTCCATGAAAATGAAAAATGAGTACACTAATTTGAAGGGAAAATCCTCAGGAGTCCTAATCTAACCTCAAAATTCTCCAATTCCAAGTATATTGAAAGATATATGGATTTGAAAATTGAGGAGTACGATCTAAGTTGCTTCGATTTAACCTCAAAGCAACTCAATATTGTTACCTACATTGGTAGGACTTCAGCCAACCAAAAACCAAGTGAAACGATGGATAATTGAGGGACAATCAAAGAAGGAAAGTTTCACAAAATTCACCTTTTGTTTGCAGTGATGAAGCTCGATCTGAATCTCAATTTGTTTGGCCTTGCTTCCACTAGCTTGCAGGAGATGAAATGGATGCTCAAATGGTTTGGACTCTTGGAGTTTCAATCTTAAAATAGAAGTGAAATTGAAACTCGATTTCAAATGAAATCTTCAAGTTTATCCTATCAATGGTGGGTAGGAATATTGCAGGAGCAAGGCTTGGGTAAGGTGTCCTTGGTTCTGAGCAGAATGAGTAGGCTTGGCAATTGATTTTCACACACTTCCATTAAAATGCCTAAAATAGTAATTCTAGTGTGCATGCTTGCATGGGCGTGTGATAGGACCATGAAATGATTTGAAATGGTCCAAAGTTATGCACATGTGATGTTGAAAGCTTAACATAAGACCATTCAAATGTATTTGAAAATTGGTCATGAAAATCATCCAAATGGGGCCATACATTATACCCATGCACAAGTCCTTCAAAAATGCTCCAAATGTCATGATCTTAGTCTCTTTGGAAAGGTAACATGAAGGGGAACAAATTTGTTATTGAATACCTTTCCATTTAGATCTTGGATCATGATGAATTTTGAGGTAGAAGTTGGAGAACTCAAACATAGTTGAAAATTTTCTAAGTTAAAAGTCAAATGATCACTTTTTCCACCTTGAATAACTTTTGCTATGAGCTTCAAATGAAAATTGTTTATTCATAAAAGTTGTAGCTATTTAATTCCTATTAAATTTGGTCACAAATGTGACACAATTTAGATCTTGCATGAGGGAGTTATGGATTTTAGAAATTGAGGAAAATTGCTTGTTCAATTATGATGGCCCAAAATGACCTATAATGTTTCCTCTTTGTACATGCCCTTGCAAGTTGAATTTGACATTTATAAAATAAGAAACGTTGGATAATCCATCTTGAATTTGATCATGAAACTTGGATGGCCTTCATATCATAAAAATTGAGCAAGTTATGGTTCTTGGAAGTTGACCTCCTAACCAGGGCACATACAAAATGACCTATAATCTTTCACCATAAAAAATGAATTTCCAAGAAAAACTAGCTCTTTATATCAACATGAAAGTTGTTTGGAAATATCATAACAAGTAACATTTATCTTGGAATCATTTTAATATGACAAAAATTGTAGGAGATAGGGTCTAGGGACCCTAGTTTTGACCAGTTGACTTTCTCTAGTCAGCCTCTTCAAACCAACTTGCAAACTCGAAGTTCTCTTCCTCGTTGGGGCTCTTGGAGGATCATATATGCATAAGATGTTGTATCATGAAGTATCCCTTGAAATATTTTACCAAAACTTGTTGAGGAAGTCACACAAGATACCCAGATGAATTAGGGTTTCCAAGGCAAACAAGCTTCAAACTCTTGATGAATTCTTGATCAAATTAACAAATAATGAACATGGGGATACATATATGATGCTTTGAACTATTTGTGAACCTTTATTTGATTTATCCCTTGAATTGAGGGTCTCAAACCCTAGATGTTAGACATATTTTTGCTATTTTGGTTAGTAAATAAAGGAAAATAAAGTATGATACAATCAAATGTGCTTGGTGATCTCTTCCAATCCAAACCCAATGAGTGAGGGGTAAGGAGGATACAAGGTGTGATCCCAAAGCCAATGTAAAATGATGAGATAGCATGAGGGATCTTAGGGTCAAAATTGGGGTCTTATAGCGGTCCAGGAAAAAGTTAGGGACATAAAATAGAAGATAATCATCCTGGTAGATTGACCCTGAAAAGGAAATCTGGGCAAAGTTTTGGATTATGGCAAGTAACTGCATCAGGCCATACTTGATTGTTTGAAGCAACCGTGCCTATCACAGGTTCTTATTCAGTCATCCTCGATCGAAGTGCAAAGCATAGTGGAATTCAAATTTGTTAGGGAGAATACTGATCATTGTATTTCAATGTAGCCTTTTCCATGTATTTACCATTTTCCAACTCTATAATGATCCATGGAGTCACGCCATTTGCGGACTACCATTCAATTAGTAAAATTTGAGCATTTTACCCATATGTTTGTTATTCTTATTTTGTTTCAGTTTACGAAATTTCATTTATTTTTTATGATCACTTTTGAAACAATATATATATATATATATATATATATATATATATATATGTATGTATATAGATATGTATATATATATATATATATATGTATATATATGTATATATATATATATATATATATATATATATATATATTATATATATATATATATATATATATATATATATATATATAAACAATCATATTTTTTGAAATTTTACAATAAAATATATATATATATATATATATATATATATATATATATATATATATATATATGTATATATATATATATGTATATATATATATAAACAATCATATTTTTTGAAATTTTACAATAAAAGATATGTATTTTTCTCGACTTGTGAATACAAAAGAGGAATGTTAATGGCAATCCCAAGGATGGTAAGATCCTGAAAAGTGGAATTCAGTGACTTCCTCGAGCCAGATATTCTTTTATAACAGTCTCCCCAACATCAGATTGCAAGAGTGGTAGAATCCCTAACGAACCTCTGCCAGCACCTCCATCTTGTTGAGATTAGCCGAGTATCTGGTTATACTATGTTATCAATCTCACGCCTTTGCGTTTGTTTTGTCAGCATAATCATACACATGTGCATAGCATCATGATGTTTACTTGCGCATTTTGCATTTTGCAATAATTCTTCACCACTCTTTGGAACTTTTCTCCCCGCAGAGTGTGTGCATCCTCTGTCCAATAAAGTGTCAACCTTAAGCAGAAAAAGTTTATCCTTTCTAATTCCCCACTAAGTCTGATCCTCGTGGAGTATTTTGTTTCAGTTTCCCTTCCAGTTCATTATCTGGATGAGATCAATCCCCCATTGAGTTCATGCCCTCATAAGATTGAGTCCTCTTTGACCGCTTCTCTCCAGTTCATTCATGATCTGAACTTTGGTCCCCTTTGATTGGTTACCTTTGTTAAGCTATCACTTGGCAGGTAGTTGGTAATCATTCATTTTGAGCTGGTTACCTTTGTTAAGCTATCACTCAATTGATAGTTGGGTAATAGTCCTGTCCTAACGAAGTCGTGGTTTTCCCCTTTTGCTATTTGCTTTCCCCTAGAGAAGTCTTGCTTTGATAAATCTTCCCCTTTGGATCTTTAGCTCATTTTCTAACCATGCATCGGTTATTCTAGAGTTCTCCCTTTGCCCCTGCGGAAATTTGTCTGTCCCTAGTTGGGTACCCCTTTGGAATCTGTCTTTCCCCTGCGGAATTGCAGTCTCCTATTTTCTATAGCAGTTCTTTCTCTCTCGTGGTGCTATATCCTTCATAGAGATCCTTGTTCACATTCATATCATATCATAAACATCTTGCGGTATGTTAGGGCCAAAAATTGGGTATTTAATATTTAAGTCTCTCCAATCTTGTCGAGATGAAGATTTCAATCTTCATATCTCTAAATTGAAGAAACTTAAATAGGGGCATCTGTCATACCCTAATTTTTAACCCTAAGATCCCACATCTCCTTTGCAATTTTGCATACAAGCAAGGTTACATTTTGGTTTTTCCCCTTTTTCTTGTTTGGGTTTGCTTCTTGCAGGGATCACCAAACACCTCATTGTTGGTTTCTTTTACCTTTAATGTTTATTTGATTCATTGCTTATCAAACCACTAATCAAATACCAAAAATATGTCTTGTTTGACTTAAAGTCTATTGTGCAAGGTAGGGCTCCTCAAATCAAGAGAATCTCAAAGTTTGGTGGCTTACTTATCAAGGAAAGTCAAAGGTTCATGTGTTTATTTCCATGCCTTATTCAACAAGTAACTTCAAGCTTTAAGAAATTTAATCAAGAGGAAATCAATGACACCTTATCTTGAGTTCATATGATCACCCATGTTCTTTGAAACACAAGAGAAGTCCAAATACACAAGTTTGTTACAAGTGGTTTGACCTAAAAGTCAACAATTTGAAGTAAACGTTCCAAGGATCACAACTCCTTCAATTCTCGACATTTTTGAATGCCCATTTTTGCATGACTCTTCTCAACATCCTCTACGACTTCTATTTAAATGAAAATACCCAATTATGCTTGGAGTATAATCAAAAGTTTGGAGACATTATAGGTCATTTGTGGACTTAGTGAAATTTGACCTATTTTTAAGTGACTTTTAGCCAACTTTCAAGGATCATAACTTCTTCAATTTTTAACATATGAAGCTGATTCTTTTTTCATAATGTCATTTGTGATGCCATCTACAAGTGTGGTTCAAGGACCAAGGTTAAAATATGCTTGGAATGCCATGGAATTCATTAGGACATTATAGGTCATTTTCAACCATGAAGCACTCAAATCTTTCTAAGTTACATAACCAGTTTTTCATGCCATCTTCAACATGCCATAAATTTGTGCTAAAATATCCAAATGTTACCTTGTACAACTTGAAATATCCAAATGTTATTTCCATGCCTTATACAACTTGAAATTTTTCCAGAAAATTCAACTATCATGTTTTGAGTTTCAGTCTGTTTCAATCCAATTTCTTGATTCCATTAGCTCCGTCGGCATCCTCTAAAACTTTTACAACAATTCTCAAGCACTGAGACCTTCTAAAGTGTTTTAACCAGATCGAGCTTCATCAACTTCTGATCACCATCTGGACAAGGTAGTTTTGAGCATCATTTGAACTCAAACAAGTTACCACAATGTAGGCCTTCACTCTCTGATGCTTTCCCCTAACTTATCTGGTGTTGATTGATTGTGTTCATCATTTAATTTTATTTTTCGTGGCTTGCTTGTGTTTGAAACTTTTTGAATTCCCTTTGCTCAATTCACGTGAATGAATTTGGAGTTTGAGGTTGAATTCGGGATGAGAAGAGGATCATAATGGTGGTGGTCTCGTGTCTTGAATTTACCAAACGATGAAACTCCGGTGAGAGCTCACCGGAGAAAACGACCGGAGTTTTCCTCAAGTGGTCTGAGTTTGAACTAAACACGTTGATAATTTGAAATGTTTTTATTGGTTAAATTCAAACTAGATCATGTGTTTGGCTTGCAGCGTGTTCCATCGTGCATCCTGACCTTTGGAGTGTTGGATCTGCCACGTCAATTAAAGAGGCGTGATCCAACGCTCCGTGTTTTTTCTAATTTTAATTATTTTTATTTTATTAATTTTAATTTATTTTTCTTTAAAAATTCATCGTAATTTCATTTTTCATCCAAAAAATCCCAAAATAATTTCTAAAATTCTCTTTTATTTTTCTTTATCTGATTTATATTTTTTCACATTTTATTTCACTGATTTTTGTTTTTCTTGAATTTTCTCTTTTCTCCTTTATTTTAATTGGTTTAAAAATACTTTTCAGCATTTTTAAATTCTGAAAATTCTATTTTATGTTTCTTATTTTATTTCTAACCCTCCATAATTTTCTTGGCCATTTATTTGGTATTTTGAAGGACTTTATGATTTTTCATTTTATTTCTATTTTTAAAATCATTTAAAATACCTTTAATGCATTTTTATTTCATTTAATTGTATTTTATATTTGTGTGACCTTGTGAACCTCTGTTGGCCCTGGATTATCATAGTTTGGACTTCAAGTCTCATCAAACTCAATGGATCTTAGGTGTTGATGGGGTGAAAACTCTAATCCACCAAAATGGATTATTGATTTTGATGATGACTTGATCAAAGTTTTGATCCAATTTGGGTGTGGCTTCTCTTGATTCTTTCTTCTTTTTCTCCTTCTTTTCCCTTTGACCAATTGGATTGCTTCTATCCATCTTGTCCATGGTGTGTATATTGGTACTTGATGAACTTTCATCATTTCAAAAAAAACTTCTAATCTTTATGCTTGATCCATCCTCTTTTCTTTTTTTGTGTGACATGGCTTTAGGAGAATGATTTACATATTGTGTCTCTAACATGTATTAACACAAAAATTATTATTGACCGGCCTCAGATAGTTATGACTTCTACATAAATCCAATTACAATTGCTTAACTTAGTGTTAAATTTGTCCCAAGAGCAATGACATTTTTATAAGTGAGATTGTAAGTCCCATATTCCTCATGGTATTGTGTGAAAATGTTGCTTATTTTCCATTTGTGAGAGCTAGTGGCATACTTGTTGATTTTATCCAAGCTGGAGCCCTTCTTATAAACGATGTATAGGTTCATATTTTCATGGTTGTGAGTGGATGGTAAAATATTCTCCAAAAAATGACCAAAAACATCTTTTCACCTTTACTAACATCCTTTACTAACTCTTCACTTGTATTAACTTCTATTTTAATGTCATTTACTTCATGCCTTTATTTATGTCATTTAATTTATACTTTATGTTTAGCATTTCATATCATATTTTTTGTACTTATGTTATTTTCCCTTTGTCCATTTGGAATCCTTTTTATTTTAAAGACATTAATAAAAAAAAAACTTCTTAAAATTTTTTTTGGTTATTTTAATTCATGGACTTATGGTTACTATCCTTGACATTGTTATGGAGTTATGGACTTAGAACTTGGACTTTGACCCTTACTTTGAGAGTTTGTGACTTGAGACCTTGAGATTCATATGATACCTATGACTTTGGACATCTATGTGAAGACTTGGCTTGATTACTTTGGTTTCATCTGACACGTGGATTATTATTTGCTTATTTGGCTTGATTGAGGCTTAATCCAAAGGAGGGAATTCTTGTTTTACTTATGTCATAAAGCTTGCTATTTCTTTGTTAGATCTTTCCTCCCCAGCTTTTACTTTATGCTTTAAGATAGTCTCTTCATCTCCTCCCCCCTTCTTAAATTTTCAAAATCTTCTCCCTCTTTTCAAAACCTTCTGGTTTTCTAACTTGAACCACTTTCTCAATAAACCTTGACTTTTGTCAAGTGATTTTCAAACTTTTTTTCTTAATAAATCCTAATTCATCTTAAGCATATTTAGACGAATTTCAAGAAACTAAAAAATGTCTAACTCATTTAAATCATTTTTGTACCCTTTGTGAACTTTTCCTTTTTAAAACTTTTCTCAAGGAATTAGACATGAGTCATTTCCATAGTTGAGTTATAATCCTCATATCTTCATAGTATTTATGACAATTCTTTTCCATTTGTGAGAGCTAGTGGCATACTTGTTGATCCCTATCCAAGTTGGAGCCCTTCTCATGATGATGCAAAGTTCTCATTCTTGTGGGTGACTAGTTCAGTATTCTCCTTAAAATGACAAAATGTATTTCCATTAAAAAATGAATCAAAATAAATTCCTTTTGTTATTTTTACCACAAACTACGAGGTTTTGATCCTCCATTGCACTTTCTTGGTACGTAGGCGTGAGACTTCAAAATTCTTGGCAAACATAAAAAATAAAGAAAATATACTTTTTTTTCCATCTCTCTAATATTTCAAACCAAATGTACATATTTTCAAAGAGGTTCCCATGTGTAGCGGTGTATTCGTGACCATTGAGCTATGGATAAACTCAACGTCAATAAAAACTAGAGTCGCCACTGTGCTTTTATTATTTCCAAAGAAAAAGGGAAACGTACGAACAAAACCCAAAGATAAGAAGTTTTAAAATCAAAACTAATAAAATGTCAGAGATTACAAGTAAGGGGGTTGGTTACACATAGGGAAGGTATTAGCACCCAAAGTGTCCTAGGTACTCCTAGGGAGCCTTTTTTGTGTACAAGTGTTTTAGTTGGAAATGATGTTTGCTAAAAAATAGAATGTGGGGATGAAAAAAAGAATTCATTTATTATAGTTTTGTGTTTGACAAGACCTTCGGTCTTATGCCTATGTACCAATATAAAAAATGAGGATCAAAACCCCGTAATTCGTGGTAAACATTTCAAAGAGATTGACGTATTAGTTTTTTAACAAAAGTTTAAAGATCTTTTGTTATCAATGGGAGAATACTCTACCAATCATCCACAGATAATGAGTGCTTTACCATATTTAAGAGGGAGGGCTCCAACTTGGATTCAACTAACAAGTATGCCACTAACCCCTAATAAATGGAAAGACTTATAATCAATATCATGGAATGGGAGAATTATATCTCAACGAAAGATAACTCAAATATAAACACTTTCTTACAAAAATTTTAAAATAAAATGGCACTAAATGGCCAAAGACTTAAATGAGGTTGTTGGTTCTTTTTGTCTTTTTGAAAGTTAAGTCAATATGATTAAGTTTATTCACAGATTTGATAAAGAAAATGTTTTGAAAATCAATGGCATAAGGCCAAAATTTCTACTCATTAAAACAAGTCTAATTTGAAAACACAAACAAAGAAGGTTTTGAAAAGGTGGAAGAGATTTTAAATTTTAAGAAGGAAAGGAGGAGATGAAGGGACTATCCTAAGAAAAAATTTAAAAGTTTAGAGTGGAAAAGATCTTACCAATGGGATGCAATCCACAATACAAGAATGTCAGATAGAAACCCATTTCCTTTGGACTTTTGAGAAAGAAAAAAGCATAAACATTCGAGCAATAAGTATGAAGATCAAAGGCATCAAATAAAGATAGCCAGAATCCAAGCAAGGAGTCTTCAGTGTCTTCAAATGTATCAGATGAAATATTCCTTGTGGCAAACTCATTGAAACAATCATCAGATAAAAATAATAAGATCAAGATAATAACTTAAGCACAAAGACAAAATAACAGATAAACTAGTGAGGCTCTCAAGGCTTGTCTCATATGAATGGCATTGGCCAAGATGAATCAGTCTCAAATAATGGCATTGACCAAGTTCTTCAAATCATAGGGATGTTGTCTACTCTAAGTCCAAAAATTCATATCAAGTCAAAGGCCGAGGTCCAACAATCCATCAACATATTTTTTAGAAGTTTTGTTGTTATTAGGTATTTTATGGTCCTAAGACCACAAACAGAACAAAATCACAAGCACACAATATATACAATCATAGAGATATGGCTAAAGTGAGCAAAGTGAAAAGGACTGAAACATAAACATCTTGCATGAAATGTAAATGGAAATGACTGATAAAGGTAGTAGAACTTAAATTACATTAATTAAATGGCACTAATAGATAAAACAATAATAAAGAAATGTTAGTGAAATGTTAGTGGAGGATTCGATTGTTTAAGTCATTCTTTGGAGAACACTCAACCATCCATTCACAAGTATGAAGACATGAACCAAGACATATCTATGAGAAAGGCTCCAACTTGGATAAATCAACAAGTATGCAACTAGCTCTCATAAATGGGAAAAAGGTCAAGTCTTCACACAATGCCATGAAGAATGGGAGGCTTACAATCTCACTTACAAGAATGATATGCCTTTTGGGATAAATTTAGCTTTATGTTAAGCAATCGTAATTGGACTTATGTAGAAGTCATAACTATCTGAGGCCGAGTAATAAAAATATTGGTGTTAATGCATGCTAGAAACATGGTACAAAGAACCAAGCTCCTAAAGCATACCACACACAAAAATAAAATGGTGTGGACCTATCTCAATCAGGCTCATGTTGATTCATCTGACACAAGGTCATTAATGAATCAACTAGTATTTGATTTGTATAGAAATCATTGGTCAATGATGGATTGGGAAATGAGAGAGATGGAGATGAAGGGGGATGGAAATGGGAACCCAAATTGATCATGGGAGGAATTTCATCTGATCAATATTATCCATTCATCTTGAGGGATAAAGTGTACACTTCATCATCCCCTTAAATCCAATACTATTGATCAAATGAGAGATCAAACCAACCATGATCAAGGCCAAACTGAAGATGAAACAACACAAGATCAACCAAATGGCTCAACAATATTTTTAAACATTTAAACAATTAAAAATCAATTTAAAAATGAAATAAAATGAATTTTAAACAGGCAAAAAACCTCAAATCACGAAATAAATGGCCAATGGATTTATCTTAGGTTAAACAAGGTTAAAGGACCTTAGACAAAAAAATTGGGAATTTTTAGAAAGTCGAAAGTATTTAAAAATATTTAATAAAAGTCAAAAACTATTTAATTCACAAAAAATATCAAATCTAATCCAAAAATATGATTTTAATTCAAAATAAGGAAGAGGAAATCATTTAAAGATTTTTGGTGAAAGTCTCGTATTTTTTGGATTAAAAATGAAATTATTATGAATTAAACAAAAATAGGCTAGTTAAAATAAAAATCAGAAAGTAAAATAAAATAGGAAAAAACAAGGGCCATCAAATCTCCCTCATTAATTAAGGTGGTAGATCTGATGGCCACGCGTGTGCAGTCCATGGTGCAACCAAGTCAACGTGTAGCAACATTGGTAATTGAAACCAAGGGTCAAGATTATAACGTGGCAAAGGATCAGATGGTCTAGATTGATGGCAGCAGACCACCGGAGCCCTAGCTTCAGTCATCTTCTCCGATGACCTTCATCGGACTGGTCCAACCAAAACTTTCACAAAAATGGAAGATCCATACATTATTTTAAAGATAAAATCAAGGGGAGCACGAATCCGACCTCCATTACTTCCAATTCTCACTATACAAAGAGATATGTGGAATTGAAAAATGAGGTGGATTAGCTGAGTTGCTTCGATTTGATCTCAAAGCAATTCAATCTTGTTTCCTACATTGGTAGGACTTTAACCAACTAAAAATTAAGATAAATGATGGAGAATTGAGGGAGACTCGAAGAAGGAATGTTTTTGAAAATTCACCTTCTATTTGCAGTGATGAAGCTCGATCCTAATTCCAATTCACTTGGCCTTGCTTCTACTAGCTTGCATGAGATGATTTGGATGCAAAAGGGCTATGAATCCTTGGAGTTTCAATTCTAAAACAGAATGGGAACCAAAACTCTATTTCCAAAGAAACATTCAAGGTATTCTATCAATGGAGGTTGGAAGAGTTTGCAGTTAAAAGCTTGGGCCAAGGGTCCTCAATTCTGAGGAAAAGGGCATGTATTCATAGCCTTGTGAATTCATTTCCACACACTTTCAAAAATTGTCAAAAATAGTAACTTGGTGTGCATGGTTGCATGGGCATGCATTAAGGCCTAAATGATGATTGAAATAAGTCCAGATTCGTGCACACTTGATGCTGAAACCACTTCACAAAGACATGCAATATTGGTAGATAATTGAGCATAAAAGTTTCCAAATAGGTCCATGCAACGCACCCATATGCAAGTCCCTCAAAATTAATCCAAATGTCAAGATCTTGGACTTTTTGGAAAGCTAACATGAAGGGGAACAACTTTGACGTTGAAACTTTTTCCATTTGGAGCTTGGATCATGATGAATTTTTGGGTGTAAGTTGGAGGAATCAAACATAGTTGAAATTTTATAAGTTAAAAGTCAAATGACCCTTTGAATCTTGCATGAGGGAGTTATGGATTTTAGAAGTTGAGGAAAATTGCTTGTTAAATGATGATGGCCCAAAATGACCTATAATGTTTCCTCTTGGTACATGACCTTGCAAGTGAAACTTGACCTTTCTCAAAGAAGAAAAGTTGGATAAGACATCTTGAAATTAATCATGAAACTTGGATGAACTTAATATCCTAAAAATTGAGCAAGTTATGGTTCTTGGAAGTTGACCTTCTATCTAGGGCACATACAAAATGACCTATAATCTTTCACCATAAAAAATGACTTTCCAAGCAAAATTAGATCTTAATGCCAACATAAAAGTTGTTTCGAATGTCATAAATAGTATGTTTACTTTTCGAATCATTTTCATATGACAAAACGTGTAGGAGATAGGGTGTAGGGAAACCTAGATTTGGCCAGTTGACTTTCTCTGGTCAACCTCTTTGAACCAACTTGCAAACTTGAAGTTCTTTTGCTCTTTGAGGCTGATGGATAATCACATATTCTTAAGATGAAGTAAAATAAAGTATCCATCAATATCTTTGACCAATATGAAGAAACTTGCTGAGGAAGACATACAAGATACCCAAATGAATTAGGGTTTCCAAGGCAAACAATCTTCAAATTCTTGATGAATTCTTGATCAAAATGACCAATAAAGGGATCCATATATGATTCTTAGAATCATTGTAAATTTTTTATAACACCACACTAGACATATTTTTGGTATTTTTGGTTAGTCAACAAAGGAAAATAAAGTATGATACAATAGAATATGCTTGGTGATCTCTCCTAATGAAAACCCAATGAATGAGGGGTGAGGAGGATACCAAGGTGTGATCCCAAAGCCAGTGCAAATAATGATATGGCATGATGGATGTTAGGGTCAATATTGGGGTCTTACAGCTGCCCTTATTTAAGGACATTCTAACTGAGGATGTGAAGGTTAAAATCTTTGTATCAACTCAGTAGAATGGACTTAAATAACAACATCAAGAAACAAATTTTGGTCCCTAAGAGACCTCATGATGCATATGATATAAATTGCAAAAACAATCTTTGCGGGGAATATATTGCCACAAAGGAAAAGAATCTGGAGAGACTGAAAGTCCACAGGAACATAATGCATTCCATAAGGAAAACTCATTGGGGAGACATAAACTTTGGGGATAAAGGTCGTACGTAGGCTAGGCTATGACTTGAAAACTACTGGAGATATGAGGGGGTTTCCGTGAAAATAAATCAATGGGAAAGACTCAGTTACAGGGGAAAGAAATCTGCATGTATTGGGATAACACCAATACAGCAAAAGACATCCACAGGGGAAGAGAGTAGATCAGAACGAAGCTGGAATACTCAAACAAACAATAGGAAATTCAATTTCACAAAGTAATACGAACTCAAACTCAAATGGGGAAGAAAAAAATTCAACACAAGAGTAAAAGAGATATATTATTTACCACCGGTTACTGGGTAGGAAAATAATACACTCGGACAGAGGGACATCCCTTACCGGTTAGGGTAAACACATCAAGGATGACTCGCTGAGGAAAATGAGGAATATTCATTACCGATTATTGGGTAAGAATAACCTACTGGGGAAAAGAAACAAATAGGATTTATAACTATCGATTTACTAGGTAGAAGACCAAAGAGAGAGTATCTGTCACCGGTTAAGGTGAACATATCAAGGATAACCTCAAAGGGAAGAATATCCATCATCGGTTAAGATGAACATATAAAGGATAAATTGTCGAGGAAAATAGGATTTATAACTACCTTTTTACTGGGTAAAAGACCAAAAATAGGATTTATAACTACCTTTTTACAGGGTAGAAGACCATAAATAGGATTTATAACTACCTTTTTACTAGATAGAAGATCGAAGAGAGAGTATCCGTCACGAGTTAAAGTGAACATATCAAGGATAAACTCGGTAGGGGAGGATAGGATTTATATCTACCATTTACTGGGTAGAATACCAAAAATAGGATTTACAACTACCTTTTTACTGGGTAGAAGACCATACAGGAAGAATATCTGTCACCGGTTAAGGTGAACATATCAAGGATAGACTTGTTGGGGAAACAAACAAACGAATCCGCTGGAAAAAAATCAAAGAAGTAAATTACCTTTTATCGGTTACTAGGTAAATCACTTGTAAAGTACTCAACCATCAAGAAGGATATTACCGGTTACTGGGTAATAAACTCTTGGGGACCAAAAGATCTATCTAGGTAACAACTAGAAAGAAACGGTCAAACAAGACTCAACCCAATAAGGACATAACTCAAGGGGAGTGGTTCCATCCAGATAATGAACTGGGGAGGAAACATAAATAACAATCATCCATGAGGAAATAACTCAGTGGGGAAGAAGAAAGGATACACTCTTTCTGCTAAAGGGGCTAACACTCTATATTGAAGGAGAACAGACATACCAAATCTGCATGGGAAAATAATATCACCAAAGAAGGGGATCAGAAAAAACGTCAATGTGACCAAAATGCACAATGAAATATCTGATGATATGTTTATGCATGTATATGCATGAGTATGTATATGATTATGCTGACAGAAGAGCAAAAAAGGATACAAATATTGAAGATCCAAATCATCACAATTAGATACTCGACTAATCTCAACATGGTGGGAACACCAGCTGGAGAACCTGCTAGGGATGAAATTAAATCATCGAGGACATAAATCCTATCTCAAATAAATCCAATTCCCTGTGATGGCACACAACCATGTGCTCAAGGAAGACTGGGGGATAACAATCTGAAATCAAAGCTCAACTCTGGTTAGGGAAAGACATGTAGAACATGCATCCGACCCAAAACTGCTAAAGACTCGGCGCTCATAGGAAATAAAAAATATATACATATATTCGTAGAAAATGCGGGATTAAAACAATTCCAACTCAAACTCAACTCTCAAAAGAGGAGGAGATACTGCTAGGGGATAAGCCAAGGTTGACAAAAATCTTGCTTAGAACTAAAACTCCCTGGGAGAGGAGGAAATACAAATTGGCAAACTCCGCGGGATGAAAGCACTGTTGAGAATATCAACCAAAATGATGAGGATAAAGGGAGATCTACTGAAGATCCATATCTCAAACTGAGGCATATATACATATACTTAAAAACAACAAGTCAACACTGTAGGGAATTTTAGGCCAACACCAAATCAAATGGGAGACAACCCTGTCAGGGATGATTATATAAATACTGCTCATAATAAAAAAAAATGGATGAAGTTATCTTCTATCAGAAGATGGAGCTCTGCTAGGGATCCATATCACAATGAGAGTCAAAATTCTAAGTGAGGAACCATACAACTACTGGGGATTCCATCAAAATCAACTTTGTGGGGCTTTACTGAGGATGCAAAAATATGCCAGGACAAATCAAAGGCCATACGAGAATGCAAATCAGGAACCAATTCCTTAAAAGAAAAACAACAATCATCAGACTCTTCTTGGAGATTGAGAAATAAACTAATTCCAAGGTACCAAATATATAAACCAGATCTGCAGACTTATGTAGGGGAGAAACTGTCACGGCTATGCAACAACCAAATAAAGGTGTTGGGGATCCGAAAACCAAATAAAGGTTCCATGGAGATCCAGGGTTCATTCACACATACAAACCGAGGATGCAAAAACATAAAAGTCTCAGCTAGGGAAGGATGAACAACAAATAGAACAACACATCAGCTCCACCGGGGATGATGAATTGCTTGGGGAGAAACTCATCAACAACACTGGGATGAACGACAAGCTGTTGGGGAGAATAAATCACCAACAACTTCTTGGGGAAGACAACAATGCTTCACACATCAAGACTTACCGTTCTTAGATTGTTGTTAACATTCCTTTTTGAATTTGATGTTCTTAAAGTAAATGCCTTATTATTTAAGAAAAATGTTTATTCATTGATTAATTTATTTCAAAATTATCATCATAAAATTCAATTTTAAAATAGAAACAAGTAATAATAACAAATAATTGGATAAAAGCTCAACTTTATTTAATAGAATGGTAGTCTGCAAATGGAGGGACTCCATGGATGTTTACAGAGTTTGAAAATGGTAATTTACATGGAAAATGGGGCTACATTGAATATAATGACCACTACTCTCCCTACCAACTTTGAAATCCACTGTACTCTTATCTTCGGTTGAGAATGATGAATCAGAACCAAATGACTCTTCAAAACTGTAAGACCCCAATTTTGACCCTAAGATCCCTCGTGTTATCTCATCATATGCATTGGCTTTGGGATCACACCTTGGCATCCTCCTTACCCCTCATTCCATTGGTTTTGCATTGGGAGAGGTAACCAAGCATATTTGATTGTATCATACTTTGTTTTTCATTATTTACTAACCAAAATACCAAAAATATGTCTATGTATAGTTTGTTACTTTTGTAGGTAGTGTGTGTGTTCACCCATGCTCCATCAAGCTCATATCTAGGGTTTAAGATCCTCAATGAAATGAGAGCAATCAAGAGATGGTTTAAATTGGTTCTAGACATCATATATGGATCCCCATGGTCCTCACATATCATTTTGATCAAGAATTCATCAAGAGTTTGAAGCATGTTTTCCATGGATGCCCTAATTCATCTTGGTATCTTGTGTGATTTCCTCAATACGTTTATTCACCATTTGATAAAATATATAAAGGATTACTTCATATTAAATCATCTTACTCATATATGATCCTCCATGAGTCCCAAAGATCAAGAGAATGACAATTTTGCACGATGGTTCATGGTGGTTGACCAGAGGAAGGCAACTGGTCAAAACTAGGGTTCCCTAGACCCTATTGCCTACAATATTTTGTAATATAAAAATTATTCCAAGAGAAAAGTTACTCCTTATGACATCCCAAACAACTTTCATGTTTAAGTCAAGAGCTAGTTTTTCTTGGAAAGTCATTTTTTATGCTGAAAGATTATAGGTCATTTTGTCTGAACCCTAGTTGGGAGGTCAACTTCCAAGGACCATAACTTGCTCAATTTTTATGATATCAAAGCCATTCAAGTTCCACGATCAAATTAAAGATGTCCTTTTAAACTTTTATGTTTGGAATAAGTTCAAATTCAACTTTTAAATGCATGTTACAAGAGGAAATATTATAGGTCATTTTGGGCCATTACCATTGAACAAGTGATTTTCCTCAACTTCTAAAATGCATAAATCCTTCATGCGAAATCCAAATGAGGTCAAATTTGTTACCAAATTAAAGAGGTTTCAAAGAAGTAAAACTTTTATGAGGGAACTTTTTCCATTTGAAGTCCATAGCAAAAGTTATTCATGGTGGGAGAAATGAACATTTGGCTTGGTACTTAGAAAATTTTCAAATATGTTTGATTTTCCAAACTTCCACCTCAAATTTCATCATGATCCAAGTTTCAAATAGAAACATGTTCAACATGAAAGTTGTTCCCCTTGATCTCACATTTCCAAAAAGTCAAAGATCATCCCATTTGGATAAAAACTAAGGGACTTGCGCATGGCTCATTTGCTAGGTTTGATTTGGCAAGATTTGGATTCAAATGATCATTCTTCTTTGCATGCTTCCATATGATGACTTCAGTACACTTTGTGCACGAATTAGAGATGGATTTCCTAACTCTTTAGGCCCAAACCATTACCCATGCATCCATGCAACTTGGTTTCCAATTTTGGCAAAATTTCAAGTGGCGCAAAAATCAATTCCATTTCCTAATTAAACAAGCTCATGACCTCAGAATTAACATCAACACCTTGCCCAAGCTTTGCCAAGAGAACTCAGACCCTCACACCATAGAATTTCTTGAGGATTTATTTGAAATCGAGTTTGAATTTCACTTTCTGTTTTGAAGTTCAAACTCCAAGAATTTATTGCCTTTTCCATCTCAATTGATTACTGCAAGCAAGAGGAGGAAGAATCAAGCAAATCCAGATCAAGATCAAGCTGAATTGAAGCTACTCGAAGGTGAAATTTTAGAAACTTCTCTTCTTCGATTCTCTCTCATTTCTCAATTATTTTGATTGATTTTTGGTTGGATGAAGTCCTACCAATGTAGGCAACAAGATTGAGTTGCTATGAGGTCAAATCAAAGCAACTCATTTCGTGATCCTCAAAATTCAAATACTTGTATCTTTTTATATACTTGGAATTGGAGAAAATTGAGGCCAGATTCGAACTCCTGAGCATTTTCTCTTTGAATTAGTGTCCTTGTTTTCCATTTTTCATGAAGTTGAGGTTAGACCAGTCTGGTGGTGATCACCGAAGAAGATGATCGGAGCTAAGGCTCCGGTGGTGCATTGGCAAGTCCCAAGCCATCTGATCTGGTTCAAATGTTTTAATCTTGAGCGTTCATTCTGATTACCACGCGTACATTTCATTGACCAAGGAGCATGGTGGAACACGCGCGTGTGGCCATCAAATCTGCCACCTCAATTAATGAGGGCGATCTGGTGGCCCTTTTTTTTTGTATTTTCTGATTTTTCATTTAATTGCTTTATTTTGTTTAATAAATAATAATTTCATTTTTAATCCAAAAAATATGGAATTTTCACCAAAAATATTTAAATATTTTTCTCTTTCATTTTCCGAATTAAAATTATTTTTTGGATTCATTTTGATATTTTTCATGAATTAAATGTTTTTGTGCATATTTTTAATTGTTTAAAAATACTTCTGACTTTTCAAAAATGATGAATTTTTTGTCTAAGGTCCTTTGACCTTTTTTGACCTAGGGTAAATCTCTTGGCTATTTATTTGGTGTTTTGAAAAGGTTTTAGGTTTTGACCAAACTAATTTGTATTTTAATGCATTTTAAAATTGATTTTTAATTGATTAATTGTGTAAAAATTATGTTGAGCTATTTTTATGGTCTTGTGATGATTGACTATTTGTTTGGGCCTTGGTAAATGTTGATTTGACTTTTGTTGGATTAAAATCATTGGATTTAGGGGATTGATGAAATGTCCATTTTATCTCCCAAAATGAATGAATGATTTTAATTTGATAAAATTCCTCCCATGACCAATTTGGGTTTCTCTCATTCCCCCCCCCCCCCCCCCCCCCCCCCTTCATCTTCATCCCTATTCTTCCCCATTCCTTTCATTGACCAATGAAATCTCTAATGTCTTAAGGCTAATTGGTTCATCAATGACCTTGTGTCAGATGAACCAATACAAGTATGGATGAGATAGGTCCATCCCTCTTGATCTTTTATTTTAGTGTGTGGTATGTTTTAGGAGTTTGGTTCATTATACCAAATCTCTAACATGCATTAACACCTAAATTTTTATTGCCCGACCTCAGATAGTTGTGACTTCTACATAAGTCCAATTACGATTGCTTAACATAGAGCTAAATTTGACCCTAAAGGCATAACATCTAGTAAGTGAGATTGTGTCTAATGTTTTATTCTGAGTTGATCAAGGAGTATTTCATCTGATACATGAGAAGACAAAGAAGACTACTAGCTATGGGATTTGCTTGCTTGGATGTGGCTATCTTTATTTGATGCCTTGATCTTCATGATGTATGATATTGCTAATTGCCTAATTGATTATTTCTTGATTCAAACTCCAAAGGAAAGTGGGTTTTCTATATGACATACTTGTTTGTTGGATTGCATCCCATTAGTCAGATCTTTTCAACTTTTAACTTTTAATTTTATGCTTAGGGTTAGTCTCTTAATCTCCTCCCATTCTTAAATTTCAAAATTCCTCCCCCTTTTCAAAAACTTTCTTTGCTTGTGATTTCAAACCCATATCTTATTTCAAGTAGAAACTTTGGCCTTATGCCATTGAATTTTTGAACTCCTTTTTCTTAAATCAAACTTGTAAGTAAATCTAATCATATTGACTTAAAATTTCAAAAGACAAAAATAACTAACAACCCCATTCAAGCCTTTGGCCCTATGTGCCTTTTTTTCATTTAAACTTTTGATTAAAAGAAATTCACCAACTTTGAAATTCTTACCACGAACTACGAGGTTTTGATCCCTCATTTTTATGTTGGTACGTAGGCATAAGACCAAAGGTCTTGTCCAACACAAAAACATAATCAATGATTTCTTTTCTCACCCCCACACTCTATATTTTATCAAACATATTTTATACCAAAAACATATGCACACATAAAAAAGGGCTCCATGGGAGTACCTAGGACTTTTTGGGTGCTAACACCTTCTCTCTGTGTAACCAACCCCCTTACCTGTAATCTCTGACATTTTATTAGTTTTGATTTAAAAACTTCTTATCTTTGGATTTTGTTCGTACTTTTCCCTTTTCCTTTGGAAACAATAAAAGCGTGGTGGCGACTCTGGTTTTATTGACGTTAAGCTTATCCATAACTTGATGGTCATGAATTTACGGCTACAGAAATTAAGTGGCGACTCTGCTGGGGAGTAGTCCTCAGTGAGTTTAGCCTACTTTTTTATATGTGTATACATTTGTATATTTATTTGTATGATATAATTTGTCTGTTGTGCTTGGTGATCTCTGAGTGGCGAGATAAGTTCTAACCCGAACTTGAGTGCAATTAAGATAGGAAGATGGTATAGTCATGTTCAACTTGTGCGGAGTAGTCCTTAACAAGTTGGCTTGAGACCCATATACTCAGTGGAGACCCTTTTGGAGTTACTAATGTCACACAAGACATTTGTGGTTAGGCATTACTTTCTCTGATTTAGGGTCCGAGAAGCTGACGACCGTAGAACATTTAACCTAACTTGGCCTATTTAGAATGTAGTACGGAGACTGTTCAGGGGTAGACCTGATAATAGTTGTTACACGATACTGCACTCAGACGAGTTTCTCTTGAGAATATTATGGGTTGATGAGTCAGTCATCCTAACCTATAATATCCGATAGATGGGATTAAGACTCTGAGAATATTTTAGAACATGATCTACAGGTCTTTATCCTTAGTACACTCCTTTGGGATGGTTCTTAATCGGACTCCATGCTCGTGACTCATAACAAACCCTTTGATTCTCGGTTGATCCGATCAAATCTTATCAATATCAATGGAACTTAGGTGTTGATAAGATGAAAACCATAATCCACCAAAATGGATGATTGATCTTGATGATGACTTGATCCATCCCTTGACCTTTGTTTGTGTTTGCCTTGTGTGTGATCCCTTGTTTGTGATTGTTGCATCCATGCATACATGCGCATCATAACATTCATCACAGAAAAATAAATTTCAAGGAACGGAGGTCTTATTTGCAAATATTTTCAGACCATGGATTATGGACGAAGGAACACCAAGAAGTACAATCTCAGATGTCCTGATTTGAAAGAGCTAAGGAAGTTGTCATCCTTCATATTAGATCCCTTGGACTTCAAGCAACGTCATGGGAAGCTTCTGTTTGTGTTATCTACTGATGTGGTTGAAGGGAATTTGAGTGTGATGGTTCAGTTTTATGACCCTCTCTATCGGTGCTTCACTTTTCCTAATTACCAGCTTGTGCCTATGTTGGAGGAGTATGCTTATCTCTTGGGTATACCCGTGTCTGACAAAGTACCTTTTAGTGGATTGGAGGAGATTCCCAGATCTCATATCATAGTTGAAGCTCTTCATCTGAAGAAGTATGAGATTAAAGCTCATTTGGTGAAGAAAGGAGATATTATGGGGTTGACTTCTGAGTTCCTCATTGGTAAAGTTAATGTCTTTGCTCAAGCCGGTAGTGTGGATGCTTTTGAGGCCATCTTTCTATTGCTCCTCTATGGTCTAGCTTTGTTCCCTAACATTCACAGTTTTGTGGATGTTAACGCCATCAGAATCTTCTTGATTGGAAATCCTGTTCCGACTCTATTGGGTGACATGTATTTCTCTTTGCATTTAAGGAATTCTAAAGGTTGTGGGACTATTGTGTGTTGTGTTCCTCTCCTGTACAAGTGGTTTATTTCACACTTGCCTCAGACGCTTGCTTTCTTGAAGAACAAACAATGTCTACAATGGTCTTAGAGACTTATGTATCTCAGTAATGATTATATTGTTTGGTATGACTCTGGATTGGGTAGCTTGGATATTATTGATAGTTATGGTTAGTTCTCTAATGTGCCCCTCATTGGTACACAAAGAGGAATCAACTACAATCCTGCTTTGGCTCATCGTCAACCTGGGTTCCCTTGAAAGACAAACCTAATAACACTTAGTTAGAAGGTTTTTTCTATTAAGAGGGTAAAGATCCCCAACATTTGAAGTAGATGATGATACATGCTTGGCATAATGTGCTAGGAAAGGAATATCCGAGCTTCGCTTGTGTAACTGTGTAGCTTTGGAAGCTTATGCTACTTGGATGAAGATGAGAGCTTTGGAGCTGAAGATGTCGTATGCTTGTGAAAGACCTATGTCTTTGGTTGTGGTTGAGCCATCAAATATCCCTAACCAATATATAGAGGAGTTGGAAGACGCACTCGCCAAGATGAAGCAAGAGAAATATATGTGTGAAGAGCGGTTCCATGCTTTGAGCCGAAATCATGAAGAGTTGCAGCTTGAGTCGAAAGACAAGGATACACTTATTAAACTTCTTGAAGACCGAGCAATGAAGAGACAGAGAGAGCCAGAGGGTCTACCTTCCTCTAGTATGCCTTAGCCTTCCGGTGCTTGGAAGAATATTGTTGATCAGCTTGTCCTTGAGAAAGCTCAGATGAAGACATCCTTTGAGTCTGAGATACGATGCATCCGAATCCGAAGACATCCTTTGTTTCTCTTGTATTTGTATTTTTGGTTTCTGAAAATGTACTCAGTGTAATCCTTCCAAATTTTATGAATAAAAAGAGATTTTTATGGTCAATCAAATTGTTATTATTATATATATATTTGCAAATAGAACTTCATATGTTCCTTGAAATTTAACCAAACAAAAACATTGCATTTCATGCATCATTTTCTTAACAGGTTTTCTTCCGCCAGGTGTCTTATCGGTTATTCTTCTGTGCTTCAGCCAAGCTAACTCACTGATACAACACTCGCGCTAATCAATCGAAAATCATGGGATACATAGAGCAAGAGAACAGAGAGCTAAAGGATGAAATTGCCAGGTTGACAACACTGATGGAGTGTGTCATTGTTGCTTAAAATCAATCTTCACCAACTCCTGCACTCCTCCCCAGAGGACTGTCATTTATGAGGTTGCTACCTCGATTGTTCCAGTAGCTGCTAGCCAATCCAGTCCTTATATGCTTGCTGGATTCCCTTGGGGGATGCCTCCCAATTTTATGCATGAAGGGTATGCACCCACCTTTGTTTCGCTACCAACATCTAGCCCAGTCATGTCAGTGCCACCTCTAGTTGTTCACACTTTTCCTCGTGTTAAGGATACCATCTACCATTCTTAGCCATCTGAGGGTCCAGACGTGTATGAGAAAATGGACGAAATGAAGGATCAGTTCCTCGAGCTGCATAAAGAGTTGAAGACTCTGAGAGGAAAGGACTTGTATGGGAAGAGTGTTACTGAGCTCTGCCTAGTACCTAATGTGAAAATCCCGATGAAGTTTAAAGTCCCTGACTTTGAAAAGTCTAAGGGAAATACTTGTCGGCTAAGCCACCTTGTGATGTACGCCAGAAAGATATCAACTCAAACTAATAATGATCAGTTTCTGATTCACTACTTCCAAGACAGTTTGACTGGTGCAGCTTTGAGATGGTATATAGGGTTAGACAGTGCAAGCGTTCGTACTTTCAACGAATTAGGCGAGGCCTTTGTCAAACAATATAAGTATAATGTAGATATGGCACCTGATAGAGACCAGCTAAGGTCTATGTCTCAGAAAGATAAGGAGACGTTTAAAGAGTGTGCCCAGAGGTGGAGAGAGCTTGTTGCCTAGATTAGTCCACCATTGAAAGAGAAAGAAATGACGAAGATCTTCTTGAAGACGCTGAGCTCATTTTATTACGAGTGTATGGTTTCCAGTGCCCTCAATGACTTTACCGAAATGGTAAACATGGGGATGTGGTTAGAAGATGGAGTCCGTGAAGGACGTTTGTCCAAAGAAGAAGCGTCAGCTAGAAAGAAATATGGTGGTAGTTTCTCCAAGAGGAATGAGGGGGAAACTAATTAAGTAACTGTAGGGAGGTAGAGAAGGCCTCATGTCTGAAAGAGTTCTCAACCTCGTCAAAATCAACATCAAGTTTCATCAGTGATTCCTGTATTTTCCAATAATTCCAACAATCAATCTGTTCCGATTCAACAACAACCGCAACAAAGAACCAACTACAACAACAACAACAATAACCAGCAAAAATTTGAGAAGAAGAAGGTATCCTTTGACCCTATTCCTATGCCGTATGTAGAATTATATTTGTTCTTGGTTCTCAAGAACCTCATCCAACCCATAAATCCTCCACATATTCCTGAGCCACTTCCATGGTGGTTCAAACCTGAACTTTGTTTTGCTTTTCACCAGGGAGCCCCTGGCCACGATATAGAGAACTGCTACCCTTTGAAGTTTGAGGTACAAAAGCTTGTGAAGAGTGAGATGGTGTCCTATGAGGACCAAGCGCCTAATGTGAAAGTTAATTCGTTGCCTGCTCATGGTAATGCTTCTGTCAACATGGTAGATGGTTGTCCTGGTGAGTACAAGGTTTATGATGTTCTCCATATCAGACAATCCTTGGTGGCAATTCATAAGGATATTTGTTTGGTCAGTGACTGTGAGCATGACCATGATGGTTGTGTGATATGCAATGTGAACCCTCGTGGATATGTTATTGTCAAGAGGAATATTTAGAGGTTGATGGATGAGTGGCTTATCCAAATTTGTCAGTCGAGAGATATAAATGATGTAAATGTAATCGTGCCAGTGTTCAAGACCCCTGAGTGGGTAGTTATTCAGTTCGATAGTAGCAGCAGCAATAACAAGAATATATTGGTATCACCGTTGGTAATACGGTTAGCAGGCCCTATTCCGTATGCATCCGATAAAGTTGTGCCTTATCAGTACAACGCCACCTTGATTGAGAATGGTCAAGAGGTTCCTTTACCAGTTGCAGACTCTATGGTAAATATTGTTGATATTACTAAGGTGACCCATAGTGGTCGTGTGTTCGGTCTAGTTTTCCCGAAAGAAGTAGAAGATGTTGCAGCCAGTAAGAAGGTAGAGATTCCAATGATGAATCCGGTTAGCATTCCAGTGTGTCAGTCTGGTGAATACAACAAACAAAAGGCTAGTGATGATGATGAAGTTTTAAGGTTGATAAATAGAAGTGAGTTTAAAGTGAGTTCATGGTGGTTGACCAGAGGAAGGCAACTGGTCAAAACTAGGGTTCCCTAGACCCTATTGCCTACAATATTTTGTAATATAAAAATTATTCCAAGAGAAAAGTTACTCCTTATGACATCCCAAACAACTTTCATGTTTAAGTCAAGAGCTAGTTTTTCTTGGAAAGTCATTTTTTATGCTGAAAGATTATAGGTCATTTTGTCTGAACCCTAGTTGGGAGGTCAACTTCCAAGGACCATAACTTGCTCAATTTTTATGATATCAAAGCCATTCAAGTTCCACGATCAAATTAAAGATGTCCTTTTAAACTTTTATGTTTGGAATAAGTTCAAATTCAACTTTTAAATGCATGTTACAAGAGGAAATATTATAGGTCATTTTGGGCCATTACCATTGAACAAGTGATTTTCCTCAACTTCTAAAATGCATAAATCCTTCATGCGAAATCCAAATGAGGTCAAATTTGTTACCAAATTAAAGAGGTTTCAAAGAAGTAAAACTTTTATGAGGGAACTTTTTCCATCTGAAGTCCATAGCAAAAGTTATTCATGGTGGGAGAAATGAACATTTGGCTTGGTACTTAGAAAATTTTCAAATATGTTTGATTTTCCAAACTTCCACCTCAAATTTCATCATGATCCAAGTTTCAAATAGAAACATGTTCAACATGAAAGTTGTTCCCCTTGATCTCACATTTCCAAAAAGTCAAAGATCATCCCATTTGGATAAAAACTAAGGGACTTGCGCATGGCTCATTTGCTAGGTTCGATTTGGCAAGATTTGGATTCAAATGATCATTCTTCTTTGCATGCTTCCATATGATGACTTCAGTACACTTTGTGCACGAATTAGAGATGGATTTCCTAACTCTTTAGGCCCAAACCATTACCCATGCATCCATGCAACTTGGTTTCCAATTTTGGCAAAATTTCAAGTGGCGCAAAAATCAATTCCATTTCCTAATTAAACAAGCTCATGACCTCAGAATTAACATCAACACCTTGCCCAAGCTTTGCCAAGAGAACTCAGACCCTCACACCATAGAATTTCTTGAGGATTTATTTGAAATCGAGTTTGAATTTCACTTTCTGTTTTGAAGTTCAAACTCCAAGAATTTATTGCCTTTTCCATCTCAATTGATTACTGCAAGCAAGAGGAGGAAGAATCAAGCAAATCCAGATCAAGATCAAGCTGAATTGAAGCTACTCGAAGGTGAAATTTTAGAAACTTCTCTTCTTCGATTCTCTCTCATTTCTCAATTATTTTGATTGATTTTTGGTTGGATGAAGTCCTACCAATGTAGGCAACAAGATTGAGTTGCTATGAGGTCAAATCAAAGCAACTCATTTCGTGATCCTCAAAATTCAAATACTTGTATCTTTTTATATACTTGGAATTGGAGAAAATTGAGGCCAGATTCGAACTCCTGAGCATTTTCTCTTTGAATTAGTGTCCTTGTTTTCCATTTTTCATGAAGTTGAGGTTAGACCAGTCTGGTGGTGATCACCGAAGAAGATGATCGGAGCTAAGGCTCCGGTGGTGCATTGGCAAGTCCCAAGCCATCTGATCTGGTTCAAATGTTTTAATCTTGAGCGTTCATTCTGATTACCACGCGTACATTTCATTGACCAAGGAGCATGGTGGAACGCGCGCGTGTGGCCATCAAATCTGCCACCTCAATTAATGAGGGCGATCTGGTGGCCCTTGTTTTTTGTATTTTCTGATTTTTCATTTAATTGCTTTATTTTGTTTAATAAATAATAATTTCATTTTTAATCCAAAAAATATGGAATTTTCACCAAAAATATTTAAATATTTTTCTCTTTCATTTTCCGAATTAAAAATATTTTTTGGATTCATTTTGATATTTTTCATGAATTAAATGTTTTTGTGCATATTTTTAATTGTTTAAAAATACTTCTGACTTTTCAAAAATGATGAATTTTTTGTCTAAGGTCCTTTGACCTTTTTTGACCTAGGGTAAATCTCTTGGCTATTTATTTGGTGTTTTGAAAAGGTTTTAGGTTTTGACCAAACTAATTTGTATTTTAATGCATTTTAAAATTGATTTTTAATTGATTAATTGTGTAAAAATTATGTTGAGCTATTTTTATGGTCTTGTGATGATTGACTATTTGTTTGGGCCTTGGTAAATGTTGATTTGACTTTTGTTGGATTAAAATCATTGGATTTAGGGGATTGATGAAATGTCCATTTTATCTCCCAAAATGAATGAATGATTTTAATTTGATAAAATTCCTCCCATGACCAATTTGGGTTTCTCTCATTCCCCCCCCCCCCTTCATCTTCATCCCTATTCTTCCCCATTCCTTTCATTGACCAATGAAATCTCTAATGTCTTAAGGCTAATTGGTTCATCAATGACCTTGTGTCAGATGAACCAATACAAGTATGGATGAGATAGGTCCATCCCTCTTGATCTTTTATTTTAGTGTGTGGTATGTTTTAGGAGTTTGGTTCATTATACCAAATCTCTAACATGCATTAACACCTAAATTTTTATTGCCCGACCTCAGATAGTTGTGACTTCTACATAAGTCCAATTACGATTGCTTAACATAGAGCTAAATTTGACCCTAAAGGCATAACATCTAGTAAGTGAGATTGTGTCTAATGTTTTATTCTGAGTTGATCAAGGAGTATTTCATCTGATACATGAGAAGACAAAGAAGACTACTAGCTATGGGATTTGCTTGCTTGGATGTGGCTATCTTTATTTGATGCCTTGATCTTCATGATGTATGATATTGCTAATTGCCTAATTGATTATTTCTTGATTCAAACTCCAAAGGAAAGTGGGTTTTCTATATGACATACTTGTTTGTTGGATTGCATCCCATTAGTCAGATCTTTTCAACTTTTAACTTTTAATTTTATGCTTAGGGTTAGTCTCTTAATCTCCTCCCATTCTTAAATTTCAAAATTCCTCCCCCTTTTCAAAAACTTTCTTTGCTTGTGATTTCAAACCCATATCTTATTTCAAGTAGAAACTTTGGCCTTATGCCATTGAATTTTTGAACTCCTTTTTCTTAAATCAAACTTGTAAGTAAATCTAATCATATTGACTTAAAATTTCAAAAGACAAAAATAACTAACAACCCCATTCAAGCCTTTGGCCCTATGTGCCTTTTTTTCATTTAAACTTTTGATTAAAAGAAATTCACCAACTTTGAAATTCTTACCACGAACTACGAGGTTTTGATCCCTCATTTTTATGTTGGTACGTAGGCATAAGACCAAAGGTCTTGTCCAACACAAAAACATAATCAATGATTTCTTTTCTCACCCCCACACTCTATATTTTATCAAACATATTTTATACCAAAAACATATGCACACATAAAAAAGGGCTCCATGGGAGTACCTAGGACTTTTTGGGTGCTAACACCTTCTCTCTGTGTAACCAACCCCCTTACCTGTAATCTCTGACATTTTATTAGTTTTGATTTAAAAACTTCTTATCTTTGGATTTTGTTCGTACTTTTCCCTTTTCCTTTGGAAACAATAAAAGCGTGGTGGCGACTCTGGTTTTATTGACGTTAAGCTTATCCATAACTTGATGGTCATGAATTTACGGCTACAGAAATTAAGTGGCGACTCTGCTGGGGAGTAGTCCTCAGTGAGTTTAGCCTACTTTTTTATATGTGTATACATTTGTATATTTATTTGTATGATATAATTTGTCTGTTGTGCTTGGTGATCTCTGAGTGGCGAGATAAGTTCTAACCCGAACTTGAGTGCAATTAAGATAGGAAGATGGTATAGTCATGTTCAACTTGTGCGGAGTAGTCCTTAACAAGTTGGCTTGAGACCCATATACTCAGTGGAGACCCTTTTGGAGTTACTAATGTCACACAAGACATTTGTGGTTAGGCATTACTTTCTCTGATTTAGGGTCCGAGAAGCTGACGACCGTAGAACATTTAACCTAACTTGGCCTATTTAGAATGTAGTACGGAGACTGTTCAGGGGTAGACCTGATAATAGTTGTTACACGATACTGCACTCAGACGAGTTTCTCTTGAGAATATTATGGGTTGATGAGTCAGTCATCCTAACCTATAATATCCGATAGATGGGATTAAGACTCTGAGAATATTTTAGAACATGATCTACAGGTCTTTATCCTTAGTACACTCCTTTGGGATGGTTCTTAATCGGACTCCATGCTCGTGACTCATAACAAACCCTTTGATTCTCGGTTGATCCGATCAAATCTTATCAATATCAATGGAACTTAGGTGTTGATAAGATGAAAACCATAATCCACCAAAATGGATGATTGATCTTGATGATGACTTGATCCATCCCTTGACCTTTGTTTGTGTTTGCCTTGTGTGTGATCCCTTGTTTGTGATTGTTGCATCCATGCATACATGCGCATCATAACATTCATCACAGAAAAATAAATTTCAAGGAACGGAGGTCTTATTTGCAAATATTTTCAGACCATGGATTATGGACGAAGGAACACCAAGAAGTACAATCTCAGATGTCCTGATTTGAAAGAGCTAAGGAAGTTGTCATCCTTCATATTAGATCCCTTGGACTTCAAGCAACGTCATGGGAAGCTTCTGTTTGTGTTATCTACTGATGTGGTTGAAGGGAATTTGAGTGTGATGGTTCAGTTTTATGACCCTCTCTATCGGTGCTTCACTTTTCCTAATTACCAGCTTGTGCCTATGTTGGAGGAGTATGCTTATCTCTTGGGTATACCCGTGTCTGACAAAGTACCTTTTAGTGGATTGGAGGAGATTCCCAGATCTCATATCATAGTTGAAGCTCTTCATCTGAAGAAGTATGAGATTAAAGCTCATTTGGTGAAGAAAGGAGATATTATGGGGTTGACTTCTGAGTTCCTCATTGGTAAAGTTAATGTCTTTGCTCAAGCCGGTAGTGTGGATGCTTTTGAGGCCATCTTTCTATTGCTCCTCTATGGTCTAGCTTTGTTCCCTAACATTCACAGTTTTGTGGATGTTAACGCCATCAGAATCTTCTTGATTGGAAATCCTGTTCCGACTCTATTGGGTGACATGTATTTCTCTTTGCATTTAAGGAATTCTAAAGGTTGTGGGACTATTGTGTGTTGTGTTCCTCTCCTGTACAAGTGGTTTATTTCACACTTGCCTCAGACGCTTGCTTTCTTGAAGAACAAACAATGTCTACAATGGTCTTAGAGACTTATGTATCTCAGTAATGATTATATTGTTTGGTATGACTCTGGATTGGGTAGCTTGGATATTATTGATAGTTATGGTTAGTTCTCTAATGTGCCCCTCATTGGTACACAAAGAGGAATCAACTACAATCCTGCTTTGGCTCATCGTCAACCTGGGTTCCCTTGAAAGACAAACCTAATAACACTTAGTTAGAAGGTTTTTTCTATTAAGAGGGTAAAGATCCCCAACATTTGAAGTAGATGATGATACATGCTTGGCATAATGTGCTAGGAAAGGAATATCCGAGCTTCGCTTGTGTAACTGTGTAGCTTTGGAAGCTTATGCTACTTGGATGAAGATGAGAGCTTTGGAGCTGAAGATGTCGTATGCTTGTGAAAGACCTATGTCTTTGGTTGTGGTTGAGCCATCAAATATCCCTAACCAATATATAGAGGAGTTGGAAGACGCACTCGCCAAGATGAAGCAAGAGAAATATATGTGTGAAGAGCGGTTCCATGCTTTGAGCCGAAATCATGAAGAGTTGCAGCTTGAGTCGAAAGACAAGGATACACTTATTAAACTTCTTGAAGACCGAGCAATGAAGAGACAGAGAGAGCCAGAGGGTCTACCTTCCTCTAGTATGCCTTAGCCTTCCGGTGCTTGGAAGAATATTGTTGATCAGCTTGTCCTTGAGAAAGCTCAGATGAAGACATCCTTTGAGTCTGAGATACGATGCATCCGAATCCGAAGACATCCTTTGTTTCTCTTGTATTTGTATTTTTGGTTTCTGAAAATGTACTCAGTGTAATCCTTCCAAATTTTATGAATAAAAAGAGATTTTTATGGTCAATCAAATTGTTATTATTATATATATATTTGCAAATAGAACTTCATATGTTCCTTGAAATTTAACCAAACAAAAACATTGCATTTCATGCATCATTTTCTTAACAGGTTTTCTTCCGCCAGGTGTCTTATCGGTTATTCTTCTGTGCTTCAGCCAAGCTAACTCACTGATACAACACTCGCGCTAATCAATCGAAAATCATGGGATACATAGAGCAAGAGAACAGAGAGCTAAAGGATGAAATTGCCAGGTTGACAACACTGATGGAGTGTGTCATTGTTGCTTAAAATCAATCTTCACCAACTCCTGCACTCCTCCCCAGAGGACTGTCATTTATGAGGTTGCTACCTCGATTGTTCCAGTAGCTGCTAGCCAATCCAGTCCTTATATGCTTGCTGGATTCCCTTGGGGGATGCCTCCCAATTTTATGCATGAAGGGTATGCACCCACCTTTGTTTCGCTACCAACATCTAGCCCAGTCATGTCAGTGCCACCTCTAGTTGTTCACACTTTTCCTCGTGTTGAGGATACCATCTACCATTCTTAGCCATCTGAGGGTCCAGACGTGTATGAGAAAATGGACGAAATGAAGGATCAGTTCCTCGAGCTGCATAAAGAGTTGAAGACTCTGAGAGGAAAGGACTTGTATGGGAAGAGTGTTACTGAGCTCTGCCTAGTACCTAATGTGAAAATCCCGATGAAGTTTAAAGTCCCTGACTTTGAAAAGTCTAAGGGAAATACTTGTCGGCTAAGCCACCTTGTGATGTACGCCAGAAAGATATCAACTCAAACTAATAATGATCAGTTTCTGATTCACTACTTCCAAGACAGTTTGACTGGTGCAGCTTTGAGATGGTATATAGGGTTAGACAGTGCAAGCGTTCGTACTTTCAACGAATTAGGCGAGGCCTTTGTCAAACAATATAAGTATAATGTAGATATGGCACCTGATAGAGACCAGCTAAGGTCTATGTCTCAGAAAGATAAGGAGACGTTTAAAGAGTATGCCCAGAGGTGGAGAGAGCTTGTTGCCTAGATTAGTCCACCATTGAAAGAGAAAGAAATGACGAAGATCTTCTTGAAGACGCTGAGCTCATTTTATTACGAGTGTATGGTTTCCAGTGCCCTCAATGACTTTACCGAAATGGTAAACATGGGGATGTGGTTAGAAGATGGAGTCCGTGAAGGACGTTTGTCCAAAGAAGAAGCGTCAGCTAGAAAGAAATATGGTGGTAGTTTCTCCAAGAGGAATGAGGGGGAAACTAATTAAGTAACTGTAGGGAGGTAGAGAAGGCCTCATGTCTGAAAGAGTTCTCAACCTCGTCAAAATCAACATCAAGTTTCATCAGTGATTCCTGTATTTTCCAATAATTCCAACAATCAATCTGTTCCGATTCAACAACAACCGCAACAAAGAACCAACTACAACAACAACAACAATAACCAGCAAAAATTTGAGAAGAAGAAGGTATCCTTTGACCCTATTCCTATGCCGTATGTAGAATTATATTTGTTCTTGGTTCTCAAGAACCTCATCCAACCCATAAATCCTCCACATATTCCTGAGCCACTTCCATGGTGGTTCAAACCTGAACTTTGTTTTGCTTTTCACCAGGGAGCCCCTGGCCACGATATAGAGAACTGCTACCCTTTGAAGTTTGAGGTACAAAAGCTTGTGAAGAGTGAGATGGTGTCCTATGAGGACCAAGCGCCTAATGTGAAAGTTAATTCGTTGCCTGCTCATGGTAATGCTTCTGTCAACATGGTAGATGGTTGTCCTGGTGAGTACAAGGTTTATGATGTTCTCCATATCAGACAATCCTTGGTGGCAATTCATAAGGATATTTGTTTGGTCAGTGACTGTGAGCATGACCATGATGGTTGTGTGATATGCAATGTGAACCCTCGTGGATATGTTATTGTCAAGAGGAATATTTAGAGGTTGATGGATGAGTGGCTTATCCAAATTTGTCAGTCGAGAGATATAAATGATGTAAATGTAATCGTGCCAGTGTTCAAGACCCCTGAGTGGGTAGTTATTCAGTTCGATAGTAGCAGCAGCAATAACAAGAATATATTGGTATCACCGTTGGTAATACGGTTAGCAGGCCCTATTCCGTATGCATCCGATAAAGTTGTGCCTTATCAGTACAACGCCACCTTGATTGAGAATGGTCAAGAGGTTCCTTTACCAGTTGCAGACTCTATGGTAAATATTGTTGATATTACTAAGGTGACCCATAGTGGTCGTGTGTTCGGTCTAGTTTTCCCGAAAGAAGTAGAAGATGTTGCAGCCAGTAAGAAGGTAGAGATTCCAATGATGAATCCGGTTAGCATTCCAGTGTGTCAGTCTGGTGAATACAACAAACAAAAGGCTAGTGATGATGATGAAGTTTTAAGGTTGATAAATATAAGTGAGTTTAATATGGTGGAGCAGCTACTCCAAACCCCGTCAAAGATCTTTGTGTTGTCATTATTGATGAACTCTGAGGCACATAGGGAGGCGTTTCAAAAAGTGCTTAAGCAAGCTTATGTAGAACCTGATGTAACTGTGGATCAGTTTGACCACATTGTTGCCAACATCACTTCTTGCAACAATTTGAGTTTTTATGATGAAGAGATTCCTGAGGAAGGCAGGAATCACAATTTGGCATTACACATTTCAATGAACTGCAAGGAGGACGCTATGTCCAATGTACTGGTTGACACTGGGTCATCACTGAATGTGCTTCCAAAGTCAACTTTGTCCAGGCTTTCTTATCAAGGCGCCCCAATGAGATACAATGGCGTGATTGTTAAAGCGTTTAATGGTTCCCGTAAAACTGTCATTGGTGAAGTGGACCTTTCAGTGAAGATAAGTCCGAGTGATTTCTAAATTACTTTCCAGGTAATGGATATCCACCCGGCTTATAGTTATTTATTGGGAAGGCCATGGATTCATGAGGCAGGAGCAATGACGTCTACTCTACACTAGAAATTGAAATTTGTAAAGAACGGCAAGCTTGTCGTTGTCGGTGGAGAAAAAACACTTCTGGTGAGCAATTTGTCATCCTTTTCTTATGTTGAAGCTTAGGAGGAGGTTGGAACTCCATTCCAAGCCTTGTCTATTGATGAAGAGAAGAAAACTGGGGCACCTATGTCCTCTCTAAAAGATGCACAAAAGGCTATTAAGGCTGGCAACATTGATCAGTGGGGCCGAATGATAGAGATTGCTGAGAATAAGAACATGGCTGGATTGGAATTTCAACCAGGGTTATTCAACGTCAAAACTGAATATTTGCAACCATGTTTCCATAATGGAGGGTTCGTTCATGGGAATGATCAACACTCAGCTGCTGTAATCGAGGACAATGACGATGAAGACGAAGCTTGCGCCAACTTTGTGACGCATGGCCAGACTTGCAACAATTGGGTTGTTGTTGACGTTCCTACTATTATTCATCGCTCTAAGTAGTTTATTTTTCATTTTAAAGAAAAATCATTCTCCTATGCCTAAGGGAGAAGTGGACATTATTGGGCATTTCTATTATCATCAATAAATGCAATTTTATTCATCCACATATTTGATGTTTTATTTTTACTTTTTTCTTTTCTGAAAATGGGAATCACAAAAAACATAAATAAATAATAATATTCCATCTGCATAAGATTTAGTCACAATTCAGTTCTCTAAAATCAAAATATCAAATCATTGTGCAGGTTGGATCTCAAACCCGTTGAGTACAATGATCTTACCCCCTCTCCAAACTTTGATTTCCATGTGTTTGAGGCTGAGGAAGAAACTGATGATGAAGTATTTGATGAATTATCTTGTTTACTTGAGCATGAGGAAAAATTCATTCAGTCGTTTGAAGAGCGGATTGAATTAGTCAACTTGGGTTCCGAAGATGATGTGAAGGAAGTAAAGATTGGGTATCAATTATGTCCAGAGGCTAAGAAGGGGTTGATTGATCTTCTTCAAGAGTATTCCGATGTGTTTTCCTGGTCCTATCAAGACATGCCTGGTTTGGATTATGAGATTGTGGAGCATAGATTGTTGTTAAAGCCAGAATGCTCGTCGGTCAAGCAGAAATTAAGGAGGACTCATCCTGATATGGAAGTAAAGATCAAAGAGGAAGTGCAGAAGCAGATTGATGCAGGTTTTCTTGTATCCTCTGAATATCCGCAGTGGGTGGCCAACATTGTGCCTGTTTCTAAGAAAGATGGAAAAGTCTGCATGTGTATTGATTATAGAGATTTGAACAAAACTAGTCCGAAAGATGATTTTCATATGCTGCACATTGATAAGTTGGTAGACAATATAGCTAAATTCAAAGTCTTTTCGTTTGTGGATGGATTCTCCGGTTATAATCAGATCAAGATGGCACCTGAAGATATGGAGAAGACGACATTCATTACACCCTAGGGAACATTCATTACACCCAGGGGAACATTCTGTTATAGACATCATATATGGATCCCCATGGTCCTCACTTATCATTTTGATCAATAATTCATCAAGAGTTTGAGGCTTGTTTGCCATGGAACCCCTAATTCATTTGGTATCTTGTGTGACTTCCTCAATAAGTCTCTTCACCATTTGATCAAATATATCAATGGATATTTCATATTACATCATATTACTCATATATGATCCTCCATGAGTCCCAAATATCAAGAGAATGTCAAGTTTGTAAGATGGTTCATGGTGGTTGACCAGAGGAAGTCAGCTAGTCAAAACTGGGGTTCCCTAGACCCTATCTCCTACGATTTTTTGTCATATAAAAATTATTCCAAGAGAAAAGTTACTCCTTATGACATTCCGAACAACTTTCATGTTGAAGTCAAGATATAGTTTTGCTTGGAAAGTCACTTTTTTTGCTGAAAAATTATAGGTCATTTTGTCTGAACCCTAGTTGGGAGGTCAACTTCCAAGGACCATAACTTGCTTAATTTTTATTATATTAAAGCAATTAAAGTTCCATGATCAAATTCAAGAAATCCTTTTTAACTTTTATGTTCGGAAGAAGTTCAAATTCAACTTGAAAATGCATGTTCCAAAAGGAAACATTATAGGTCATTTTGGGCCATTACCATTGAACAAGTGATTTTCCTCAACTTCTAAAATGCATAACTCCTTCATGCCAAATCCAAATGAGGTCAACTTTGTGACTGAATTGAAGAGGTTTGAAAGAGCTACAATGTTCATGAAGGAATGTTATCCATTTGAATTCCATAGCAAACGTTATTCAAGGGGGAAGAAATGAACATTTGGCTTGGTACTTAGAAAATTTTCAAATATGTTTGATTTTCCAAACTTCCAAGTCCAATTTCATCATGATCCAAGATTCAAATAGAAAAGTGTTCAACACAAAAGTTGTTCCCCTTGATCTCACCTTTCCAAAAAGTCCAAGATTATCCCATTTAGATTAAAATTGAGGGACTTTCACATGGCTCCTTTGTTGGGTTTGTTTTGGCAAGATTTGGATTCAAATGATCATTCCTCTTAGCATGGTTCCATATGATGACTTGAGTACACTTTGTGCATGAATTGGAGATGGATTGCATCACTCTTTAGGCCCAAACCATTACCCATGCATCCATGCAACTTGGTTTCCAATTTTGGCAAAATTTCAATTGGTGCAAAAATCAGTTCCATTGTCTATTTAAACAAGTTCATGACCTCAGAATTAACATCAACACTTTGCCCAAGCTTTGCCAAGAGAACTCAGACCCTCACACCATAGAATTTCTTGAGTATTTCTTTGAAACCGAGTCTGAATTTCACTTTATGTTTTGAAGTTCAAACTCCAAGAATTCATTGCCTTTTCCATCTCAATTGATTACTACAAGCAAGAGGAGGAAGAATCAAGCAAATCCTAATCAAGATCAAGCTGAATTGAAGCTATTCGAAGGTGAAATTTCATAATCCTCTCTTCTTCGATTCTCTCTCATTTCTTAATTATTTTGATTGATTTTTGGTTGGCTGAAGTCCTACAAATGTAGGAAACAAGATTGAGTTGCTTTGAGGTCAAATCGAAGCAACTATGTTCATGATCCTTAAAACTCAAATCCCTGTATCTTTTTATATACTTGGAATTTGAGAAAATTGAGGTCAGATTCGAGCTCTTGAGCATTTTCTCTTTGAATTAGTGTCCTTGTTTCCCATTTTTCATGAAGTTGAGGTAGGACCAGTCTGGTGGTGATCACCGAAGAAGATGACCGGAGCTAGGGCTCCAGTGGTGCGTTGGCAAGTCCCAAGTCATCTGATCCGGTTCAAATGTTTTAATCTTGAGCGTTCATTCTGATTACCACACGTACATTGCATTGACCAAGGAGCATGGTGGAACGCGCGCGTGTGGCCATCAGATCTGCCACCTTAATTAATTAGGGAGATCTGATGACCCTTGTTTTTTTGTATTTTCTGATTTTTCATTTAATTGCTTTATTTTGTTTAATTCATAATAATTTCATTTTTAATCCAAAAAATATGGGATTTTCACCAAAAATCTTTAACTATCTTTCTCTTTCATTTTCTGAATTTAAATTATCTTTTTAATTAGTTTTGATATTTTTCATGAATTAAATGTTTTTGTGCATGTTTTTATTTGTTTAAAAATACTTCTGACTTTTCAAAAATGATGAAATTTTTTGTCTAAGGTCCTTTGACCTTGTTTGACCTAGGATAAATCTCTTGGCCATTTATTTGGTATTTTGAAGAGGTTTTAGGTTTTGACCAAACTAATTTGTATTTTAATACATTTTTAAATTGATTTTTAATTGATTAATTGTGTAAAAATTATGTTGAGCAATTTTTATGGTCTTGTGATGTTTGACTCTTTGTTTGGGCCTTGGTCAAGGTCTATTTCATATCCCAAAATGAATGAATGATTTTAATTTGATAAAAATGACCTTGTGTCAGATGAATGAATACAAGTATGGATGAGATAGGTCCATCCTACTTGATCTTTTCTTTTAGTGTGTGGTATTTTTAGGAGTTTGGTTCATTATACTAAATCTCTAACATGCATTAACACCTAAGTTTTTATTGCCCGGCTTAAGATAGTTGTGACTTCTACATAAGTCCAATTATGATTGCTTAACATAGAGCTAAATTTGACCCTAAAGGCATAACATTCTAGTAAGTGAGATTGTAAGTCTCCCATCTTTCATGGTATTGTGTGGAAACTTGGCCTTTTTTCCTTCCTATGGAAGATGCCATGGTTCAAGGATCCATGCTTGTGAATAGATGATTGATTGTTCTCCAAAGAATGACTTAATCAATTAAAAAGCAAAAAAAATACCACAAACATTCAATTAATCTTGACTAACATTTGACTAACTCTTATTAATGTTGTTTTACTTTCAAGTCATTTAATTTATAGTCATTTATCATTCATTTCCATTTACATTTCATTTAACTTGTTTATGTTTATGTCATTTTCACTTTGCTCATTTGAGCCATATCTTGTATATATTTTGTTTGTGCATTTTGATTTTGGTTTGTGGTCTTAGGACCTTAAAACACCTAATAAACAACAAAAAACCCTTAAAATATTTGGTGGACTGTTGATCTTGATCTGAACTTTTGGACTTAGGATTAGGCAACATTCCCTATGCAAAACAGACTTGGGCAATGCCAACATTCTGAAATTAATTCATTGTGAACCGAGCCTTCCTCTGATGCAAGTCTTGGGATGTGTTTGAGTTCATTTGCTACATTGTCTTGATGCAAATTGTTTTTTTGATCTTGTGTCTAATTTTTTATTCTGAGTTGATCAAGGAGTGTTTCATCTGATACATGAGAAGACAAAGAAGACTGCTAGCTATGGGATTTTCTTGCTTGGGTGTGGCTATCTTTATTTGATGCCTTGATCTTCATAATGTCTAATATTGCTAATTCCTGATTGATTATTGCTTGATTCAAAGTCCAAAAGGAAAGTGGGTTTTCTATATGACATACTTGTCTATTCGACTGTATCCCATTGGTTAGATCTTTTCAACTCTTAACTTTTAATTTTATGCTTAGGGTTAGTCTCTTAATCTCCTCCCACTTCTTAAATTACAAAATCCCCCCCCCCCCCTTTCAAAAACTTTATTGGCTTGTGATTTCAAACTTGGACCTTATTTCAAGTAGAAACTTTGGCCTTATGCCATTGAATTTTTGAACTCCTTTTTCTTAAATCAAACTTGTAAATAAATTTAATCATATTGACTTAAAATTTCAAAAGACAAAAAGAACTAACAACCTCATTCAAACATTTGTCTATTTGTGCCTGTTGTTCATTTTAACTTTTGACTAAAAGAAATTCACCAACTTATAAATTTTTACCATGAACTACGAGGTTTTGATCCCTCATTTTTATGTTGGTACGTAGGCACAAGTCTGAAGGTCTTGTTAAACACAAAAATATAATCAATGAATTCTTTTCTCATCCCCACACTCTATTTTTCTCAAACATCTTTTATACCAAAAACACATACGCACATAAAAAAAGGCTCCCTATAAGTACCTAGGACACTTTGTGTGCTAACACCTTCCCTCTGTGTAACCAACCCCCTTACCTGTAATCTTTGGCATTTTATTAGTTTTCATTTGAAAACATCTTATCTTTGGGTTTTGTTCGTACTTTTCCCTTTTCCTTTGGAAACAATAAAAGCGCGATGGCGACTCTCGTTTTATTGACGTTAAGCTTATCTATAGCTTGATGGTCATGAATTTACCGCTACAAAAACTACTTCAAAGGTCAGGACCAGCCGGATGCAGTTACTTGCCATAATCCCTAGTTTTTGCCTAGATTTCCCCAAGGCGGGGTACTCAATCTACTGAGATAATTTATGTTTTATGTCTCTAACTTTTGCCTGGATCTCCCTTTTGGATTTTCAATCCACCGAGACACTCATTTTTGCCTAATCCTCCCTTTCGGGTCTTCAACTTAGCGAGCTGTTCTTTTCTTTTTTTTAGGCGAAGTATTTCTTGACTGCATCGACATTCACAGGATGTATGAACTCTTCACCATCCTTAGTTGTAAGAATCAATGCATCACCTGAAAAGGCTCTCTTAACAACACATGGGCCTTCACAATTAGGAATCCATTTGCCCCTAGCATCAGGTTTGAAATATATAATCTTCTTAAGCACGAGGTCACCTTCTCTGAACACACGAGGCTTGACCTTCTTATCAAAAGCTTTCTTCATGCTCTGTTGATATAACTGGTTATGACACATGGCAGTCAATCTCTTCTCTTCAATCTAATTCAATTGATCATATTTGGTCTGACACCATTTGGCTTCAGTCAACTTGGCTTCCATCAAGGTACATATTGACAGGATCTCAACCTCTAAGGGGAGCACAACTTCCATGCCATAATTAAGAGATAAAGGGGTTTCCCCTGTTGAATTATGGACGGATGTACGGTACCCATGCAAAGAAAATGAGAGCATCTCATGCCAATCCTTGTACGTCACAACCATCTTTTGGATAATCTTCTTGATGTTCTTGTTCGCAACTTCAACAACCTCATTCATCTTGGGTCTGTAGGGAGAAGAATTATCATGTTCAATCTTGAAGTCTTTACAAATAACTTCCACCATATTGTTATTCAAGTTAGATCCATTATCAGTAATGATCTTACTTGGCACACCATAACGACATATAATCTGATTCTTGCTAAACCTCACAATAACTTTCTTGGTCACTTTTGCATACGATGCCGCTTCAACCCACTTTGTGAAGTAATCAATAGCCACTAAAATGAAAGGATGCCCATTAAATTCTTTGAGCTCAATCACGCCAATCATATAAATTCCCCACATGGAGAAGGGCCATGGTGAGGAAATGACGTTCAAGAGTGTCGGAGGGACATGAATCTTATCTGCATAAATTAGACACTGGTGGCATTTCTTAACAAACTTGCAACAGTCAGATTCCATTGTCAGCCAATAGTAACCTACTCTCAACATCTTCTTTGCCATAGCATGTCCATTGGAATGAGTACCAAAGGAACCTTCTTGGACTTTAGTCATCAATAGGTCTGCTTCGTGTCTATCCACGCATCTAAGCAAAACCATATCGAAATTTCTCTTATAAAGCATATCATCATTCAGGTAGAAGTTGCCAACTAATATTCTCAAAGTCTTATTATCTTTCAAAGATGCCCCATACGGGTAAATCTGAATTTGGAGGAAACATTTAAGATCATGATACCACAACTTATCATCTTTGACTTCTTCAACAACAAACACATGAGTTGGCCTATCAAGACGCATCACAGTCAAATTGGGAACTTTATTCCAAAACTTCACCACAATCATGGAAGCTAAAGTTCCAAGAGCATCTGCCATCCGGTTTTCATCCCAAGGAATATGATGAAACTCAACCTTTGTAAAGAAAGTTGATATCCTCCTCGCATGATCTCTATGTGGTATCAAACTGGGTTGAATCATCTCGCATTCACCTTTGATTTGATTAACTACCAAAGTTGAATCTCCATAGACGTCAAGATATTTAATTCTAAGATCAATGGCCTCTTCAAGCCCAATAATGCAAGCTTCATACTCAACCATATTATTCGTACATTTGAAGGTCAATCTAGATGTAAACGGAAAATGAGTGCCTTGAGGAGTAATAATCACTGCCCCAATGCCATTACCATACAAATTAACTGCTCCATCAAATACCATGGCCCAATGAGAACCAGGTTTTGGCCCTTCTTCAAGCAATGGTTCATCACAATCTTTCATCTTCAAGTGAAAAATCTATTCGTCAGTAAAATCATATTGCATTGACCGATAATCTTCAATAGGTTGATGAGCCAAATGGTCAGTCTAGACACTACCTTTAATAGCTTTTTGAGCTCGGTACTCAATATCATACTCAGATAACAACATCTGCCAACAGGCAATCCTCCCAGTTAAAGCAAGCTCCTCAAAAATGTACTTGATTGGATCCATCTTAGATATCAACCGAGTAGTATGATTCAATATGTACTGGCACAGACGCTGAGCATCCCAAGCCAAAGCATAACATGTCTTCTCAAGCATAGAATACCGAGACTCACAGTCAGTGAACTTCTTACTGAGGTATTAAATTGCATATTCTTTCTTTCCATATTCGTCATGCTAACCAAGAACACAGCTGTAAGATCCCAATTTTGACCCTAAGATCCCTCATGCTATCTCATCATTTGCATTGGCTTTGGGATCACATATTGGCATCCTCCTTACCCCTCACTCATTGGGTTTGGATTAGGAGAGATCACCAAGCACATTTGATTGTATCATACTTTATTTTTATTTTTTTTACTAACCAAAATACCAAAATTATGTCCATGTATAACTTTGTTTCTTTTGTAGGTAGTGTGTGCATCCATTTGTGCCTCGTCAAGCTCACAACTATGGTTTGAGACCCTCATGGAAAGATATCAATAAATTAAAGGTTCACAATGGTTATAAGAATAATATATGGATCCCCATGATCTTTATTTGTCAATTTGATCAAGAATTCGTCAAGAGTTTGAAGCTTGTTTGTCTTGGAAGCCCTAATTTATCTAGGTATCTTGTCTAACTTCCTCAGCAGGTTTCTTCAACAATTGGTTAAATATATCAAGTAATACTTCATTATACATTATCTTATGCATTTATGATCCTCCATGAATCCAAAAGATCAAGATAACTTCAAGTTTGCAAGTTGGTTCAAAGATGTTGACCAAAGAAAGTCAACTAGTCAAAATTGGGGTTCCCTAGACCCTATCTCCTACAATGTTTGTAATATGAAAATGATTCCGAGAGAAAAGTTACTCTTTATAACATTCCAAACAACTTTCATGTAGGCATCAAGAGCTTCGTTTTCTTGGAAAGTCATTTTTTATGGTGAAAGATTATAGGTCATTTTGTCTGTGCCCTAGTTAGGAGGTCAACTTCCAAGGACCATAACTTGCTCAATTTGTATGATATGAAGTACATCCAAATTTCATGATAACTTCCAAGATGTCTTCACCAACTTTTATTCTTTTATAAATTTAAAATTCAACTTGAAAGGGCATGTTCCAAGAGGAAACATTATAGGTCATTTTGGGCCATCATCATTGAACAATCAATTTTCCTCAACTTCTAAAATGCATAACTCCCTCATGACAAATCCAAATGATGTCAAATTTGGGACCAAATTGAATAGGCATGAAATATATACAACTTTGTTGAAGAAACCATTTTCATTTGGAGCTAATAGCAAAAGTTATTCAAGGTGGAAGAAGTGGTCATTTGACTTTGTACTTAGAAAATTTTCAACTATGTTTGATTTGTCCAACCTCCACCTCAAAATTCATCATGATCTAAGCTCCAAATGGGAAAGTGTTCAACATAAAAGTTGTTTCCCTTGATATCATATTTCCAAATCATCCAAGATCACTTCATTTGGATAAGAATTGAGGGACTTGCGTATCGTTCCTTTGTTGGGTTTGTTTTGTCAATTTTTGAACTCAAATGATCATTTCTTTTTGCACGTTTACATGTGATGATTTCGTACCAAGTATGCATGAATTGGAAGTGGATTGCATCATTGGTTAGGCCTAATTCAATGCCCATGCACCCATGCACAACTTGCTATTTTTGGCCAAAATTCAAAAGGTGTGGAAATCAATTCATGAGCTTATAAATAAGAGTGCTTTGCTTCATAATGAACACACACATTGCCCAAGCCTTGCCAAGCCATCCCAGAACCCTACACCATAGAATACCTTGAGGATTTCTTTGAAATCTAGTTTGAATTTCACCTTCTATTTTGAGATTCAAACTCCAAGGATTCATTGCCATTTTCATCTCATTTGATTACTGCAAGCAAGAGGAGAAAGAACCAAGTGAATTCAGATCAAGATCAAGCCAAATCACTGCTACCCGAAGGTGAATTTTCTGAAACTTCAAGCCTCTGATTCTCTCTTAATTCTCCACCATTCTCTTTGTTTATTGGTTGTCTGAAGTCCTACCAATGTATACAATAAGATTGAGTTGCTTTGAGGTCAAATCAAAGCAACTTAGGTCGTGTACCTCAAAATTCAATTCCTCACATCTCTCAATATATTTGGAATTGGAAACAATTAAGGCCAGATTCAAGCTCCCGAGTTTTTTCTCTTTAAAATAGTGTGCTCACTTTTCATTTTCTTGATGGTTGGTGGTGGACTAGTCCGGTGAGGTCCACCGGAGCCCTAGCTCCGGTGATGTGTTGGCGTGTTCCCAACCTTCTGATTTGATTCAAATGTTTTAATCCTGAGTGTCCATGTTAATTACCATCTTTGCAACGCGCTTGACTTGGCACATGGTGGATAGCGCACGCGTGGCCATCAGATCTGCCACCTCAATTAAAGAGGGAGATCTGATGACCTTTATTTTTTTTAATTTTATTTTATTTTCTGATTTTATGTTTAACCCTCCTATTTTATTTAATTCATAGAAATTTCATTTTTAATCCAAGAAATATGGGAATTTCACCAAAAATATTTAATTACTTTCTCTTTCATATTTTGAATTAAAAATATTTTTTGGATTAATTTTGATATTTTTCATGAATTAAATGTTTTTATGCATATTTTTAATTGTTTTAAAATACTTCTGACTTTCCAAAAATCGTGAATTTTTTTGTCTAAGGTCCTTTGACCTTGTTTGACCTAGGATAAATCCCTTATCCATTTATTTGGTGTTTTGAAGGGATTTGAGGTTTTGTCCATATTAAAATACATTTGAATTCCCTTTTAATTTGATTTTTAATTGACTAAATGTTTAAAAATTATGTTGAGCCATTTTTATGGTCTTATGATGTTTGACTTTCTATTTGGGTCTTGGTCATGGTTGGTTTGACTTTTGTTTAATCAATACCATTGGATTTAGGGGATTGATGAAATGTACATTTCATCTCCCAAAATTAATGGATGGTATTGATCAGATGAAATTCCTCTCATGATCAATTTGTGTTTCTATTTCCCCTTCCCTCTTCATCTTCATTCATATTCCTTCCCAATCCTTCATTTTACCAATGATTTCTCTAATGTCTAAATGCTAGTTGGTTCATCAATGACCTTGTGTCAGATGAATCAACACAAGTCTGACTGAGATATGTCCTTCCCATTTTATTTTAGTGTGTGGTATGTTTTAGGAGTTTGGTTTTTTGTTCCAAGTCTTTAACAAGCATTAACACCTATATTTTTATTGCCTGACCTCAGATAGTTGTGACTTCTACATAAGTCCAATTACAATTGCCTAACATATAGCTAAATTTGTCCCTCAAAGCATAAAATTCTAGTAAGTGAGATTGTAAGTCTCCCATTCTTCATGGAATTGTGTGGGAACTTGGCCTTTTTTTCATTCATGAGAGCTAGTGGCATACTTGTTGATTTATCGAAGTTGGAGCCTTTCTCATGGACGATGTCTTGGTTCAAGGATCCATACTTGTGAATGAATGGTTGAGTGTTCTCCAAAGAATGACCTAATCAATTAAAACTCACCACTAACATTTGACTAACCATTGACTAATTCTTATTAATGTTGATTTACTTTCAAATCATTTACTTTATGCACTTTAAATTTAGAGTACCTTTATCATTCATTGCCATTTACATTTCATGCAACTTGTTTATGTTTCTTGTCCTTTTTCACTTTGCTCATTTGAGCCATATCTTGTGATTGTATATATTGTTTGTTTGTCTTTTGTTTTGTTTGCGGTCTTAGGACCTTAAAACACCTAATAACAATAAAAAACCCTAAAAAACATTTGGTTGGACTGTTGGGATTTGATCTGAACTTCTGGACTTAGAAGTAGGCAACATTCCCTGTGCTAAAGGACTTGGCCAATGCCAACATCTGAGATTGAACCATTTTTTACTATGCCTTCATCTGATGCAAGACCCTGGATGCCCTTTTTGAATCATTTGCTATTTTGTCTCTATGTTTAATTGTTATTTTGTTATCAATGTATATGTTTGATGTTTGTTCTGAGTTGATCAAGGAATATTTATCTGATACATTGGAACACATTGAAGACTGCTAGCTATTGGAATGCTTGCTTGGATATTATGGCTATCTTTATTTGATGCCTTGGCCTTGACATGATGCTTGGATATTGCTCATTATTTATTGCTTGTTGCTTGTCATTCTCCAAAGGAAAATGGGTTTCTATATGACATTCTAGTCTGTTGGATTGCATCCCATTGGTCATATCTTTTCAACCCTTAACGTTTAATTCTTGCTTAGGGTAGTCTCTTCATCTCCTCCCACTTCTTTAATTTCAAATCTCTCCCTCACTTCAAAAACTTTCTTTGCTTGTGATTTCAAACTTAGACATGTTTTAATGATTAGAAACTTTGGCCTTATGCCATTGAATTTTTTAAAAACTTTTTCTTAAATCAAACTTGTGAATAAACTTAACCATATTGCCTTTAATTTCAAAAAGACAAAAAGAACTAACAACCCCATTCAAATCTTTGGCCTTGTGTGTCTTCTCTTAAACTTTTGTTAAAATCAATTTACCAACTTCTTTGAAATTTTTACCACCAACTACAGGCTTTTGATCCCTAATTTTTATGTTAGTACGTAGGCATAAGATGGAAGGTCTTGTCGAACACAAAAATATAATTAATGAATACTTTTCTCATCTCCTCACTCTATATTTTACCAAACATCATTTATACCAAAAACATATGCACACAAAAAAGGGCTCCCTATGACTACCTAGGATACTTTGGGTGCTAACACCTCCCTCTGTGTAACCAACACCCTTACTTGTCTTCTCTAGCATTTTATTAGTTTTGATTTTAAAACTTCTTATCTTTGGGTTTTGTTCGTACTTTTCCCTTTTCCTTTGGAAACAATAAAAGTGCGGTGGCGACTCTGGTTTTACTGATGTCAAGTTTATCCATAGCTTGATGGTCACGAATTTAGTGCTGCAACATCCCATACTCTCTTCAAGCACAATCAAATACATGATCAACGATCTTCCTTCAATAGGCGGAGACAGAATCGGAGGCTCAAGCAGATATTCTTTGATAATGTCAAAAGCTTTCTGGAAATCCTCGGTCAATCACAAGACTGATCATTTCAAAGAAGCTTGAATATAGGCGCACATGTGCCAGTCATATGCGATATAAATCTTGAGATATAGTTCAAACGGCCGAGAAAACCTCTGACTTGTTTCTAAGTTTTGGGCACATGCATCTCTTGCATTGATTTGACCTTGGAAGGATCAACTTCAATACCCTTCTCGCTGACAATAAAACCCAACAACTTACCAGATCGAACACCAAAAGTACACTTACTCGGATTTAAGCGGAGTTTATATTTCCTCAAACGCTGGAATAACTTCAATGAATGTTCCACATTCTCTTCTTCAGTCCTTGATTTAGCAATCATATCATCAACATAGACCTCAATCTCTTTATGCATCAAATCATGGAAAAGAGTGGTCATAGCTCTCTGGTACGTTGCACCAGCATTCTTTAAACCGAAGGGCATCACTCGATAACATAATATTCCCCAAGGTATAATGAATATGGTCTTCTCCATATCTTTGGGTGCCATCTTGATCTGATTATAACCGGAAAATCCTTCCATAAATAAAAAAGACTTTGAATTTAGTTGTATTATCTACCAACATATCAATGTGTGGCAGGGGGAAATCATCTTTCGGACTAGCTTTGTTCAAATCTCTATAATCAACACACATGTGGACTTTTCCATCCTTCTTAGGAACAGGCACAATCTTGGCCACCCATTGCGGATACTCGGAGGTAACAAGGAAACCAACATCAATTTGCTTTTGCACTTCCTCCTTAATCTTCACTACCATACCAGGATGAGTTCTTCTCAATTTCTGCTTGATCGACGGGCATTCTGGCTTCAAGGGCAATCTATGCTCCATAATATCGGTACCAAGACCTGGCATATCTTGATAGGACCAAGAAAACACATCAGAGTATTCTCGGATAAGATCAACCAACCCCTTCTTAACCTCTGAACAAAGATGAGACTCAATCTTGACTTCCTTCACCTCATCCTCGAAACCCAAGTTGACTAATTCAATCTTCTCTTCAAAACGATTGAATAGTTCTTTTCTCGTGCTCAAGCAAACATGATAACTCATCAGGCACTTCTTCATCATCATTTTCCTCCTCAGCTTCAAACACGGGGAAATCAAAGTTTGGAAAGGGAGTATGATCATTATGTACAATGGATTTGAGAACCAACCTGCATAATGATTTGATATTTTGATTTTAGAGAAATGGAGTGCAAACAAATATTATGCAGATATGGAAACAAATTATTGCTTATTTATGTTTTTTTGTGATTACCATTTTCAGAAAAAACAAAAAGTAAAAACAAACATCATAGATGTGGATGAATAAAAATTGTATTTTTATTGATGATAAATTTGAAATGCCCAACAATATTTCACTTCTAAGTTAGGTATAGGAGACAGATCTTTCTTTAATAATAAAACAAATTACTTTGAAAAGTGGATAACAATAGGCACATCAACAGACACCCAATTGTTGCAAGTCTGTTCGTGTGTTACAAAGTTGGCACAAGCTTCGTCTTCATCGTCGTCTTCAATAACTACAGTTGAGTGTTGCTCACCTTCATGAATGAACCCTCCACTGCGGAAAACTTGTTGCATAGCCTTGACACTGCTGTTGAAAGTCCCTTGCTAAAATCCTAGCCCAGCTTTGTTCTTGTTCTCAATTACCTCTATAACACGACCCCACTTGTCGGTGCCGCCAGCCTGAACAACCTCTCTTACATCTTTTAGAGAAGACTCGGATGCCCCAGTATTCTGCACTCAATGAGCAATAGATAAAGCTTGGAACGTCTTTCCGACTTCTTCTTCAGCTTCCACATAGGTAAAGGATGATAGATGGCCTTCTCGGAAAACAATTGTAGGCTAGATGAATGTCCATTACTTGAAAAGAAATTTGAAATTCATTCTGACCAATCTTAACTGGAAGGTCCACCTCTCCGATGACAGTTTTTCAGGAACCGTCAAACGCTTTTACCACCACGCCACTGTACCTCATAGGGGCGCCTTGATAAGATAGTCTTTCTAAAGTTGACTTGGGCAATACATTAAATGATGATCAGGTATCAACAAATACGCTGGACAGAGCATTCTCTTTGCAGTTCGTTGAAATGTGGAGTGCCAAGTTGTGATGTCTACCTTCCTCGGGAAGTTCTTCATCACAAAAGCTCAGATTATTACATAAAGTGATGTTAGAGACAATGTGATCAAATTGATCCACTGTAACATCATGCTCTATGTAGGCTTGCTCCAACACTTTCTGCAAATCCTATTTATGTGCTTCAAATTTATCAATAAAGGCAACACGGAAATTTTTGATGGCGTTTGGAGTAGCTGCTCCACAACGTTGAACTCACTTTTCTTGATTAAACGTAAACCCTCATCATCATTAATCTTCAACTCGCTGGATTCACCAGACTGACAAGTTGGAACTTTAACCGAATCAACTGCAGGAACATCTACCTTTTTGCCTACCATAACATCTTCCACAACTTTTAGAGAACTAGGCTGAATACACGACCGCTACAGGTCACCTTAACGACACCTGCAATGCTTATCACTGAATTCGCGACGAGAAGAGGAACCTCTTGCCCTTTCTCAATCATAGTAGCATTGTATTTATAAGGCACATCTTTATCAGATGAATATGGGACGAGGCCCGCTAACCGTATAACCAACGGCAATATCAATCTATTAACAATCTTATTGATGTCAAATTGAATAACTACCCACTCGGGGGTCTTGAATATTGGTACAATAACATTCACATCATTGCCCATATATCTGGACTACTGGCTCTGAATTATACCTTCATCTATCAGTTTCTGAATATCCCTCTTAACAATGACACATCCTTGAGGGTTGACGCTGCAGATAACACAACCATCACAGTCATCTTCACAGACACTGATTAAGCACAGAGTTTTATGGATCTCTACCAAAGATTATCGAATATGACGAACATCGAAAACCCTGAAATTCTCGGGATAACCATCTACCATATTCACATAAGCATTTCCATGAGCAGGCAACAATTTTTCTTTGACTTTAGGTGCTCGGTCCTCAAAGGCACCATACCTCTCTTAATCACTTTCTGAACCTCATGCTTCAAAGGATAATAATTTTCAATGTCATGGTCGGGAGCTCCCTGATGAAAGGCACAATGAAGATCTGGTTTGAACCACCATGGCAAAGGTTCAGGAGTATGTGGAGGATTTCTTGGTTGAATCAGATTCTTGACAACCAAAGAAGGATATAATTCTGCATAAGTCATTGGAATAGGGTCAAAAGTGACCTTCTTCCTCTCAAAATTCTGATGATGATTGTTGTTGTTGTTGTAGTTGGTACGTTGTTGCGGTTGTTGTTGATGTTATTGATGAACGGGAACTGATTGATTTGTTGTATTGTTGGTAAAAATAAGAAGAACTGGTGATACCTGATGATGTTGTTGGCGAGATTGGGAATTCTTCTTCACGTGAGACCTTCTCTGCCTCCCCACAGGGACTGCATTGGTCTCCTCTTCCTTCCTTTTGGAGAAACTACCACCATATTTCTGGCTCGAAGAAGCTTCATCTTTGGATAACTGGCCCTCTCGAACGTCCTCTTCTAATCGCATCCCCATGTTCACCATTTCAGTGAAATCATTAGGATCACTGGCAATCATGCGTTCAGAATAAAATGAACTAAGAGTCTTCAAAAAGATCTTGGTAATCTCTTTCTCCTCCAAGGGTGGGCTAATTTGAGCAACAAGCTCTCTCCATCTTTGGGCATACTCCTTAAATGTCTCTTTATCTTTTTGAGACAATGATTGCAATTGATTTCGGTCGGGAGCCATATCAACATTGTACTTATATTGTTTGACAAAGGCCTCGCCTAAGTCATTAAAAGTACGGACACTAGCATTGTCCAATCCCATATACCACCGAAGTGCAGCACCAGTTAAACTGTTTAAGTAGACATCTTGCAAGCATACATTACAAGATGACTTAGAGGGCAAGTATTTCCCTTATACTTCTCAAAATCTGGGACTTTGAATTTGATAGAGATATTGACGTTGGTCACCAAACACAACTCGACAACACTTTTACCAAACAAATCTTGAAATTCTGGTATCAGATATGAGATGTCGAAGGTAATGTCACGACACTAATATCTGAGTAAAACAAACAGGATAAAGATAAAGAATAGTAATGCAAGAGACACAAGAAATTGTTAACCCAGTTCGGTCTAACTCACCTACATCTGGGGGCTACCAAGCCAGGAAGGAAATCCACTAAATAGAATCAGTTCAAAGACTCTCAGTACATTTCAACAAGTTATAGTCTTTCTCACCTAATCTCTACCCGTGTGATTTCTACCTAATCACTCTTAGATATGAGAACCCACTCATTCCCCCTCAATCACACCTGTGACTTTAAACAACAATTCCTTATGAAAAGAAGACACTCTTCAATAACACACACTTGATCTTACATAACAGTTTCAATCAAGTATACACACACTTGATCTTGCTTAACAGCTTCAATCAAGTAGACACACACTTGATCTTGCTTAATAGCTTCGATCAAGTAGACACAAACTCTTGCTTACAAGCTTAGAGTGACAAATTACAACTCACAAATCAAACCAATTCAATCATCTATGGATGAATTGAATGGCTTACAAGTCTCACGACCAAACAAGACACAAACCCTTATTCTCTCTCAATATTTCGCTCTGTATTGGTTGTGTATCAAAACAGGTTTTCCATGTCCTATTTATAGAAGCATTCAGCTGGGCTTGGACATCTTGAAAATCCTAAAACTATTTTCCAATTAAATCTTCTCATGACAGTTGGTTAGATCACCTTGGAAAATAAGTAAATCAGGTTGTAATTAATGATTGAATGTGCCTGCAAATCAGATCTTCAATCATACATAGATTGCCATTAAATGCGCAATCACAAAATACATAACATTCACCCTGAATGTTCTGTGTATAGGATGTCATGACATCGGGTCTGACATCCTGGAACAATCCTGCATAATTCCATTTATAATTTCCAGCAGGTACATAATATCAGATGTCATGACATCGTGTATGACATCCAGAAACAATCCTGCATAATTATATTTTCAAGCTCCAGTAGGTACATAGATATCTTATGTTAAGACATCACATGCAACATCTTGTGAACACTCTTTATTTTACCAAAATTGCTGCCAACACTTAGAACCAACAAATCTTTACCCCTCAAGGTATTCAATTCCTTTATCAACTCAAGAAATTGATCTTTCATCTCGTCCATCTTCTCATAAACATCTGGACCCTTAGACGGCTCGGAGTGATAAATGGTTTCCTCTACACGGGGCAAGGTATGCATGATAGGAGGAGGAACAGACATGACCGAGCTAGATGTCAGCATAGAAGCAAACGTTGGAGCATAACCCTCAGGTACAAAGTTTGGTGGCATTCCCCATGGGAATCCTGCAGGCATGGCTGGCATAGACTGGCTAGCAGCAACTATAAGCACTGACGTTGAAGCAATTTCAGAAATAAAAGTCCTTTGAGGATGAGGAGTTACAGGAGGCGGAGATGGTTGATTCTGAGCAGCAATCACAGACTCCATCAAAGCGGTGAGTCTGGCAATCTCATCCTTGAGCTCTCTGTTCTCTTATTCTATATGCTCCATTCTTCTCTGGTGATTAGCTCGAGTATTATAGTGATGAGTCAGCTTGTCTGATACAGAGAAGAAGAACAGTAAGACATTTGGCTGAAGAAAACTGTTATGCAAATGATGCATGAAATGTGATGCTTTTGATTTTAATTTCAAGGAACATACAAGGTCTTATTTGCAAATATTTCAATTAACAATAATAATCAATAATTTAACCATAAAAATCTCTTTTTATTCATAAAAGTTTGGAGGGATTACACTGAGTACTATTTCAGAAACCAATAATACAAATACAAGAGAAAAGGATAACGTCATTCTAAGGATCCCTAGCAATAATATTAGTTGAACTAGCCAGGGGAGTGTACTTCCTTCGGATGTGTCTGGTCGCTGACTTAAAAGTTGTCTGCATCTGAGCTTTCTCAAGGAAGAGTCAGTCAACAATCTTCTTCCAAGCACTGGAAGGCTGAGGCATACTAGAGGAAAATAAATCCTCTGGCTCTCTTTGTCTCTTCACTGCACATTCTTCGAGAACCTCAATGAGTGTGTCTTCCAACTTGGAGAGTGCGTCTTCCAACTCCTCTAATCTTGGTTAGGGAGAGTTGACGGCTCATCCAGAACCATAGACATAGGTCTTTCGCAGGCGTACAACATCTTAAGCTCCAAAGCTCTGTTCTTCACCCAAATAGTGTAAGCTTCAAAAGCTACACAGTTGCACGAACCAAGCTCGACTCTTCCTTTTCTATGAATAATGTGCTAAGCATGCACCATCCTACTCTTCAAATTTTGGGGATTTTTACCCTCTTTATAGAATAGACCTTCTAACTAAATGTGATTAGGTTTATCTCTCAAGGGGAACCCAAGCTGACGATGGGCCAAAACAGGGTTGTAATTGATTCCTCCTTCTGTACCAATGAGAGGCATATTAGAGAACTCACCACAACTGTCAATAATCTCCATGCCATCAAATCCAGAATCATACAAAACAATTTCATCATTAGTGAGAGACATAAGTCTCTGAGACCACCGTAGACATTGTTTGTTCTCCAAGAAGACTGGTGAGTGAGGCAAGTGCAAAATAAACCACTTGTACATAAGAGGAACGCGTCACACAACGGTTCCACCACCCTTAGAATTCCTTAAATACAAAGAGAAATACTTGTCACCCAACAAAGTCGGAACATGATTCCCAATCAAGAGTATTCTAATGGTGTTAACATCAACGAAACTGTCAATGTTAGGGAACAAAGCTAGACCATAGATGAGCAAGACAAAGATGGCTTCAAAATCGTCCATGCTATTGGCTTGAGCAAAAGCAGTAGCTCTACCAATGAGAAACTCAGAAGTCAACCCCAGAATCCCTCCTTTCTTCATCATATTAGAATTAATCTTGGATTTCTTCAAATAAAGAGCATCGACTATAACTTGAAATCTCAGAATCTCCTCTAATCCACTGAAGGGCACCTTGTTATCTATGGGTATACCCAAGAGATGGGCATACTCTTCCAACATGGGCATGAGCTAATAATAAGGAAAAGTGAAGCACTGGTAAAGAGGAACATAGAATTGGACCAAGACACTCAAGAGTCCTTCCACAACTTCGGTAGACAGCATGGACAAAAGCTTCCCATGACGTTGCTTGAAGTCTAAGGGATCAACTATAAAGGATGACAGCTTCCTTAACTCTTTCAAATCAGGACACCTGAAACTGTACTTTTTAGTGTTCCTTCATCCACAATCCATGGTCTGAAAATAATTGCAAATACAAGTTGAATTCCTTGAAAATTCAATGATGTGATGAATGTTATAATGCCCATGAATGCATGAATGCAACAATCACATATAACGGATCACACATAAGGCAAACAAACAAAAGTCATAGGATGGATCAAGTTATCATCTAGATCAATCATACATTTTGGTGGATTATGGTTTTCATCTTATTAACATCCAAGATCCATTGATTTTGAAGTGACCGATCGGATCAACCAAGAATCAAAGGGTTTGTTGTGAGTCACAAGAATGGTTTCAGGTTAAGAACTATCCTAAAGGAGTGTACTAAGGATAAATACATGTAGATAATATTCTAACAAGTTCCTAGAGTCGTGATCCCATCTATTGGATACAATAGGTTTAGATGACTGACTCATCAACACATAGTATTCTCAAGAGAAACTCATCTGAGTGTAGTATCGTATAACAATTGTTATCAAGTCTACACTTGAACAGTCTCCGCACTACATTCTAAATAGGCCAAGTTGGGTTAAATGTTCTACGATCCTCAGCTTCTCAGACTCCCAGGTCGGAAAAAGTAATGTCTATCCACGACTTACTCGCGTGACATCAGTAATCCCAAGGGGGTCTCCATTAAGTAAATGGGTCTCAAGCCAACTCGTTAAGGACTACTCCACACGAGTCGAACATGACTATACCATCCTCCTATCTTAATTGCCCTCAAGTTTGGGTTAGAACTTATCTCACCACACAGAGATCACCAAGCACAACAGACAGAGTATCATACATATATACAAACAAACATCAAATATCAAAAAATATAATGCATACAAAAAGTAGGCTAAACCCACTGAGGATTACTCCCCAGCAGAGTCACCGCTTTCTTTCTGTAGCGATGTATTTGTAACCATTGAGCTATGGATAAACTCAACGTCAATAAAAACTAGAGTCGCTACCGTGCTTTTATTGTTTCCAAAGGAAAAGGGAAAAGTACGAACAAAACCCAAAGATAATAAGTTTTCAAATCAAAACTAATAAAATGTCAGAGATTACAGGTAAGGGGGTTGGTTACATAGAGGGAAGGTATTAGCACCCAAAGTGTCGTAGGTACTCCTAGGGAGCCCTTTTTGTGTGCAAGTGTTTTAGTTAGAAATGATGTTTGATAAAAAATAGAATGTGGGGATGAGATAAAGAATCCATTTATTATATTTTTGTGTTTGACAGGACCTTCGATCTTATGCCTACGTACCAACATAAAAGATGAGGGAGCAAAACCCCATAGCTCGTGGTAAAAATTTCAAAGAGATTGGTGGATTAATTTTTTAACAAAAGTTTAAAGATCTTTTGTTATAAATGGGAGAATACTCTACAAAACATCCACCGAGATTTAGTAATTTACCACATTTAAGAGGGAGGACTCCAACTTGGATTCAATCAACAAGTATGCCACTAACCTCTAATAAATGGAAATACTTATAATCAATATCATGGAATGAGAGAATTATATCTCAACCAAAGATAACTCAAATATAAATACTTTCTTGCAAAAGTTTTAAAAAAATGGCACTAAATGGCCAAAGAATTAATTAAGGTTGTTGGTTCTTTTTGTCTTTTTGAAAGTTAAGTCAATAAGATTAAGTTTATTCACAGGTTTGATTAAGAAAATGTTTTGAAAATCAATGGCATAAGGCCAAAGTTTCTACTCATTAAAACAAGTCTAAGTTGAAAACATAAAAAAGAAGGTTTTGAAAAGGAGGAAAAGATTTTAAAATTTAAGAATGAAAGGTGGAGATGAAGGGACTATCCTAGGCAAAAATTTAAAAGTTTAGAGTTGAAAAGATCTTACCAATGGGATGTGTCGCTACGCGAAAAATACAGAGTCTCCATCGGTTTTTATTTACTCCAAAGGAAAGGGAAAATATCGAGAAAACCCCAAATAATGGTCATCGCAATCATGAACAGGTTCAGAAGTCGGTTATGCAAGGGGAAGGTATTAACACCCCTCACATCCATGGGAACCATCTAGGATGTTTGCGCTTACGTGGATGTTGTTTCGAATGTTTGCTTACCAAAGGTTTGTGGAGTGGAGGTAGATTTTAAATTAGTGTGCTCGCCAAGGATTGGATCCTTGTGCCTACGTATGCTCACTTGTTGAAGTGAGAAATCAGAGTCCCATAGTTTGTGAGTATAAAAGTTTATTTGTTTTGTTGATTTTATTACCTTGAAGAAGGGTTATCGATTGTGTCGCCCTAAGGCTCAAATAAAAGGTTTGAATGCGTTGAATTATTTTTAAGTTTTGAGAAAGGTATTATTGACTTCGGATTGCACTAAAGACTATGGATAAGGGTGAATACCTCGAACTACCAAGCCAAACGTCTTGTGTTCGAAGTATTCAGAATGAGTCTAGGAAAACTCAATTCTCATACCTTCTTTATCGCTTAAGGCTCGTGACGTACAATCCTAATTGTATTTATTGTGTTTTTTGAGTTCGATTTTAAGAAAAGACCACTTGACGTTGGATCAAGGGTTTATTTATTGATTATGAAATAATGAGCGTTCCTAATGCCTAAGGAGTAGCTATCGAGCAATAAAAGACAAAGCAAGTAAAAGCATACATCCAAAAGGGGAGGGGGTACATGTAAAGTACAAGGGAGTGCAGGAAATAAAAGGTCTCATTGTCAGGTAGCCCAAGAGAAAGCCTTGTGTGTGTATATTGTCCTAAACTAGAAAGCGCGTAAAAGATTACAAAGTCTTCTTGAGTCTTGAGTGCTCCTTCCAAGTCGGGTCAAAATTTTGTCCAAAGTCTTTCGCAAAGGGTCCTAATGAGTCTCTAAGTCCTTTCCCATTGTCCTTTCCATGCTAGTGGAGTTATTGCATTATTTTCATTTTTAAGTCTAATTCATTTTTAGTCCATTTTAGAATGAGATGAAGAATGATGATATGGATGTACAATATGTATAAAGCAAAATAAAGTAAATGACAAAAATTAAATGTTAGAAGCGGAAATTAAAAGTTAGAAGTTAGATGCGGAATTGTAAAGAATTAGATGTTAGAATTAAAGAATTAAAAGTTAGATGTTAGTGTTAGGATTAATCAAAATCAAAAGAAAAGTTATAAGAGAATTAATATAAATATTAGATCTAATAAAATTCTAATGTTAAACCAATTAACAAAATTAAAATCCTACTTATCAAACAATATCTAACATTATCAATATAAAATTAAAATCAAATTAAAATCAAATTAAAATTCTAAAACAATTATCAATATCAATTTAAAATTCTAATATCAAAACAATATCTAACATTATCAATATCAAATAAAAATGAAATTAAAATTCTAAATCAATTATCAATATTAATTTAAAATTCTAATATCAACAATATCTAACACTATCAAATTAGAATTATACTATCAAACAATTATTAACATGAAAATCAATCAAAACAATTAGTAAAATGAAATGTCAAAATAGAATTCAAAAACAAATATCACTATCCAATCAAAGTTCTGGATCAAAGCAATGCAGTATGGGCCTTAGATCAACTTCTAAGCCCAAACAGGGGGTGCAGATAGTGGTGGAATACTGGAAAAAAATGAAGGAAAATTGGGCTTATGGCCCAATCGAAACCTAAGATGAAGGAAAGAGAGAGGATCTACTCCCTGCATCCACCAACCTACGAACCATTCCCTAACATCTCACTTCCTTCTTCCATAAAAAACCGGTGAACATTTAAGTGACTCCGCCGCGTCGGAACTCATCGTCGGCGGTGGCGGAGTTCCTAAGCCTCAAACTCACGTCGCTCTCACCGTCCCCAAACTCTCGATTCTGAATCCGCAACTAACCTCTCTTAATCCCTACCTAAACAAATGAACTGAATCGTGATCTCTCACGAGCTTCAATCAAAATTCAAAATCCAATCCTCTCACGGAGGAATCTAAGATCTCAAAACTGACTCGATAATGACGAAACACAGTGAATCGACGGATTACCTAATCGTGAAGGTGACCGTGTGGAACTAACGAGAAGGATGAATGTGAACTCAAGTGTGCAGCTCCTTCGGAATCTCTTCTATACTCTCTTCTGTCCGGCGGTGATGATCGAAGATTCACGGTTCAATTCGCAGATATTGTTGAGGTGCGGCGAGAGTTATGGGAAGTGCGACGGCAATTCGATTCAACCGAGAGGATTATGCAGGCGGCGGTGAATGTGGCGCGAGAAGAAGAAAATAGGATTTCTGGAATCCAAATCGAGGGGGCGAAAAAATTACGGTAATCACGTATTTATATAGACTTTGAAGTATAAATTACATATGCATTTTGATTCTGCTTGCGTCGTTCATGTTACAATTTCTTTCTTGCCATGTTTTGATTGTACTCGTTTCTTCTGTTGTTGTTTGCAGCATTCGATTCTGTTAGCTTGAATGTTGTTTTGGTGCAACAACTTGGATTGTCGTTTGGATGCAGCATTTGCGTTTCACGTTGGATTACTTACATTGCGTTGTTGTTTTCCTTTGCTTTTGTGGATGGTTGTTTCACGTCATTTACGGCTTGTGCTGTCGTTCGCATTTGTGCTTCAGTTTTGCGTTGCCGTTTGGCTTTTCACTGGCGATTTTCTTGGCTTCAACTTGCGTTTTGACATTGGTACTTTCAATTGCCATGATGCCTACGTGTACTCAACCTTGTCATGTATTTTTTGTCTTATTTGGAATATCATTGGATCTATGTAATGGATATTTGGATTTAATGTGGATAAAGTGGTTTATGGAATTGATTTTAAAAATGGATGTGGATAAATTGATTTTGAGGTAATGATAAATGGATTTGGATTTGGGAATTTGATCTGGTTACTTGAAAGAATGAATTAAAATAGGCATAAAAAAGAAAAGGTGAATGGGCTTTATGTGATTCAATAACCATGGCCCTATCACAAAAAAGAAAGTAAAATAAAAAAAGATGGAAATTCTAATAAATTGAAACCGAACTTGATTTTCAAAATGACACAATGACTTCTAAAGTTAATCGGAAATCTCAAAAATCATTTCTAACTTCAAAAAAAAAATGGTTTTGTATTAAAAATCAATTTGAACTTTTAAAACAATGTGTAAGACCCCAATTTTGACCCTAAGATCCCTCATGTTTCCTCATCATATGCATTAGTATTGGGATCACACCTTGGCATCCTCCTTACCCCTCATTCATTGGGTTTGCATTGGTAGAGATCATAAAGCATATTTGATTGTATTATACTTCTTTTTTTCTTTATTTTACTAACCAAAATACAATATATATGTCATTGTATAGTTTAACTCTTTTGTAGGTAGTGTGTATGTTCACCTATGCTCTATCAAGCTCATATCTAGGGTTTAAGACCCTCAATGCAAGGAGCTCAATCAAGAATTGGTTTACTTTTTCTCTAAGCATCATATACGGATCCCCTTGATCTTCATATGTTATTTTTATCAGGAAATCATCAAGAGTTTGGAGTTTGTTTGCCTTGGAAACCCTAATTCATCTGGGTATCTTATGTGAATTCTTCAATAAGTTTCTTCAACAAATTGATCAAATATTTCAAGGGATATTCCAAATTTCATCATATTATGCATATATGATCCTCCATTAGTCCCAAAAGTCAAGAGAACGTCAAGCTAGCAAGATGGTTCATGGTGGTTGATCAGAGGAAGTCAACTGGTCAAAACCGGGGTTCCCTATACCCTATCTCCTACAATATTTATCATATGAAACTGATTTTGAGTGAAACATTACTCTAAATGACATTCCAAACAACTTTCATGTTGAGGTCAAGATCTAGTTTTTCTTGGAAAGTCATTTTTTATGGTGAAAGATTATAGGTCATTTTGTCTAAACCCTAGTTTGGAGGTCAACTTTGCAGGGCCATAACTTGCTGAATTTTTATGAGATGAAATCCATTCAAATTCCATGATCACTTTCAAGATGTCTACTTCAACTTTGATGTTTGGAGGAAGTGCAAATTCAACTTGCAAATGCATATTCCAAGAGGAAACATTATAGGTCATTTTGGACCAATACCATTGAACAAGTGATTTTCCTCAACTTCTAAAATGAATAACTCCTTCATGCCAAATCCAAATGAGGCTAAATTGGTGACCAAATTGAATAGGTTTGAAATATATACACCGTTGATGAAGGAACGTTTCTCATTTGAAGCCCATAGAAAAAGTTATTCAAGGTGGAAGAAGTGAACATTTGACTTGGGACTTAGAAAATTTTCAAATATGTTTGATTTCCTAAACTCCCACCTCAAAATTCATCATGCTCCAAGCTTCAAATGAAAAAAGTGTTCAACATGAACGTTGTTCCCCTTTATCTTATATTTCCAAAACATCCAAGATCATATCATTTGGACCAAAATTGAAGGACTTGTGCATGGCTTCATTATGGGAAGTGTTTTGGCAAGTTTGAATTTCAAATGATCATTTGCTTTTGCATGCTTGCAGTTTATGAGTTCAGTAGAATTTGTGCACGATTTGGAGTTGGATTACATCACTCTCAAGGCCCAAATGATTGCCCATACACCCATGCAAGTGAATTACTATTTTTGTCAAATTTTCAAGTGGTGCAAATATCAAACACAATGCCTATTTAGACAAGCTTAAGGCTTCAGATTCATCATCAACACCTTGCCCAAGCTTTGATAGACCTCTGCAAACCCTCGCTACCATATAATTTTCTAAGATTTCTTTGAAATCGAGCTTTAACTTCACCATCTGTTTGGAAGTTCAAACTCCAGAAATTCACTTCCATTTTCAGTTCATTTGGTTCCTACAAGCAAGAGGAGGAGAAAGCAATCAAATCCAGATCAAGATCAAGTCAAATTGGATCAACTCGAAGGCGAATTTTCAGAAACTTCCACTCTTTGATTCTCTCTTATTTTTCCACTATTCTTGTTCATTTTTGGTTGTCTGAAGTCCTTCCAATGTAGGCAACAAGATTGAGTTGCTTTGAGGTCAAGATTGAGTTGCTTTGAGTTATACAAAATTGAGGCCAGATTCGAGCTCCTGAGCATTTTTTATTTAAATCCATGTCTTGCTTTTTCTTTTTGTTGATGGTTGAAGGTGGACCAGTCCGGTGAGGTCCACCGGAGAAGAACACCGGAGCTCTGGCTCCGGCGATGTGTTGGCAAGCTTCCCAACCACAAAATCCGTTTGATTTGTTTTAATCTTGAGTGTTGATTGTGATTACCACACGTGTTGCACAGTTGACTGATGACCACATGGAACGCGTGCTTTGGACCATTTGATATGCCACCTCAATTAATAAGGGAGATCAAATGGTCCACGTATTTTGTAATTTCTGAATTTTCATTTTATTTGCCTTATTTTCATTAATTCATATTAATTTTAAAATTAATCCAAAAAATATGGGACTTTCACCAAAAAATTTCACATATTTTTCTCTTTCATTTTCTAAGTTAAAATTACTTTTTGGATAAATATTAATATTTTTCATGATTTAATTGTTTTTGTGCATATTTTTAATTGTTTAAAAATACTTCTGACTTTTCAAAAATAGTGAAAAAATTTCCCTAAGGTCCTTTGACCTTGTTTGACCTATGATAAATCTCTTAGCCATTTATTTGGTGTTTTGAAGAGGTTTTAGGTTTTTGATAAAACATAATTTAATTTAATGCATTTTTAATTGATTTTTAATTGGGTTAATTGAAAATAAATTATGTTGAGCCATTTTTATTGACTTGTGGAGTTTGACTATTGTATTTGGGCCTTGGTCAAGGTTGATTTGACTTTTGTTGGATTAAAATCATTGGATTTAGGGGATTGATGAAATGTATATTTCATCTCCCAAAATGAATGAATGATTTTAATTTGATAAAATTCCTCTCATGACCAATTTGTGTTTGTCTCATTTCCCCTCCATATTCATCTTCAATCCCTTTCTATCCCACTCCTCTCATTGGCCAATGACATCTCAATATCCTAAGGCTAATTGGTTCATGAACCAATACAAGTATGGATGAGATTAGGTCCACCATTGATCATTTTCTTTTTTGTGTGTGGTATGTTTTAGGAGTATGGTTCATTATACCATATCTCTAATATGAATTAACACCAAAATTTCTATTGCCCGACCACAGATAGTTGTGATTTCTACATAAGTCCAATTACGATTGCTTAACATAACGCTAAATTTTGACACAAAAGGCATATCATTCTAGTAAGAGAGATTGTAAGTCTCTCCCCTTTCATGGTATTGTGTGGAAAATTGGCCTTTTTTCCTTCCTTTGGAAGATGTTTTGGTTCAAGGATCCATGCTTGTGAGTAGAGGGGTGAGTGTTCTCCAAAGAATGACTTAAACAATTGAAAAGAAAAACTCCACTAACTTCTAATCAACTAACATTTGACTAACTTTTTAATTTCAAGTCATTTACTTTATGCACTTTAAATTCAAGCCATTTATCATTTGTCATTATACATATCATTTAAATTGTTTATGTTTATGCCATTTTCATTTTGCTCATTTGAGCCTTATTTTGTGATTGTATATACTTGTTTGTGTATCTTGTTTGTGTTTGTGGTCTTAGGACCTTAAAGTACATAATAACTAACGAAAACCCTAAAAAATATTTGTGTAGATTGTTGGATTGTGATCTGAGCTTTGGACTTAGAATTAGGCAACACTCCCTATGCAAAAGAACATGGCCAATGCCAACTTTTCTGAAACCAAGTCATTGTGAATTGAGCTTCCATCTGATGCAAGTATTCAGATCCCTCTAAGTTCATCTGCTACAAGGTCTTAATGCAAATGTTACTTTGAACCTATGTCTAATGCCTTATTCTGAGCCATTCAAGGAGTATGTCATTTGATACATGGGGAAGATTATGAGGTTTCTAGCTTGGATATGACTATCTTTATTTGATGCCTTGCTCTTCATTTTTCTACTTGCTTATTGATATTGCTTGATTCTAAAGTCCAAAGGAAAAGTGGGTTTCTATATGACATTCTTGTCTATTGGATTGCATCTCATTGGTCATATCTTTTCAACTCTTAACTTTTAATTTTTGCTTAGGATTAGTCTCTTCATCTCCTCCCACTTCTTAAATTTCAAATGTCTTCCCCCTTTTTTAAAACCTTTTTTGCTTGTGATTTCTAAACTTAGACTTTATTGAAAATTAGAAACTTTGGCCTTATGCCATTGTATTTTTAAACTCTTTTCTTAAATAAAACTTGTAAATGAACTTAACCATATTTGACTTAAAATTTCAAAAGACAAAAAGAACTAACACTCATTCAAACTCTTTTAGGCCTTTTGTGCCTCTTTTAAACTTAAACTTTTGTTAAAAACAATTCACTCACTTTGAAATTGATACCACGAACTACGAGGTTTTGATCCCTCATTTTTATGTTGGTACGTAGGCACAAGTCCGAAGGTCTTGTCAAACACAAAAATATAATTAATGAATTATTTTCTCATCCCCTCACTCTATTTATTGCAAACATCGTTTTTACCAAAAAAAACACATACACACATAAAAAAGGGCTCCCTAGGAGTACCTAGGAAACTTTGGGTGCTAACACCTTTCCTCTATGTAACAAACCCCCTTACCTGTAATCTCTGCCATTTTATTTGTTTTGATTTGAAAACTTCTTATATTTGGGTTTTGTTTGTATTTTTCCCTTTTCCTTTGGAAATAATAAAAGCACGGCGGAGACTCTGGTTTTACTGAAGTTAACTTTATCCATAGATTAATGGTCATGAATTTACCGCTATAGAAATTAAGTGGCGACTCTGCTGGGGAGTAGTCCCTAGTGGCTTTAGCCTACTTTTTTATGTGTATATATTTGTATATTTGTTTGTGTGATATAATCTACTTGTTGTGATTGGTGATCTCTGAGTGGTGAGATAAGTTCTAACCCTAACTTGAGTGCAAGTAAGATAGGACGATGGTATAGTCATGTTCGACTTGTGTGGAGTAGTCCTTAACAAGTTGTCTTGAGATCCATCTACTCAGTGGAGACCCTTTTGGAGTTACTGATGACACACAAGTTATTTGTGGATAGGCATTACTTTCTCTGATTTAGGGTCCGAGAAGCTGAGAACCGTAGAACATTTAACCCAACTTGGCCTATTTAGGACGTAGTGCGGAGACTGTTCAGGTGTAGACTTGATAATAGTTGTTACGCGATACTACACTCAGACGAGTTTCTCTTGAGAATATTATAGGTTGATGAGTCAGTCATCCTAACCTGTAGTATTCGATAGATGGAATTAAGACTCTAGAAACATTTTAGAACATGATCTACAGGTTTTTATCCTTAGTACACTCCTTTAGGATGGTTCTTAACGTGACTCCATGCTCGTGACTCACAACAAACCCTTTGATTCTTGGTTGATATAATCAAGTCTTGTCAATATCAATGGAACTTAGGTGTTGATAAGGTGAAAACCATAATCCACCAAAATGGATGATTGATCTTGACAATGGCTTGATTCATCCCTTGATCTTTGTTTGTTTGCCTTGTGTGTGATCCCGTATTTGTGATTTTTGCATTCATGCATTCATGCGCATCATGACATTCATCACACGAAAAATAGCTTCAAGGAACTGAGGTTTTATTTGTAAATATTTTCAGACCATGGATTGTGGATGAAGGAACACTAAGAAGTACGGTTTTAGATGTCCCGACATGAAAGAGTTAAGGAAGCTATCACCTTTGGTATTAGATCCCTTGGACTTCAAGCAACGTCATGGGAAGCTTCTATCTGTGTTGTCTATTGATGTGGTTGAAGGACTCTTGAGTGTGTTGGTTCAGTTTTATGACCCTCTCTACCATTTCTTCACTTTTCTCGATTATCAGCTTATGCCTATGTTGGAGGAGTATGCCATCTCTTGAGAAAACATGTTTCTGACAAAGTGCCTTTTAGTGGATTAGAGGAGATTCCCAGATCTCATCTTATAGCTGAAGCTCTTTATCTGAAGAAGTGTGAGATTGAGGCTCATTGGGTGAAGAAAGGAGGTATTTTTGGGTTGACTTCTGAGTTACTTATGGGGAAAGCTACTGCTTTTTCTCAGGCCGGTAGTGTGGATGCTTTCGAAGCCATCTTTGTGTTGCTCATCTATGGTTTGGCTTTGTTCCCTAACATTGACTGTTTTGTTGATGTTAACGCCATTAGAATATTCTTGATTAGGAATCCTGTACCTACTTTGTTGGGTGATGTGTACTTCTCTTTGCATCTAAGGAATTCTAAAGGTGGTGGAACTATTGTGTGTTGTGTTCCTCTTTTCTACAAGTGGTTTATTTCGCACTTGCCTTAGACGCCTGCTTTTATGGAGAACAAGCAATGTCTACGGTGGTCTCAAAGACTTATGTCTCTCACCAATGATGATATAGTTTGGTATGACTCCGCATTGAGTAGCTTGGATATTATTGATAGTTGTGGTGAATTCTCTAATGTGCCTCTCATTGGTACACGAGGAGGAATCAACTATAACCCTGCTTTGGCTCGTCGTCAACTTGGGTTCCCCTTGAGAGACAAGCCTAATAACACTCAGTTAGAAGGTCTTTTCTATCAAGAGGGTAAAGATCCCCAACATTTGAAGCAGAAGACGATACATGCTTGGCATAATGTGCATAGGAAAGGAAGATCCGAGCTTCGTCTGCACAACTGTGTAGCTTTGGAAGCTTACACTACTTTGGTGAATAAGAGAGCTTTGGAGTTGAAAATGTCGTATGCTTGCGAAAGACTTATGTCTATGGTTGTGGTTGAGCCATTAACTCTCGCTAACCAAGATGTAGAGGAGTTGGAATACGCACTCGCCAAGATGAAGCAAGAGAAGGATATGTGGGAATAGCGGTTCCATGCTTTTAGGAGAAAGCATGAGGAGTTCACTACGCCAAAAACTGGAATAGACAGCGCCCCTTAGAGGGCGCTTTATTACAAAAGCGCACTCTAAAGTGAAGAGAAAAAATAAGGAGCATACTACTAGAATAGACAGCGCACTTTAGAGGGCGCTTTTGTAACAAAGCGCATTCTAAAGTGAAGCGAAAAAATAATGAGGAAATGGAGGGACACCAATAGAGGACGCTTTATTGAAAGCGCCCTCTAAGGGTAACCTTAGAGGGCGCTTCTAAAAAAGCGCTCTCTATGTCCATGTACATTTCCAGTTTATAAGGCACTTTTGGAAAGCCTTAGAGAGCGCTTTTAGAAGCGCCCTCTTAGGCCCCCTTTAGAGGGCGCTTTTGTAACAAAGCGCCCTCTAAAGTGAAGCCAAAAAAAAAAAAAGAGGAAATGGAGGGACAACAATAGAGGGCGCTTTAGTGAAAGCGCCCTCTAAGGTTACCCTTAGAGGGCGCTTTTGAAAAAGCGCTCTCTAAGTCCATGTACATTTCCAGTTTAGAAGGCGCTTTTGGAAAGCCTTAGAGAGCGCTTTCAGAAGCGCCCTCTTAGGCCCCCTTTAGAGGGCGCTTTTTTTACAAAAGCGCCCTCTAAGGTCCCCTTTAGTAAACATTAAAATTATAACATATACTGCATGTCTCTTTATTTTCCCTCTCTATAAGCTATTTCGTTTACGTAACTGGGTTTTCTCTCAACTGCAATTACTCTCTACTGCGATTACTCTCGTCCTCCGTTCGTTCTCCCTCCCTCACTGTCATCGTCGCCGTCGCCTTTTTCTGCTGCTGCGTTCACGTTCACTGAGTTATCCTCTTCCACCGTCACTGTTCACTTTCTTCTCCATCGTTACCGTCACCTTTAAGGTATTTCTCTTCTCCATCGTTACCGTTCACTTTCTTCATGTGTTTGATTAGGGCATTTTCTAAACTTAGTTTTTCATTTTGTGCATTATGTTGATTAATGTTGTTTAGGGCAAACTGAGTTTTTTATTTCTGATTGAAAACTGATATATTTGAAGTGTGTTTGAGCTTGTGCTTGGAAGTTTGATGATTATGGATGCAAGTTTGTTCATGTTCCAAACACCATAAGTTTGCATTGGTCTTTTGCATGCAGTAGGTGTGTGTGAGTTTGTATTCAATAATGATAAAAAAAAGAGTTTAGATTGTTGTAACATGAGAGAAATGGAAGGTATATGAATGTGTTGACGTATTGAATCATTGTCTTACTTGGGTCTTATTGAATCATTTCTATATTACAGATAAAATGGCTAACCAAGACGATACCCATGCCGCGAATGAATCACGTAATAATGTTGAAAAAGAAATCAAACGAGGATTGACTGTTATGAAGTCAATCATTCGTGCAAGAGACAAGGGTGTAAAATTTGAAGTACATTGGAGTGCTGAAGACCAACTAATTGAGCCTAACGGTTCAATGTTGGCAAGTTACATTGGTTTCCTTGTTCGACAACATATTCCGATTACATGTGATAATTGGAGAAGTCCGGACTTGAAGGTTGGCAAGGAAAAAATATGGTCGGAGATACAGGTACTTACCATATATTGTTATATGTTTTTTTTGTTGACTATTTGTTAACCATATATTGTTATAATATTACTTTATAATAACACACTCCATTTGTATGTTTTTTAGAGATCCTTTCACATCGATGAAAGCCGGCAAAAATATTGTATTCAATTGGCCGGAAAAAGACTCTGAGGATTTCGATCCTTTTTGTGCAACAAATTTCTCAAGGATGAGGAAGGAAAATTTGTTGAAGGAGAACGGCCAATGAAGTATGCCGAGATTATTTCAGCCGATGAATGGGATAACTTTGTCGCCAAACGAAGAAACGAAAAATTCCATGTAATGTCTATTAATTATGGTATTATACAATTGTTAAGTTACTTGGTTCTAATATGCCTTAAACTTTTTTATCCAGGAAGTAAGCGACAAAAATAGGAAAAGGGCATCAAAACCCGCGTATCCGTACAAAAAAGGGCGTACGGGTTATGCACGGTTACAACAAAGAATTGTGAGTATATTCAAATGCTATGAGCTTATACATTGTCACAATATGTTATAATTGATGATCTTATAATCTAATTCAATGTGTAGCTAGCCGAGGAGAAAAGTGACGCAACATCTCTTCCGGAGCACGTATTATGGAAGGCTGCTCGGGTTGGGAAGGATTGGGCTGTCGTTGAAGCGATCCAAAATGTTTATGACGAATGTGTAAGTATATGTAACATTATTTCTTTAATTATATCGAAAATTTTGTTAGACATATAATTCATTTTTAATCTCCTCTAATAATATTTCAGGAGACTTTATCCCAAACCGTACCTTCAACCGAGGTCCAGGATTGCAGGAGCGTACTTAGTCGAGTACTAAATGTTCCTGAGTATTCCGGTCGTGTGAGGGGTAAGGGTTTTGGTGTGACTCCGTCGTCATTTTATAAAAAAACAAAAACAAAAAATCCTACCAATAAAGAGGTGATGGAGACCTTGGCGGAGTTAAGGGCACAAGTACTCCAACTGCAAAACGAGAATGCAAGGTATAGAGAGGAAAGGTGCGCTTCCGAGGCAAAAGATACTAGTGACCGAGCTAGTATCAATTATCAACCGAAATTTCCCGAGGTAATTATATATGTTATTATGAAATTAAAATAGCACTTTTTTACTTGACACATATACAAGTTAACAATAACATTTATTATTGGTTTAGGGCATTTCACCTTGTCAGTTGTATCTATCGTCACCAACTTATCGCATAGTTGGCAAGGGAAAAGTGCACAATACTTCGGGTGAATTACTTCACCATAATCCCCTCCCGGTGGGATTTATGAAAGTTTCGGTTGACCTCGTATTAGATACGGACGCCCGTCTACCATTACCTGACGTTGTTTCAGAGACAACGTTGATGCGAGATGCAGTCGGATCCTTTGTTGGTTGGCCGTCAGATCTAATTTTCCCTGATGCCGAGGTATATATGTTCTAAATGATTATGAATATTTAGTATTCACATTTCAATTCAGCTACAATTATGATATTTAATCAATTATATGGTAATGTTAGACTCCTACAAGACCCACACATAAAGTTGGTAAAGGGATTTCAAGACGCATCGAGTCGGTTGCATCTCAAAAAGAGGTACAAATATATATACCCATTGAATTATATACGCAACGATTCTGTTGCATCACAAAAAGTCATGATTTATTTTATATGAATTTTTAGGTTCCCGGTCGAGAGTTGAAAAGGGCTGCTAAGGATATTCCAACGACGTCCGGGACAAAATCTCAAATTATGATGCGTCTTGAGAAAATGGTGGAGGAGTCCGATATTATGCATGGGGCCATTCGTACTATAGATTTTGATGAAGGTGTTTTCGGAGCTGCTCATTTCGAAATAATTGGAAAGGAGGACTTCCAACAACTTTTTGAACACACCGAATTGGGCATCGCTGTCATTCATACATACATATGGTACTCCGATCAATCTATAATTTACTTAGTTGAACAATTTATTTACACATTTCAATGAGTAGTCTAATGTTTATTATGTTTCTATTTAAGGTATATGTATGTAACATTGATGCGAGGAACTGAATTGTGTAACCGTTTCAATTTTATTGTTGCTTCCCGTATCAATGCAACGTTAATAACGAATAATCCAACATCCGTAAAGAATGATCTAGTCGATAGATTCATGGCGGCCGGCGATAATACTACACCCAGTTTGTATTTTTTACCGTTTAATTCTGGCAACGGGTTAGATTTTCTTTCTAATAATTTCATTCTAATCTATGTATATCTTTTACGTAGAAAATTTTCATTCATCTAAATTTTTGTTTTATTTTACAGTGGTCACTGGGTGTTGGTTGCTATGGATCTTTCGAGACTAATAGTGTATTATCTCGATTCTTTATCGGGTGATTGGAGTAAATATCCGAATATGAAGAAGACGGTTGACGCGTAAGTGAAATTCCCCTAAATATTCGTGTGTATTTGTATATTTAATTATGTCTGTCAGATTGATCTCAATATACGTTTTTATTTTGTTAGGGCAATAATAAAATTTAGATTGAAAAAGAAATACCGCAATAGGAAGGACATTACCTGGATCAGAGTTCAGGTATATATTAAGTATCTTATTTTTGCTTATAATAGTGTTTGTTTTTTTGCTTATAATAGTGTTTGTAAGAAATTAACTATATATATATTATTTGTTTTTCTGTGTAGTGTCCTCAGCAAAATAATTCGGTCGATTGCGGATTTTTTGTATTGAGATTTATGAGAGACATCATTGCGTTGAATCGTATAGACATCCCAAAAATGGTATGGAATAATAACTTAGGGTTTATTTTAATATTATCGAATATTTCATCTAATTTGTTACTAAATCATGAATATGTTTTATTCTCTTAATTGTAGTACTTTGAGGAATACAAAACTTACTCAAGAGCAAATTTGGATGAAATCAAGGATGAATTGTGTCAATTCATTGTTGATCAAAGAATTATATAGCTAGGTTGCATATTGTTGTACATATATGTATGGAATGTTGTTGTTGTATGCTGTTGTTGTATATATGTTGTATATTGTTGTTGTAATTTTACTAAATCATGAATATGTTGTTGTATATTGTTGATCAAAGAATCATATATTAATGTTGTATATATGGAGGATTAATGTTGTATATAAATGGATTCATGTTGTATATATCAATGGATTAATGGTGTATAACATTGGATTAAAGGATGAAATCAATATGAATTTTACACTTTTGCAGCATGCGAACAGGTTACCAATTAAATATCCACTGTTTTTCAAACAATTTTTTTTAAAATAACTAACACTTTAGAGGGTGCTTTGTCCAGAAAGCGCCCTCTAAACACTTTACATTGACAACTTTAGAGGGCGCTTTTTCCTGAAAGCTCCCTCTAAACACTTTACATTGACAACTTTAGAGGGCGCTTTTTCCTGAAAGCGCCCTCTAAACACTTTACATTGACAACTTTAGAGGGTGCTTTTTCCTGAAAGCGCCCTCTAAACACTTTACATTGATAACTTTAGAGGGCGCTTTTTCCAGAAAGCGCCCTCTAAGGTGTCCCTTTATGGACCACTCCAGAGGGCGTTTTTTTCTTAAAGCGCACTATAATGTGGCCACTTTAGACAACGCTTTCTCCAGGAAAACAAAGCGTTGTCTTTACCTATGCCAGCGCCAGATTAGAGGGCGCTTAAAAGCGCTGTTATAGGCCAAAATAAGCGCCCTCTTTTCCCTTATTTGGCGTAGTGGTTGCAGCTTGAGTATAAGGACAAAGATGCGCTTATTGAACTTCTTGAAGACCGAGTAGTGAAGAGACAGGCAGAGCGAGAGGGTCTACCTCCATCTAGCATGCCTCAACCTTCCGGTGCTTGGAAGAAGATTGTTGATCAGCTTGTCCTCGAGAAGGCTCAGATGGAGACTTCTTTTGAGTCCGAGATCCGATGAATCCGAAGGAAGTACGCGCCTGCAGACAGATCATCTAACACCGTTGTTAAGGGATCCTTAGGATGATTAGTTTCCTTTTCTCTTGTCTTTATAATTTGGTTTCTGGAATTATACTCTGTGTAATCCTTCCAAATTATATGAATAAAAGAGATTTTTTATGGTCAATCAAATTGTTATAATTGTTATCATATATTTGCAAATAAAATAGTATGTTCCTTGAAAATAAAAACAATCAAAACATTTCATTTCATGCATCATTTACATAACAGGTTTTTCTTCCGCCAGATGTCTTATTGGTTATTCTTCTGTGCTTCAGCCAAGCTGACTCACCGATACAACACTCGCGCCAAATAACCGAGAATCATGGAACATTTGGAACAAGAGAACCGAGAGTTGAAGGATGAGATTGCTCGTTTGACTTCCATGATGGAGTCTGTTTTAGCTGCTCAGAGTCAGTCTTCTCCAACACCCGTAACTACTTCTCCTTAGAGGATTGTCATTTCAGAGGTTGCTACCTCAACGGTGCCTGCCACTCAGTTTGCTTCAGCTATGCCCGCCGGATTCTCGTGGGGGATGCCACCGAACTTTATGCTCGAAGGGTTTGCGCCTACTTTTTCTTCCATGCCGGCATCTAGCCCGATCATGTCTGTTCCTCCTCTAGTTGTTCACACTCTGCCTCGTGTTGAGGATACCATCTACCACTCGAGCCGTCTGAAGGTCCGAATGTTTATGAGAAGATGGATGAGATGAAGGATCAGTTCCTCGAGCTGAGAAAGGAATTGAAGACCCTAAGGGGAAAGGACCTGTTTGCTAAGAGTGCTGCTAAACTTTGCCTAGTGTCGAATGTCAAAATCCCAATGAAGTTCAAAGTCCCTGACTTTGAAAAGTATAAGGGAAATACCTGTCCACTTAGCCATCTCGTCATGTATGCTAAGAAAATGTCAATGAAAACTGATAATGATCAGTTACTGACTCACTACTTCCAAGACAGCCTGACTGGTGTCGCTCTGAGGTGGTACATGGGGTTAGATAGTGCAAGTGTTCACACGTTCAATGATTTGGGAGAAGCCTTTATGAAGCAGTATAAGTACAACGTGGACATGGCGCCAGATAGGGACCAGCTAAGGTCGATGTCTCGGAAGGACAAAGAGACATTCAAAGAGTATGTCCAGAGGTGGAGAGAGCTTGCTGCTCAGATCAATCCTCCGTTGGAAGAGAAAGAGATGACCAAGATTTTCCTTAAGACCCTGAGTTTGTTTTATTATGAATGCATGTGATAGTGCCCCCAGTGACTTTACCGAAATGGTAAACAATGGGATGAGGTTAGAAGAGGGTGTCCGAGAGGGACGTTTTTCTAAAGAAGAGGTATCGACAAGTAAGAAGTATGGTAGCGGGTTGCTAGAAAGAAGGAAGGCGAAACCAATGTAGTATCAGTGGGGAGGCAGAGGAGGCCTCATGTCAGAAGAAATCCGCAACCATGTCAACATCATCATCAAGTACCATCCGTTATCCCAGTATTTTCCAACAATCAATCAATTCCAGTTCAACAATAACAGCCACAACAAAGAACAAACAACTATAACAACAACACCAACAATAATCAACAACAACAACAGAAATTTGAGAGGAAGAAGGTCTCTTTCGACCTTATTCCTATGTCATACGCTGAACTTTATCCATCCTTGGTTCTCAAGAACCTTCTCCAACCAAGAAATCCGCCACAAATTCCAGAACCACTTCCATGGTGGTATAAGCCAGAACTCCGATGTGCCTTTCACCAAGGAGCTCCCGGCCACGATATCGAAAACTGCTACCCTTTGAAGTATGAGGTAGAGAAGCTGGTAAAAAGTGGGATGGTGTCCTTTGAGGACGGCGCGCCAAATGTGAAAGCTAACCCATTGCCTGCTCATGGTAATTCCTTTGTCAATATGGTAGATGGTTGTCCAGGAAGTTTCCGAGTGTTTGATATGCGACGTATCCGTCGGTCCTTGGTAGAGATGCATAAGACCCTATGTATTATTAGTGATCGTGAGCATTACCATGCTGGTTGTGCGATTTGCAGTATAAACCCCCGTGGGTGTTCAGTTGTCAAGAGAGATATCCAGAAGTTGATGGATGAGAATGTAACTCAAATTCAAAAGTCGAGGGATATAGATGATATGAACGTAATAGTGCCCGTGTTCAAGACCCCTGAGCGGGTTGTAATCCTATTCAACAGCAGCATCAGTAACCTCATTAACATATCGGTATCGCCGTTGGTAATACGATTAGTGGGCCCTATCTCGTACGCATCCGATAGAGTTGTTCCGTACCAGTATAATGCTACTATGTTGGAGAATGGTCAAGAGGTTTTGTTGCCTACGACTAATTATGTTGTGAACATTGCTGATGTTACGAAAGTGACCCGTAGTGGTCGATTTTTTGGTCCCGTTTTCCCAAAATATGTAGAGGATATTGGTAAGAAGGTTGAGGTACCTGTAGCAAATCCAGTTAGTCCTCCAAAGTGTCAGTCTGGTGAATCCAGCAATTTGAAGCCTAATGATGATGATGAGGTACTCCTTTTGATCAAGAAGAGTGAATTCAATATGGTGGAGCAGCTGCTCCAAACCCCTTCCAAAATTTCAGTGTTGTCTCTGATTATGAATTTTGAAGCGCATAGAGAAGAATTACAAAAAGTATTTGAGCAAGCATATGTTGAACATGATGTAACAGTGCATCAGTTTGACCATATCGTGGCTAACATCACTTCCTAGAACAACTTGAGCTTTTGTGATGAAGAACTTCCCGAGGAAGGCAGAAATCACAACCTATATATCGATGAATTGTAAGGAGGACATGTTGTCCAATGTGTTGGTCGATCCCGGTTCTTCGTTGAATGTACTCCCCAAGTAACTTTGTCCAAATTAATGTATCAAGGAGCTCCGATGAGATACAATGGCGTATTCATCAAAGCTTTTGATGGTTCTTGTAAGACCGTCATAGGAGAAGTGGACCTTCCAGTGAAGATAGGTCCGAGTGATTTCCAGATTACTTTCCAAGTAATGGACATCCACCCCGCCTATAGCTTCTTGTTAGGAAGGCCATGGATACATGAGGCAGGAGGTGGGACATCCACTCTACATCAGAAATTGAAATTCGTGAAGAATGGTAAGCTCCTCATTGTGGGTGCAGAAAAAGCGCTGTTAGTAAGTTATATGTCGTCTTTCTCATATGTGGAAGCTGGGGATGAGATTGGAAGTCCGTTCCAAGCTCTATCTATTAATGAAGAAAAGAGAGTTGGGGAACCTATGTCCTCCTTCAAAGACGCTCAGAAAATTATCGAAGATGGTAGTTCTGACCAGTGGGGCCATATGGTAGAGCTCACCGAGAACAAGAACCGATCCGGTTTGGGTTTCCAGCAAGGGATGTCTGTTGTCAAGGTTGAAGATGTGCAACCTAGTTTCCGTAGCGGAGGGTTCATTCATGGTAATGAACAACACTCAGTTGCTGTGATCGAGGGTGGTGAAGATGAAGACTGCACCAATTTTGTGACGCATGGAAAAGCTTGCAACAATTGGGTCGTTATCGATGTTCCTATTATTGTTCATCGCTCTAAGTAATTGCTTTTATTATTTTTTGAAAATCCTTCTCCTATGCCTAAGGGAGAATTGAACATTGTTGGGCATATTTCAAATTAATCATCAATAAAATGCAATTCTATTCATCCACATCTATGATGTTTTTATTTTACTTTTTGCTTTTCTGAAAATGGTAATCACATAAAACATAAATAAACAAATAATAATTGTCCGTCTGCATAATATTTGGTCACAATTCACTTCTCTAAAATCAAAATATCAAATCATTATGCAGGTTGGTTTCTAAACCCATTGAATACAATGATCCTACTCCTTCTCCAAACTTTAAATTCCCTGTGTTTGAGGCTGAGGAAGAAAGTGATGAAGAAGTATCTGATGAGTTATCTCGTCTACTTGAGCACGAGGAAAAAGTCGTTCAGCCATTCGAAGAGAAAATTGAGTTAGTCAACTTGGGTTCTGAAGACGATGTGAAGGAAGTCAAGATCGGGTCTTAACTGTGCCCAGAGGCTAAGAAGGGGTTGATTGATCTTATTCGAGAGTATTCAGATGTGTTTGCTTGGTTCTATCAAGACATGCCTATTTTGGATTCTGAGATTTTGGAGTATAGATTGTCGTTGAAGCCAGAATGCCCGCCAGTCAAGCAGAAGTTGAGGACTCATCCTAATATGGAAGTAAAGATCAAAGAAGAAGTAAAAAAGCAAATTGATGTCGGTTTCCTTGTTACTGCGGAGTATCCGCAGTGGGTGGCCAATATTGTGCCTGTTTCGAAGAAGGATGGAAAAGTCCATATGTGTGTTGATTATAGAGATTTGAATAAAGTCAGTCCAAAAGATGATTTTCCTCTGCCACACATTGATATGTTGGTAGACAATACAGCTAAGTTTAAAGTCTTTTCATTTATGGACGGATTTTCCGGTTATAATCAGATTAAAATGGCACCCGAAGATATGGAGAAGACCACATTCATTACATCCTAGGGAACATTCTGTTATAGAGTGATGCCTTTCGGTTTAAAGAATGTTGGTTCAACATACCAGAGAGTAATGACTACTCTTTTTCATGATATGATGCATAAAGAGATCGAAGTCTATGTTGATGACATGATTGCTAAATCTAGTAATGAAGAAGAGCATGTCGAGCATTTGTTGAAGTTATTCCAGCGTTTGAGGAAGTACAAACTCCGTTTGAGTCCCAATAAGTGTACATTTGGTGTTCATTCTGGAAAGTTGTTGGGCTTTATTGTCAGTGAGAAGGGTATTAAAGTTGATCCTGCCAAGGTCAAAGCAATACAAGAGATGCATGCGCCCAAAACTGAGAAGCAAGTCATAGGTTTTCTCGGCCGCTAAAATTATATCTCAAGATTCATTTTACACATGACTGCCACATGTGCGCCTACATTCAAGCTTCTTCGGAAAGATCAGTCTTGTGATTGGACCGAGGATTGCCATAAAGCTTTTGACAGTATCAAAGAGTATATGCTTCAGCCTCTGATTTTGTCTTCGTCTGTCGAAGGAAGACCATTGATCATGTATTTGACTGGGCTTGATGAAAGTATGGGTTGTGTTCTTAGTCAGCAAGATGAAACTAGAAAGAAAGAATATGTTATTTACTACCTCAATAAGAAATTCACTGACTGTGAGACTCGGTATTCTACGCTTGAAAAGACTTGTTCCGCATTGGCTTGGGCTGCTAAGCGTCTGCGTCAGTATATGTTGAATCATACCACTTGGTTGATATCCAAAATGGATCCAATCAAGTATATTTTAGAGAAGCCTGCTTTAACTGGGATGATTTCCCATTGGCAGATGTTGTTATCAGAGTATGATATTGAATACCGATCTCAAAAAGCAATTAAAGGTAGTGCCTTGGCTGATCATTTGGCTCACCAACCTATTAAAGATTACCAGTCAGTGCAGTACGATTTTCCTGATGAAGAGATTTTGTACCTAAAGATGAAAGATTGCGATGAGCCATTGCTTGAAGAAGGGCCAGAACCTGGTTCCCGTTGGGGCATGGTATTTGATGGAGTTGTTAATCAATATGGTAATGGCATTAGGGCAGTGATTATTACTCCTCAAGGCACTCATTTTCCGTTTACAACTAGATTGACTTTCAAGTGTACAAATAATATGGCTGAGTATGAAACTTGCATTATGGGTCTTGAAGACGCCATTGATCTCAGAATAAAGTATTTGGATGTCTATGGAGATTCATCTTTGGTCGTGAATCAGATCAAAGGTGAATGGGAGATGAATCAACCCGGTTTGATACCATATAGGGACTACGCGAGGAGCATTTCAACTTTCTTTACAAAGGATGAATTTCATCACATCCCTCGAGGTGAAAACCGGATGGCAAATGCTCTTGCAACGTTGGCTTCAATGATTGTGGTGAAGTATTGGAATGAAGTTCCCAATTTGACTGTAATGCATCTTGATATGCCGACTCATGTGTTTGATGTTGAAAAGATCAAAGATGAAAAGCCGTGGTATTTTGATATCAAGTGTTTTCTCGAAAGTCAGATTTACCCGCCTGGGGCATCTTTGAAAGATAAGAAGACTTTGAGGAGATTAGCAGGAAATTTCTACCTGAATGGTGATGTGCTTTACAAAAGAAGCTTCGATATGGTTTTGCTCACATGCGTGGATAGACATGAAGCATACATGTTGATGACTGAAGTCCATAAAGGTTCCTTTGGTACTCATTCCAATGGACATGCTATGGCCAAGAAGATGTTGAGAGCAGGTTACTATTGGCTGACAATGGAATATGATTGTTACAGGTTTGTGAAGAAATGCCACAAATGTCAAATATATGCAGATAAGATTCATGTTCCTCCGACACTGTTCAATGTCATTTCTTCTCCATGGCCCTTCTCCATGTGGGGAATTGATATGATTGGCATGATTGAGCCCAAAGCTTCGAACAGACATCGTTTCATTCTAGTGGGTATTGACTATTTCACAAAGTGGGTTGAAGCGGCATCATATGCAAATGTAACCAAGCAAGTTATTGTGAGGTTTATCAAGAATCAGATCATATGTCGTTATGGTGTGCCAAGTAAGATCATTACTGATAATGGATCTAACTTGAACAATAATATGGTGGAAGCTCTTTGCAAAGACTTTAAGATTTCACATTATAATTCTTCTCCTTATAGAGCTAAGATGAATGGGGCTGTTGAAGCTGCGAACAAGAACATTAAGAAAATGATCCAGAAGATGGTTGTAACGTACAAGGATTGGCATGAGATGCTCCCATTTGCTTTACATGGGTATCGTACTTCCATCTGCACTTCAATAGGGGCAACCCCTTTCTTGCTTGTTTATGGCATGGAAGTTGTGCTCCCAGTAGAGGTTGAGATCCCATCATTATGTGTCTTGATGGAAGCCAAGTTGACAGAAGTTGAATGGTGTCAGACCAGGTATGATCAGCTGAATTTGATTGAAGAGAAGAGATTGGCTGCCATGTGTCATGGTCAGTTATATCAGCAGAGAATGAAGAAAACATTTGATAAGAAGCTCAGACCTCGTGTGTTCAGAGAATGTGACCTTGTGCTCAAGAAGATTCTATATTTCAAACCAGATTCTTGGGGAAAATGGACTCCTAATTATGAAGGCCCATATGTTGTTAAGAGAGCCTTTTCAGGCGGCGCTTTGATTCTTACAACTATGGATGGTGAAGAGTTCACTCGTCCTATGAACGCCGATGCAGTCAAGAAATACTTCGCCTAAAAAAGAAAAGAACGACTCGCTAAGTTGAAAACCCGAAAGGGAGGCTTAGGCAAAAATTGAGCGTCTCGGTGGATTGAAAACCCGAAAGGGAGATTCAGGAAAAAGTTAGAGACATAAAACAGAAAATCTATCCTGATAAATTGAGTACCCCACCTTGGGGCAATTTATGCAAAATTAGGGATTACGGCAAGTAACTGCATGTTGTTGATCTTCAGTCTTGAAGACATTCTTGAGCACAACCTTTGTTTCTAATTCGTCTTTAACCGAAGCCAAGAGCATAGTGGATATTGAAGTCGGTAGAAGGAATAGTGATCATTGTATTCAATGTAGCCCTTTTCCATGTAAATTACCATTTTTCAACTTTTGTAAAGATCCATGGAGTCTTGTCATTTACCGACTACCATTATATTAAATAAAGTTGAGCTTTTTATCCAATTATTTCTACTCTTATTTATTTCAGCTTGATAGAGTTAAATTTTTATGATGATCATTTTGAAATTAATTTTTAAATCAAAATCATGTTTTCTTAAATAATAAGAGCAATTACTTTTTAAAAGCAATCGATTTCATTTAAGGAATATCAGTAGCGGTCCAAGAACATGTGAGCCCTAAAATGTGAAGCATTGTTGGTTTTCCCTGAGCAGTTGGTGTGATTTTCGGTTTCGCCAGCATCATTTCAGCATCTCCAACCGAATCTTCTTGGTTTCCCCAACTGAGTTTTTGACTGCCTCCCTTGAGTTGTAGGCGCGTTGTCTCAGTATTTTGCATTAAATCCAGCAAGATTCTTGTTTCCCCTCAAGTCTCCAACGGATTTTATTCAGCACAGATTCTAGAGCAGTTGTCCGATCCTTTGTAAGGTTGTCTCGCCATTTGATGTGGTGTTGACCTAAAATTCCCCGCAGAGTTGATGGTGCAGATCCTCAACAGATCTTTTCCTTTTCCGCAGCCGGGGTCGAGCCTTTTGAGAAGAATAATTCATGTTCATCCTTTACCTCCCTTTCTCCAGTTGGTTCCCTCCTGTGAGGATTGGCTGAGTGTTGTATTGGTGATTCAGACTAGTGACATTTGTATCCTTTGCGATCGTTTTGTCAACATGATCATCATATATACATATACAGATACGTTCATTTTATTATTGCATTATTATTTGCACTTTGTGATTCATTATTTCTCTGATTCTCTGCTATGGTGGTGTCTTTTCCCCCCATGCAAATTTGGTGTGTCTGTCCTCTTTCAATTATAGAGTGTCAGCCCCCTAAGCAGAAAGATTTTAACCTTTCTCATTCCCCACTGAGTTATTTCCTCGTGGATGATTATTATTTTAGTTTCCTCCCTAGTTGATTATCTGGATGGATCCACTCCCCCTGAGTTATTTCCTCATTGGATTGAGTCTTTGATTGACTGTTTCTTTCTAGATCTTGCCTAGATAGATGCTTTTGGCCCCCTTGAGGGTCTATTACCTAGTAATTGGTAATATTCTTTTCAACTTGCAAGTATTTCACTTTTGCCCAATACCCGACAAAAGTAACCTATTCTCCCAAGCGGATTCGTTTTCACGTTTCCCCATAAAGTCTATCCTTGATATGTTCATCCTAACCGATGACGGATATTTTCTTCCCCTGCTTTGAGTCTATCCTTGATATGTTCATCCTAACCGATGACGAATATTTTCTTTTTGGTATTCTACCCAGTAAAAAGGTAGTTGTAATCCCTGTTTCTTTCCCCCGGAGGGTTAATCTTTGATATGTTCATCCTAACCAATGACAGGTTTCCTTCTCTTTGCGGTATTCTGCCCAGTAACCAGTAGTTGTAAATCCTGTTTCCCCTTGCGGAGTCTACCCTTGATATGTTCACTTTAACCAGTGACGGATATTCTCTCTTCAGTTTTCTATCCAGTAACCGATAGATATAATTCCTGTTTCTCCCCTCGAAGTTTATCCTTGATATGTTTACCCTAACCGGTAACAGATATTCTTCCTAATTCCCCAGGTGGTATATCCTTGATATGTTCATCTTAAACGATGACAGATATTCTTCCCTTTTGAGTCTATCCTTGATATGTTCACTTTGACTAGTGACAAATATTCTCTCTCGTTGGTCTTCTACCCAGTAACCGGTAGCTGTAAATCTTATTTGGTGACCAAATTGAAGAGGATTGAAATAGATACAACTTTGATGAAGGAACTTTTCTCATTTGAAGCCCATTGAAAAAGTTATTCAAGGTGGAAGAAGTGAACATTTGACTTGGGACTTAGAAAATTTTCAAATATGTTTGATTTCCCAAATTTCCACCTCAAAATTCATCATGATCCAAGCTTCAAATGAAAACATGCTCAACATAAAATTTATTCCCATTCACCTTACCTTTCCAAAACATCCAAGATCATCTCATTTCGACCAAAATTGAAGGACTTGCGCATGACTTCATTATGGGAAGTGTTTTGGCAAGTTTGAATTGCAGATGATCATTTGCTTTTGCTTGCTTGCACATTATGAGTTCAGTAGAATTTGTGCACGATTTGAAGTTGGATTACATTACTCTCAAGGCCCAAATGACTTCCCATGCACCCATGCAAGTGAATTACTATTTTTGTCAAATTTTCAAGTGGTGCAAATATCAAACACAAAGCTTATTTAAACAAGCTTAAGGCTTCAGATTCATCATCAACACCTTGCCCAAGCTTTGCTAGACCTCTGTAAACCCTCACTACCATAGAATTTTCTGAGATTTCTTTGAAATCGAGCTTGAACTTCACCATCTTTTTGGAAGTTCAAACTCCAGAAATTCACTTCCATTTTCAGTTCATTTGGTTCCTGCAAGCAAGAGGAGGAGAAAGCAATCAAATCCAGATCAAGATCAAGTCAAATTGGATCAACTCGAAGGTGAATTTTCAGAAACTTCCACTCTTCCATTCTCTCTTATTTCTCCATTATTCTTGTTAATTTTTGGTTATCTGAAGTCCTACCAATGTAGGCAACAAGATTGAGTTGCTTAGAGGTCAAATCGAAGCAACTCAGATCATGATCCTCAAAATTCGACTCCCTGTATCTTTTCATACACTTGGAGTTAGACAAAATTGAGGCCAGATTCGAGCTCCTGTGCATTTTTTCTTTTCATTTGTGTCTTGCTTTTTCATTTTGGTGATGGTTGAAGGTGGACCAGTCCGGTGAGGTCCACCAGAGAAGAAGACCGAAGCTCTGGCTCCGGCGATGTGTTGACAAGCTTCCCAACCACAGGATCCATTTAATTTGTTTTAATCTTGAGTGTTGGTTGTGATTACTGTAGCACCTCAAATTTGCACCTCCCATTTTGTACATACATTTTCATGTTAGGTCATAACATTAACATTGTCCACTACATAACATTGCATTGTCCTTTGCCCAAGTGCAAGTCATCAGACAAAATTAGGTCAACTGGTCAGGAGATCTAGTCAAGCAAGCAAGCAAGTGTATTTTTTCAAGAAAGCAAAGCCCTAAGGTTGGTTCATTGAGTTCACATGACCTAGAGATCATTTTGAAGTGGTTTGGCCAAGGATTGGATGATCAAAGCTCAACAGTCAAGCTGAATTTCATCTGAAACCCTAGAAAGTCAACTGTGGTCAACTGTGCCTGAATTCATGGATTTGAAGGTGGGAGATGGTTTGAGAGGCCTCATTCATGTCGATACAAGTCTCATTTGACATGTCAAAGATCAACATTGAAGAATTTGAGGTCAGATGAAAAGTTTCCAAAAATAGTAAGTGACCTATAATTTCAAACTGCCAAAAATGGAAAGGTCTTCTCCTCAAGTTTACATCATCATACAAGCTTCAAATGAAATTTTGTCCAACAAGAAAGTTGAAGATCTTGCTCTCACCTTTCCAAAAAGTCCAAGAAAATTAATTTCTTATGTGTGGTTGGCAAGTTATGATCAAATCATTGTCAAGATATTATGAACTTCAAACTTGGATAACTTTCACACCAATTGGCCAAATCATGTGGGGTTTTTTGCTACAATCTCCTTTTAACATGCTCTATCATAATCATTCATCAGATTTCATCAAAAATCATCACAAAAAAATGGCATTTTTCACTTAATTTGAATTTGAATTTGGAGGGAAAAAGTCCATTTTGAGAAATATGCATTTTCCATACTTCCAATCACTGGCAATTGGTCTTAAATCATATTTGGAGTGTGTTTGGCTCAATTTTCGTGTACTGTAGTAGCACATTCCATGCATGAGGGTGTCTTGACCAATTTTGCACAAAAACTCATTTCACTAATTACCATTACATTTGGTTAAGTGTGATTAACAAATTCATTAATCCACCATATATAATCATAATTCTAACAGAATTTCTGATTAACATTCATTCATCTCAGATCTAGATCGAAAATTACAAATTCTCTCAAACTTTCTCTCTCATTTTTTTCTGCAAATTCTCCAAAACCTTGCCTAGTTCTTCATAGATCCATCATTCACCAGCACTGTGGAGTTGAACTGAAGCGAGAATTCACCACTGTCGAGCTGTTTCAAGGACTGTTCAAGTGAGCTCCATCAATGGCAGTTGCATTTTTGAGCTACATCAAGCATTAGTGAGCATTGGATCTTCACTCATTCATCTACTTGAGCTTTGAGGATCATCTGTTTCACCTTGCCAAGGCCAGAAAAACACGTTTCCAGTTCTGCATCTTCATAGAGGTTAGAACTCGATCCTCATGATTCTTAGAATTGTTAGGTGCATCTTATAGATCTTTGAACATAGAGTATGCTGAACTTTAGATCTCTGAAAACCATGCAGAATTGAGGAAGTTATGTGGATTTGAATGTTGACATGTGAAACTTTCTTTGATCGATTCTCTGAGCATGAGTAGAATTAGATGAAATCAATGTTATATTGTTGATGTGTGATGCAAGAGGAAGCGATTGATATACTTTTCATGAATTTCTGTGAATGTTGGATCATCATGATGATGAACACGTATGAATGTTCAAGAACCCTAGCTATTTTCGTTTCCCAGGCCTGTTTGATCCACTTCCCGTGTGCTTGCATGATTTTTGTTGTTTTTCGCCCATGCCACCATTCACACCGTGCCATGTGTCCTAAATGAAACGGAGCGTTTTGTTTAGTGGCGCTCAATTCAAATCTCTCCTCAGTTCGATACTGAGCGAGAGCATTCTCATTTTGGCCTTTTGGCATTTTCTCATTTATATGCCTCTATGTTCACCATGCCTTGTTCATCATTTTTTATTTTTCTTCTCATTAGAAAATTCATATCTCTCAAAATAATGATCCAATTTACATGAGATTTTTTGTGCCATAATCCTTGCCATGTCTACTATTTTATGGTGATTTTTGCAAAAATTGTGCACGCCTGGATTTTCATTTTGGCTAGGGAATGTTCACATGTGTTCTTTCATGTACCTTGCTTACCATTTTGATTGTGAAATGATGATGCTTGATCCAATGACTTTGAAATTTTACATGTGTAAACAGACACCTTTAGGAACATTTTGGCATTGAGTTTGCTATTTTTGCATTTCTGGTTTGTGAGATATGATCTGATCAATATAGGTGTGACAATGTGTGTCACACCATTTCTTGTCCAACTTGTGGAATTTCTTTTCCATGCTATTCATTTGCCAAATAATCTGAATTTTTGCATGTTGACTCTTCTGGAGGTTAGGTTTGAGTATGAATTTTTGTAGAAATGTTGAGTGCATTTTCAATTTGTTTGAGAATTTCCTTTCTGTTTGACCAATTGTGGACTTTTTGTGAGTCAAGCTCTTAAACGATTTGTGAAATTCTTGATATGTATCACATGAACTTGAAATTTTGTGGAATGATTATAGACACCTTGAAGTTTGCCATGGCTTTGGTTTGATGTCCATATCATGTTTGGATTCTGTTTTATGCTTGCTTGAAGTTGAGCTATGATTTTGTGCTCTCATTGAGCTTGTTTGAGCATGCTTTGACTTATGGATTTTATTTGACTTGCTTCCCTTGGTTCAAATGACTTGAAATTTTATGTGATGATACTTTGATGAATGCTGTGTAGCCATGATTTTTCTTGGGATTTATTGAAATGTGTTTGAGTTGATGTGGATTGAATCCTTCTGTTTGGTTCTATGAGCTTCAAATTGCATGCTTTGCACTAAATGCTTCATGAAATGATCTTGGTGAATGATATGAATATGAGACCACTTGGATTTGTTTATTATTTGATTGAACTTGATTCTTGATAATTTTCATGTTCTGTTTTGGTTTATTGCTCCCATTTTGACCCTAGGCCATGTCCTAGTGGTTAGTGCTTAATGTTTGAGCTTTGTTTCAAGTCAAAGAGCACAATTGCTTATACTTGATGATGTGAACTCAATTGGAGTTGGTCCATTGATTGTTTATGACTAACCTTGAGTTTGTTTTGTAGGTTTTGAGACTTGTACTTAGGCCTTGTGGCTTGCACCTTTGTGCATTGCTTTGCTTGATTGTTGTTTGACTGTGTATAGTTAACTGTTGACTATTGTCTGTTTGACTTTTATTTGAGCTGAGTACTGATTATGTTAGATTGTTTTCAAGTACCTTAGTTGCTATAGTTCCCTTGTGAACTTGCTTTTGCTTTGCTTGCTAGCTTGAGCATTGAGGTATAACATCTCTTCTCCATGTAGTCTGGAAGACCTGGCCTGTTATTTGGTCAGGCACCTGTCTGAAGTCCTCCTTAAGAGCCAATGCTTGTGCTTGTTTATATTTGTCCCTGTACATATCCAAGTCCTTTGATAAGGCAATTGGCAGATACAAGAGATGTGCAATGCATCTCCTGCTATTCAGTTGAGTCATCCCTTTGCTCACACAACTGGTGTTAATGCATTGTGGATAGTAACCCAAGATCCTTGTACAGTTGTACAGTTAAGTCAGTGTCATAAGTGTAGAAGGGTTCCCACTTTCTGAACCCACACTTCATTTGTCTGAAGCTCTCCCAGGCCAAGGATAAGAGCTGTGAGGCACACCCCTCACTTCCTATTTCATCTGCTTCACCCTAACTCTCAATGTTAGGGTTAAGAGCTAACATCACCCTGATACAGTGGCTTGTTTGTCGAGGTTGACATGACCCCTTGACTAAAGCCTAGCCTTGTTTGAGCCCCTCTGTTTGTATATAGTGTGTGTGCTTGCTGGTATGCTTTTGTATGACTGTTTGCGCTGCTTAGGATAGCTTGCTCCCTGTGCAAGTTAGATAGCAACCTTGACTTAGGGACGATTTGCATGATAACATCTAGGCTCGAGTCGTAGTCTCCCTAGTTGTGTCTCCCTTTGTTATCTGGTTAGGCTAGTCCTGTGTCCTTGCGTAGGGGAACTACGTCGCCCTGATCCTCATACCAGATGAGGTACGCAGGCAGGAGATGAGTTGATCTCTCCGGGCGCCCTTTTTGTTTTGTCTTTGTGTGTGTTAGGAAATGTATGTAAGCCCAGCGATTGGCATTCCGTATCCTCTTGTTGTGTGCTTGGAGTCCGATATAAGTCCATCAAGTGGCGTTTGGTTTCCAGTGTGTGTGTGTTTGGTTCGGAGTCTGATGTAAGTCCAGCGATTGGCATTCAGATTCCTTGTTTGCCTGTGTGGTTTTCTTTGTGTGCATAAGCCGAGCTACGGATGCTCTGATTCTTCTTAGTCCAAGAAGATACGTATGCATAGGATGCGACATCATAGCGAGCATGTTTTCCCCTAGTTCGAACTACGTCGACTCTGATGTCTGTGCTTGATAGACTACGTAGGCCCAGGATGCGATATCCTGCCGAGTCAGTTTCTTTTGTTTTCTTGTGTCTCTTTCAGTCAGTGTTTGTGTTTTTGAGCAGTGTTTAGCAACCATTTTCCTTCCTTTTGTGCGTGGATCCCGTCGAGTACGACGGATGCGTAGGGGTGCTAATACCTTCCCTTCGCATAACCGACTCCCGATCCCATTCTCTTTGGTCGCGAGACCATGTCTTTTCCAGGTTTACTTCGAGCGTTTCCTTTCCCTCTTTTGGGATAAATAACGCACGGTGGCGGCTCTGTTGTTTTCGTTTCCCGCCGGTTTTTCGCGTAATGCGGCAGCTGGCAACTCTGCTGGGGAGTAGAGAAGTTGACCTCTTGCTGGTCCATCTTCCCTAAGCGAGTCTCTCCTAGCGTTCTCTAGGTTCGGGTTTTGGTTGCTGTTTGCTGCTTTATTTATTGCATTCATTTATTCATTGTTTGCCTTTATGTGGGCATTAATGTTTGCATTCATTCATATTCATCTGTGTTGGCTGTGCTGTGTTTCTCCGTTTGGGGTGGGAGTTACTCGAGGTAAAAGGCCCAATACCCAGGCTATGAGTGAAATCTAGGAAACCTAGGAATAGAGTGATTCATGGGAAGCGAGTGGTATGCGCCACTTAGCGGAACATTGATATCACGAGCAGTTCAGACCCTGGTGGGATATTATCGTTACATACTTCGGGTGTGTATATGATGATATTCTGCGAAAGGTTATTTATGCTGCGTTTCTCTCGACCTTACCCTGGCCTAGATGACACCCGTGAGTGGGGAGGGAATGATCATTTACAGGTACAGTTGGTGACTTGTCGGTGACTTGTTGGTGACTTATAGTCCTGTTGGTGACTTGGTTCCTCAGATTGGGTCCAGATGATATCAGTTGACTTTGGGTTTCAGATGAATTGTGGTTCCGAGTTCGAGCCGAAGCTTCGATCCTGTGTTCTGAGATAGCACAGCCTGCCAGTCTTGTCTGCATCATCTGCATCATAGCATGTTTATTTTCAAAAAAAAAAGAAAAAAGAATTGAAAAAAAAAAAAAAAAAAAGGAAAAGCTAATCTCTGCATGCATATAATTTCTCAGGTACATTCCAGAGCTTGTTCACCAATAGAGATGGCAACAGTCCCAGAGCCGAAGCGGAAGACTTGTTCCTATAGCTTTCACCGTGAGCCTTTGACGTCTCTGATAGAGTTGAGTAACCTTGTGACCAGTGGTAATCTGAAGGGGTTTGTCGATCAGTATGGGGATATTCTGACACTGTTGAAGATGGTAGTCGATCCAGTGTCGTTGCAGACTCTTCTTCAGTTCTACGACCCAGAGCTTCGTTGCTTCACTTTTCAGGATTATCAGTTGGCGCCTACTCTCGAGGAGTACTCCATTATGATGAATGTTCCGATCTTGCATCAGGTGCCTTTCTTGGACGTGTCTAAGGAAGTTGATTTCAGAGTTGTTGCTAGAGCTCTCCATTTGGGTATCAAGGAAGTCAGTGATAGTTGGAAGTCCAGTGGGGACGTTGTGGGTTTGCCTTTGAAGTTTCTGTTGAGAGTTGCTCGAGGAGAAGCAGAGAAGGGAAATTGGGAAGCTTTTCATGCCCAGCTAGCTGTTATGATCTATGGGATCGTCTTGTTCCCGAGTATGCCTAACTTTGTGGACTATGCTGCAGTCATCATTTTTCTTGGAGGAAACTCGGTTCCTACTCTGTTAGCTGACACTTACTATGCTATTCACAGTAGGCATGGTAAGGGTGGAGCTATCAGATGTTGTCTTCCTTTGTTACTCAGATGGTTCTTGTCTCTCCTGCCAGTCAGTGGACCTTTTGTGGATGCTCAGAGCACTCATAGGTGGACTCAGAGGGTTATGTCTCTTACATCATATGATATCAGATGGCAGTCATACCGGATGGATATGCGTGATGTTATTATGAGTTGTGGAGAATTCCGGAATGTGCCACTCGTAGGGACTAAGGGTTGCATCAATTATAACCCGGTTCTTTCTCTTCGCCAGTTAGGGTTCGTGATGAGTGGAAGACCACTTGATGCTGAGATAGCTGAGAGTGTGTATTTTGAGAAGCGAAGTGACCCTGCTAGATTGGAGCAGATAGTAAGAGCTTGGAAGTCTATTGGTGTCTAGGATGGAACTGTCTTAGGGAAGAAGTTTGCCATTGCTATGCCTGATTACACAGATTGGGTCAAGAAGAGAGTGGAAACTTTGTTGTTGCCCTATGATAGGATGAACCCGTTGCAAGTGCAACCGCCTTTGATCCTTGCTGAGAGTGTACCTGCTGAGCAGTACAAGCAAGCCCTGATGGAGAATCATCGTTTGAAGGAGAAAGAGCAAGATGCCCAGATGAAGTTGTATCAAGCCAAAGCTGATAGGTTGAATTTGACTCATCAACTCAGAGATGTCCAGAGCGCAGATGTTGGTGGAGTAAGGAGCAAGAAGAGATCTTATGAAGAGATGGAGGAATTGCTGAATGCAGAGCACAGAGAGTGTATAAGATTGCAGAGAGTTGAGGCCAGTTATCTGAAGAAGATCAGAGACTTGGAGAAGCAACTCAGAGACAAAGATATCCAGTTGAAGAAAGAAGTCAACCGGAGACTTACATCAGAGAACCAACTTGGAGCAGAAGTTGTAGAGCTTAGAAGACAGTTGAAGGAGAAGATTTCTCCCTTGCCAGAATGTTCAGAGTGTGAACTGTTGATAGACCAGTGTCACTACTTGAAGACGCTCATTCCTGGAAGTCGTTTGTCTTAGCTTGTATTCCTGATGTTATGTTGAGAATCACCCCCAGGCTTGTTGGGTGGGATTCATTGTTGTACTTTGTTGGATCTTTGAATCTTTATTGTATGATCCTGTTGCTCATTTATAGATAAGGTTGTTGGTTTCACTCTGTACTCATCACTCTTGTGTATGTTATTGCTGTGCTTCCTGTGTTGTTCTTGCTGCAGGTTGCCATCTTTTGAAGATGAGTCAGGCTCTTTGAATGCCTGAGAAATGAACATATCATGTGCATCATATGCATTAGCATCATACTCATATCATTTTGCATTACAGGTGTTCTCGTTCCCGACTTCTCACTCTGGTTCCTGTGTCAGGCAGGATAGCTGATCAGAGACCGCACCGGTATTCAACCAGACTCAATCAACAGAGAAGTATGGATCAGGTTCAGACTGAGTTGGCTGAGATGAGGGCGAACATGGCCCAGTTTATGACGATGATGCAAGGGGTTGCGCAAGGTCAGGAGGAGCTCAGAGCCTTGGTTCAGAGACAAGAGACCGTGATTCAGACGTCCAACCGTGCTTCTCCTGTTGTTGCACCTGCTCATGAGAATGTCAATGTTGCTGCTCCCGCTAACGACTATGCCGTCGGGGGTGAACTAAGGGGGATAAGGATTAATGGACAGCCTCTTGCTGCTGAGACTGTCAATGTTAGAGCTACCTGGGCTCCGGTTCGTCATCCAGCTCCTATTGTCGACAGACAAGAGGACATGTTCACATTGCTGAGTGAAGATGATGAGGTGGTCAGAGTTGAGGATAGGGATCGTAAGGTTGATGCCCTGGCTGAGAAGATTCGTGCGATGGAATGCCAGAATTCTCTTGGTTTTGATGTGACCAATATGGGATTGGTTGAGGGTTTGAGAATCCCGTACAAATTCAAAGCACCATCTTTTGACAAGTACAACGGTACTTCTTGCCCTCGCACCCACGTGCAGGCTTATTATCAGAAAATCTCTGCGTATACCGATGATGAAAAGATGTAGATGTACTTTTTCCAAGATAGTCTATTTGGGGCTTCTTTGGACTGGTACATGGAATTGAAGAGAGATTCTATCCGATGCTGGAGGGATCTGGGTGAGGCCTTCTTGAGGCAATATAAGCATAACATAGACATGGCGCCTAGCCGGACTCAGCTGCAGAGTCTATGTCAGAAATCTGGTGAGAGTTTCAAGGAGTACGCCTAGAGGTGGCGTGAACTGGCTGCGAGAGTTCAACCCCCTATGCTGGAAAGGGAGTTGACCGACATGTTTATCGGCACTCTTCAAGGAGTTATCATGGACCGGATGGGAAGTTGCCCATTCGGTAGTTTTTCTGATGTAGTCATATGTGGAGAGAGGACTGAGAGTTTGATCAAAGCTGGGAAGATTCAGGATGTGGGTTCCTCGTCTTCCAAGAAACCTTTTTCTGGGGCACCTCGTCGGAGAGAAGGTGAAACTAATGCTGTTCAACACCGCAGAAATCAGAACAGAAATCAGTATCGACAGATTGCTGCAGTAACCATTCCTGCACCTCAACAACGTCAACAACCGCAACAACAGAGGGCTCAACAACTAATGCCACAACAACAACAACAACAACGTCCGTATCAGCCGAGGCAGAGGATGCCTGATAGACGTTTTGATCCGCTACCAATGTCGTACGCCGAGCTGTTGCCCGAATTACTCAGGTTGGGATTTGTTGAGTTGTGTACCATGGCTCCGCCAACAATATTGCCTCCTGGGTACGATGCCAATGTCCATTGTGACTTTCACTCTGGGGCACCAGGACACCATACTGAGAAATGTCGGGCTTTCCAGCACAAAGTCCAAGATTTGATCGATGCCAAGACGATCAACTTCGCTCCTGTACCGAATGTCGTGAATAACCCTATGCCTGCACATGGTGCTCACCGGGTGAACAATGTCGAAGGTGAAGAAGCCGAGGATCTGATGGTCAGTGTTGATGAGATTCAGACTTCTCTGCTTGTGGTAAAGGGCCGTTTGCTGAGTGGGGGTGTCTACCCGGGCTGTGATAAGGATTGTCTTGATTGTGTTGAAGCTGATAATGGTTGTGACCAGTTGCGGGCTGGTATTCAGAAGCTGATAGACGAGGGTTGTGTTCAGTTTGTCCGGGCTGATAATAGAGATCGTGGGGCAGTGTCAACTATCACTATCTTTTTCAAACCGTCTGAAGGACGTGGTTCGAGGGTCAGTGCGCCTACAACAAGTGGTACTCCTGTTACCATCTCCGCACCAGTAATTGTCAACACTCCAACTACTATTGATGTATCAGGTGGAAGACCTGTTGTTGAGAATAGTAAGGTTGTGCCTTGGAGGTACGACAATGCCTACCGGAATAATCGAAAGGCTGAGAATCGGGTCAGGTCGTCGAATCAGGCTCCAGTAACTATTGCTGCACCTAGTAGAGTTCCCGCGGTTGTGAGTCCAGGTGTGGACAATGTTGGTGGACCGGGAGGCTTTACTCGAAGTGGACGACTGTTTGCTCCCCAACCGTTGAGTGATGCCAATGCTGAGGCTTCTGCCAAGTCGAAGGGTAAACAGGCCGTGGTTGACGAAGAACCGGCTCGAAAGGATGTGACTGAGGGTTCGTTTGAAAAGGACGTGGAGGAATTTATGAGGATAATTAAGAAGAGTGACTACAAGATCGTAGATCAACTTAACCAAACTCCGCCCAAGATTTCAATTCTCTCTCTGCTGCTGTGCTCTGAGGCACATCGTAACGCCTTGCTAAAGATGTTGAATATGGCGTATGTACCTCAAGAGATCTCTGTCAACCAACTGGAGGGTGTGATCGCCAACGTGAGCACCAGGCATGGTTTGGGTTTCACCGACTTAGACTTGACGCCTGAGGGTCGTAATCATAATAAGGCCTTGCATATCACCATGGAGTGTAAGGGAGTTGTCTTGTCGCATGTGCTGGTCGACACCGGTTCTTCTCTGAATGTCTTGCCGAAGCAAATTTTAAAGAAGATATCTATTGAAGGGGTTGTGCTTACTCCTAGTGACCTGATAGTTCGTGCATTCGATGGATCCAAATGTTTTGTGTTTGGTGAAGTTACCTTGCCTGTGAAGATAGGTCCTGAGGTGTTCGACATCATCTTCTAGGTGATGGACATTCAGCCCGCCTACAGTTGTTTGTTGGGGCATCCTTGGATCCATGCAGCAGGGGCAGTCTCCTCGACTCTCCACCAGAAGCTCAAGTATGTCTGGAACGGTCAGATTGTGACCGTGTGCGGCGAAGAGGATATCTTAGTGAGTCACCTATCCTCGTTCAAGTATGTTGAGGTGGATGGCGAGATCCACGAAACTTTATGCCAGGCGTTTGAGACTATTGCTCTCGAGAGGGTAGCATTTGCTGATCAGAGGAAGCCGGGTGCTTCGATTGCTTCGTACAAGCAGGCCAAGGAGGTTGTTGACTTTGGCAAAGCTGAAGGCTGGGGCAAGATGGTGGACTTGCCTGTCAAAGAGGACAAGTTCGGTATTGGCTATCAACCTTTGCAAGCGGAGCAGGGTGTACAAGCAGGTCTGAGTACCTTTACCAGCGATGGGCTGATGAATCACGGTGACGTCTTTGCAGCTGATGTTGAAGATGGTGACAGTGATTATGATCTCGACTGCTGGGTTCACCCGTGTGCGCCAGGGGAAGTGATCAGCAATTGGACGGCAGAAGATGTAGTCCAAGTTACTCTTCAAATAGAGTAATTTTATTTTGTTTTTCATTCTGCACAAAACCCTACGTTCTGCCCAAGGCGTAGTGGTTCATTGTAGGGCCACATCATGTTTTACAAATGATTATCATGAATAAAGGACGTTTTGCAAACAATTTTGTGATCCCTGTCTTTCTATTTTTGTTTTCACTTTTTCAAAAAAATAAAAATGGCAATTTTTTTGTTTTTGTGACTTTATTGAACTCTTTTTCTAAAACAAAGCATTAAACATGCAGAAGTGATCTCACGACATCTACTATGAACAGTTCTGTTATGGCTCAGTATGATTTCAATAATCCCATCTACCAAGCTGAAGAGGAGAGTGAGGAAGACAGTGAACTCCCTAAAGAATTGGTCAGATTGTTGAAGCAGGAGGAGAGGGTCATCCAACCTCATCAGGAGGAGTTGGAGATCGTCAATCATGGTACTGAGGACGCCAGAAGAGATATTAAGATCGGGGCTGCGTTGAAGACAGAGGTCAAGAGCAGGTTGATCGAGATGCTGAGAGAGTATGTGGAAATATTCGCCTGGTCTTATCAAGATATGCCTGGGCTGGATACTGATATCTTGGTACATAGACTACCTCTCAGAGATGATTGTCCTTCGATCAAGCAGAAGCTTCATAGAACGAGTCCTGATATGGCAGTGAAAATTAAGGAAGAGGTTCAGAAGCAGTTCGATGCTGGCTTCTTGTCCGTAACGACTTATCCACCGTGGGTGGCCAACATCGTTCTTGTGCCGAAGAAGGATGGCAAAGTCAGAATGTGTGTCGATTACCGGGATTTGAATAGAGCGAGTCCGAAAGATGATTTCCCATTACCTCACATTGATGTATTGGTTGATAATACGGCTCAATCCTCGGTATTCTCTTTCATGGATGGTTTCTCGGGTTATAATCAGATTAAGATGGCGTCAGAGGACATGGAAAAGACGACATTCATTACACCTTGGGGCACGTTCTGCTATAAGGTGATGCCATTTGGGCTGAAGAATGTCGGTGCTACCTATCAAAGGGCTATGACGACTCTCTTTCATGACATGATGCACAAAGAGATTGAAGTGTACGTGGATGATATGATTGCGAAGTCGCAGACAGAAAAGGAGCATCTGGTTAATTTGCAGAAGTTGTTTGACAGATTGGTAAAGTTCAAGTTGAGGATGAATCCGAACAAGTGTACGTTTGGTGTGAGATCAGGGAAGCTGTTAGGCTTCATTGTCAGTGAGAAAGGGATTGAGGTTGATCCAGCGAAAGTCAAAGCTATTCAAGAGATGCCTGAACCGAAAACAGAAAAGCAGGTTCGTGGGTTTTTAGGGAGATTGAACTACATTGCAAGGTTTGTATCTCACCTAACTGCCACGTGTGAACCTATATTCAAATTGCTGAGAAAGAATCAAGCAATCAGGTGGAATGATGACTGTCAGAAAGCTTTTGACAAGATAAAAGAGTATTTACAGAAACCTCCAATCCTGATTCCTCCAGTTCCAGGGAGACCATTGATAATGTACCTATCAGTGACTGAGAACTCGATGGGGTGTGTATTGGGACAGCATGACGAGTCTGGTCGAAAAGAGCATGCCATATACTACCTTAGCAAAAAGTTTAGCGACTGTGAAATCAAATATTCACAGCTTGAGAAAACTTGTTGTGCTTTGGCCTGGGCTGCTCGCCGATTGAGGCAGTATATGTTGAACCATACTACCTTGTTGATTTCTAAGATGGATCCAGTGAAATACATCTTTGAGAAGCCGACTCTCATCGGACGTGTTGCCCGTTGGCAGATGATCCTAACAGAGTATGATATTCAGTACACGTCGCAGAAGGCTATCAAAGGTAGTGTTTTGTCAGACTATCTCGCCGAACAGCCGATTGATGATTATCAGCCTATGATGTTTGAGTTCCCTGATGAAGACATCATGTATCTTAAGATGAAAGATTGCGAAGAGCCTCTTGTCGAGGAAGGACCGGATCCTGATGACAAGTGGACACTGATGTTCGATGGGGCCGTGAATGTGAATGGTAACGGTGTTGGTGCAGTGCTAATCAATCCTAAAGGTGCTCACATACCTTTTTCTGCTAGATTGACTTTTGACGTCACCAACAATGAAGCTGAGTATGAGGCTTGTATCATGGGGATAGAAGAAGCCATTGATTTGAGAATCAAAATGCTTGACATTTTCGGAGATTCCGCTCTAGTGATCAATCAGGTCAATGGAGATTGGAATACGAACCAGCCACATTTGATTCCTTATAGAGACTACACCAGAAGAATACTGACGTTCTTCCGGAAGGTGAAGTTGTATCATGTTCCCCGGGATGAAAATCAGATGGCTGATGCTTTGGCTACTTTGTCTTCCATGATCAAAGTTCATTGGTGGAATCATGTGCCACATGTTGCGGTGAATCGACTCGAGGGGCCTGCGTATGTGTTTGCGGCCGAGTCTGTTGTGATTAATGAGAAGTCGTGGTACTTTGATATCAAGAACTTCCTCAAGAGCCAGGAGTATCCTGAAGGTGCGTCGAAGAATGACAAGAAAACCCTGAGAAGGCTGGCTGGAAGCTTTTATTTGAATCAGGATGATGTGATGTATAAGAGGAATTTCGACATGGTCTTGCTCAGATGCGTGGATAGACACGAAGCAGACATGTTGATACAAGAAGTGCATGAAGGTTCGTTTGGTACCCATGCTGGTGGTCATGCAATGTCGAAGAAGTTGTTGAGAGCCGGTTATTACTGGATGACTATGGAATCCGATTGTTTCAAGTACGCTCGGAAGTGCCATAAGTGTCAAATTTATGCTGATAAGGTGCATGTACCACCAAGCCCTTTGAATGTCATGAATTCACCTTGGCCGTTTGCCATGTGGGGCATTGATATGATTGGGAAGATTGAGCCTACTGCTTCGAATGGACATCGCTTCATCCTGGTTGCGATTGACTACTTCACCAAATGGGTGGAAGCAGCTTCCTATGCTAACGTTACCAAACAAGTGGTTGCCCGGTTCATCAAGAAAGAAATCATCTGTCGTTATGGAGTTCCTGATAGGATCATCACTGATAATGGTTCGAATCTCAATAACAAGATGATGAAAGAGCTTTGTAAAGATTTCAAGATTGAACATCACAATTCTTCTCCTTACAGACCAAAGATGAATGGTGCTGTAGAGGAGGCAAATAAGAATATCAAGAAGATTGTGCAGAAGATGGTCGTGACGTACAAGGATTGGCATGAGATGCTGCCTTTCGCTTTGCATGGGTACCGTACCTCAGTACGTACGTCGATCGGGGAAACCCCTTACTCCCTTGTGTATGGTATGAAAGCAGTTCTACCAGTTGAAGTGGAGATCCCTTCTCTGAGGGTTTTGTTAGATGTCAAGCTGGATGAAGCCGAGTGGATTCGAACAAGGTTTAACGAGTTGAGCCTTATCGAGGAGAGACGGCTAGCAGCTGTGTGCCATGGGCAGTTGTACCAGAGAAGGATGAAGCGAGCCTTTGATCAGAAAGTGCGTCCTCGAAGCTATCAGATCGGTGATCTAGTCTTGAAGAGGATCCTTCCTCCCGGTACAGATAACAGGGGCAAGTGGACTCCTAATTATGAAGGTCCATATGTTGTGAAGAAGGTCTTCTCCGGTGGAGCCTTGATGCTTACAACTATGGATGGTGAAGATTTTTCGTCCCCTGTTAACTCAGATGTAGTCAAAAAATACTTCGCATAAATTGACCCGCTGGACAAAAAGAATAAAAGAGTCCAGGCAAAAAAGGGCATCCCGGCGAACCAAAAAACAGAAAGAAAAGGTTCGGGCAAAAATTAGGGATAAAAATGAAAAGAATTTGTACACCCGGTAAGTCGAAAACCCGCAAAGGCGGCTTAGGCAAAAATGGGTATCCCGGTGGATTGAAAACCCGAAAGGGCGATCCAGCCAAAAGAGGGATTAAAGCGAAGACTACAGTCTGAGTTATCTGTACTTCATCACGCTTCGTCGTCTGCCATCTCGAAGGATGTGATCGGTCCAGTCATTCTTCTCAGAAAGCAAGGAAAGTGGGAGGAAAACTGATGATCTGTGAGTTATAACAGAATTGAGAAATAGTGGATGCCGTGTTCACATTGCCATTAGGATAGATTTTTCCTTTTGTGCGCAATTACCTCTTTCTAGGAATTGCTTCCCGATGTATTCGCCTTTTCAGGCACATTTTCAATCAATAAAAGTCGTTATTCAGATAAATAACTCTCTTGTTTTTTATTTTACTGTTTTGTTTGCAAAAACGTCCGAATTTTTGATAAACATTGCATATAAAAACATGAAGGCTAAACAATAATTGGCAGAAAGATAAAACATTTGAAAATCATTTTGAATGTTGAGGACACTTGAGCGTATCTTGTCCATGTATCCCCTGGGGCATTTTGTTGTGCTGTTTTGCAGGTCGTTATCTGTGAGAATGCTTCCCCAGCAGATACTTCTCCAAGCAAGTTTGAGAGCTGTCAGAGCTGTATTTTCCCCTGCAGAGACATATGTGGATGGTGCCTTCTATCCCAGCGGATATTTCCCCAGTTGAGTTCCCCACTGAGTTGGAAGGATATGGTATCCCCAGCAGAGGTCAGTGGAGTATTGTTCCTCAGCAGTCGGGTTTGAAGTACTGTTATCCCCAGCGTGGTCGTGAGCGCTTGTTCCCCAGCAGGGTTGTGGATATTTCTCCCCAGCACAAAGGCTGGTATATTTGCTTTCCCCACCAGAGTTTTTCTCTTCCTCAGAAGGTTGGTGTGTTATCCACAACAGAGTTGCTTTCCCTAGCAGATCTCCCGAACAGAGATTGGTGTTGATAATTTTCCTCAGCAAGTCCCCGAGTGGATCGGGTTCAAAGAATTTATCTCCAGCAGAGTTTATCCTACCTGTGGATTGGATGAGTGTTCCGTAGCGGAATGATATCTGCATCCCCCAGCTGAGTCTATCCTACTTATGGATTAGATGGGTCGTCCCCAGCGGAATAGCGTTTATTCCCCATAGCAGAGTTTATCCTATTTGTGAATTGGTTGGCTCTCCCCAGTGAAGTCGCCTGGTTATCCCTAGAAAAGTTGCCTTGTTACTCCCCAGCGAGTAGTTTCATTACTTCACCAGAGAGTTGCCTTGTTTACTTCCCCGGTGAAGTCGTATTGTGGGTTCCTCAGTGCATTCGCCGTTGGGTAGTCCTCAGCAGAGTGGTATTGATTGTTTCCCCGAGCGGAGTCCCCGAGTGGATTGGGTCCTTTGAAGGATGTTCCCAGTGGAGTCTATCCTTTCCTCAGCAACAGTATTGTTTCTCCAGCATGAGTGAGAAGTCGGTGCTCTCCCCGCAGAGTATTCATCAAGCAGAATCTCCCCACAGGGTTGGAGTATCTGATTCTCTTGGCTCCCCAGCCGGAGTATTCATCATTTTGCATTTTGCATATAGTGATCATTGCATCCTAAAATCGCGTAGCATTTCCATTTCATATGGAGCATTACGCCATAGAAAAATTCAAACATATGAATTCATGTGTTGAAATCCATTAGACCATATCCCCGGCAGAGGCGGATCTTTGTTCAACATCGGTACAACACATTTGCTACAGTTGCTCCTGGCAGCATTCAGGATTGATACCCCAGAGAGAGGTTCATTTCCTCATCCGTTGGTGAAAGGAAAGTTTGTTTCTCCCCAGTGAGATCCCCAGCAAGTGTTTAGCCTTGCCCTGACATATGTGGATGTCATCTTGTGATACTGGTCAGTGTCATGTAAGCACTCGCGTGTGTTATTTCCTTGGTGTCGGTAAACACCATATTTCGGTGTCGGTAAACATCGAGTCGTATTTCCCAGTCATTCGTTAATGTCTGGTCGTATTTCTTTGGTGTCGGTAAATACCATCTTTCGGTGTCGGTAAACATCGAGTCTCACCCCAGTCATCGGTCAATGTCTGGTCTTCCTTGATGTCGGTAAACATCATCTTTTGATGTTCGTAATATCCCTTACCCTCCCCAGGGTTACCTCTCCGTTGGTCTCGATAAACGTTGAGTTTTTCCCAATTGTTCGTTGACGGTTGGTTGTGTTATCCCCTCAGAGTTACCTCTCTGTTGGTTTCGATAAACGTTGAGTTTTTCCTATGCGCTCGTTGATGTATAGTTGCTTATTTCCCACAGACCATTCGTTAATGGCTGTTGATTCCCCTCAAAGTTACCTCTCCGTTGGTCTCGATAAACGTTGAGTTTTTCCCGATCGTCTGTTGACGGTTGTTGGTGACATATTTCCCCATGCAGAGTTACCTCTCCGTTGGTCTCGGTAAACGTTGAGTTTTTCTCTTTCGTCCGTTGACGTATGATTGTGTATCCTATTCCCCAGTCATTCGTTAATGTCTGGTTGATTCCCATCCAGAATCCCCAGTAGAGTCGTCGGTGGACGTCCTATTCGGTTTCCGGTTGTTGTATCCCTTCCTTAGTGAAGCGTTCTCCTTCTCCGTTGGTGTCGATAAACGTCGAGCTTCTCCCTTTCGTCCGTTGACGTCTGGTCGAGTCTTCCCATTCATCTGTTGATGTCTAGTTACCTCTCCGTTGGTTTCGATAAACGTCGAGTTTTTCCTGGTCGTCCCCAGTAGAGTTACCTCTCCGTTGGTTTCGATAAACCTCGAGTTTTTCTTGGTCGTCCCCAGTAGAGTTACCTCTCCGTTGGTTTTGATAAACGTCAAGTTTTTCCTAGTTGTCCGTTGACATCTAGATGTATTTTCCCCGCAGTCATCCGTTGATGCCTGTTACCTCTCCGTTGGTTTCGATAAACGTCGAGTTTTTCCTAGTGGTCCGTTGGCATCTAGTTGAGATCTCTATTCCCATTCATCGTCTTGTGATGTCTAGATGTGACTGTACCTTTGGAAAAAAATCAAAATCCCAAGTAATAAATATCAGATCCCAGTGGACGTTTCTGTTGGTGGATACCCGCATTGTGCAAATTTCTACGGTTCTTCGGTATTCAATCCCTGTTTACCCTAAAAGTCTGGCAGCCGTTGCTCTCATCCGTTCGGGCTCCCAGTTGATTGAATAGGAGCAGCTGTAGCACCTCAATTTTGCACCTCCCATTTTGTACATACATTTTCATGTTAGGTCATAACATTAACATTGTCCACTGCATAACATTGCATTGTCCTTTGCCCAAGTGCAAGTCATCAGACAAAAAATAGGTCAACTGGTCAGGAGATCTAGTCAAGCAAGCAAGCAAGTGTATTTTTTCAAGAAAGCAAAGCCCTAAGGTTGGTTCATTGAGTTCACATGACATAGGGATCATTTTGAAGTGGTTTGGCCAAGGATTGGATGATCAAAGCTCAACAGTCAAGCTGAATTTCATCTGAAACCCTAAAAAGTCAACTGTGGTCAACTGTGCCTGAATTCATGGATTTGAAGGTGGGAGATGGTTTGAGAGGCCTCATTCATGTCCATACAAGTCTCATTTGACATGTCAAAGATCAACATTGAAGAATTTGAGGTCAGATGAAAAGTTTCCAAAAATAGTAAGTGACCTGTAATTTCAAACTGCCAAAAATGGAAAGGTCTTCTCCTCAAATTTCCATCATCATACAAGCTTCAAATGAAATTTTGTCCAACATGAAAGTTGAAGATACTGCTCTCACCTTTCCAAAAAGTCCAAGAACATGAATTTCTTATGTGTGGTTGGCAAGTTATGATCAAATCATTGTCAAGATATTTTGAACTTCAAACTTAGATAACTTTCACACCAATTGGCCAAATCATGTGGGGTTTTTTGCTACAATCTCCTTTTTTGCTACAATCTCCTCTATCATAATAATTCATCATATTTCATCAAAAATCATCACACAAAAATGGCATTTTTCACTTAATTTGAATTTGAATTTGGAGGGAAAAAGTCCATTTTGAGAAATATGCATTTTCCACACTTCCAATCACTGGCAATTGGTCTTAAATCATATTTGGAGTGTGTTTGGCTCAATTTTCGTGTACTGTAGCAGCACATTCCATGCATGAGGGTGTCTTGACCAATTTTGCACAAAAACTCATTTCACTAATTACCATTACATTTGGTTAAGTGTGATTAACAAATTCATTAATCCACCATATATAATCATAATTCTAACAGAATTTCTGATTAACATTCATTCATCTCAGATCTAGATCGAAAATTGCAAATTCTCTCAAACTTTCTCTCTCATTTTTTTTCTGCAAATTCTCCAAAACCTTGCCTAGTTCTTCATAGATCCATCCTTCACCAGCACTGTGGAGTTGAACTGAAGCGAGAATTCACCACTGTCGAGCTGTTTCAAGGACTGTTCAAGTGAGCTCCATCAATGGCAGTTACATTTTTGAGTTACATCAAGCATCAGTGAGCATTGGATCTTCACTCATTCATCTACTTGAGCTTTGAGGATCATCTGTTTCACCTTGCCAAGGCCAGAAAAACACGTTTCCAGTTCTGCATCTTCATAGAGGTTAGAACTCGATCCTCATGATTCTTAGAATTGTTAGGTGCATCTTATAGATCTTTGAACATAGAGTATGCTGAACTTTAGATCTTTGAAAACCATGCAGAATTGAGGAAGTTATGTGGATTTGAATGTTGACATGTGAAACTTTCTTTGATCGATTCTCTGAGCATGAGTAGAATTAGATGAAATCAATGTTATATTGTTGATGTGTGATGCAAGAGGAAGCGATTGATATACTTTTCATGAATTTCTGTGAATGTTGGATCATCATGATGATGAACACGTATGAATGTTCAAGAACCCTAGCTATTTTCGTTTCCCAGGCCTGTTTGATCCACTTCCCGCGTGCTTGCATGATTTTTGTTGTTTTTCGCCCATGCCACCACTCACACCGTGCCATGTGTCCTAAATGAAACGGAGCGTTTTGTTTAGTGGCGCTCAATTCAAATCTCTCCTCAGTTCGATACTGAGCGAGAGCATTCTCATTTTGGCCTTTTGGCATTTTCTCATTTATATGCCTCTATGTTCACCATGCCTTGTTCATCATTTTTTATTTTTTCTTCTCATTAGAAAATTCATATCTCTCAAAATAATGATCCAATTTACATGAGATTTTGTGTGCCATGATCCTTGCCATGTCTACTATTTTATGGTGATTTTTGCAAAAATTGTGCACGCCTGGATTTTCATTTTGGCTAGGGAATGTTCACATGTGTTCTTTCATGTACCTTGCTTACCATTTTGATTGTGAAATGGTGATGCTTGATCCAATGACTTTGAAATTTTACATGTGTAGACTAGACACCTTTAGGAACATTTTGGCATTGAGTTTCCTATTTTTGCATTTCTGGTTTGTGAGATATGATCTGATCAATATAGGTCTGACAATGTGTGTCACACCATTTCTTGTCCAACTTGTGGAATTTCTTTACCATGCCATTCATTTGCCAAATAATCTGAATTTTTGCATGTTGACTCTTCTGGATGTTATGTTTGAGTATGAAAGTTTGTAGAAATTTTGAGTGCATTTTCAATTTGTTTGAGAATTTCCTTTCTGTTTGACCAATTGTGGACTTTTTGTGAGTCATGCTCTTAAATGATTTGTGAAATTCTTGATATGTATCACATGAACTTGAAATTTTGTGGAATGATTCTAGACACCTTGAAGTTTGCCATGGATTTGGTTTGATGTCCATATCATGTTTGGATTCTGTTTTATGCTTGCTTGAAGTTGACCTATGATTTTGTGCTCTCATTGAGCTTGTTTGAGCATGCTTTGACTTATGGATTTTATTTGACTTGCTTCCCTTGGTTCAAATGACTTGAAATTTGGTGTGATGATCCTTTGATGAATGCTGTGTAGCCATGATTTTTCTTGAGTTTTATTGAAATGTGTTTGAGTTGATGTGGATTGAAACCTTCTGTTTGTTTCTATGAGCTTCAAATTGCATGCTTTGCACTAAATGCTTCATGAAATGATCTTGGTGAATGATATGAATATGAGAAGACTTGGATTTGTTTCTTATTTGATTGAAATTGATTCTTGATAATTTTCATGTTCTGTTTTGGTTTATTGCTCCCATTTTTACCCTAGGCCATGTCCTAGTGGTTAGTGCTTAATGTTTGAGCTTTGTTTCAGGTCAAAGAGCACAATTGCTTATACTTGATGATGTGCACTCAATTGGAGTTGGTCCATTGCTTGTTTATGACTAACCTTGAGTTTGTTTTGTAGGTTTTGAGACTTGTACTTAGGCCTTGTGGCTTGCACCTTTGTGCATTGCTTTGCTTGATTGTTGTTTGATTGTGTACAGTTAACTGTTGACTATTGTCTGTTTAACTTTTGTTTGAGCTGAGTACTGATTATGTTAGATTGTTTTCAGGTACCTTAGTTGCTATAGTTCCCTTGTGAACTTGCTTTTGCTTTGCTTGCTAGCTTGAGCATTGAGGTATAACATCTCTTCTCCATGTAGTCTGGAAGACCTGGCCTGTTATTTGGTCAGGCACCTGTCTGAAGTCCTCCTTAAGAGGCAATGCTTGTGCTTGTTTATATTTGTTCCTGTACATATACAAGTCCTTTGATAAGGCAATTGGCAGATACAAGAGATGTGCAATCCATCTCCTACTATTCAGTTGAGTCATCCCTTTGCTCACACAACTGGTGTTGATGCATTGTGGATAGTAACCCAAGATCCTTGTACAGTTGTACAGTTGAGTCAGTGTCATAAGTGTATAAGGGTTCCCACTTTTTGAACCCACACTTCATTTGTCTGAAGCTCTCCCAGGCCAGGGATAAGAGCTGTGAGGCACACCCCTCACTTCCTATTTCATCTGCTTCACCCTAACTCTCAATGTTAGGGTTAAGAGCTAACATCACCCTGATACAGTGGCTTGTTTGTCGAGGTTGACATGACCCCTTGACTAAAGCCTAGCCTTGTTTGAGCCCCTCTGTTTTTATATAGTGTGTGTGCTTGCTGGTATGCTTTTGTATGACTGTTTGCGCTGCTTAGGATAGCTTGCTCCCTGTGCAAGTTAGATAGCAACCTTGACTTAGGGACGATTTACATGATAACATCTAGGCTCGAGTGTAGTCTCCCTATTGTGTCTCCCTTTGTTATCTAGTTAGGCTAGTCCTGTGTCCATGCGTAGGGGAACTACGTCGCCCTGATCCTCATACCAGATGAGGTACGCAGGCAGGAGATGAGCTGATCTCTCCGGGCGCCCTTTTGTTTTGTCTTGTGTGTGTTAGGAGATGGATGTAAGCCCAGCGATTGGCATTCCGTATCCTCTTGTTGTGTGCTTGGAGTCTGATATAAGTCCATCAAGTGGCGTTTGGTTTTCAGTGTGGTTCGGAGTCTGATGTAAGTCCAGCGATTGGCATTCAGATTCCATGTTTGCCTGTGTGGTTTTGTTTGTGTGCGTGAGCCGAGCTACGGATGCTCTGATTCTTCTTAGTCCAAGAAGATACGTATGCATAGGATGCGACATCCTAGCGAGCATGTTTTCCCCTAGTCCGAACTACGTCGACTCTGATGTCTGTGCTTGATAGACTACGTAGGCCCAGGATGCGATATCCTGTCGAGTCAGTTTCTTTTGTTTTCTTGTGTCTCTTTCAGCCAGTGTTTGTGTTTTTGAGCAGTGTTTAGCAACCATTTTCCTTCCTTTTGTGCGTGGATCCCGTCGAGTACGACGGATGCGTAGGGGTGCTAATACTTTCCCTTCGCATAACCGACTCCCGATCCCATTCTCTTTGGTCGCGAGACCATGTCTTTTCCAGGTTTACTTCGAGCGTTTCCTTTCCCTCTTTTGGGATAAATAACGCACGGTGGCGGCTCTGTTGTTTTTGTTTCCCGCCGATTTTTCGCGTAATGCGACAATTACCACGCGTGTTGCGTAGTTGACTGATGACCACATGGAACGCGCGCTTTAGACCATTTGGTTTGCCACCTCAATTAATGAGGGAGATCAAATGGTCCACATATTTTGTAATTTCTGAATTTTCATTTTATTTTCCTTATTTTTATTAATTCATATTAATTTTAATATTGATCCAAAAAATATGAGACTTTCACCCAAAAAATTCAGATATTTTTCTCTTTCATTTAACGAATTAAAATTATTTTTTGGATCAATAGTTGAGCAAGACAAAGATGGCTTCGAAAGCGTCCATGTTACTGGCTTGAACAAAAGCAGTAGCTCTACCAATGAGAAACTCAGAAGTCAGCCCCAGAAATCCCTCCTTTCTTCATCATATTAGAATTAATCTTAGATTTCTTCAAATAAAGAGCATCGACTATAACTTGAGATCTCAGAATCTCCTCTAATCCACTGAAGGGTACCTTGTTATCTACGAGTATACCCAAGAGATGGACATACTCTTCCAACATGGGCATGAGCTGATAATCAAGAAAAGTGAAGCACCAGTAAAGAGGATCATATGATTGGACCAAGACACTCAAGAGTCCTTCGACAACTTCGGTAGACAGCATGGACAAAAGCTTCCCATGACGTTGCTTGAAGTCCAAGGGATCAACTATAAAGGATGACAGTTTCCTTAACTCTTTCGAATCAGAACACCTGAAACTGTACTTTTTAGTGTTCCTTCATCCATAATCCATGGTCTGAAAATATTTGCAAATACAACCTTAATTCCTTGAAAATTCAATGATGTGATGAATGTTATAATGGGCGTGAATGCATGAATGCAACAATCACACATAAGGCATAAGGCAAACAAACAAAGGTCACAGGATGGATCAAGTCATCATCAAGATCAATCATCCATTTTGGTGGATTATGGTTTTCACCTTATCAACATCCAAGATCCATTGATTTTGAAGAGACCGATCGGATCAACCGAGAATCAAAGGGTTTGTTGTGAATCACAAGCATGGATTCAGGTTAAGAACTATCCCAAAGGAGTGTACTAAGGATAAAAACATGTAGATCATGTTCTAACAAGTTCCCAGAGTCGTGATCCCATCTATTGGATACTATAGGTTTAGATGACTGACTCATTAACCCATAGTATTCTCAAGAGAAACTCGTCTGAGTGTAGTATCGTGTAACAACTATTATTAAGTCTACACTTGAACAGTCTCCGCACTACGTCCTAAATAGGCCAAGTTGGGTTAAATGTTCTACGGTCCTCAGCTTCTCAGACTCTCAGGTCGAAAAAACTAATGTCTATCCACGACTTACTCGCGTGACATCAGTAATCCCAAGGGGGTCTCCACTGAGTAAATGGGTCTCAAGCCAACTCGTTAAGGAATACTCCACACGAGTCGAACATGACTATACTATCCTCCTCCTATCTTAATTGCCCTCAAGTTTGGGTTAGAACTTATCTCACCACACAGAGATCACCAAGCACAAATGACAGAGTATCATACATATATACAAACAAACATCAAATATCAACAAATATAATGCATACAAAAAGTAGGCTAAACCCACTGAGGACTACTCCCCAACAGAGTCGCCACTTTCTTTCTATAACGATGTATTCGTAACCATTGAGCTATGGGTAAACTCAACATCAATAAAAACCAGAGTTGCCACCGTGTTTTTATTGTTTCCAAAGGAAAAGGGAAAAGTACGAAGAAAACCTAAAGATAATAAGTTTTCAATCAAAACTAATAAAATGTCAGAAATTATAGGTAAGGGGGTTGGTTACATAGAGGGAAGGTATTAGCACCCAAAGTGTCCTAGGTACTCCTAGGGAGCTCTTTTTGTGTGCAAGTGTTTTAGTTAGAAATGATGTTTGATAAAAAATAGAATGTGGGGATGAGAAAAAGAATCCATTTATTATACTTTTGTGTTTGACAAGACCTTTGGTTTTATGCCTACGTATCAACATAAAAGATGAGGGATCAAAATCCCATAGTTCGTGGAAAAAATTTCAAAGAGATTGGTGGATTAATTTTTTAACAAAAGTTTAAAGATCTTTTGGTATCAATGGGGGAATACTCAATAAAACATCCACCGATATTGAGTAATTTATCATATTTAAGAGGGAGGACTCCAACTTGGATTCAATCAACAAGTATACCACTAACCTCTAATAAATGGAAATACTTATAATCTATATCATGGAATGGGAGAATTATATCGCAACCAAAGATAACTCAAATCTAAATACCTTCTTGCAAAAGTTTTGAAAGAAAATGGCACTAAATGGCCAAAGAATTAATTAAGGTTGTTGGTTCTTTTTGTCATTTTGAAAGTTAAGTCAATATGATTAAGTTTATTCACAGGTTTGATTAAGAAAATGTTTTGAAAATCAATGGCATAAGGCCAAAGTTTTTACTCATAAAACAAACACAAACAAAGAAGGTTTTGAAAAGGAGGACGAGATTTTTAAATTTAAGAACGAAAGGAGGAGAGGAAGGGGCTATCCTAGGAAAAATTTTAAAAGTTTAGAGTTAAAAAGATCTGACCAATTGGATGTGTCGCTACGCGAAAAATACAGAGTCGCCATCGGTTTTTATTTATTCCAAAGGAAATGGAAAATATCGAGAAAACCTCAAAGAATGGTCATCGCAACCACGAACAGGTTCGGAAGTCAGTTATGTAAGGGTAATATGTTAGCACTCTCACATCCATGGTACTCCATGGGAACCATCTAGGATGTTTGCGCTTACGTGGATGTTGTTTATTGAATGTTTTCTTACCAAAGGTTTGCGGAGTGGAGATAGATTTTAAATTAGTGTGCTCGCTAAGGATTGGGTCCTTGTGCCTACGTATGCTCACTTGTTGAAGTGAGAAATCAGAGCCCCGTAGTTCGTGGGTATAAAAGTTTGTTTGTTTTGTTGATTTTATTACCTTGAAGAAGGATTTTCGATTGTGTCTCCCTAAGGCTCAAACAAAAGGTTTGAATGCATCGAATTGTTTTTAGGTTTTGAGAAAGGTATTATTGCCATCTGATTGCACTAAAGACTATGGATAAGGTTGAATACCTCGAACTACCAAGCCAAACGTCTTGTGTTCGAAGTATTCAGAACGAGTGTAGGAAAGCTTCATTCTCATCCCTTCTTTATCGCTTAAGGCTCGTGACGTACATTCCTAATTGTACTTATTGTGTTTTTTAAGTTCAATTTAAGAAAAGACCACTTGACGTTGGATCAAGGGTTTATTTATTTATTATGAAATAGTGAGCGTTCCTAATGTCTAAGGAGTAGCTATCGAGCAATAAAAGACAAAGCAAGTAAAAACATACATCCAAAAGGGGAGGGGGGTACATGTAAAGTACAAGGGAGTGCATGAAATAAAAGGTCTCATTGTCAGGTAGCCCAAGAGAAAGCCTTGTGTGTGTATAGTATCCTAAACTAGAAAGCACATAAAAGATTACAAAGTCTTCTTGAGTCGTGAGTGCTCCTTCCAAGTCGGGTCAAAAGTTTGTCCAAAGTCTTTTGCAAAGGGTCCTAATGAGTCTCTAAGTCCTTTCCTAATATCCTTTTCATGCTAGTGGAGTCATTGCATTATTTTCATTTTTCAGTCTAATCCATTTTTAGTCCATTTTAGAATGAGATGAAGAATGATGATATGGATGTACAATATGTATAAAGTAAAATAAAGCAAATAAAGTAAATGACAAATATTAAATGTTAGGAGCGGAAATTAAAAGTTAGAAGTTAGATGTGGAATCGTAAAGAATTAGATGTTAGAATTAAAAAATTAGAAGTTAGATGTTAATGTTAGGATTAATCAAAATCAAAAGAAAAGTTATAAGAGAATTAATATAAATATTAGATCAAATAAAATTCTAATGTTAAACCAATTAACAAAATTAAAATCCTAATTATCAAACAATATCTAACATTATTAATATCACATTATAATCAAATTAAAATTCTAAAACAATTATCAATATCAATTTAAAATTCTAATATCAACAATATCTAACATTATCAAATTAGAATTATACTATCAAACAATTATTAACATCAAAATCAATCAAAACAATTAGTAAAATGAAATGTCAAAATAGAATTCAAAAACAAATATCACTATCCAATCAAAATTATGGATCAAAGCAATGCAGTATGGGCCTTTGATCAACTTCTAAGCCCAAACAGGGGGTGCAGATAGTGATGGAATACTGGAAAAAAATGAAGGAAATTTGGGCTTATGGCCCAATCGAAACCTAAGATGAAGCAAAGAGAGGGGATCTATTCCATGCATCCACCAACCTGCGAACCATCCCCTAATATCTCACTTCATTCTTCCACAAATAAACCGGTGAACATTTAAGTGACTCCGCCGCGCCGGAACTCATCGTCGGCGGCGGCGGAGCTCCTAAGCCTCAAACTCACGCCGCTCTCACCATCCCCAAACTCTCGATTCTGAATCCTCAACTAAACTCTCTTAATCCCTACCTAAACAAGTGAACTGAATCGTGATCTCTCACGAGCTTCAATCAAAATTCAGAATCCGATCCTCTCACGGAGGAATCTAAGATCTCAAAACCGACTCGACAATGACGAAACCCAGTGAATCGACGGATTACCTAATCGTGAAGGTGACCGTGTGGAACTAACGAGACGGATGAATGTGAACTCAAGTGTGCAGCTCCTTCGGAATCTCTTCTATACTCTCTTCTGTCCGGCGGTGATGATCGAAGATCCGCGGTTCAATTCGCAAGTATTGTTGAGGTGCGGCGAGAGTTATGGGAAGTGCGGCCGAGATTCGATTCAACCGAGAGGATTATGCAGGCGGCGGTGAATGTGGCGCGAGAATAAGAAAATAGGATTTCTGGAATCCAAATCGAGGGGGCAAAAAAATTACGGTGATCACGTATTTATATAGACTTTGAAGTATAAATTACATATGAATTTTGATTCTACTTGCGTCGTTCATGTTACAATCTCTTTCTTGCCATGTTTTGATTGTACTCGTTTCTTCTGTTGTTGTTTGCAGTGTTCGGTTTTGTTAGCTTGAATGTCGTTTTGGTGCAGCAACTTGGATTGTCGTTTGGATGCAGCGTTTGCGTTTCACATTGGATTACTTACATTGCGTTGTTGTTTTCCTTTGCTTTTGTGGATGGTTGTTTCACGTCATTTACGGCTTGTGTTGTCGTTCGCATTTGTGCTGCAGTTTTGCGTTGCCGTTTGGCTTTTCACTGGCGTTTTTCTTGGCTTCAACTTGCGTTTTGACGCTGGTACTTTCAATTGCCATAATGCCTACGTGTACTCAACCTTGCCATGTATTTTTTTGTCTTATTTGGAATATCATTAGATCTAAGTAATGGATATTTGGATGTAATGTGTATAAAATGGTTTATGGAATTTATTTTTAAAATGGATGTGGATAAACTGATTTTGAGGTAATGATAAATGGATTTGGATTTGGGAATTGGATCTGGTTACTTGAAAGAATGAATTAAAATAGGCTTAAAAAAGAAAAGGTGAATGGGATTTATGTGATTCAATAACCATGACCCTATCACAAAAAAGGAAGAAAAATAGAAAAAGATGGAAATTCTAATAAATAAAAATCGAACTTGATGTTCAAAATGACACAATGACTTCTAAAGTTAATCGGAAATCTCAAAAATCATTTCTAGCTTCAAAAAAAATGATTTTGTATTAAAAATCAATTTGAACTTTTAAAACAATGTGTAAGACCCCAAGTTTGACCCTAAGATCCCTCATGTTTCCTCATCATATGCATTAGCATTGGGATCACACCTTAGCATCCTCCTTACCCCTCATTCATTGGGTTTGCATTGGGAGAGATCACCAAGCACATTTGATTGTATTATAATTCTTTTTTTCTTTATTTTACTAACCAAAATACGAAAATATGTCAATGTATAGTTTAACTCTTTTGTAGGTAGTGTGTATGTTCACCTATGCTCTATCAAGCTCATATCTAGGGTTTAAGACCCTCAATGCAAGGAGCTTAATCAATAATTAGTTTACTTTTGCTCTAAGTATCATATATGGATCCCCATGATCTTCCCATGTTATTTTGATCAGGAAATCATGAAGAGTTTGGAGTTTGTTTGCCTTGGAAACCCTAATTCACTTGAGTATCTTATGTGAATTCTTCAACAAGTTTATTCAACAAATTGATCAAATATTTCAAGGGATATTCCAAATTTCATCATATTATGCATATATGATCCTCCATGAGTCCCAAAATTCAAGAGAATATCAAGCTAGCAAGATGGTTCATGGTGGTTGATCAGAGGAAGTCAACTTGTTAAAATTGGGGTTCCCTAGACCCTATATCCTACAATTTTTATCATATGAAAATGGTTCCAAGAGAAAAGTTAATATAAATTACATTCCAAACAACTTTCATGTTGAGGTCAAGAGCTAGGTTTGCTTTTAAAGTCATTTTTTATGGTGAAAGGTTATAGGTCATTTTGTCTAAACCCTAGTTTGGAGGTCAACTTCCCAATGCCATAACTTGCTCACTTTTTATGATATGAAAGCCATTAAAATTTCATGATCCATTCCAAGATGTATAATTCAACTTTGATGTTTGGAGGAAGTGAAAATTCAACTTGCAAATGCATGTGCCAAGACGAAACATTATAGGTCATTTTGGACCAATGCCATTGAACAAGTGATTTTCCTCAACTTCTAAAAGGCATAACTCCTTCATGCCAAATCCAAAAGAGGCCAAATTGGTGACCACATTGAAGAGGTTTGAAAGAGATACAACTTTGATGAAGTAACGTTTCTCATTTGAAGCCCATAGAAAAAGTTATTCAAGGTGGAAGAAGTGAACATTTGACTTGGGACTTAGAAAATTTTCAAATATGTTTGATTTCCTAAACTCCCACCTCAAAATTCATCATGCTCCAAGCTTCAAATGAAAAAAGTGTTCAACATGAACGTTGTTCCCCTTTATCTTATATTTCCAAAACATCCAAGATCATATCATTTGGACCAAAATTGAAGGACTTGTGCATGGCTTCATTATGGGAAGTGTTTTGGCAAGTTTGAATTTCAAATGATCATTTGCTTTTGCATGCTTGCAGTTTATGAGTTCAGTAGAATTTGTGCACGATTTGGAGTTGGATTACATCACTCTCAAGGCCCAAATGATTGCCCATGCACCCATGCAAGTGAATTACTATTTTTGTCAAATTTTCAAGTGGTGCAAATATCAAACAAAATGCCTATTTAGACAAGCTTAAGGCTTCAGATTCATCATCAACACCTTGCCCAAGCTTTGATAGACCTCTGCAAACCCTCGCTACCATATAATTTTCTAAGATTTCTTTGAAATCGAGCTTTAACTTCACCATCTGTTTGGAAGTTCAAACTCCAGAAATTCACTTCCATTTTCAGTTCATTTGGTTCCTACAAGCAAGAGGAGGAGAAAGCAATCAAATCCAGATCAAGATCAAGTCAAATTGGATCAACTCGAAGGCGAATTTTCAGAAACTTCCACTCTTTGATTCTCTCTTATTTTTCCACTATTCTTGTTCATTTTTGGTTGTCTGAAGTCCTTCCAATGTAGGCAACAAGATTGAGTTGCTTTGAGGTCAAATCGAAGCAACTCATATCATGATCCTCAAAATTCAACTCCCTGTATCTTTTCATATACTTTGAGTTAGACAAAATTGAGGCCAGATTCGAGCTCCTGAGCATTTTTTCTTTAAATCCATGTCTTGCTTTTTCATTTTGGTGATGGTTGAAGGTGGTCCGGTCTGGTGAGGTCCACCGGAGAAGAAGACCGGAGCTCTAGCTCTGGCAATGTGTTGGCAAGCTTCCCAACCATAGGATCCATTTAATTTGTTTTAATCTTGAGCGTTGGTTATGATTACCACGCGTGTTGCGCAGTTGACTGATGACCACATGGAACGCGCGCTTTGGACCATTTGATATGCCACCTCAATTAATGAGGGAGATCAAATGGTCCACGTATTTTATAATTTCTGAATTTTCATTTTATTTGCCTTATTTTCATTAATTCATATTAATTTTAATATTGATCCAAAAAATATGGGACTTTCACCAAAAAAAATCAAATATTTTTCTCTTTCATTTTCTGAATAAAATTATTTTTTGGATCAATATTAATAGTTTTCATCATTTAATTGTTTTTGTGCATATTTTTAATTATTTAAAAATACTTCTGACTTTTAAAAAATAGTGAAATTTTTTCCCTAGGGTCCTTTGACCTTGTTTGACCTATGATAAATCTCTTGGTCATTTATTTGGTGTTTTGAAGAGAGTTTAGGTTTTTGATAAAACATAATTTAATTTAATGCATTTTTAATTGGGTTAGTTGAAAATAAATTGGGTTGAGCCATTTTTATTGACTTGTGGAGTTTCACTATTGTATTGGGGCCTTGGTCAATGTTGATTTGACTTTTGTTGGATTAAAATCATCGGATTTAGGGGATTGATGAAATGTATATTTCATCTCCAAAAATGAATGAATGATTTTAATTTGATAAAATTTCTTCCATGACCAATTTGTGTTTGTCTCATTTCCCCTCCGTCTTCATCTTCAATCCCTATCTATCCCACTCCTCTCATTGGCCAATGACATCTCAATATCCTAAGGCTAATTGGTTCATGAACCAATACAAGTATGGATGAGATTAGGTCCTCCCTTGATCATTTTCTTTTTTGTGTGTGGTATGTTTTAGGAGTTAGTTCATTATACCATATCTCTGACATGCATTAACACCAAAATTTCTATTGCCCGACCTCAGATAGTTGTGACTTCTACATAAGTCCAATTACGATTGCTTAACATAACGCTAAATTTTGACACAAAAGGCATAGCATTCTAGTAAGAGAGATTGTAAGTCTCCCCCCTTTCATGTTATTATGTGGAAACTTGGCATTTTTTCCTTCCTTTGGAAGATGTCTTGGTTCAAGGATCCATCCTTTGTGAATAGAGGGTTAAGTGTTCTCCAAAGAATGACTTAAACAATTGAAAAGAAAAACTCCACTAACTTCTAATCAACTAACATTTGACTAACTTTTTAATTTCAAGTCATTTACTTTATGCACTTTAAATTCAAGCCATTTATCATTTATCATTATACATATCATTTAAATTGTTTATGTTTATGCCATTTTCATTTTGCTCATTTGAGTCTTATTTTGTGATTGTATATACTTGTTTGTGTATCTTGTTTGTGTTTGTGGTCTTAGGACCTTAAAGTACATAATAAATAACAAAAACCCTAAAAAAAATTGTCTGGACTGTTGGATTGTGATCTGAGCTTTGGACTTAGAATTAGGCAACACTCCCTATGCAAAAGGACTTGGCCAATGCCAACTTTTCTGAAACCAAGTCATTGTGAATTGAACTTCCATCTGATGCAAGTATTGAGATCCCTCTGAGTTCATCTGCTACAAGGTCTTGATGCAAATGTTACTTTGAACCTCTGTCTAATGCCTTATTCTGAGTCATTCAAGGAGTATGTCATCTGATACATGGGGAAGATTATGAAGAAGACTATGAAGTTGCTAGCTTGGATGTGGCTATCTTTATTTGATGCCTTGCTCTTCATTTTGCTACTTGCTTATTGATATTGCTTGATTCTAAAGTCCAAAGGAAAAGTGGGTTTCTATATGACATTCTTGTCTATTGGATTTCATCCCATTAGTCAGATCTTTTCAACTCTTAACTTTTAATTTTCGCTTAGGATTAGTCTCTTCATCTCCTCCCACTTCTTAAATTTCAAATTTCTTCCCCCTTTTTTAAAACCTTCTTTGCTTGTGATTTCTAAACTTAGACTTTATTGCAAATTAGAAATTTTGGCCTTATGCCATTGCATTTTTAAACTCTTTTCTTAAATCAAACTTGTAAATGAACTTAACCATATTTGACTTAAAATTTCAAAAGACAAAAAGAACTAACACTCATTCAAACTCTTTTAGGCCTTTTGTGCCTCTTTAAAACTTAAACTTTTGTTAAAAGCAATTCACTCACTTTTGATCCCTCATTTTTATGTTGGTACGTAGGCGCAAGTCCGAAGGTCTTGTCAAACACAAAAATATAATTAATGGATTCTTTTCTCATCCCCTTACTCTATTTATTGCAAACACCTTTTATACCAAAAAATATATACACACATGAAAAAGGGCTCCCTAGGAGTACCTAGGACACTTTGGGTGCTAACACCTTCCCTCTGTGTAACCAACCCCCTTATCTGTAATCTCTAGCATTTTATTAGTTTTGATTTGAAAACTTCTTATCTTTGGGTTTTGTTCGTACTTTTCCCTTTTCCTTTGGAAACAATAAAAGCGCGGTGGCGACTCTAGTTTTACTAACGTTAAGTTTATCCATAGCTTAATGGTCATGAATTTACCGCTACACAATGCAATTCCTAGAATTAAATTTTAGGAAAACGAAATTGAAATTCTAGTTATCAGACTTTGGATGTCACACTGGTTGTTATGACATCCAATTCTGCACAGACAGGGATTATGCAGAACTTAACAGTAAGTGCAGTAAATAACACAAGTAATTGTTCACCCAGTTCAGTCCAACATGACCTACATCTGGGGGCTACCAAGCCAGGGAGGAAATCCACTATTAGTAGTATCAATTCAAAGCTAAACTCACCCGTTTACAACTTATCACTTAATCCCTACCCAATGCAATTTCAATCTTAACCTAAGATCAGAGTTCCTACTCACTCCCCCTCAATCACCTCAGTGATATTAAAGACACTTTGAAGTCACACTTCAAAAACAACTCTTGATTATGCTTCACAGCTTAAATCAAGATACACAGCACTCACGCTTAAAAGCTTTGAGTGACACAACACTTACAACTCAATGAACACCCTATGCCACAGCTATCATCTACTTGACAATGGCTTGGCTTACAAGATACGTCTAATACTAGACTCACAAAAATACAGCAGTGAAGTATGATGGACACACAAACTCTTCACGCCTCAAAATCCCCGAAACTGAATGAAGGAACGCCTTCCTTTTTATATTGCAGCATCCTGGGCTTTTGCACCTGTATTCTCCTGAATTTAAGGTCACACAAGTTCCCATAAATTCAACATTTAGGTTACTAACAAATAGGCTATTTGTTAGGTTCATTGAATGTAGATTGGTTGTTGATTTCCTGGTTTTTCTCTAAGCTGTTGACTTCCTAAAGAATAGCCTGAGAAAAAGCTGAAACAGAAAACTGAACAACCTACAATATAGCATATGCTGTCAGGCATGAATGTCACGACATTCAGCTTGACATCAAGGTCCATATGCTGAGTCTGTTTTTCCAGAAAACAGACTGTACAAATTTGCTGACCTGTACATGATCAAAATGACCATACTACAGTAACAGCTTACATTAATAAATGTCAAAGTGTCCAACTTAACATTTACACATTTGGCCTTAAGTTAGTTCTGTTATTCTCTTGAAGAACAAACTAAGTTACATGTTGAAGTATAACAGAACACCACTCTGTCTAATCTTCAGCTGCTGCTTTCAATGATGAATGTCATAACATCCAGTTTGACATTCAGTCAGTAGGCCTTATGCCAGGTCTGGTTCTTCCTTGATAACCAGACTGCAAATAAATACTAAGTTCTAACAGAACACCTGCTGTTCTATTCCTTAGTATCTGTTGACAGGTATGAATGTCACAGCGTCCAGTTTGACATTCAATAAATCCTGTGTTAGCTAGTCCTGCAGTAACTACAGTGTAGTCACACATACATGTCATGACATCAGTCAAGACATTAGTAACCATCTAGTGTTTTACCATATAGTGCAGCCAATTAAACACCTACAAACTCCCCCTTTGGCAAATTTTTGGCTAAAACACTTTGATCCCCATAACAGAGTTCATAGCAGCGGAATCACACACCTAGCAGGAAATAATACTAGCTAATACACTCAGAGTGGCAGCACACTCACACACATGGAAGTTAAATAAAAACTTCACACACAATTGCTGCAGGGGAGGAATCTGTCGTCCTGTGAGTCTGTTGTAGAGACACCCACTCTGTTTGTTCAGGGGTTACTCCCCTTTTTTGTCAAAAATGTTGCCAAAGCCAACAACATTACCAGAGAATAACGACAGAGTTACAGACTTGGTTTTACTTCACAGTTTCAACCAAGTTACCATCCACTTGATCTTGCTTCACAGCTTTGATCAAGTAATCACCCACTTTTGCTTTACAGTAGGTACCACCATATCAGATGCCATGATGTTGTTTCTGACATCCAGAACCACTCCTGCATGAACAGCATCCTTGAACTCCTGCAGGTACATTGGCCTTCTCACAGTAGGGTGTCTCCTTACCCTCTTGTATCCACCCTTGTTACAAGTAGCATAGCTATGATCTGGTGACCAATCATAACTTAGTACAAATTGTTTAATAGACAGAGATATTAAACAATTTATTCCCAACATCAGTGGTTGCTATAAGGTCTCAGAGAGACATATTCCCAGTTTGCTCCTTAAGTTTTCAAACTGAGTAGCATCCAGAGCCTTTGTAAATATGTCAGCCAGTTGAAGATCCGTGGCTACATGTTCCAAAGTTATCACCTTGTCTTCCACCAGATCTCTGATGAAGTGGTGCCTAATGTCAATATGTTTGGTCCTGCTGTGTTGGATGGGATTCTTGGAGATATTGATGGCACTGAGATTATCACAGAACAATGTCATGACATTTTGAGAGACATTGTACTCAGTGAGCATCTGTTTCATCCAAACCAGTTGGGAGCAACTGCTTCCAGCAGCTATGTATTCAGCCTCTGCAGTGGACAGAGAGACACAATTCTGCTTCTTGCTGAACCACGATATGAGGTTTTCTCCTAAGAAGAAACATCCACCTGATGTGCTTTTTCTGTCATCAGCACTTCCAGCCCAATCAGCATCACAGTACCCAGATAGGACAGGCTCAGACCCATGTGAATACAGCATCCCATAGTCACACGTCCCATTGATGTACTTGAGAATCCTTTTGACTTGATTCAAGTGGCTCACCTTGGGCTCTGCTTGGTATCTGGAACACACTCCAACTGCATAAGAAATGTCAGGTCTACTTGCACTTAGATACAGCAGACTACCTATCATGCTTCTGTACAGGCATTGATCAACACTAGGCCCTCCATCATCTTTGGTTAACTTCAGATGAGTAGGAGCAGGAGTCCTCTTGTGCCTGGCATTATCCATACCAAACTTCTTAACTATGTTCTTGGCATACTTGCTTTGGGAGAGAAACATAGAGTCCTCCATTTGGTTTACTTGCATTCCAAGGAAATAGGTCAGTTCTCCCACTAGACTCATTTCAAACTCAGACTGCATCTGGTGAACAAATTTTTTAACCATTTGTTCTGACATTCCACCAAAGACTATATCATCAACATAGATTTGAGCTATCATGACTTTGCCTTCTTCATCCTTCACAAACAAGGTTTTATCTATGCCACCCTTTCTGTATCCATTTGAGGTCAGAAATTCGGTTAACCTTTCATACCAAGCTCTGGGTGCTTGCTTCAACCCATACAAGGCTTTCTTCAACTTGTATACATGCTCAGGTTGGTTAGGATCACAGAACCCTTTGGGTTGTTCCACATAGACTTCTTCATTCAGGTAGCCATTCAAGAATGCACTCTTCACATCCATTTGGAATAGCTTAAACTTCAGGATGCATGCTACCCCCAACAGCAATCTGATGGACTCAAGTCTAGCCACAGGAGCAAATGTCTCATCAAAGTCTACCCCTTCAACTTGAGTGTATCCTTGAGCTACTAGTCTTGCTTTATTTCTAGTAATTACTCCTTTCTCATCAGATTTGTTTTTGTAGATCCACTTGGTACCAATGATGTTGGACCCTTCAGGTCTTGCAACTAGCTCCCATACTTCATGCCTTGTGAACTGCTCGAGTTCCTCTTGCATGGCAATGATCCAGTATTCATCAGTCAGGGCTTCTTTCACATTCTTTGGTTCAACCTTGGAAACAAAGCAGGAATTTGAGTTTATTCCTCTTGACCTGGTAGTTACACCACTGGTGGGATCCCCTATGATAAGATTCTTAGGGTGGTCTTTCTGAATTCTGATAGATGGCACTTTGGTGGGTGCCTCTACTTCACATTCAGGAGGAGGTTCCTGTACTTCTTCAGACTTGACTGGACTGTCAGTTGGACTGTCAAGGAATGTTTCAACATCCTCCATGACATCGGTTCCTTCCTCTTTATCATCCACAATGACATTTATGGATTCCATCAGGACATTGGTCCTGTAGTTGAACACTCTGTAGGCTCTGCTGTTAGTGGAGTATCCCAGAAATACGCCTTCATCACTTTTGGGATCTAGCTTCCTTCTCTGTTCACGATCTGTGAGAATGTAGCATTTACTTCCAAAAATATGAAAGTACTTCACAGTGGGTTTTCTGCCCTTCCATATTTCATACAGAGTGGAGGAGGTTCCTTTTCTCAAGGTGACTCTGTTGTGAACATAGCACGCGGTATTCATTGCTTCAGCCCAAAAGTGCATAGGAAGCTTCTTTGCATGAATCATTGCTCTGGCAGATTCTTGAATAGTTCTATTTTTTCTTTCAACTATTCCATTCTGCTGAGGAGTTATAGGGGAGGAGAACTCATGACTTATTCCTTCAGCCGAGCAGAACTCATCAAACTTGGAATTCTTGAACTCCGTACCATGATCACTTCTAATCCGGACCACACAACTGTCCTTTTCCCTTTGAAGTCTTATGCATAGGTCTTTGAAGACATCAAATGTATCTGACTTCTCTCTGATGAAGCTTATCCACGTGTATCTGGAATGGTCATCCACCACTACGTAAGCATATTTCTTCCCACCAAGACTTTCAACCTGCATAGGTCCCATTAGGTCCATGTGCAATAGTTCCAGAACTCTGGAGGTTGTGGAATGTCCCAGCTTCGGATGTGACATCTTGGTTTGCTTGCCCACCTGGCATTCTCTACAGACTCTTCCTTCATCAATCAGAAGCTTTGGAATTCCTCTGACTGCTTCCTTGGATATGATCTTCTTCATTCCCCGTAAGTGGAGATGTCCAAGTCTTCTATGCCACAGCTTCACCTCCTGTTCTTCCTTGGCTGAGGAGCATGTTGTGGAAAAGTTAGAGAGTTCAGGTTCCCACAGGTAGCAGTTGTCTTTGGACCTGGTTCCTCTCATAACTTCCTGATTGTCACCATTTGTCACAATGCACAACTCCTTAGTAAACTGAACATGAAAACCTTGATCACACAGCTGACTTATGCTGATGAGGTTTGCAGTTAGTCCTCTTACTAACAGCACATTGTTCAGTTTTGGCACTCCAGAACAGTCCAGTTTGCCCACACCTCTTATTTTTCCTTTGGCACCATCACCAAAAGTCACATAGCTGGTAGTGTGAGGTTGAATATCTACCAGTAGATTTTCCATACCAGTCATATGTCTTGAGCATCCACTGTCAAAGTACCAGTCTTCTCTGGAAGAAGCCCTTAGGGCAGTGTGTGCTATCCTAGCATACCATTGTTGCTTCTTAATGGGAACACATAGTTTATGTGTTTTATGCTTAGGTCTGACATGTGAGGTTCTGTTAGGGAAACCATGAATCCAGTAGCAGAAGGCTTTTATATGTCCAAGCCTACCACAGTGGTGACACTTCCAATCCTGGTATTTCCTCTTCTGATGATCATTCATCCTAGTTCCTCGATGTTGAGACATTGGCTTTGACTTCCGCTGGTACTTCTGAACTTTATCCTTTGGGCGTTTGTGTTCAGTTGAGGATCTTTTCCCAAATCCTAGGCCAGATTTGGTTCCAGACTGCTGTCCCACCTTTAGAATCTCTTCCAAGGTGTCAGTTCCCTTATTCATCATTCTGATGGATTTAGTCATCTGGTTCAGCTTGGAGGTCAGCAGGGCTATTTCACCATTTAGACCCTCTATGACAGACAGTTGCTTTTGTCTCTCATCTTCCAGTTCCGTGATGAGTTTCTTCTGCTTTTCTCCTTGTGCACGCACTTCTGCACTGGTGGAACACAACTTCTTATAGGCTGCAGCAAGTTCTTCAAAGGACAGTTCATCTCCACTTGAGTCATCATCAGAGGCACAAACACTGGTTAGTGCAGTGACATGTTTGGCAGATTCTCCTTCAGATTCACTTTCAGAATCTCCTTCAGACCAAGTGATAGCTAGCCCCTTATTTTGCAATTTGAGGTAAGTAGGGCATTCAGCTCTGACGTGTCCATACCCTTCACAACCATGACACTGGATTCCTTTGCCATGGTTGAACTTCTCATCAGAAGTTGATCTTTTCTTAATGTCAGACGGGATGTTCTTGACATTAGGTCTACCTCTTTGAACAATTTTCTTCACAAACTTGTTGAACTGCCTCCCAAGCATGGCTAAGGCTTCTGATATACTTTCATCACCACCAGTATATCCTGCTTCTGACTCCTCTTCAGCATTAGATACAAAAGCTATGCTTTTGTTCTTCTTCTCAGCATACTCACCTAGGCCCATTTCAAAGGTTTGGAGAGAACCAATGAGCTCATCCACCTTCAAGTTGCAGATGTCCTGCGCCTCCTCTATGGCTGTGACCTTCATAGCAAATCTCTTAGGCAAGGACCTGAGAATCTTTCTTACAAGTTTCTCTTCAGCCATTTTCTCACCTAGTCCACCAGAGGTGTTTGCAATTTCAAGAATATTCATGTGAAAGTCATGAATAGTCTCATCCTCTTTCATCCTCAGATTTTCAAACTTGGTGGTCAGCATCTGAAGTTTGGACATCTTCACCTTGGAGGTACCTTCGTGAGTTACCTTGAGGGTATCCCAAACTTCCTTAGCTAGTTCACAGTGGTGTACCAGCCTGAAGGTGTTCTTGCTGATTCCATTGAACAATGCATTCAAGGCCTTGGAATTTCCAAGAGCTAATGCCTCTTGCTTCTTGTCCCACTCTTCTTCAGGAATCTGCACACTGACTCCATCTTCACCTGTCCTCATTGGATGTTCCCATCCTTTGTTGACAGCTCTCCAGACTTTGCTGTCTAGAGACCTTAAGAAGGCTATCATACGAGGCTTCCAGTCATCATAATTAGATCCATCCAACATGGGTGGTCTGTTTGAGTGTCCTAAATCCTTGTCCATGGTACTAGAAAGTAACTTCCCTAGATCTCACCCAGAAATTCACAAGCAGGGTGCCTGCTCTGATGCCAATTGAAATTCTAGTTATCAGACTTTGGATGTCACACTGGTTGTTATGACATCCAATTCTGCACAGACAGGGATTATGCAGAACTTAACAGTAAGTGCAGTAAATAACACAAGTAATTGTTCACCCAGTTCAGTCCAACATGACCTACATCTGGGGGCTACCAAGCCAGGGAGGAAATCCACTATTAGTAGTATCAATTCAAAGCTAAACTCACCCGTTTACAACTTATCACTTAATCCCTACCCAATGCAATTTCAATCTTAACCTAAGATCAGAGTTCCTACTCACTCCCCCTCAATCACCTCAGTGATATTAAAGACACTTTGAAGTCACACTTCAAAAACAACTCTTGATTATGCTTCACAGCTTAAATCAAGATACACAGCACTCACGCTTAAAAGCTTTGAGTGACACAACACTTACAACTCAATGAACACCCTATGCCACAGCTATCATCTACTTGACAATGGCTTGGCTTACAAGATACGTCTAATACTAGACTCACAAAAATACAGCAGTGAAGTATGATGGACACACAAACTCTTCACGCCTCAAAATCCCCGAAACTGAATGAAGGAACGCCTTCCTTTTTATATTGCAGCATCCTGGGCTTTTGCACCTGTATTCTCCTGAATTTAAGGTCACACAAGTTCCCATAAATTCAACATTTAGGTTACTAACAAATAGGCTATTTGTTAGGTTCATTGAATGTAGATTGGTTGTTGATTTCCTGGTTTTTCTCTAAGCTGTTGACTTCCTAAAGAATAGCCTGAGAAAAAGCTGAAACAGAAAACTGAACAACCTACAATATAGCATATGCTGTCAGGCATGAATGTCACGACATTCAGCTTGACATCAAGGTCCATATGCTGAGTTTGTTTTTCCAGAAAACAGACTGTACAAATTTGCTGACCTGTACATGATCAAAATGACCATACTACAGTAACAGCTTACATTAATAAATGTCAAAGTGTCCAACTTAACATTTACACATTTGGCCTTAAGTTAGTTCTGTTATTCTCTTGAAGAACAAACTAAGTTACATGCTGAAGTATAACAGAACACCACTCTGTCTAATCTTCAGCTGCTGCTTTCAATGATGAATGTCATAACATCCAGTTTGACATTCAGTCAGTAGGCCTTATGCCAGGTCTGGTTCTTCCTTGATAACCAGACTGCAAATAAATACTAAGTTCTAACAGAACACCTGCTGTTCTATTCCTTAGTATCTGTTGACAGGTATGAATGTCACAGCGTCCAGTTTGACATTCAATAAATCCTGTGTTAGCTAGTCCTGCAGTAACTACAGTGTAGTCACACATACATGTCATGACATCAGTCAAGACATTAGTAACCATCTAGTGTTTTACCATATAGTGCAGCCAATTAAACACCTACAGAAATGATCCCTAAAATCAAAATCAAATTCCCAAAAATCAAATATACCCTCAAAAATCAATTTAAACTTCAAATATTAATTTGAAGTTAAAATCAACACGAAGTTGAAATCAATTTAGAAAAATATTATGACATAATGATGACTGTATATGCAATATGCAATGAACTAATGAACCAAAATGATCATAAGACTTTGAATAAAATTGGACCGTTGAAGGAAATGAACGGTCATCAACACATCCAGAACCATGTGACCAAGAGTTAGATGGCCAATTCTGAATGAGCATGGATCCAAAAGTAACATGAGGTATAAAACCAAATGAGTACTTGGTCAATAGGATATGTGCTAAACTTCAAAGATCAAGGCATGATCATGCTTGATCAAATGCCTCAAGATAAGTGATTTACCATGCAAGTGAAAGTGTCCACCAATGTTATAAGCCAAGATATTAGGGTTTGATTGCTTGATCCACCTCAAATTGCTGATGAACCCTAGTATCCACTAGGTGCAAGCACAAAGTCATGAATCCAAGTCACTTGTCTCCTTGTGTCGAACCATGCTTATGCAGATGAAATGAGTGCTTATGATGATATGCAAATGTTCATGGTTAGTGACCTATATGATCAATGTGAATGGTAGGGCAAATTTTGGGGTATGACAGCTACCCCTATCTAATCTTCTCGAACCTGAATGTACGGATAGCAGCGGCGTCTGGACAATCAAGCTGGGAGGTGATTAAATACTAGAATATTGGGAAATTTTCCCGTCAGGAACAAATGAAGTGTGAAGATAGGTCACAAAGAACTCCTTCACTGGGAATTGGGATGAACAAGTTGGTCTTTATGCAGGGAAGCAGCTGGGAATTAGAATGTTATATGGTAAATGGGTATATGTGAGAGGTTAGATATACATGACGTATGCAGCATGCGAATGCGGTATGATTGATGCTTGATTATTTTTTTCGTCTTTCTCTTAGCTTTTCTTTTTTTCTCTTTTCATATTTCTATTTTTATGTTTTCATATATTTTTTCATTCTTTTCTCCTTTTTTCTTTTCTTTTTATTTCTCGCCTTCACCATCAAGTTTTGGCATGTAACCGGTGATCGAGGTATTCCCACAGGATTCCATAAAGGCAAACAAGGTGTCTTGCAGTGGATATACGATTTTCTTGCATAACAGGTAGCAACGACTCCTCTGTACTAGAAGAAGGTCTTCCGAACAAAAGGTTAAGAAGGAGAGTGAGGTCCACACAAACGAGCGGCGGATACCAATACAAACGAGTACCAAAAACGGCTAAGCAACACGGACGAGCGTTGATGTCAATACCCCGGGTATTGAAAAGAGGATCAACACGGACGAGTGAATCAATTCAATACAGACGAGTATCGAAAAGAGGTACCAACACGGCCGAGTGTTAAGGATCAATACAGACGATTATTGAGAAAGAGAGTGTCAACACGGACGAGTGTTAGAAAGGAAGGACCAACACGGACGAGTGATGAAGATTAGTACAGACGAGTATTGAAACGAGAAGGTGTAAACACGAACGAGTGTCGAGTATCAATACAAACGAGTAAAAGAGATTAATATGGACGGGTGTTGGAGGTTAATACATACGAGTATTAAAAGAGGAATGACCAATACGGACGAGTGTTGACGATCAATACGGATGAGTATTAAAATAGAGATGATTAACACGGACGAGTGTTGAAGATCAATACGGACGAGTATCGAAGGAAAAGGATTAACACGAACGAGTGTTGAAGATCAATACGGAGGAGTATTGAAAGAAGGTATCAACATGAACGAGTGTTGGAGATCAATACGAACAAGTATAGAAGGAAAAGGTAACAACACGGACGAGCATTGAAGATCAATACAGACGAGTATTGAAAAAGAAGGTAATAACACGGATGAGTGTTGAAGATTAATACAGGCGAGTATTGAAAAATAAAGGATTAACACGGACGAGTGTCGAAAATCAATACAGACGAGTATTGAAAAAGGAGGACCAACACGAATGAACATTGCAGATCAATATGGATGAGTATTGAAAAAGAAGGCCAACATGGATGAATGTTGAGGATCAATACTGACAGGTATTGAAAAAGAGAACCAACACGAATGAGTGTAGAAGATCAATACAGACGAGTATTACAAATCAATACGGACGAGTATTAAAAATCAATATGGACGGGTATTGGAAGAAGTAATAATTAACACACACGAGTGTTGAAGATCAATACGGACGAGTATTGAAATAGGGTGTCAAAACGGACGAATGTTGAAGATCAATACGGACGAGTATTGAAATAGGGTGTCAACACGGATGAATGTTGAAGATCAATACGGACGAGTATTTAAAAAAGAAATGATCAACACAGACGAGTATTGAAAAAGAAGGTATCAACACAGACGAGTGTTGAAGATCAATACGGACAAGTAGTGAAAAAGAAGGCATCAACACGGACGATTGTTGAAGATCAATACCGACGAGTATTGAAAAAGAAATGAGTTATCATAGGCGATTGTCAGGGATCGATACAGACGAGTATTAAAAAGAGAAAGGATCGACACAGACGAGTGTTTGAAAAAGAGAACTAACACGGACGAGTGTTGAAGATCAATACGGACGGGTATCGAAAAAGAGGACCAACACAGACGAGTGTTGAGATCAATACTGACGGTTATTGAAAAAGAAACGATTAACACAGACAAGTGTTAAAGATCAATAAAGACGAGTATTTAAACAGAGTGTCAACACAGACGAGTTTTGGAAAAAGGATCAACACAGACGAGTGTTGAAGAAAGATTAAAGAAAAAAGGGGTCAGCATGGACGAGTGTTGCAATTCAATACAGACGAGTATTGGAGATCAATACAGGCGCGTATTGAAAAAAGAAAGGATTAACACAGACGAGTGTCAAAAAAGCCGGCTTCCCTAGAGGTCAACACGAACGGGCTTTGAAAGAATAAAGGGGGACATCCCAGGCAAAAGGCAGTGGACCACTTACGAAAGCTAAATGACTGGTTGAAGATTCCCAAGGTATTTGCTAAGGAGAGACTTCGGGAAACCTGCGTGGAATACCAATCCAAGGTTTCATGATGATGTTCTCAACTGGGGAGGAAGAATATCTCAGCAGAGGATTCTTTTACGCTTTCGAGAAAGACTTTTTTGCATGTTTAATTTGTATGGCGTAATGCTCAATCTTGATGGAATATGTCACGTGCTTCATGATGCAATGTTATGTAATGCATGATTACCTATGCAAGATACTGATGCACGGTCAGGCTTTTGGTTAGACGATATGGTAGGAAATTTCTGGAGATTGAGAACATTTGGTACCAGTAACCACTGGGTTTATCAATTAGGATCAGTGTTCTCTGTTGAAGGGTATAGGGGGGCGTTTAGTGTGACTCCCCGACATTCACCTTGAACTTATAAGTCTCTTATATATAATGGATCTTGCTCTGAACAGCCTCAAAAGTACATAAAGGATCTTCCTTCTCTAGTCAGTCATGCCTCAGTCAATTGGGAATCTGCATGTGTTGCCCAGTCACAAGTTATGAAGCAACTTTTTCATGATAGCCATCTCGATTTGACCTGCCCTAGTGTCTTGAAACAACACACCTTTGATTAAACATCTCAGAGAGATTGACGTCTTGGGTTCCTGAGGTAGCTTGCCCCAGTGTAGATCTTGGAATAACTTTGCCTCTAGCTGGTCGATCTTTGAGGGAATACCCCTGACTAATGTCTTGTAGAGATTTGTCGAATCTCGACATAACTTCCTTAGATTAACTTAATCCTGTAGAGATTTATCGACGTGATTGCTTCAGATTGACCGAAAATTGAAGTGTCTTGTCTTTTCTTCTCAACAGAGTTCTTAAACATTCTACTTCTTGACAAAATCAAACAAAGTGACTGGTCGCTGCTCAATGGTGTCTCAGGCGTTCAACACTTGATAGGATCAATCAAAACAAATTTCCTCTGCTCGATAGAGTTCTCAGGCGTTGGGTCTTCTGATGCGATCAACTGGAGTGATTTTACCTGGCTATCTGATCTTTGGAGAGATTCTCCGAATCTCGACATAACTGTCTCAGACTAACTGAATCTTGTTGAAATTTCTTGACGTAACTGTCTCAGATTAATTGAAATATGAAACATCTTATCCTTCTGGTCAACGGAGTTCTTGGGTGTTCTGCTCCTTGATTTAATCACATGAGGTGGGTGGTTGCTTCTCAACGGAGTCTCAAGATTTCACCATTTTTTGAAATCAATCAAAATAATTTCCCCTACTCAACAGAGTTCTCGGGCGTTTGTCTCTCTGAGCACGATCAAATCAAGGTGACTTGTGTCTGCTCAACGGAGTTCTCAGATGTTTTGTCTTATGATTCAATCAGTTGAAATAATTTCCCTCTGCTTAACAAAGTCCTTTAGGCATCATTCTCTTTTGGTGTCATCAAGCTTTCCAATTCACGCTCATTATGAAAACTCTCTTGATGTCAAATGCTTACTCATGAGTAACACATGTTCATTTTTAGAAATGATAATAGCAACGTCATGTTTATGCTAGTTTTGAAATCCAAGCCTGTTCACTGGAATTATGACATACAATGAATGCACCACTGATTAAGAATGTCATATCAATATCAACACAAATTATGAGTAAATTGTTGAGGAGTCAGTTTTAACACGATTGTACTGACCATAATACGCTTTCGAAATAAACCCTGCTTCAATTAGGTCTTTTGAGGGTTGTGACGTGGCCTAGTTCACGGTTTCAGAAAGAAAGGATTTAAGGCTCAAACCTATCCTAACCCACCCGCTCTTCGTGATGTTCTCCAGCCCTATGCTCAGCTAGTTTGATACAAGCGCTCTTCTTTCAAAAGGGATTTCGGAGTGAAAATGAACCTACGAGGTTTTTTCTTTTTGGAGTGGCAATCATGCACCTTCTGTTTGGTTTGTAGCCACACAGTTTTGTTCTTGCTGAGGATTTTCTTTTGGTTCCTCATTCTATTTTGTCTTTTCATTTCCCTACTTTTACTGGATTGGTTCAGATTCACAAATTACAGGGTTGCCCTAATTTTTTCCTAAGTCACTCGTTTCCGAGCTTTCGACTTAGCGGGATTTATTTCTTTTCATTTTTTTTGTTTTCTTGTTTCTTTTTGTTGAAACAAATCGTGTGATATCTAGCGTTTCATTGGGAAGTTGCGACTGCCTTGTTCCTCTATTGGTGAGGGATAACCATTTGGGATTTTGGGGTCCGACCTCTCATGAAGGATAAGATATGGTTCATCCTCAGATAGGACACTCCTCTTTTTGTCTTTGGAATTTAAACACATGGTCAAACTAACTGACGACTACCCTGTCCCGGTTTAAAATTGAGGGTTTTATGTATAGAAAGAAACTCCTACTCCTTGGCTCAAAGGGGTTGACTAGGGATGATCTTCCTTATATCTCCGGTGTTTGGGATTTGAAACAATGCCTTACATCATCAACCGGTTTTATTTAAAAGCGTACGAGCAGTGATTTCGTGTATTTAATTTCATAATCTTCCTCTTAAAACCAACAGTTAGATATTGACAAGATAAAGTATGAGTGGACACGAATGGATTTATTCAAAACATGCATATTCATTTCAATGTCATTATTATTCAAAAGCGGACGAGTTTATTACAGATGAATGTTGCAAATGACAAACAAGAAAATCACACATGAACATGTTTTAACAAAATTAAAGACTGCGGGCATCCTCGGCCTTATTTCAGATTCTCAGATTGGAATTATTAGGCTGGCAGCGGATATTATGACAATCTTCAAGGAGATCCTTCTCAAACTCTTCTCGTAGATGCAGACTCTTCCAATCTATCCCAACTTCCACTTGCACTGGTCATGGCATTGCATATGTGCTCTCATGTGGAGGCATGGGAATGTGCACTATGTTCAGGCCTTGCGGTGTGAACATGATGACCCTTGAATCAATCAAGTCTTGTACTTTGTGCTTGAAGACATTGTAATTTTCGATCGAGTGCCCTGGCGTTCCAGAGTGGTACTCACAACTGGCATTCATGTCATACCCAGGAGGAAGAGGTGTTGGAGGAGCCTTAGCTTCTCTTAATTGAACCAACGAATCTTTGAGCAAATAAGCTAGCAGATGACCATACGACAGGGGAATTGGGTTAAACTTTCTGGGAGGCATCCTTGGTCCTTGTCTACCCTGCTGATAGGAGTTATGCTATTGTGGAGCGTAAGGTTGTTGATACTACACTATTGGAGGTACGGGATATGGATGAAATCCATGAGGCTGCTCCTGAGGTGGAATGGGGTCAGTCATGTTCACCAGAGTGACCACTTCTAGTATAGTAGTTGGCACGGGGTGGCCTTCCCTCCTCATCATTGACTGCAGGATCTCCATGATCAGACTCATTTGAGTCTTCAGCTGGTTGATTTCCACCTTCAATGCTTCTTGACCTCTTCGTAGTTCTTCCATAGTAATCTGCGACATGCTTCTAGTTCAAGGAAGATGTCGGGCAATCAACTTGGTGGTAGTGGTTTGTCTGACAAGAGGCGATAGTGAGTTCATTGGTTTTGTCTTCATGAAATGCACGGTGATATGTGAATGATATATGAGTATTATATTTCCTTTTATCATTTATGATGCATGAATGCATGGATGTACGTGTTGGTGTAAGCCCTAGAGGCCAATACTTTTGGTACTTGTATCGAATTATTTATTAATAATAAAAGGATTTTTCTTTATTACGTTTGTTTAATAAAGTCCCTAGAATAGCTAGTCCGTTTAATGTATCAAGTGTGACTTGATCGTAATATCATATTAAACATAAGGACATTGTTCTTAAAGTATTTGTAGTCGAGCTTTATTGTGAAGTGGGATAATACTAAAGCATTAAGACTATTATGTATATAGACTGATGATCACATTTCATGGATCATGGATAAGGAGTTATCAAGTCTTAAACATAGGTATGAATATTAAGAGTAATATTTATACTGGATTGACCCACTATGAGAATACTATATAGAATGTTATGCAAAGTGTCATAAGTTATTCTCTTGGTGATAATGGTGTATACCACCCTTCAACCTGAAACCACTATGGACCCTAGATGTAGAGTCGAGTGCTTTATTGCTGATTAAACATTGTCCGTAACTGGATAACCATAAAGACAGTTGATGGGTACTCCACGAAGCATGCTAAGGGACATGAGTGACCTAGATGGAATTTTCCCATCCTGCATAACAGGATAAATGTCTATGGGCCTAATATTGAACTGGACAAGGATGACACGGTCTATGCCTTGTGTTCAATATAGACATAAGGGCAAAAGGGTAATTATGCACATAAGTATTATCACAGAAGGATTTGTCAAATCACATGACATTTTCGTGTCTTGGGTAGCAGTGATGTGTTGCTAGATACTGCTCACTGTTTATTATGTTAAATACGTGATTTAATATAATTGCCAATGTCGCGAAAACCTACAGGGTCACACACAAAGGATGGATTGATGAGAGATAGAGTAACTAAGGTATACCGTAAGGTACGATGCACTTTAGTGAATTATAGAACATCGTAAGGTACGGTGTACTTAAGTAGAATACGAAATATGTTAAGGTACCACGTGCTTAAGTGATTTTGGGCATATTATAATATATGGGCCACATACACTTAAGTGGGCTTTTTAGCTTGAAGCCCACACAAGTGGTTCTATAAATAGAACCCTTGTGCATAAGCATTAATTGCGGTTGCATTATTTTCATTTTCTCTCTCTCTCTCTCTCTCTCTCTCTCTCTCTCTCTCTCACTCAAAGCCTTCATTCCTAGCAGCTAGCACTGAGATTGAAGGAATCCGTTCGTGTGGATTGAGTAGAGGCGTTGTCATCGTTCAACTTTCGTGATCGCTCCATAGACCTGTATCAAAGGTTTCAATCGTCACAAGAGATCTGCATCAAAGGTTTCAATCGTCACAAGAGGTAACTATTCTATCACTGATCATGCCCATTCGTAAGGATCATCAAAGGAGAAATTTTAAATTCCGCTGTGTTTTGGATCACAATTCTCCTTCAGTACGATGCACAAGCATGGCTTTCACAAGTTGAACACACAAGAAGGCATAATATCACAGGTTCGAGACACGGATGGAGGATAACTCTGATTTCTTTCCATAATAGGGATCTCACTGGTCGTAGTCTAGGGTTATAGATAGGGACCCCAAAGTCATCGATTCATTTGACTGTTTGGCGCTTACGGTAAAAGCTTGTCGGTCGTCAACTCCCTCAAATGAGCCTCTTTTGGGTGAGATCTTCGTATCGACCCTCGTGAGAAAAGCTTCTCGGGGACCCGCACTACGCGACCATCGACATTGGGTTCTAGACAAGGGTCTCAAATTCACGGACCTTCTTGACTGTTTGCCGCTTACGAAAAAAGCTTGTCGGCCGATAACTCCATCAAGAAAATATACTTTGAGTGAGATCTTCGTACCGACCCTCACGAGAAAAGCTTCTCGGGCACCCGCACTACGCGACCATCAATCTTAATTGGCGAAAGGTTCAATGTTCTACAAAGGTCCTTAGAGTCATTGATCCTAATGAAGACATTGATCGCTTACGCCAAAAGCTTGACGATCGTCAACATCTCCATAATAATCTACTCTAAGTGAGGTTCTCGTATCGACCCTTACGAGAAAAGCTTATCGGTGGCCCATACTACTCAACCTTTCCTATCTCAAGTTCCACTCTAGACTTGGGTAGAAAGTCTTTCCCACAATATTTCTTGCAATCAAGGTGTCATCCATCGATACCATAGGACCATGGAACCAAGTAACAGATATTACAAAGTTTAAAACGAAAGGCAATAAATAAGTCAAACAATCAAAAGGATAAACACCCACACACACGAGGGAGCAACCTAGATTAGGCTTGACTTGCTTAGGGAGGTGTCCCTAGAAGAGTCGCCAGCTGTCGCTATGCGAAAAATAAAGAGTTGCCATTGGTTTTTATTTATTCCAAAGGAAAGGGGAAATATCGAGAAAACCCCAAAGAATGGTCATCGCAACCACGAACAGGTTCGGAAGTCGGTTATGCAAGGGAAAGGTATTAGAACCCCTCACATCCATGGTACTCCATGGGAACCATCTAGGATGTTTGCGCTTACGTGGATGTTGTTTATCAAATGTTTGCTTGCCAAAGGTTTGCGGGATGGAGATAGATTTTAAGTTAGTGTGCTCGCCAAGGATTGGGTCCCTGTGTCTATGTATGCTCACTTGTTGAAGTGAGAAATCAGAGCCCCGTAGTTCGTGGGTATAAAACTTTGTTTGTTTTATTGATTTTATTACCTTGAAGAAGGGTTTTCGATTGTGTCGCCCTAAGGCTCAAACAAAAGGTTTGAATGTGTTGAATTGTTTTTAGGTTTTGAGAAAGGTATTATTGACTTCGGATTGCACTAATGACTATGGATAAGGGTGAATACCTCGAAAATGGCCCCGCTTTCCTTGATTCGTCACCTACAGAGGGAAAATTCTTCGGTTCTTTTGGTATTCAATCCCTATTTACCTTGAAAGTCTGATAGCCACTGCTTTCATCCGTTCAGGTTCACAGTTGATTGAATAGGGGCAGCTGTAGCACCTCAAATTTGCCCCCCCTCATTCATGCATTCATTTTTAGGTCATTTAACATTTCATATTGCATTTCATCATGTCAATCAGAATTAGATCCAAGAAGCTTGAATATCATCCAAGACATTTTGTGGGTTCTATCTGGGTGAGCAGTCAACACAAGGGAATGACTTGAGTTACTTCCAACATGTTCAAATGAGGCCTATTCATCATTCGACATATTACTCTTGAAGGAACAAAGGTCCAGCGCACAGGTCATAATTTGGAAAGATGACTTGAACTGTGATGCTCGCTAGGCGAGCAGAATGGTTCGCCTAGCGAGCCACCAGAGTCTGAACTGTCATGCTCGCTAGGCGAAGCCCACGCGTTTTGAAAATAAAAAAAAATATAACAGAAAATCTTGGACTTGGACCTCTCTCATTTGAGCCCACAAAGCCACGAAAATCAGGTTATAAATTCTAAAAATTCAGTGGAAAAACCCGAGAAGAGCTAGAGGGAGAAGAGCTAACTAATTCAGAGCAGCCTCCAGAGACTGAAGGGAACTCATCTGCAAAGAACCAATTCCATCTCATATAAACCCTAAGATTGTTCTGCAAATCCAACCGTGCAATTCAATTTCATTCGATCTCTCCAATTAGGTTTGCCTTATTCCCATTACTTTACGCTTTCAATCTGAAATTCCTGAAGCATGAGGTATTATGTTTGAATCCGGGAGAGTGGGTATACTTAGGTTTTTCACATGGGTTTAGATGTGTATGAATGTGTAGAATAATGCCTTGAATGTTTAATCACTTCGTTGCTGAGATGGATACCATAGGGTTTGAGGTTTCTGAAATCGTACTGTTATCAATGGAGAATCCAGAACCCGCAGGCATTCGCTAGCCCATCGCTAGGCGAGCCTGCAGCGAAGCTTCGCTAAGCCTTCGCTAGGCGTAGCAGTAACGATCGCGACAGTAGCTGTTTTTTCTGTTTTCTCTCCAATCTGTTTTGTGTTCGCTATGACATGTTTTCTATTACGTCCGGGTACATGTTTTGGTATGTATGTCATGTATTGATGTGTGGATCCTTGCCCCCTGATTTTGAGTTTTGATACCCTTTTGATGCATTTGTTTGACAGTAGGTTTAGGCCTCCTATCTTTGGGTGTTTTTGTGAACTTTTGTGAACTTTAATGGCATCATTCATGTGATTGCTATGATTCTTCCGTTTGGTGCAACTCTTGATTGCACCCTATCTTGTCATTCTAACTTGTTTTGTTGAGTTTTTGTGAGGGCTCACATGACTCTTAAAGAGATAGAATGCTTGGTATTCCACTTTATTTGTGGGATACCATTTGGATATTTATTCCGATTACTTCACTGACTTGCTTTCTTTGATGGTGCTAGCCTGAGAGATCACCGGGTTTCTTGCTTCTTTAGTAGTTATTACTTCGGATTAGTATACATGTGGTATATCTCTTGATCCCTTTATCTTTCCCGCATTTTACCGCTTTCTTAGATGGAAGACCTCGATAGGAGGCAATGTTTTTGTGTGTTTACTTTTGTGCCTCAAAGACCTCCAAGAGGAGGCACCAGTGCTAAAGACCTCCATGAAGAGGCAATTGACGGATAAAAGGGATTAGTAGTCAATCCCCCGTTATTCAGTGTGTCGTTCTTTATGCTCGCACTACGTGTCGATGCTTCAGAACAAAAGCCCAAGATCTTTTGTCCGTTCAGTCAGTGGAGAGGGTTCCACCTTTCTGAATCCCCACTTTTTGTCATGAGCTCACCCTGTCCAGGGTTAAGAGCTATGAGGTCTTATCCTCATTACCCTTTTGATCTGCTCACCCTGACGTTCAGTGTCAGTGGTTAAGAGCCCATTTGATTACCTTTCCATGGCTTGTTTGTCGAGGTTGACATGACCCCTCTTGACTAAAGCCCTACCCACGTATGTTTGAGCCCCCTTGTTGGCGTGTTTACTTTATGCATGTTTGTTTTGTATGGTGTGATCGTCTCCCCATAGGATTGCTAGGCTTCATATAGTCTCTCGTTTGCATGTCAATTAAGGTAGCACGGTTCCTTCGTCTAGGACTTCCTTTTTTGCATGAGCATTCCTAAAACAAACAAACTCATTGATTTTTCTTCTCTTAAGAACACGTTAACTCCTTCTACTACAGGAGAGTAAGTCTCCAAAGGTCAAGCATCCGGTAGATTGCGTGGTAACATCGTTCATCTAAAACACAAAACAAACAAATAGGTCAGCCGAGCTACGAAGACTCTGATTCTCATGTTCAGATGAGATACGTATGCAGTGGATGCGACATCCGTGCGAGTCATTTTCTTTTGACCCCTCTTTTAGTAAACAGTACTTTAGATAAACCCACGCCCTTTAGACATGAACAACAAGAGTGGATCCCGTAGAGTACTACGGATGCGTAGGGGTGCTAACACCTTCCCTTCGCATAATCGACTCCCGAACCCAAGATTTGGTTGCGAAACCTTGTCTTTTCCTTTCCTTTTTCCAGGTTTACTTCGAGCGTTTCCTTTCCCTCCTTTGGGATAAATAACGCACGGTGGCGACTCTTCTATCATTGCTTTTTTCGCCGGTTGTTGTTTTTTTCGCATTCTATTTTTTTTTAGGTTGCGACAGCTGGCGACTCTGCTGGGGACACGGTTTCCCTAAGCGAGTCCCTCCTAGCTTTTGTAGTTTTCTTGTTTGTTGGGTGTTTATTCTTTTGTACAGTTATTTATTTACCTGCTTTACCTTATTGCATTCATGTACATATGTCTGCTGTATCTATGGGTTCTGTTGGGTTGTTTGTTTGCATGAAAGCCCTACGCTCTGCCCAGGGCGTAATGGTTCATTGTAGGGCCACATCATGTTTTGAATTTTCAATGATTATCATCAATAAAGGACGTTTTGCAATCAAATTTGTGCTCACTGTCTTTCTGTTTTTATTACTTTCATTTTCAAAACAATAAAAATGGCAATGTTTTTCTGTGACTTCCTTGAACTCTTTTCTAAAAAAAAGCATGAAACATCATTCGTGCAGAATTGATCTTGCGTATTCCATTAAGAACAGTTCTGTTATGGCTCAGTATGACTTTGATAATCCCATTTACCAAGCCAAAGAGGAGAGTGAAGAAGATTGTGAACTCCCCAAAGAATTGGCCAGACTATTGAAACGTGAGGAAAGGGTCATTCAACCTCATCAGGAAGAGTTGGAAGTCATTAAACTTGGTACTGAGGACGCAAAGAAAGAGATCAAGATAGGGGCTGCTTTAGAGGAAAAGGTCAAGAGAGGGCTGATTGAAATGCTGCAAGAATATGTGGATGTATTCGCATGGTCGTATCAAGATATGCCTGGTTTGGATACCGATATTGTGGTGCACAGGCTACCTCTCAGAGAAGATTGTCCTTCGGTAAAGCAGAAGCTTCGCAGAACTAGTCCTGATATGGCTGTCAAGATCAAAGAGGAGGTTCAAAAACAGTTAGATGCAGGTTTTCTAGCAGTTACCATTTATCCCCCTTGGGTGGCCAATATCGTACCCGTGCCAAAGAAGGATGGTAAAGTCGGGATGTGTGTCGATTACCGAGATTTAAACAGAGCCAGTCTGAAAGATGACTTCCCATTACCTCACATTGATGTATTGGTCGATAACACTGCTCAGTCCTCGGTTTTCTCTTTCATGGATGGATTTTCTGGCTATAATTAGATCAAGATGGCGCCAAAAGACATGGAGAAGACGACATTCATTACACCTTAGGGCACGTTCTGTTATAAGGTAATGCCATTTGGGTTGAAGAACGTCGGCGCTACCTACCAAAGAGTTATGACGACTCTCTTTCATGACATGATGCACAAAGAAATTGAAGTGTACGTGGATGATATGATAGCGAAGTCTCAGACAGAAGAGGAGTACTTGGTAAACTTGCAAAAGTTGTTCGAAAGATTGAGAAAGTTCAAACTAAGGCTGAATCCAAACAAGTGTACGTTTGGAGTGAGATCTGGAGAGCTGTTAGGTTTCATTGTCAGTGAGAAAGGGATTGAGGTTGATCCAGCGAAAGTAAAAGCTATTCAAGAAATGCCTGAACCAAGAACGGAAAAGCAGGTTCGTGTGTTTTTAGGGAGGCTGAACTACATTGCGCGGTTCATATCTCACCTAACAGCTACGGGCGAACCGATATTTAAATTGCTAAGAAAAGATCAAGCAGTCAGGTGGAGCAATGATTGTCAAAAATCTTTTGATAAGATAAAAGAATATTTGTAGAAACCTCCAATTCTTATACCTCCAGTTCCTGGGAGGCCTCTGATAATGTACCTTTCAGTAACAGAGAATTCGATGGGGTGTGTATTGGGACAGCATGACGAGTCTGGTCGAAAAGAGCATGCAATATACTCCCTTAGCAAAAATTTTACCGACTGTGAAACAAGATATTCGCTGCTCAAGAAAACTTGCTGCGCTTTGGCATGGGCTGCTCGCCGACTAAGACAGTATATGTTGAACCATACTACCTTGTTGATTCCTAAGATGGACCCAGTAAAGTATATCTTTGAAAAGCCGGCTCTTACTGGACGAGTGGCTCGTTGGTAGATGGTTTTGACAGAGTATGATATCCAGTACACGTCGCAAAAGGCCATCAAGGGTAGTATTCTGTCTGATTACCTCGCCGAGCAACCAATTGATGACTATCAGCCGATGATGTTTGAATTCCCCGATGAAGATATCATGTACGTAAAGATGAAAGATTGTGAAGAGCCTCTTCTCAAGGAAGGACCGGATCCCGATGACAAGTGGACACTGATGTTTGATGGGGCAGTAAATGTGAATGGAAATGGTGTTGGGGCGATACTTATTAATGCTAAAGGTGCACACATACCTTTTTCTGCCAGATTGACTTTTGAAGTAACCAACAACGAAGCTGAGTATGAGGCCTGTATCATGGGGATCGAGGAAGACATCGATCTAAGGATCAAAACTATGGACATTTATGGAGATTCTGCTCTAGTGATTAACCAGGTCAATGGAGACTGGAATACTCATCAGCCGCATTTGATTCCTTATAGAGATTACACCAGAAGGATCCTGACTTTCTTCAAGACAGTAAAGTTGTATCATGTACCCCCGAGATGAAAATCAAATGGCTGATGCCTTAGCCACATTTTCTTCCATGATTAAAGTTCATTGGTAGAGTCATGTGCCACACGTTGCTGTGAATCGACTCGAGAGGCCTGCGTATGTGTTTGCAGCCGAGTCTGTTATTGATGAGAAGCCATGGTTTTATGATATTAAGAATTTCCTCAAAAGCCAAGAGTATCCTGAAGGAGCGTCGAAGAATGACAAGAAGACACTGAGAAGGCTAGCTAGAAGATTTTACTTGAACAAGGATGATGTGTTGTACAAGAGGAACTTTGACATGGTTCTGCTCAGATGCGTGGTTAGACACGAAGCAGACATGTTAATGCAGGAAGTACACGAGGGATCTTTCGGTACCCATGTTGGTGGACATGCAATGACTAAGAAATTGTTAAGAGCAGGTTATTACTGGATGACCATGGAATCTGATTGTTTCAAATACGCTCGGAAGTGCCACAAATGTCAGATCTGTGCAGATAAAGTGCATGTACCACCAAACCCTCTGAATATTATGAATTCTCCTTGGCCATTCACGATGTGGGGCATCGATATGATTGGAAAGATTGAACCTACTGCTTCTAATGGGCATCGCTTCATCCTAGTCACGATTGATTACTTTACCAAGTGGGTGGAAGCAGCTTCCTATGCCAATGTTACCAGACAAGTGGTTGCTCGATTCATTAAGAAAGAAATTATTTGTCGTTATGGGGTTCCTGAGAGAATCATCACTGATAATGGTTCGAATCTCAATAACGAGATGATGAAAGAGCTTTGCAAAGACTTTAAGATTGAACACCATAATTCTTCTCCTTACAGACCAAAGATGAACGGTGTTGTAGAGGCGGCAAACAAGAACATTAAGAATATTGTGCAAAAGATGGTTGTGACGTACAAGGATTGGCATGAGATGTTGCCTTTCGCTTTGCATGTGTATCGTACCTCAGTGCGTACGTCAACCGGGGCAACTCCGTTTTCACTTGTGTATGGCATGGAGGCAGTCTTGCCAATAGAAGTTGAAATCCCTTCTTTGAGGGTGATGATGGATGTAAAACTTGACGAGGCTGAGTGGGTTCAAGCCAGGTTTGATGAGTTAAATTTAATTGAGGAAAAGCGATTAGCGGCTGTGTGCCATGGAAAACTATATCAGAGAAGGATGAAGAAGGCCTTTGATCAGAAAGTGCATCCTCGAAGCTATCAGATAGGTGACTTAGTTTTGAAGAGGATCCTTCCTCCCGGTACAGAAAACAGGGGCAAGTGGACTCCGAATTATGAAGGTCCATATGTTGTTAAAAAGGTCTTTTCTGGTGGAGCCTTGATGCTTACAACTATGGATGGTGAAGATTTTCCGTCTCCTGTGAATTCAGATGTAGTCAAAAAATACTTTGCATAAACTGACCCGCTGGACAAAAAAAAGAAAGTCCAGGCAAAAAAGGGCATCCCGGCGAACCAAGAGAAAAAGAAAAGAAAAAGGTTCGGGCAAAAGTTAGGGATAAAGAATAAAAAAAATATATGTACACCCGGTGAGTCGAAAACCTGCAAAGGCGGCTTAGGCAAAAATGGGTATCCCGGTGGATTGAAGACCTGGAAAGGCGGTCCAGGCAAAAGAGGGATTGAAGCGAAGACTACAGTCTGAGTTATCTGTACTTCATCGCATTTCAGTGTCTACCATCTTGAAGGATATGGTCGGTCCAATCACTCTCCTCAGAAAGCAAAGAATTTGGGGAAATTGAAGATCTATGAATCATAACAGAATTGGAAAATAGTGGAATGCCGTGTTCACATTGCCAATAGGATAGTTTATTTTCTCTTTTGGCGCAATTACCTCTTCCTAGGAATTGCTTCCTGATGTATTTTGCCTTTATAGGCCATTTTCAATCAATAAAAGTCCTTATTCAGTCGAATTGCTCTCTTGTTTTTTTTACTTTTTCTGTTTTGTTCGCAAAAACGTTCAAATTTTTGATAAACATTGCATCTAAAAACATGAAGGCTAGACAATGACGTGCGGAAAGATAAAACACCTAAAAATCATTTTGAATGTTGAGTACACTTGAGTATATTTTATCCATACGATCCCCTGGGGCATGTATGTCTTGCTATTTTACAGGTTACTATCTTTGATTGATGGCTAAAGCAGATGAGCCAAAGTTTGTTCGAGAGAAGACCCTGTTGTTTCAACACTGTCCAGTCGTGTAAGAAGTTGGGTCGTCTAAGTCGAGTTCAGAATTTGTTTCCCCAGCATGGTCGAGAGGTTGGTGTTTTCCCAACAAGTGACTCCTCAGTTGAGTTAGTTTCTCTACCGTTCCGAGAATGTCAGATCAGTAAGTATCCTCAGCAGGATTGTTGTATGTCCCCACAGAGTTGGAAGATCGAATCAGAAATTGTGTGCTCAGTAAAGTGATCGTTTGCTTTCCCAGCAAGAGTTTCTCCTCCCTCTGCATCTTGCATGTAGTAATCATCATTTGCATTCGCATTCTCAAACCGCGTAGCATTTCCACTCAGTATGGAGCATTATGCCATGAAAAAACTCAAACATATGCATACATGTATTAAACCAGATTGGATCATATCTCCGGAAGAGACGGATCATTTTTCAACATCAATGTAGCACATTTGCAGCAGTTGCTCTTAGCAACATTCAGAATCAATAATCCCAGTGAGATTTATTTTCTCACCAGTCCGTGAAAGGAAAGCTTGATTCCCTTCCGATTTAGTCCCCGGCAGGTGTCTGCCTTATTTTGACATATGTAAATATCATCCTTGCGATACTGGTAAGTGTCGTGTTGATCCCCGTAAATGTCTGTGCTTTTCTTTGATGTCGGCAAACATCATCTTTCGATGTCGATAAACGTCGAATCCTAATCGTTGGCCATCAGTAAATGGCATGCCTCTCATGGTGTCTACAAAAATCGTTATGTCAACACCTATGTGTGTCCTTTCCTTTCTTTGGTGTCGGTAAACATCATTGTTCGATGTCGGTAAACATCAGCCGCTTGTTAACCATCGGTAAATGGTTTTGTCGTTTAAGATTCCCCAGCAGATTCGCTATCCGTAAATATCGAGTGTTTCATTTTCGCCATCGGTAAATGGTTTCGTTTCATAAACATTCATTGGTGTCTGTAAACATCGTCGGTTCGATGCCGGTAAACATCGAGTTTCTTCCCAGTCATCGGTAAATGTCTAGTCTTGTTTCGCTTGTAAATGTCTTTGTTCGATGTCGGTAAACATCGAGTTCCTTCCCAGTCATTGGTAAATGTCTGGTCTCGTTTCACTTTTAAATATCTTTGTTCGATGTCGGTAAACATCGAGTTCCTCCCCAATGAAACCGCCATCGGTAAATGGCCTTGCTTTCTTTGATATCGGTAAATATCAAATCTGTTTTGAAGCCGCCATCGGTAAATGGCCTCGCTTTCTCGATATCGGTAAATATCAAATCTGTTTTGAAGCCGCCATCGGTAAATGGCCTCGCTTTCTTTGATATCGGTAAATATCAAATCTGTTTTGAAGCCGCCATCGGTAAATGGCCCCGCTTTCTTTGATATCGGTAAATATCAAATTTGTTTTGAAGCCGCCATCGGTAAATGGCCTCGCTTTCTTTGATATCGGTAAATATCAAATCTGTTTTGAAGCCGCCATCGGTAAATGGCCCCGCTTTCCTTGATTCGTCACCTACAGAGTGCAAATTCTCCGGTTCTTTTGGTATTCAATCCCTATTTACCTTGAAGTCTGATAGCCGCTGCTTTCATCCGTTCAGGTACACAGTTGATTGAATAGGGACAGCTGTAGCACCACAAATTTTCCCCCCCTCATTCATGCATTCATTTTTAGGTCATTTAAAATTTCATATTGCATTTCATCATGTCAATCAGAATTAGATCCAAGAAGCTTGAATATCATCCAAGACATTTTATGGGTTCTATCTGGGTGAGCAGTCAACACAAGGGAATGACTTGAGTTACTTCCAACATGTTCAAATGAGGCCTATTCATCATTCGACATATTACTCTTGAAGGAACAAAGGTCCAGCGCACAGGTCATAATTTGGAAAGATGACTTGAACTGTCATGCTCGCTAGGCGAGCAGAATGGTTCGCCTAGCGAGCCACCAGAGTCTGAACTGTCATGCTCGCTAGGCGAAGCCCACGCGTTTTGAAAATTAAAAAAATATATAACAGAAAACCTTGGACTTAGACCTCTCTAATTTGAGCCCACAAAGCCACGAAAGTCAGGTTATAAATTCTAAAAATTCAGTGGAAAAACCCGAGAAGAGCTAACTAATTCAGAGCAGCCTCCAGAGACTGAAGGGAACTCATCTGCAAAGAACCAATTTCATCTCATATAAACCCTAAGATTGTTCTGCAAATCCAACCGTGCAATTCAATTTAATTCGATCTCTCCAATTAGGTTTGCCTTATTCCCATTACTTTACGCTTTCAATCTGAAATTCTTGAAGCATGAGGTATTATGTTTGAATCCAGGAGAGTGGGTATAGTTAGGTTTTGCACGTGGGTTTAGATTTGTATGAATGTGTAGAATAATTCCTTGAATGTTTAATCACTTCGTTGCTGAGATGGATACCATAGGGTTTGGGGTTTCTGAAATCGTACTGTTATCAATGGAGAATCCAGAACCCGTAGGCATTCGCTAGCCCATCGCTAGGCGAGCCTGCAGCGAAGCTTCGCTAAGCCTTCGCTAGGCGTAGCAGTAACGATCGCGACAGTAGCTGTTTTTTCTGTTTTCTCTCCAATCTGTTTTGTGTTCGCTATGACATGTTTTCTATTACGTCCGGGTACATGTTTTGGTATGTATGTCATGTATTGATGTGTGGATCCTTGCCCCCTGATTTTGAGTTTTGATACCCTTTTGATGCATTTGTTTGACAGTAGGTTTAGGCCTCCTATCTTTGGGTGTTTTTGTGAACTTTTGTGAACTTTAATGGCATCATTCATGTGATTGCTATGATTCTTCCGTTTGGTGCAACTCTTGATTGCACCCTATCTTGTCATTCTAACTTGTTTTGTTGAGTTTTTGTGAGGGCTCACATGACTCTTAAAGAGATAGAATGCTTGGTATTCCACTTTATTTGTGGGATACCATTTGGATATTTATTCCGATTACTTCACTGACTTGCTTTCTTTGATGGTGCTAGCCTGAGAGATCACCGGGTTTCTTGCTTCTTTAGTAGTTATTACTTCGGATTTTTATACATGTGGTATATCTCTTGATCCCTTTATCTTTCCCGCATTTTACCGCTTTCTTAGCTGGAAGACCTCGATAGGAGGCAATGTTTTTGTGTGTTTACTTTTGTGCTTCAAAGACCTCCAAGAGGAGGCACCAGTGCTAAAGACCTCCATGAAGAGGCAATTGACGGATAAAAGGGATTAGTAGTCAATCCCCCGTTATTCAGTGTGTCGTTCTTTATGCTCGCACTACGTGTCGATGCTTCAGAACAAAAGCCCAAGATCTTTTGTCCGGTCAGTCAGTGGAGAGGGTTCCACCTTTCTGAATCCCCACTTTTTGTCATGAGCTCACCCTGTCCAGGGTTAAGAGCTATGAGGTCTTATCCTCATTACCCTTTTGATCTGCTCACCCTGACGTTCAGTGTCAGTGGTTAAGAGCCCATTTGATTACCTTTCCATGGCTTGTTTGTCGAGGTTGACATGACCCCTCTTGACTAAAGCCCTACCCACGTATGTTTGAGCCCCCTTATTGGCGTGTTTACTTTATGCATGTTTGTTTTGTATGGTGTGATCGTCTCCCCATAGGATTGCTAGGCTTCGTATAGTCTCTCGTTTGCATGTCAATTAAGGTAGCACGGTTCCTTCGTCTAGGACTTCCTTTTTTGCATGAGCATTCCTAAAACAAACAAACTCATTGATTTTTCTTCTCCTAAGAACATGTTAACTCCTTCTACTACAGGCGAGTAAGTCTCCAAAGGTCGAGCATCCGGTAGATTGCGTAGTAACGTCGTTCATCTAAAACACAAAACAAACAAATAGGTCAGCCGAGCTACGAAGACTCTGATTCTCATGTCCAGATGAGATACGTATGCAATGGATGCGACATCCGTGCGAGTCATTTTCTTTTGACCCCTCTTTTAGTAAACAGTACTTTAGATAAACCCACACCCACAGATGCGTAGGGGTGCTAACACCTTCCCTTCGCATAATCGACTCCCGAACCCAAGATTTGGTTGCGAGACCTTGTCTTTTCCTTTCCTTTTTCCAGGTTTACTTCGAGCGTTTCCTTTCCCTCCTTTGGGATAAATAACGCACGGTGGCGACTCTTCTGTCATTGCTTTTTTCGCCGGTTGTTGTTTTTTTGCATTCTATTTTTTTTAGGTTGCGACAGTGTTGTCATTCGCATTTGTGTTGCAGTTTTGCGTTGCCGTTTGGCTTTTCATTGGCATTTTGCTTGGCTTCAACTTGCGTTTTGACGCTGGTACTTTCAATTTCCATGATGCATACGTGTACTCATTCTTGCCATGTATTTTTTGTCTTATTTGGAATATCATTGGATCTAAGTAATGGATATTTGGATGTAATGTGGATAAAATGGTTTATGGAATTGATTTTAAAAATGGATGTGGATAAACTGATTTTGAGGTAATGATAAATGGATTTGGATTTGGGAATTGGATCTGGTTACTTGAAAGAATGAATTAAAATGGGCTTAAAAAAGAAAAGGTGAATGGGCTCTATGTGATTCAATAACATGGCCTCACAAAAAAGAAAGAAAAATAAAAAAAGATGGAAATTCTAATAATAAATTAAAACTGAACTTGATTTTCAAAATAACACAATGACTTCTAAAGTTAATCGGAAATCTCAAAAATCATTTCTAACTTCAAAAAAAAAATGGTTTTGTATTAAAAATCAATTTGAACCTTTAAAACAACGCAACTCCTAGAATTAAATGATAGAAAAATGAAATGATCCCTAAAATCAAAATCAAATTCCCAAAAATCAAATATACCCTCTAAAATCAATTTAAACTTCAAATATTAATTTGAATTTGAAATCAACACGAAGTTGAAATCAATTCAGAAAAATATTATGACATAATGATGACTGTATATGCAATATGCAATGAACTGATGAACCCAAATCATCACAAGACTTTGAATCAAATTGGACCATTGAAGGAAATGAACGGTCATCAATACATCCAGAAGCATGTAACCAAGAGTTAGATGGCCAATTCTGAATGAGCATGGATCCAAAAGTAACATGAGGTATAAAACCAAATGAGCACTTGGTCAATAGGATATGTGATAAACCTCAAAGATCAAGGCATGATCATGCTTGATCAAATGCCTCAAGATAAGTGATTTACCATGCAAGTGAAAGTGTCCACCAATATTATAAGCCAAGATATTAGGGTTTTATTGCTTGATCCACCTCAAATATTTTATGTACCCTAGTATTCACTAGGTGCAAGCACAAAGTCATGAATCCAAGTCACTTGTCTCCTTGTGTTGAACCATGCTTATGCAGACGAAATGAATGCTTATGATGATATGCAAATGTTTATGGTTAGTGACCTATATGATCAATGTGAATGGTAGGGCGAATTTTGGGGTATGACAGGATGCAATCCAAAAGACAAAAATGTCAGATAGAAACCCATTTCCTTTGGACTTTTGAGCAAGCAACAAGCATAAACATCGAAGCAATAAGTATGAAGATCAAAGGCATCAAATAAAGATAGCCATAATCTAAGAAAGCATTCCAAAAAGCAAACAGTCTTTAGTGTCTTCAAATGTATCAGATGAAATATTCCTTGTGACAAACTCATAGAAACAATCATCAGATAAAAACAATAAGATCAAGATAACAACTTAAGCAAAGATACAAAATAACAGATAAATCAGTGAGGCTCTCAAGGCTTGTCTCAGATGAATGGCATTGGCCAAGATGAATCAGTCTCAAATAATGGGATTTTCCAAGTTCTTAAAAGCATGGGGATGTTGCCTACTCTAAGTCCAAATATTCAGATCAAGTCAAAGGCAGAGGTCCAACAGTCCATCAACATATTTTTTAGGGTTTTTGTTGTTATTATGTATTTTAAGGTCATTGTCGCATCCGCGAAAAACAACCGGCGGGCTGAAACAAAAACAACACAGAGCCGCCACCGTGCGTTATTTATCCCAAAGAGGGAAAGGAAACGCTCAGAGTAAACCTGGGAAAAGCATGGTCTCGCGACCAAAGAGAAAGGGATCGGGAGTCAGTTATGCGAAGGGAAGGTATTAGCACCCCTACGCATCCGTCGTACTCGATGGGATCCACGCTCTAAAAGAAAGAAAAGGTTGCTAAAACAAACATCACACACACAAGAAACACAGGTGGAGGAAGAGGGGAGAGGGCTCGCTAGGATATCGCATCCTATGCCTACGTATCTCGTCTGGAACGAGAATCAGAGCTACCGTAGTTCGGCTCACGCACGCCAAACAAAACAAACACACAAGCAGGCGAACATGGAACCCGAATGCCAATCGCTGGACTTACATCAGCTTCCGAACCAAACAGACCCACACTGGAAACCAGATGCCACTTGATGGACTTATACCGGACTCCAAGCACACAACAAGAACAAACAAGCAACAAGTTGCTAAGGAGTCGGGAACTCGAGCCTAGCAACTGTCAAGCAAACACACGCAAAAAGACAAAAGGGTGAACATACAGACTAAACAGGGAGTCGGGAACTCGAGCCTGATAGCTGTCAAGCACAACACGCTCAAAAAAAGAAAAGGGTGCCCAGAGAGATCTCGCACGACCTCCTGCCTACGTACCTCATCTGGTATGAGGATCAGGGCAACGTAGTTCCCCTAAACAGGGGAGAAAGACCAGCTTAACCAGATAACAAAGGGAGACACAACTAGGGAGACTAACTCGAGCCTAGATGTTATCATGCAAATCATCCCTAAGTCAAGGTTTCTAGCTAACTTGCACAGGCTGCAAGCTAATCCTAAACAGGCAAAGCAAAACATGCAAGCATAATCAAAACAAAGCAAACATTCACAAGTAGCACACACTATATCCAGTCAAAGTGGGCTCAAACAAAGGGTTAGACTGCCAAAGCAAGTCAACTGTAATGGGTGAAGTTAGCTCTTAACCCTGACATTGAGAGTCAGGGTGAAGCAGATGAAAGGTTAGTGAAGATTAGACTTCACAGCTCTTATCCCTGGCCAGGGAGAGCTTCAGACAAAGGAGCGTGGGTTCAGAAAGTGGGAACCCTTCTACACTCATGACTCTGACTCAACTGTACAACTGTACAAGATCTTGGGTTAATGTCCCAATGCATCAACACAGTGGTGTGAGCAAAGGGACGACTCAACAACGAATAGCAGGGGATGGATTGCATATCCCTTGGGTTCTGCCAATTGCCTTAACAAAGTACTTTTCCTGCTTGGGGACAAAAATAAACAGGCACAAACATCGCCTCTTAAGGAGGACTTCAGACAGTTGCCTGGCCAAGTAACAGGCCAGGTCTTCCAGACTACATGGAGTTAGAGAATTCTACCTCTATTGGTTAAGCAACCAAGCAATAGCCAATGCAAGTTCAAAAAGAACTGTTAGCAACTAATGTACCTGAAATCAATCAAATATAATCAGTATACCAACCACAAAGTCAAAACAAACAACATAAAAGCCAACAGACAACACAATCAATCACATGGGCAAAGCATAAGTCCAAAGCAAGTGAGCTAGGCATCCTACAAAACAAACAAGTTAGTTCACAACAAGCAACTAAACTCAATCAACTTGCATTAATCTCCTTAGAGCATTTGCTTCTTAACCTGAAAAGCAAACTCAAACATGAGAAACAAGACCACTAGGACAAGCCTAGGGTCAAAAGGAGGTGAAAAATCCAAAACAACAAGTGAAAATTATCCAAAATCTAGATCAAACAATTAAGAATCCAACCCAAGTGGTTCCACATTCACATCATTCATCATTATCATTTCATGAAGGAAAAGGCATCAAACATGCATTTTGAAACTTCAAAGGACCAAACAGAATGATCACAATCAAATCAATATCAAAATATTTCAATAAATCCTCAATGAAAATCAGAAAGTCAACACAAGTTCAAGCAAGCTCATACAAGGCATCAAAACATGCATCAACTTCAACCAATCATAAAACAGTGACAAAACATGATAAATGAATGGGACTAAATCCATGGCAACCTACAATATGTCTACAATACACATGCCAAATTTCAAGTTCATCCAATAAACCATAAGAATTTCCCAAATCAAATGCAAACATGTATCACAAAAAGTCAACAAATGACCAAATAGAGGAGAAAATTCCAATCAAATAGGAAATGCCATCAATAAATCCAGAAATATTCACATGTATTCTCAACATTCTCAAGTATTCTCATGCAAAAATCCAGCTCAATTCAAGTTCAAATGGCAAGGCAAATAAAATCATGAAGTTGCACAATGAATGGCATGGCACAAAATGTAACACATACAAAGATCATGTCATAACTCTCAATCCAGAAACTCAAAAATTACAAACCACATATCAAAATGCTCCTTAAGATGTCTAGAACATGCTCAAAACATTTCATGAATTTCTAATGAAGCATCAAGATTTTATGATCAAAATGGTGAGCATGGTGCACAAAAGACACATTCAAACAATCCCTAGGCATTTAATTTTTCCACACGTGCACAATTTGATTAAAAATCACCATAAAATCCAGCACATCACAAGGAGAATGGCACAAAAAATTTCATCAAACTTGGATCAAAATTAGAAGAGTTATGAATTTTTAAATATGAATGATCAAAATGAAATAAAATTTGAAAAAGAAAAAAGAAATGAAATGATTTAATATTCAGCAATGGCAAAAGCGTAATTAATCCCTCACTTAAGTGAAACACTGCGTTTCACTTAAGTGAGTGGCAGCGTGCTATTGGACAGAAGCCACGGGAAACAAGAATTTGAAATCACAAGCCAGGCAAACGGATCAAAACACTCATCTGAACGTGTTCTTGAGCGTTCATCATGTTCATCCTCTCCAGAAATCACCAAGAACAAACATGCACGAAAATGGACAAATCGTATATCATTGAACTCGTCTAAGCAAGTACAATCACAATATCCACATGATTTATCCTAATTCCTAATGTGCTGAACAAATCGATCAAAAGAAACTTTACATGTCAAACTTCAATTCCAGATTTCTCACTCCATACTCAACGAAATTCAACGATTCAAAGTTCATGCTACTCTACACTAGGAGATCTATCAAAGCCATATCATAGTTTCAACAATTATTGAGATCGAATTCTAACCTTTTGGAGATGGCAGGTCTTGATTCGCGCATTTCAAGGTCTAAAAGCTGAAAACAGATGATGCTTGATGCTTAGGAAGGTGATTGGAGTAGGTCTTGCAGCTCCAGCGTGATCCAGTTCCAAGAATTGTCAAAATGCCATGGATGAGCTTGATGATAACAGTTCCAATTCCTCGATGTTTTTGCCAAGATCTTGCTCAACAGTTCTTCACAAGTACCTGTGGATGATGAATCTCACAAAAACTAGCACGAAGAGTGAAGAATTTCAATGAAAATGATGAAAAAAGTGTGAAAAAGTTTGAAGAAAATTGAGAGAATTTTGGTGATTTCTGAGTTTAGATCTGAAAAGTGAATTGTGATTATGTGAATTCTGTTACAATTAAGCATATATACCACTTCCTAATCCAATTGTTAATCAAGATTAGCAAATTCAAGTGAAATTAGCAAAGTAAAGTTTTAAGTGTTTTGGCCAAAATGCCCTTTTCACAATGCAGCCAATGCAACAGTAAAAACCAGTTGGAGCAAGTCATATTTGATGTTTAGAATGTGTTGGAAAAGGTTTGAAGTGCAAATGCCATGTATTTTTGAAATTGACTATTTTTCCCACCAAATTTTAAATTGAACACTTGAAAAATGGACTTTTGCTATGATGATTTTTGATGAAATGTGATGATGCATTGTGATAGTACACATCAAATGTGACTTGCTCAAAAAAGAATCACCCAATTTGGCCTTTCCATTCAAAAGTTATGCCACTTTGAATTTCAACATTTTTTGAAAATGATTTGATCATAACTTGCCAACCACACATGAGAAATGAGTGTTCTTGGACTTTTTGGAAAGGTGAGAGCAAGATATACAACTCTCATGTTGAACAAAATTTCATTTGAAGCATTTTTGGACATGTAATCTTGAGGTGAAAAACTTTCCATTTTTGGCAGTTTCCAATTACAGGTCACCTGCTATTTTTGGAAAGTTTCCATCTGACTTTTATTTTCTTCATTCTTGATGTTTGAAATGTCAAATGAAACTTGTTTGGACATGAATGAAGTGTATCTTGCCCTCTCCCACCTCCAAATCCATCATTTCAGGCACAGTTGACCACAGTTGACTTCTCTGACTGATAGATGAATTTGGCTATGCACTGATCCACTTGAGCCTCAAACTCCTGTTGAAATGGCTCCAAAATGAAACCCTAGCTTCCATAAGCTCAATATAATCACATGATGATCCCCATATCCATTGTAGACCCCATCTCCTTCACAAGCCCTGATTGGCTCCATACAACTAATTAGGGTTGACCAGAGGTCAAAACCCTAATCTCAAGGTATCTAATCAAGCCTTTGGTGATGACAAAACCATGATGATGATGATGTACCATTTCAACCAAGATAATGCTCAATCTCCTTGAGAACCATGAAACCCTAATTTGAACACATCCTCAGATGGTTAGTGATCAATCCAATGAACCCTCAGGCTTGAATCTCCACCTCTTTGCCTTCTGATCAAGACCTAGGAGGATGACTTGCTTATATAGCCACATGATATGCAATATGCAATGCCTAATGATCTAAAAAATGCAATGCAATATGTTAAGCTAGTCCCAAGAGAGGAGAGAAAATTTTGAGGTGTTACAGCTGCCCCTATTCAATCCACTGTGAACCTGTCGATATGAAATAGCCTCGGCTTTCAGATGATCAGGGTGAAGAGTGATTGAATACCAAGAACAGACGAACAATTTGCACTCTGATGAGAAATAATTAACAACGCCTGTCAGGATCGGTGAAGAAACAACCTTGAAAGAAGAACCCGTCTGGTACGGAGAAAGTCGGCCGGAATACCGAAACAGAATGTCGACCTGTATACCAAAATAAATGGTAACGCAGGGATAACCATGGCCTGAACACCACATCCGCTGGGGATTATCATCTCTTTTACTTCTTTTGCTTTTCTTGAACCCCGAAATTTTTCTTCTTTTTCATTTTCTTGAACCCCGAAATTTTCTTTCGCAAATGATCCCGCATCACTACATTTGAACCCTGACATCTTGTTTGCCAAAATAATGAACCCCATTCTCCATTGAACCCCAGTCGCCTGACGATAACTTGTGATCGCCATTGTGAACCCCATTCTCCAGAAAATGCCTCAACATTTCCCTTTCTCCATTTGAACCCCGCTCTCCAGAAAATGCCTCAACATTTCCCTTTCTCCATTTGAACCCCGCTCTCCAGAAAATGCCTCAACATTTCCCTTTCTCCATTTGAACCCCATTCTCCAGAAAATGTCTCAACCTTTCCCTTTCTCCGTTTGAACCCCGCTCTCCAGAAAATGCCTCAACATTTCCCTTTCTCCATTTGAACCCCGCTCTCCAAAAAATGCCTCAACATTTCCCTTTCTCCATTTGAACCCCGTTTGTCACACTGATCGCGTAACGTCCTTTGATTTCATTTCCATCTCCGCCCGACGGAAAAGTTGCCTCCAGTATCGCACTACTGGTGAACATTGCTGATCTGACATCACGATGCTAGACTTCTCAGAGCAACATATTCACCATCCGGCGAAACCAAACCTCAAGCGGTAACCACGGCCCGAGTCGCGCTGATTGCGTAACATTTCCATCTCCGTCCGACGGAAAAATTCTCCTCCAGTATCGCACTACTGGGGAATACCGTTGATTCGAAATCATGATGCTGAACTCCTCGGAGTAACACCTTCACCCTTGAGCAAAACCACCTCCCAAACAGTAACCACGGTTTGAGACTAGCCTATGCTTGCAATATGATGCATGATTGATTTTTTAGCGTAATGCTCCATAATCATGGAAATGCTACGCGATTTATTATGCAATATGCTATGCTTATTTTTCATGATGAATGCATAAAAGGCAACCCCCTCAAGGGACTCTTCTGGGGAGCTCGAGATACTCTGCTGAGGAACTCGTCAACACTCCGATCTCCACCCTGTTGGGGAATAGTGCTGCTGCTGGGAAAAGGCAACCCTTGCTGTTTGACCCCCTTTGCACCCGATCCGCTTGGGGAATTGCTGGGGAAGCACCACCAATGCACTCTGTGGGGATACAACTGTCTTTGACTTGCTGGGGATATCAATCCCGACTCCGCTTGGGGAACCACCGCACACAGATACTTCCGCTGGGGAAATCGCAACCTTCAGGCCTGGCGACTAGGGAAGCATTGATCTAAAACCTGCCGGGGAATAGCCATCCTGACCCTGCTAGGGAGACCTCGAATCTGATGGGGGATTAGTCATTCTGACTCTGCTTGGGAACTTGAGGAAAACCTGGTATTGAACACCCATCGACTCGTCGAACCATGGCATCCACCATCCAACTCCACTGTCAGCTTTCGACTTTTGAGAGCTCCCAGACTCGTCTGGACCTTTTCTGCTCCATCATCCTGTATTTCAAACCGCTCCGTTCTCGACGAAGAGCGAACTCCTGGGATTCACACAGACTTTTCAATCTTCCGACTTTGAAGAGTCTTCTTGATTAATTCCAAGGATCGTCGTACGTCTCGTCGTCTTCTTCACCGTTCTTTAATTCATTCGTCCCTGACTGGACTCCATGGGGATTGTTTTGTCAACAGCTTCCACATCACAACCTGCAAGTGAGTGAAAATATCTAACAACTCCTGCAAAACAGATCGTTAGATAAAACCGTGCCCCAGGCGTGTCAAGATTTCAACACTTGGGTCACTCAACCTTCCGAATAAGATTTCAAGCTTCCAATCTTATAAGCATGCATTGGAAGAGACCTGTATGTCTTAAAATGAAAAATTCTTTATCAAAAATAACCTGGATGTTTTTGCAATCAAAGCGGTAATGACAAACAAAAACAAAATTATTTGACTGAATATGCATTTTATTGATTGAAAAAGTGTGGCTCAAATTGAGCAATACAAAGGAAGCAATTCCTGAAAAGAGGTAATTGCGCACAAAAGGAAAAATCTATCCTAATGGCAATGTGAAACCCGTGATCTCATCGAGTTCCAACTCGGTTACACCCCATATGTCCTCAAACTCTTCGTGCTTTCTGCCTTCTGAACAAGACGCTTCTGATTGATCCCTACCGGGGATTATCCATGTGCCTTAACCAAAGCAAACAATCATGCCAGACGCAGTTGTTCGTTTCAATCCCTCTTTTGCCTGGACCGCCCTTTCGGTTTTTCAGCCCACCGGGATACCCTTTTTTGCCCAAGTCGCCTTTTCAGGTTTTCGACTTGCCGGGTGTACATTTTTCCTTTTATCCCTAATTTTTGCCCGAACCTTTTCTTTCTGTTTTTGGTTCGCCGGGATGCCCATTTTTGCCTGGACTATTTTATTCTTTTCGTCCAGCGGGTCTTTTCATACGAAGTATTTTTTAACTGCGTCTGCATTCACAGGGGATGGAAAATCCTCACCACCCATGGTCGTTAGCAACAAGGCTCTGCCAGAGAAAACCTTCTTGACCACGAATGGACCTTCATAATTGGGTGTCCATTTGCCCCTTCGATCGTTTTGAGGAGGAAGGATCCTTTTCAGCACCATATCACCCACGTGATATACCCGAGGTCGCACCTTTCGGTCAAAAGCACGCTTCATTCTCTGCTGGTATAACTGTCCATGACAGATGGCTGCCAGCCTCTTTTCCTCAATCAGGCTTAACTCCTCATACTGGGTCCTTACCCATTCCGCCTCTTGCAGCTTCACGTCCATCAGGACTCTCAAAGAGGGAATCTGAACCTCAACCGGTAACACAGCTTCCATCCCATATACCAACGAGAATGGCGTTGCCCCAGTAGATGTGCGCACCGATGTTCGATACCCATGCAATGCAAACGGCAACATCTCATGCCAGTCCTTATAGGTTACCACCATTTTCTGCACAATCTTCTTGATATTCTTATTGGCTGCCTCAACCGCCCCATTCATCTTCGGACGATAGGGAGAAGAATTGTGATGCTCGATCTTGAATTCCCGGCACAGTTCTGCCATCATCTTATTGTTCAAATTAGAACCATTATCAGTAATGATTCTCTCGGGAACCCCATATCGGCAAATGATGTCTCTCTTGAGAAACCTGGCAACGACCTGCTTCGTCACGTTCGTATAAGAGGCTGCTTCCACCCACTTGGTGAAGTAATCAATAACCACTAATATGAACCGATGCCCATTCGAAGTTGTAGGCTCAATCTTCCCAATCATATCGATTCCCCACATAGCAAACGACCATGGAGACGACATCAAACTCAACGGATTCGGAGGCACGTGCACCTTGTCAGCATAAATCTGGCATTTATGACACTTCCGCACGAAATTGAAACATTGGGCCTCCATTGTCATCCAGTAATAACCTGCCCTCAGCAGCTTCTTTACCATCGCGTTCCCACTGGCATGGGTACCGAACGATCCTTCGTGAACCTCTTTCATCAATTGGCTTGCTTCTCCATCATTAACACATCTGAGCAAGACCCAATCGAAATTTCTCTTGTACAGAACCCCATCCTTATTCAGGTAGAACACCATGGCCAACCTCCGCAGAGTCTTTCGGTCCCTCTTTGATGCTCCCTCAGGATATTCTTGAGTTTCTAGATAGCGCTTGATATCGTAATACCACGGCTTCTCATCGTCAGGCGCTGTATCAACAGCAAACACATAAGCCGGTCTATCCAGACGACCCACCTCCACACTAGGGAACTGATTCCACCACTGCACCTTAATCAAGGCAGCCAGAGTAGCCAAAGCATCTGCCAAAGGATTCTCCTCTCTAGGCACATGATGCATCTTCACCTTGGTGAAAAACGTCAACAATCTCCTCGTATAATCCCGGTACGGCACTAAATGAGATTGATGCGTAAACCATTTTCCATTAACCTGATTTACAACCAAAGCTGAATCTCCATATATGACAAGGTTCTTGATCCTCAAATCAATCGCCTCTTCAATCCCCAATATGCAAGCTTCATATTCAGCCACGTTGTTGGTGCACTCAAATGTTAGCCGGGCAGCAAAAGGAAGGTGAGATCCTTTCGGCGTAACCAAAACAGCACCAACACCGCTTCCATTCATGTTAACGGCCCCATCAAACATCAGAATCCATTCGGATTCAGGGTCAGGCCCCTCCTCCGGGATCGGTTCCTCGCAATCTTTCGATTTGAGAAACATGATGTCCTCATCAGGGAATTCAAACTTCATCGGTTGATAATCATCAATGGGTTGCTGGGCGAGGTAATCAGACAATACACTCCCCTTGATAGCCTTCTGAGAGGTATACTGTATATCATATTCTGTCAAAATCATTTGCCACCTCGCAACCCGTCCGGTCAATGCTGGCTTCTCGAAAATGTACTTGATTGGATCCATCTTGGAAATCAACAAAGTGATATGAACCAGCATATACTGCCTTAGTCGGCGAGCAGCCCAGACCAAAGCACAACAAGTTTTCTCGAGCAGTGAATATCTTGTTTCAAAGTCGGTAAACTTTTTGCTAAGGTAGTATATGGCATGCTCTTTTCGACCAGACTCGTCATGCTGCCCCAATACACACCCCATAGACCCCTCGAGGACTGTCTGTAGCACCTCAAATTTGCACCTATCATTGTACATACATTCTCATATTAGGTCATAACATAACATGGTCCACTGCATAGCATTGCATTGTCCCTTTGCCCCAAGTGCAAGCCATTCAGAAGAACTAGGTCAAACTGGTCAGGAGATCAGTCAATCAAGCAAGCAAGTGCAATTTTCATTGAGCCAAGGCCCTAGGGTTGGTCCAACATGTTCACATGACCTAGGGGTTCTCTTGAAGTGTTTTGGTCAAGGATTGGATGTTCAGAAGTCATCAGTCATGGCCCAGTACACCAGAAACCCTAAAAGTCAACCATGGTCAACTGTGCCTGATTTTATGATTTTGATGGTGGGATTTGGTTTGAGAGGGTTCATTCATGTCCATATAGGCCTCATATAACATGTCAAACATCATCATGGAAGAATTTGAAGCCAGACAAGAAATTTCCAAAAATAGAAAGTTGACCTGTAATTGGAATTTGCCAAAAATGGAAACTTCTTGATCCTAAACTTACATCATGATACAAGCTTCAAATGAATTTTTTCCCAACATAAAAGTTGAAGATATTGTTCTCCCATTTCCAAAAAGTCCAAGAACACTCAATTCCCATGTATGGTTGGCAAGTTATGATCAAATCATTTTCAGAAATTTTTGAACTTCAAAAGGCCATATCTCTTAAACCATTTGGCCAAATTGGGTGGGGTTTTTTGCTACAAGTCACATTTGATCCCCTATTCCCAAATATGTCATCATCATTCACCAAAACATCACCAATCAAAATGGCATTTTTGGAATGGCATGAATTAATTTCAAGTGTAGTAAAAAAGTGACTTTCCAAAATAATCATTTCTAACAATTTTTGCCAATTGAGAATGTTCAGAAAACTTATTTTGGTCATGTTAGAGGCCCATTTTCGTGCACTTTCATACACCCTTTGTGAAATGGCATGGTTTTAGCAAAAATGGTCAAAATATGTCATTAACCAAATTGTGATTACATTTCAACAAAACACACTTAACCAACACTAAACAGCATACAAATAGATCATTTTCTGCTGAAACACAACCCTAGCAGCCTCATTCACAAACAGAAAAAAGCACTTGCTCTCAAAAACCATTTTCTTCATTTTCGAAAATTCTTGCTGAAAACTTCAAGGAGCTCGAATTTGCTTGCTCATTCCATCACTCACTAGCCTATTGGAAGCATTTTCAAGCATCATTTCTCAACTGTAACCAAAGATAAACTCTGTTTCATTCAAGAACACTCCAATGGCAGATCGTGTTTTGAGCTTCCTTGAACATTCTTGAACCAAAATCCTTTCTCCATTCAACTTTGGGAAGCTAGTAGGACACCTGTTTCGAGCAGTTGAGGCCAAACAACCACTGCATTGCATTTGTTCCTCAGATTTGGTGAGTTTTCGAATTTCACTATTTACTAAACTATGATATGCATTAGCTAGGTCTTTGTATGCTGAGTTCAATGGTAGTTGTGTTTTTAAAAATGGTTGAGTAATTAGGGAGAAATGTGAAGTTGAAAGTTGATGTTCAAACTTTTTTTTGTATCATGCATGCTGTGTAGCTCGATTCAGTGCAAATGAATATTAGTTTCTTGATGTGTGATGTTTGCTGGTTACATTGGTGTGATTAATTTCATCTTCTGGGCAATTTAATTTTCACGATTGGATGGAGATGATGAAGGTCTGCTGTACTGTTCATAAACCCTAAAGCATTTCCAGATTTTCTGTTTTTTAAATGCGTTCTGTATGGTTGTACTATTCCATTAGCATGTAGCCAATCATCACGTGCCACGCCTTCCACTTATGCGCACCGTTTCATTAAAACTTCACCAGAATTACAAAACTGCCATCGGTCACTTAATTATCTTAATTAAATCATTTTATGTTCAATATTTATTTCATTTTGTTACACAACTTACAAAAATCATAGCTCATCCATTGTTAATCCAAAATTCATGAAACTTTTTGCATTTCGCTCTGCTTGATCTCTACTTATTTATCATGATTTTTCCTGAATTTTTTGATGAATGGTTTTTAATTGGTGCTAGGGTTTGTGACATGTGCTCATATTTTGTACACTTTGCCAAAATATTTGTGAAATGATGATGCTTTGTCCAATGGCTTTGAAATCTTTTGTGCTTAAACTAGACACAGTCATGGTGATTTTGGTACAGAGTTGGTGAATTTATCATTTCTGGTTTGAGAGTTATGATTTTTTGAATTAGGGTGTGACAATTTGTGTCACACCATTGATGTGCAACTTCATGATTTTCTTTACCATGCTTCTTGACCTCAAATTGCTTTGAATTTTTGCATGATTGAACTTATGAATGTCTAGCTTACATGTGATTTTTTGTGGAATTATTTGTGGCATTTCCTAATTGTTTGAGGTTTTTCTCCCCTGTTTGGTCATATGTTGACTTTTTGTGATACATGTTCCCATTTCATTTGTGAAATTCTCATACTTTATTGGATGGACATGAAATTTGATATGTGATTAGTAGACATCTTAAGCTCTGCCTTGGTTTTGATCCCATTCATTTCTCATATGCTACCACTGATTTATGATTTTTTCAAGTTGATGCATGTTTGGTTGACTTCTTTGAGCATGCTTAAACTTGCCTCGCCTTTCTGATTTTTATTTCCCTACTTCCCATGATCCAAATAAGTTGAAATTTGACATGCTTACCATGATATGGACTATGTTTGACCATGATTTATTTGATGATTTTTTGGAATGTTTATGATTGGTTTTGAGTTGAGTCTTGCTGTTGACTTCTATGAGCTTCCATATGCCATGCTTTGACTTCTTTTGCTTATAAAATGATGATGATGATTGATATGAATGTGAACCCAATTGAGTTTGTTTCTTGATTGTTTGAATATGATTTTGATTGGATTTCATTTGCTGTTTTGACTTTCTTATTCCCTTTTGACCCTAGGCTTGTCCTAGTGGTCCTGTTACTTATGTTTGAGCTCATTTTTTCAGGTTAAGCAACAATTACCCAATGAGACCAATACAAATTGATTGAGTGTGCTTGTTTATCATGACTAATCTATTTGTTTTGTAGGTTGCTTGGCTCACATGCCTTGAACCTTGTGCATTGCACATTTATCTGCTTGTGTTGACTGTTAACCTTTGTTTCATTCTGATTTAACTTTGACTTGTATACTAACTGTGCTTGACTGATTTCAGGTACTTTAGTTGCTTTTAGTTCCTTGTGAACTTTGCTTTGCTTTGCTTAAGAGCAATTTGCATTGAGGTATAATTTCTTTACTTCATGTAGTCTGGAAGACCTGGCCTGTTACTTGGCCAGGCAACTGTCTGAAGTCCTCCTTAAGAGGCAATGTTTGTGATTGTTTACAATTGTCCCTGTACATATTCAAAGACCTCCTAAGTGAAGAGGCAATTGGTAGAACCCAAGGGATATGCAATCTATCCCCTGCTAGTCTGTGTGTCACTCACCTTGCTCACACAACTTGTGTTGATGCATAGTGAGTAAAAACCCAAGATCTATAGAGTCTAACTTGTGGATAGAGTTCCTACTTTCTGAACTCCCACACCTTCTGATATTCAAATGCTCTCCCTGACCAGGGATAAGAGCAATGAGGCACACCCTTCATCTCCTTTTATCTGCTTCACCTTAGCCCCTCAATGGCAAGGTTAAGAGCACCATTAACCCTATTCCAGTTGGCTTCAATGCCTAACCCTTGTATGAGCCCCTTGCTTGTGTATAGTGTGTGCTGCTTGTGCTTGTGTGTTTGTTTGACTTGCTTCCTGTGCAAGTTAGGTTTAGTTTAGACTTGCTTCCTGTGCAAGTTAGGTGTGGCTTGCTTCCTGTGCAAGTCATGTTTAGGATAGGCTGGCTCCCTGTGCCAGTTAGCTAGAAACCTTAACTTAGGGATGATTTTGCATGATAACATCTAGGCTCGAGTCGTAGTCTCCCTAGTTGTGTCTCCCTCTGTTATCTGGTTAGGCTAGTCCTTTTTCCCTGCGTAGGGGAACTACGTCACCCTGATCCTCATACCAGATGAGGTACGTAGGCAGGAGATGAGCTGATCTCTCCGGGCGCCTTTTTTTTCTTTTTCCGCCTTTTTTTCTTTTTCAACCCTTTGTGTCTTAACCACCCTTTGTGTGTGTTTTGGTTCAGATGCTGATGTAAGTCCAGTGATTGGCATTCGGGCTCCATGTTTACCTTCTTGTGTGTGTTCTGGTTCGGATGCTGATGTAAGTCCAGTGATTGGCATTCGGGCTCCACGTTTGCCTTTGCCTGTGTTTGTTTGTGTGCGTGTCAGCCGAGCTACGAATGCTCTGATTCTTCTTCGTCCAAGAAGATACGTATGCATAGGATGCGATATCCTAGCGAGCATGTGTCGTTTCCCCAGTCCGAACTACTTCGACCCTGATGTCTATGCCTGATAGACTAAGTAGGCCCAGGATGCGGTATCCTGCCGAGTCAGTCTTGTCTTGTTTTCTTGTGTCTCTTTCAGCCAGTGTGTGTGTGTGTGTGAGCAGTGTTATAGCAACCATTTATCCTTCCTATTGTGCGTGGATCCCGTCGAGTACGACGGATGCGTAGGGGTGCTAATACCTTCCCTTCGCATAACCGACTCCCGAACCCATTCTCTTTGGTCGCGAGACCATGTCTTTCCCAGGTTTACTCTGAGCGTTTCCTTTCCCTCTTTTGGGATAAATAACGCACGGTGGCGGCTCTGTTGTTCTTGTTTCCCGCCGGTTTTTCGTGTAATGCGACAGCTGGCGACTCTGCTGGGGAAATAGAGAAGTTGACCTATGCTGGTCCATCTTCCCTAAGCGAGTCTCTCCTAGCGCTCTCTAGGTTTAGGATTCTGGTTGCTTTGTGCTGTGTTTATTTTTTGCATTCATTATTTACTGTTTGCATTCGTTGTCTATTGTTTGCATTTATGTTTGTAATTATGTTTGTATTCATTCATTATTCATCTGCCTGGCTGGTTGTCTGTTTTTCTTTGTTGGGGTGGGAGTCACTTGAGGTAAAAGGTCCAATACCCAGACCATGAGTGAAATCTAGGATGATTAGGAATAGAGTGATTCATGGGAAGCGGGTGGTATTGCGCCACTTAGCGGAACATTGATATCACGAGCAGTTCAGACCCTGGTGGGGTATCGTCGTTACATACTTCGGGTGTGTATATGATGGTATTCTGCGAAAGGTTATTTATGCTGCGTTTCTCTCGACCTTACCCTGGCCTAGACTACACTCGTGAGTGGGGAAGGGTTGATTATTACAGGTACCGTTGGTGACTTGTGGTTCTGTTGGTGACTTTGGGTTCAGACAACAGTTATTTCAGTTGACCTTGGGTTCAAGTTGGATTTGGGTCCCGAGTTTAGACCGAAGCTTCGACCTTGTGATCAGAATTGCACAACCAGCCAGTCCAGTCTGCATCATTTGCATCATAGCATATTTATTTTTCAAAAAAAGATACGCAATCAAAAAGAAAAAAAAAAGAAAAAAAAAAAAAAAAACAGAAAAAAAGAAACTAATCCCTGCATGCATATCATTTCTCAGGTACATTCCAGAGCTTGTCCACTGATAGAGACGACAACAGTCCCAGAGCCGAAGCGGAAGACCTGTTCCTACAGCTTTCATCGTGAGCTGTTGACTTCATTGGTCGAGTTGGGTAGTCTTGTGACTAGTGATCAGTCGAAGGGTTTTGTTGGGCGGTATGGAGACATCCTGACAGTGTTGAAGACAGTAGTTGATCCGGTGCCTCTGCAGACACTTCTTCAGTTCTATGACCCGGAGCTCAGATGTTTTACGTTTCAAGATTATCAGTTGGCGCCTACTCTCGAGGAGTACTCTATCCTGATGAGCGTTCCGATTCAGCATCAGGTTCCCTTCTTGGACGTGCCCAAAGAGGTTGACTTCAGAATTATTGCCAGAGCTCTCCGGTTGAGTGTCAAGGAAGTTTGTGATAATTGGAAGCCCAGTGGGGGAGTTGTGGGTCTGCCATTGAAGTTTCTTTTGAAAGTTGCTGGAGATGAAGCAGAGAAAGGGAATTGGGAAGTTTTTCATGCCCAGCTTGCTGCTATGATTTATGGGATCGTCCTATTCCCAAGCATGCCAAATTTCATTGACCATGCTGCCATCAGTATCTTCATTGGAGGGAATCCAGTCCCCACCCTGTTAGCTGACACTTACTATGCCATCCACAGTAGGCATGGTAAGGGTGGAGCCATCAAGTGCTGTCTACCTCTCCTGTTCAGATGGTTTATGTCTCTCCTGCCAGCTAGTGGACCCTTTGTGGATACCCAGAGCACTCTTAAGTGGACTCAGAGGGTCATGTTGCTCACATCCTACGACATCAGATGGCAGTCATACCGGATGGACGTACGGAATGTTATTATGAGTTGTGGAGAATTCCGGAACGTGCCACTCGTGGGGACCAAGGGTTGCATAAATTATAATCCAGTTCTTTCTCTTCGTCAGTTAGGGTTCGTAATGAAGGGAAGACCGCTTGAGGCTGAAGTAGCCGAAAGTGTGTATTTTGAGAAGCAGAGTGACCCGACTAGATTGGAGCAGATAGGAAGAGCTTGGAGATCTGTTGGTGTGAAGGATGGATCCGTCTTAGGGAAGAAGTTTGCCATTGCAATGCCCGATTACACTGATTGGGTAAAGAAGAGAGTGGAAACTTTATTACTACCCTATGATAGGATGGAGCCGTTGCAAGAGCAACCACCCTTGATTCTTGCTGATAGTGTGCCTGCTGAGCACTATAAGCAAGCTCTGATGGAGAGTCGCCGTTTGAGGGAGAAGGAGCAGGACACCCAGATGGAGTTGTATAAAGCCAAAGCTGATAGGTTGCACTTGGCCCATCAACTCAGGGAAGTGCAAGGAGAGGATGCTAGCAGAGCAAGGAGTAAGAAGAGATCTTACGAAGAGATGGAAGCTATGTTAGATGCAGAGCATAGGGAGTGCTTGAGGCTGCAGAGAGCAGAAGTCAACTATCAGAAGAAGATCAGAGACCTAGAGAAGCAACTCAGAGACAAAGACGCCCAGTTGAAGAAGGAGATGGATTTGAGACAGACATCAGAGGATTATCTTGGAGGAGAGGTTTTGGAGCTTAGAAGGCAATTGAAGGAGAAGATCACCCCTTTACCAGAATGTTCAGAATGCACACTGTTGATAGACCAGTGCCATTACCTGAAGACCCTCATTCCGGAAGACCGTCTGTCTTAGTTTGTATCTTTGATGTATTTGTTGAGAATCACCTCCAGGTCTGTTGGATGGGATTCATTTGTCTGTACTCCGTCTTTTGGATCTTTGTTGTTGAGAATCACCTCCAGGCTTGTTGGATGGGATTCATTTGTTTGTACTCCGTTTCGGGTTTTTGTTGACTCTTGGTTGTATGATCTTTTTACCCTTATTTATAGATAAGGTTGTTAGTATTTCCCTGTTGTTCTCATTTTTCCTTGTACCTGTTGTTCTCTTGTTGCTGCAGGTTGCCATCTTTTGAGGATGGATCAGGCTCTTTGAATGCTTGAGAAATGAGCATATCATGTGCATCATACACATCATAAACATCATACTCATCTCATTTGCATAACAGGTGTTCTTGTGCCAACTTCTCACTTTGGTTCCTGTGTTGAGGCAGGATAGCTGATCAGAGACCGCACCGCTACTCAACGCGACTCAACCATCAACGGAATATGGAACAAGTACAAGCTGAGTTAGCAGAGATGAGGGCTAACATGGCCCAGTTCATTCATATGATGCAAGGGGTTGCGCAAGGACAAGAAGAACTTCGAGCTCTAGTTCAGAGACAAGAAGCTACATTGCCACCAGTTAATCCACCTCTGCAGGAAGGAAACCCAGTTCATGACACTCCTGCTGCTGCTATTCCCGTCAACAACTATGCTGTAGGTGAAGAGTTGAGGGGTATTCGAGTTGACGGTCAACCAATTGCTCCAGATGCTGCTAATGCCAGAGTCATCCATGCTCCGGCCCGTAACAGAATTCCGATTGTTGACAGACAAGAGGATATGTTTACTTTGCTCAGCGAAGATGAAGATATTCTGGGAAGAAATGATGCGAGAGATCGTAAAGTTGAGGCCCTCGCTGAGAAGATCCGGGCAATGGAATGTCAAAACTCCCTCGGTTTTGATGTTACTAATATGGGATTGGTTGAAGGCTTGAGAATCCCGCACAAGTTTAAGGCACCATCTTTTGATAAGTACAACGGCACCTCCTGTCCTCGCACTCATGTGCAAGCATATTATCGAAAGATCTCGGCGTATACTGACGACGAGAAAATGTGGATGTATTTTTTCCAAGACAGCCTATCTGGGGCGTCTTTGGACTGGTACATGGAATTGAAAAGAGATTCGATCAGATGCTGGAGGGATTTGGGTGAAGCATTCCTCAGACAGTATAAGCATAATATGGATATGGCGCCGACCCGGACTCAGCTGCAGAGTCTGTGTCAGAAAAACAATGAGAGCTTTAAAGAGTACGCCCAGAGATGGCGCGAGCTTGCTGCAAGAGTTCAACCCCCTATGCTGGAAAGGGAGTTGACTGACATGTTTATCAGCACTCTTCAAGGTGTGTATATGGACCGGATGGGAAGCTGCCCATTCGGAAGTTTTTCTGATGTCGTCATCTGTGGCGAGAGAACAGAAAGTCTGATCAAGGTCGGTAGGATTCATGATGTGGGTTCTTCTTCATCGTCGAAGAAACCCTTCTCTGGGGCACTTCGCCGTAGAGAGGGAGAGACCAATGCTGTACAACACCGAGGGGGTGTATATAGAGGAGGTGTGAGTAGAGAACAATATCGTCCGGTTGCTGCAGTGACCATTCCTGCACCTCAGCCTCGTCAACAACAACAACAAAGGGTTCAACAACCGCAACAACAACAACAACAACAACAGCAACGTCCTTATCAGCCGAGGCAAAGGTTGCAGCCTGACAGAAGATTTGACCCGTTGCCAATGTCATACGCTGAATTATTGCCCGAACTACTCCGGTTAGGGTTTGTTGAGCTGCGTACAATGGCTCCTCCAACAGTGTTGCCTCCTGGGTATGATGCGAACGTCTGTTGTGACTTTCATTCTGGGGCACCAGGCCACCATACTGAGAGATGCCGGGCTCTCCAGCACAAGGTACAAGACTTGATCGATGCCAAGGCGATCAACTTTGCTCCGGTACCAAATGTAGTGAACAATCCTATGCCTCAGCATGGTGGGCATAGGGTAAACAATATTGAAGGGGGAGAAGCTGAAGATTTGGTTGATAATGTTGAAGATGTTCAGACTTCTCTGCCGGTGGTAAAGGACCGTCTGTTGAAGGGGGGTGTTTACCCGGGCTGTGACGAAGGTTGTTTGGGTTGTAGTGAAGCCGTCAATGGTTGTGACCAGTTGAAGGCTGGTATTCAAAGGTTGATTGATGAGGGTTGTCTCCAGTTCAGTCGGGCTGCTAAAGATAATGGGTCGGTGTCGACTGTCACCATCTACTTCAAGCCGTCTGAAGGACGAGGACAAGGGGTTGTTGGTACACCTGCAGCAAATGGTACTCCAGTTACCATTTCCACTCCAGTAACCATCAATGCTCCAACTACTATCGTTGCGTCTGGCAGAAGACAAGTTGAGAATAGTAGGGCTGTGCCTTGGAGGTATGACAATGCCTATCGCAGCAATCGGAGGGCTGATAATCAGACTAGGCCAGCAGGTCAAGCGCCTGTGACAATCAGTGCATCGGTAAAAACTCCTGTGGTTGCAAGTCCTGTGGTGGACAATGTTGGGGGACCAGGAGGTTTTACCCGGAGTGGACGACTGTTTGCTCCTCAGCCATTGAGAGATGCTAATGCTGAGGCATCTGCTAGGGCTAAGGGCAAACAAGTTGTGGTTGACGAGGAACCAGCTCAGAAGGAGGCTGAGGGTTCTTTTGAAAAGGACGTCGAGGAATTCATGAAGATAATCAAGAAGAGTGACTACAAGATCGTAGATCAGCTCAACCAGACTCCGTCCAAGATTTCAATACTCTCTTTGCTGTTGTGCTCTGAAGCACATCGTGATGCCTTGCTGAAGATGTTAAACATGGCATACGTACCGCAAGAGATCTCTGTCAACCAACTGGAGGGTGTGCTAGCCAACGTGAGCACCAGGCATGGTGTAGGTTTCACTGACCTAGACTTGACGCCTGAGGGTCGTAATCATAACAAAGCCTTGCACATCACTATGGAGTGCAAGGGTGCTGTTCTGTCTCACGTGTTGGTAGACACCGGGTCGTCCCTGAATGTCTTACCCAAGCAGATTCTGAAGAAGATTGATGTTGAGGGAGTTGTGCTCACTCCCAGTGACCTTATCGTGCGCGCTTTTGACGGATCCAAACGGTCTGTGTTTGGTGAAGTTACCTTGCCGGTGAAGATAGGTCCGGAGGTATTTGACATAATCTTCTATGTGATGGACATTCAGCCCGCCTATAGTTGTCTGTTGGGGCGTCCGTGGATACACGCAGCTGGGGCAGTCTCGTCGACTCTCCACCAAAAGCTCAAGTATGTCTGGAACGGTCAGATTGTGACCGTATGTGGCGAAGAAGAGATTCTGGTGAGTCACCTGTCCTCGTTCAAGTATGTCGAGGTAGATGGCGAGATCCACGAAACATTATGCCAGGCATTTGAGACTGTGGCACTTGAGAAGGTAGCTTATGCTGATCAGAGGAAGCCAGGTGCTTCGATTGCATCCTACAAGCAAGCCAAGGAGGTGGTTGACTCCGGCAAAGCTGAGGGCTGGGGCAAGATGGTTGACTTGCCTATCAAGGAAGACAAATTCGGTATCGGTTATGAGCCTCTCCAAGCAGAGCAGAGTGTGGGTCCGAGCACCTTTACCAGCGCTGGGCTGATGAATCATGGAGACGTTTTTGCAACTGGTGAAGACTGTGATAGTGATGGTGATTTGGACATCTGGGTCCGCCCTTGTGCACCAGGGGAGTCTATCAACAATTGGACGGCTGAAGAAGTGGTTCAAGTTACTCTTCAGACAGAGTAATTTTCCTTTGTTTTTCATTTTGCATGAAAACCCTACGTTCTGCCCAAGGCGTAGTGGTTCATTGTAGGGCCTCATCATGTTTTAATGATTATCATAAATAAAGGACGTTTTGCAATCAAATTTTGAGATCTTTGTCTTTCTATTTTTGTTTTCACTTTTTCAAAATAATAAAAATGGCAATGTTTTTGTTTTTTGTGACTTTATTGAAATCTTTTTCTAAAAATAAAACATTAAACATGCAGAAGTGATCTTTTGGCATCCACTGTGAACAATCCTGTTATGGCTCAGTATGATTTTGATAATCCCATCTACCAAGCTGAAGAGGAGAGTGAGGAAGACTGTGAACTCCCTGCAGAATTGGTCAGACTACTGAAGCAAGAGGAAAGGGTCATCCAACCTCATCAGGAAGAGTTGGAGATTGTTAATCTGGGTACTGAGGACGCCAGAAGAGAGATCAAGATTGGGGTTGCTTTAGAAGACTCTGTCAAGAGGAGGCTAATTGAGATGCTAAGAGAATATGTGGAAATATTCACCTAGACATATCAAGACATGCCTGGGTTGGATACAGACATTGTGGTGCATCGATTACCTCTTAGAGAAGAGTGTCCGTCGGTCAAGCAGAAGCTTCGCAGAACAAGTCCTGATATGGCCGTCAAAATCAAGGAAGAGGTTCAGAAGCAGTGGGATGCAGGTTTTCTGGCTGTTACCCGGTATCCACCGTGGGTTGCCAACATTGTTCCTGTGCCGAAGAAGGATGGCAAAGTCAGAATGTGTGTCGACTACCGGGATTTGAACAGAGCGAGTCCGAAAGATGATTTCCCATTACCTCACATCGATGTATTGGTGGATAATACGGCTCAATCCTCGGTATTCTCTTTCATGGACGGTTTTTCGGGCTATAATCAGATCAAGATGGCGCCAGAAGACATGGAAAAGACGACATTCATTACACCTTGGGGCACGTTCTGCTACAAAGTGATGCCATTTGGGCTGAAGAATGCCGGTGCTACCTATTAGAGGGCAATGACGACTCTCTTTCATGACATGATGCACAAAGAAATTGAAGTGTTTATGGATGATATGATTGCGAAGTCGCAGACAGAAGAGGAGCACCTGGTTAATCTACAGAAGTTGTTTGACAGGTTGGTCAAGTTCAAGCTGAGGCTGAATCCGAACAAGTGTACGTTTGGGGTGAGATCAGGGAAGCTGTTAGGCTTCATTGTCAGTGAAAAAGGGATCGAGGTTGACCCAGCAAAAGTCAAAGCTATTCAAGAGATGCCTGAACCGAAGACGGAGAAGCAAGTCCGTGGGTTTTTAGGAAGGTTGAACTACATTGCAAGGTTCATATCTCACTTAACTGCCACATGTGAACCAATTTTCAAACTGCTAAGAAAGAATCAGGCGATCAAGTGGAATGATGACTGTCAGAAAGCATTTGACAAGATCAAAGAGTATTTACAGAACCCTCCAATCCTGATTCCTCCAGTTCCAGGGAGACCACTGATAATGTACCTATCGGTTACCGAGACTTCAATGGGGTGTGTATTGGGGCAGCATGACGAGTCTGGTCGAAAAGAGCATGCCATATACTACCTTAGCAAAAAGTTTACCGACTGTGAAACAAGATATTCACTGCTCGAGAAAACTTGCTGTGCTTTGGCCTGGGCTGCTCGCCGACTAAGGCAGTATATGTTGAACCATACTACTTTGTTGATTTCTAAGATGGATCCAGTCAAGTACATCTTTGAGAAGCCGACTCTCACCGGGCGCGTTGCTCGATGGCAGATGATCTTAACAGAATATGACATTCAGTACACGTCACAGAAGGCCATCAAGGGTAGTATTCTGTCAGACTACCTTGCCGAGCAACCAATTGATGATTATCAGCCAATGATGTTTGAATTCCCTGATGAAGACATCATGTATCTGAAGATGAAAGATTGCGAAGAGCCGCTTGTCGAGGAAGGACCGGATCCTGATGACAAGTGGACACTGATGTTTGATGGGGCTGTGAATATGAATGGTAATGGTGTTGGGGCAGTATTGATCAATCCCAAAGGTGCTCATATACCTTTCTCTGCCAGATTGACGTTTGATGTCACCAACAATGAAGCTGAGTATGAGGCTTGTATCATGGGGATAGAAGAAGCCATTGATCTGAGGATCAAAACTCTTGACATTTTTGGAGATTCAGCTCTAGTGATCAATCAGGTCAATGGAGATTGGAATACGAACCAACCGCATTTGATTCCGTATAGAGATTACACCAGAAGAATACTGACATTTTTCAAGAAGGTAAAGTTGTATCATGTCCCCCGGGACGAGAATCAGATGGCTGATGCCTTGCCTACTTTATCGTCCATGATAAAGGTTCATTGGTGGAATCATGTACCACATGTTGCGGTGAATCGACTCGAGAGGCCTGCATATGTGTTTGCAGCCGAGTCTGTTGCGATTGATGAGAAGCCGTGGTATTATGATATCAAGAACTTCCTCAAGACTCAAGAGTATCCTGAAGGTGCATCAAAGAATGATAAGAAGACCCTGAGAAGGCTAGCTGGAAGCTTTTATTTGAATCAGGATGATGTGCTGTATAAGAGGAATTTTGACATGGTCTTGCTCAGATGCGTGGATAGACACGAAGCAGACATGTTAATGCAAGAAGTGCATGAAGGTTCGTTTGGTACCCACGCTGGTGGTCATGCAATGTCAAAGAAATTGCTGAGAGCCGGATATTACTGGATGACTATGGAATCCGACTGTTTCAAATATGCTCGGAAGTGCCATAAGTGTCAGATTTACGCTGATAAGGTGCATGTGCCACCAAGCCCGTTGAATGTCATGAACTCGCCTTGGCCGTTTGCCATGTGGGGCATCGACATGATTGGGAAGACTGAGCCAACTGCTTCGAATGGACATCGCTTCATCTTGGTTGCGATTGATTACTTCACCAAATGGGTAGAAGCAGCTTCCTATGCCAACGTCACCAAACAAGTGGTTGCCCGGTTCATCAAGAAAGAAATCATCTGTCGATATGGAGTCCCCGAGAGAATCATCACTGACAATGGTTCAAATCTCAATAACAAGATGATGAAGGAGCTTTGCAGAGATTTCAAGATTGAACATCACAATTCTTCTCCTTACAGACCAAAGATGAATGGTGCTGTAGAGGCAGCAAACAAGAATATCAAGAAGATTGTGCAAAAGATGGTCGTAACGTACAAGGATTGGCATGAGATGTTGCCTTTCGCTTTGCATGGATACCGTACCTCAGTGCGTACGTCGACCGGGGCAACCCCCTACTCCCTTGTGTATGGTATGGAAGCAGTCCTACCAGTTGAAGTGGAGATCCCTTCTCTGAGGGTATTATTGGATGTCAAGCTGGACGAAGCCGAGTGGATTCGTACAAGGTTTAATGAGTTAAGCCTTATCGAAGAAAGACGTTTAGCAGCTGTTTGCCATGGGCAGTTATATCAGAGAAGGATGAAGCGAGCCTTTGATCAGAAAGTGCGTCCTCGGACATTTCAAACTGGTGATCTAGTTTTGAAGAGGATCCTTCCTCCCGGTACAGATAACAGGGGCAAGTGGACTCCTAATTATGAAGGTCCGTATGTTGTGAAGAAGGTCTTCTCCGGTGGAGCCTTGATGCTTACAACAATGGATGGTGAAGATTTTCCTTCCCCTGTTAACTCAGATGTAGTCAAAAAATACTTCGCATAAATTGACCCGCTGGACAAAAAGAACAAAAGAGTCCAGGCAAAAATGGGCATCCCGGCGAACCAAAAAAACAGAAAGAAAAGGTTCGGGCAAAAGTTAGGGATAAAAAAATGAAAAAAATTGTACACCCGGTAAGTCGAAAACCCGCAAGGGCGGCTTAGGCAAAAATGGGTATCCCGGTGGATTGAAAACCCGAAAGGGCGATCCAGCCAAAAGAGGGATTAAAGCGAAGACTACAGTCTGAGTTATCTGTGCTTCATCACGCTTCGTCAGCTGCCATCTCAAAGGATGTGATCGGTCCAGTCAGTCTTCTCAGAAAGCAAGGGAGTGGGAGGAAAACTGATGATCTATGAGTTATAACAGAGTTGGGAAACAGTGGATGCCGTGTTCACATTGCCATTAGGATAGTTTATTTTCCTTTTGTGCGCAATTACCTCTTTCTAGGAATTGCTTCCCCATGTATTTGCCTTTTCAGGCGCATTTTCAATCAATAAAAGTCGTTATTCAGATAAATTGCCCCCTTGTTTTTTACTTTTACTGTTTTGTTTGCAAAAACGTCCGAATTTTTGATAAACATTGCATATAAAAACATGAAGGCTAAAACAATAACGTGCAAAAGACTAAGACATTTGAAAATCATTTTGAATGTTGAGGACACTTGAGCGTATCTTGTCCATATATCCCCTGGGGCATCTATTACTCCGTTTTGCAGGTCGTCACCTGTGAGCTTTCTCCAGCAGTTATTTCCCAGAACAGAGCTTCTCCCTTAGCTATGGATTGTTTAAGTCTTCCCCGAGTGGAGCGGGTTTCACGAAATATTTCTCCAGCAGAGTTCATCCTACCAGTGGGGTGGACAGGTTTCAGTATCAGATCAGTGTGTGCATCCCCAGCTTGAATCTATCCTACCTGTGGATTGCGTGGGTCGTCCCCGGCGGGGTAACAGATATTTCCCAAAGCAGAGTTTATCATATCTGAGGTTTGTATGAGCCTTATCCCCAGAGAGTTGCCTGGTTTATCTTCCCCAGCGGAGCAATTATTTCCCCAAGCGGAGTTTATCCTACCGGTGGATTGATTGGGATATCCCCAGCAATTTCACTTTTGTCAGTAGCAAGTTGCTTCTTTACTCCCCAGCGAGTTGCTTTGTTTTCCCCTAAGTGGAGTTGTATTGATGGTTCCTCGACGGTTGCCTTGTTTTCCCCCAGCGGAATTGTATTGAAGGTTTCTCAGCACAGTCGTCCTGTGTATCCCCAACGGAGTTTCCACCATTTTGCATTTTTGCATGTAGCGATCATTGCATCCTCAAAATTGCATAGCATTTCCATTCCATATGGGGCATTACGCCATAGAAAAATTCAAACATATGCATTCATATGTTCGAAACCCCATCAGACCGTATCCCCGGCAGAGGCGGATCACTTTGTTCAACATCAGCACAACACGTCTGCTACAGTTGCTCCTGACAGTACTCAGGATTGATATCCCCGCAGAGGTTTATTTCCTCACCCGTTGGTGACAGAAAGTTTGTTTCTCCTCAGTGAGACCCCCAGCAAGTGATCAGCCTTGCCTTGACGTATCTAAGATGTCGTTCTTGTGATACCAGTAAGTGTCATGTCGGCACCCGCGTGTGTTTCTTTGTTTCGGTGTCGGTAAACACCATTGTTTCGGTGTCGGTAAACATCGAGTCTCACTCCAGTCATCGGTAAATGTCTGGTCATTCTTTGGTGTTGGTAAACACCATTGTTTCGGTGTCGGTAAACATCGAGTCTCACTCCAGTCATCGGTAAATGTCTGGTCATTCTTTGGTGTCGGTAAACACCATTGTTTCGGTGTCGATAAACATCGAGTCTCACTCCAGTCATCGGTAAATGTCTGGTCATTTTTTGGTGTCGGTAAACACCATTGTTTCGGTGTCGGTAAACATCGAGTCTCACTCCAGTCATCGGTAAATGTCTGGTCATTCTTTGGTGTCGGTAAACACCATTGTTTCGGTGTCGGTAAACATCGAGTATTCTCCCCAGTCATCGGTAAATGTCTGGTCATTTTTTGGTGTCGGTAAACACCATTGCTTCGGTGTCGGTAAACATCGAGTATTCCCCAGTCATCGGTAAATGTCTGGTCATTTTTGGTGTCGGTAAACACCATTGTTTCGGTGTCGGTAAACATCCAGTCTTTCCCTCAGTCATCGGTAAATGTCTGATAAATCCCCAGCTAGATCCCCAGTAGAATCATTTGTAAGTGTCCTATCTGGTTTCCGGTTGCGAATATTTATTTTCTCTTCCCAGTAAGTTTCTCCCCAGTCATCGGTAAATGTCTGGTCGTTTTTGGATGTCGGTAAACATCATCTTTCGATGTCGGTAAACATCGAGTCTCATCCCAGTCATCGGTAAATGTCTGGTCATGCTTTGTTTCCTTATTAATAAAATCAAGATCCCCAGAAGTCGTCGGTAAACGTCTTGTCTGATTCCACCACAAAGATTTTGTTCCTCTCCAAGCAGAGATGCCATCGGTAAATGGCCCAGTTTTCTTCGATATCGGTAAATATCGAATCCCCAGTTAGAGCAGCCATCGGTAAATGGTTTTCGCTTTTCTGAAGTTGTTTCTCAGCAACCATCGGTAAATGGTCTCGCTGAAGTTGATATCGGTAAATATCAAGTTTCCAGTTTTTAACCATCGGTAAATGGTTTTCGCTTTTCTGAAGTTGTTTCCCAGCAGCCATCGGTAAATGGTCTCGCTGAAGTTGATATCGGTAAATATCAAGTTTCCAGTTTTTAACCATCGGTAAATGGTTTTTGCTTTTCTGAAGTTGTTTCCCAGCAGCCATCGGTAAATGGTCTCGCTGAAGTTGATATCGGTAAATATCAAGTTCCCAGTTTTTAACCATCGGTAAATGGTTTCGCTTTTCTGAAGTTTTTTCTCAGCAACCATCGGTAAATGGTCTCGCTGAAGTTGATATCGGTAAATATCAAGTTTCCAGTTTTAAACCCTCGGTAAATGGTTTTGCTTTTCTGAAGTTGTCATGCAGTCGTCATCGGTAAATGACGTGGTTCTTCTTGTATCATATCCGGCAGAGTGCAAATTTCTACGGTTCTTTGGTATTCAATCCCTGTTTACCCTGAAAGTCTGACAACCATTGATATCATCCGTTCGGGTTCCCAGCTGATTGAATAGGGGCAGCTGTAGCACCTCAAATTTGCACCTATCATTGTACATACATTCTCATATTAGGTCATAACATAACATGGTCCACTGCATAGCATTGCATTGTCCCTTTGCCCCAAGTGCAAGCCATTCAGAAGAACTAGGTCAAACTGGTCAGGAGATCAGTCAATCAAGCAAGCAAGTGCAATTTTCATTGAGCCAAGGCCCTAGGGTTGGTCCAACATGTTCACATGACCTAGGGGTTCTCTTGAAGTGTTTTGGTCAAGGATTGGATGTTCAGAAGTCATCAGTCATGGCCCAGTACACCAGAAACCCTAAAAGTCAACCATGGTCAACTGTGCCTGATTTTATGATTTTGATGGTGGGATTTGGTTTGAGAGGGTTCATTCATGTCCATATAGGCCTCATATAACATGTCAAACATCATCATGGAAGAATTTGAAGCCAGACAAGAAATTTCCAAAAATAGAAAGTTGACCTGTAATTGGAATTTGCCAAAAATGGAAACTTCTTGATCCTAAACTTACATCATGATACAAGCTTCAAATGAATTTTTTCCCAACATAAAAGTTGAAGATATTGTTCTCCCATTTCCAAAAAGTCCAAGAACACTCAATTCCCATGTATGGTTGGCAAGTTATGATCAAATCATTTTCAGAAATTTTTGAACTTCAAAAGGCCATATCTCTTAAACCATTTGGCCAAATTGGGTGGGGTTTTTTGCTACAAGTCACATTTGATCCCCTATTCCCAAATATGTCATCATCATTCACCAAAACATCACCAATCAAAATGGCATTTTTGGAATGGCATGAATTAATTTCAAGTGTAGTAAAAAAGTGACTTTCCAAAATAATCATTTCTAACAATTTTTGCCAATTGAGAATGTTCAGAAAACTTATTTTGGTCATGTTAGAGGCCCATTTTCGTGCACTTTCATACACCCTTTGTGAAATGGCATGGTTTTAGCAAAAATGGTCAAAATATGTCATTAACCAAATTGTGATTACATTTCAACAAAACACACTTAACCAACACTAAACAGCATACAAATAGATCATTTTCTGCTGAAACACAACCCTAGCAGCCTCATTCACAAACAGAAAAAAGCACTTGCTCTCAAAAACCATTTTCTTCATCTTCGAAAATTCTTGCTGAAAACTTCAAGGAGCTCGAATTTGCTTGCTCATTCCATCACTCACTAGCCTATTGGAAGCATTTTCAAGCATCATTTCTCAACTGTAACCAAAGATAAACTCTGTTTCATTCAAGAACACTCCAATGGCAGATCGTGTTTTGAGCTTCCTTGAACATTCTTGAACCAAAATCCTTTCTCCATTCAACTTTGGGAAGCTAGTAGGACACCTGTTTCGAGCAGTTGAGGCCAAACAACCACTGCATTGCATTTGTTCCTCAGATTTGGTGAGTTTTCGAATTTCACTATTTACTAAACTATGATATGCATTAGCTAGGTCTTTGTATGCTGAGTTCAATGGTAGTTGTGTTTTTAAAAATGGTTGAGTAATTAGGGAGAAATGTGAAGTTGAAAGTTGATGTTCAAACTTGTTTTTGTATCATGCATGCTGTGTAGCTCGATTCAGTGCAAATGAATATTAGTTTCTTGATGTGTGATGTTTGCTGGTTACATTGGTGTGATTAATTTCATCTTCTGGGCAATTTAATTTTCACGATTGGATGGAGATGATGAAGGTCTGTTGTACTGTTCATAAACCCTAAAGCATTTCCAGATTTTCTGTTTTTTAAACGCGTTCTGCATGGTTGTACTATTCCATTAGCATGTAGCCAATCATCACGTGCCACGCCTTCCACTTATGCGCACCGTTTCATTAAAACTTCACCAGAATTACAAAACTGCCATCGGTCACTTAATTATCTTAATTAAATCATTTTATGTTCAATATTTATTTCATTTTGTTACACAACTTACAAAAATCATAGCTCATCCATTGTTAATCCAAAATTCATGAAACTTTTTGCATTTCGCTCTGCTTGATCTCTACTTATTTATCATGATTTTTCCTGAATTTTTTGATGAATGGTTTTTAATTGGTGCTAGGGTTTGTGACATGTGCTCATATTTTATACACTTTGCCAAAATATTTGTGAAATGATGATGCTTTGTCCAATGGCTTTGAAATTTTTTGTGCTTAAACTAGACACATTCACGGTGATTTTGGTTCAGAGTTTGTGAATTTATCATTTATGGTTTGAGAGTTATGATTTTTTGAATTAGGGTGTGACAATTTGTGTCACACCATTGATGTGCAACTTCATGATTTTCTTTACCATGCTTCTTGACCTCAAATTGCTTTTAATTTTTGCATGATTGAACTTATGAATGTCTAGTTTACATGTGATTTTTTGTGGAATTATTTGTGGCATTTCCTAATTGTTTGAGGTTTTTCTCCCCTGTTTGGTCATATGTTGACTTTTTGTGATACATGTTCCCATTTCATTTGTGAAATTCTCATACTTTATTGGATGGACATGAAATTTGATATGTGATTAGTAGACATCTTAAGGTTTTCCTTGGTTTTGATCCCATTCATTTCTCATATGCTACCACTGATTTATGATTTTTTCAAGTTGATGCATGTTTGGTTGACTTCTTTGAGCATGCTTAAACTTGCCTTGCCTTTCTGATTTTCATTTCCCTACTTCCCATGATCCAAATAAGTTGAAATTTGACATGCTTACCATGCTATGGACTATGTTTGACCATGATTTATTTGATGATATTTTGGAATGTTTATGATTGGTTTTGAGTTGAGTCTTGCTGTTGACTTCTATGAGCTTCCATATGCCATGCTTTGACTTCTTTTGCTTATAAAATGATGATGATGATTGATATGAATGTGAACCCAATTGAGTTTGTTTCTTGATTGTTTGAATATGATTTTGATTGGATTTCATTTGCTGTTTTGACTTTCTTATTCCCTTTTGACCCTAGGCTTGTCCTAGTGGTCCTGTTACTTATGTTTGAGCTCATTTTTTCAGGTTAAGCAACAATTACCCAATGAGACCAATACAAATTGATTGAGTGTGCTTGTTTATCATGACTAATCTATTTGTTTTGTAGGTTGCTTGGCTCACATGCCTTGAACCTTGTGCATTGCACATTTATCTGCTTGTGTTGACTGTTAACCTTTGTTTCATTCTGATTTAACTTTGACTTGTATACTAACTGTGCTTGACTGATTTCAGGTACTTTAGTTGCTTTTAGTTCCTTGTGAACTTTGCTTTGCTTTGCTTAAGAGCAATTTGCATTGAGGTATAATTTCTTTACTTCATGTAGTCTGGAAGACCTGGCCTGTTACTTGGCCAGGCAACTGTCTGAAGTCCTCCTTAAGAGGCAATGTTTGTGATTGTTTAAAATTGTCCCTGTACATATTCAAAGACCTCCTAAGTGAAGAGGCAATTGGCAGAACCCAAGGGATATGCAATCTATCCCCTGCTAGTCTGTGTGTCACTCACCTTGCTCACACAACTTGTGTTGATGCATAGTGAGTAAAAACCCAAGATCTATAGAGTCTAACTTGTGGATAGAGTTCCTACTTTCTGAACTCCCACACCTTCTGATATTCAAATGCTCTCCCTGACCAGGGATAAGAGCAATGAGGCACACCCCTCATCTCCTTTTATCTGCTTCACCTTAGCCCCTCAATGGCAAGGTTAAGAGCACCATTAACCCTATTCCAGTTGGCTTCAATGCCTAACCCTTGTATGAGCCCCTTGCTTGTGTATAGTGTGTGCTGCTTGTGCTTGTGTGTTTGTTTGACTTGCTTCCTGTGCAAGTTAGGTTTAGTTTAGACTTGCTTCCTGTGCAAGTTAGGTGTGGCTTGCTTCCTGTGCAAGTCATGTTTAGGATAGGCTGGCTCCCTGTGCCAGTTAGCTAGAAACCTTAACTTAGGGATGATTTTGCATGATAACATCTAGGCTCGAGTCGTAGTCTCCCTAGTTGTGTCTCCCTCTGTTATCTGGTTAGGCTAGTCCTTTTTCCATGCGTAGGGGAACTACGTCGCCCTGATCCTCATACCAGATGAGGTACGTAGGCAGGAGATGAGCTGATCTCTCCGGGCGCCTTTTTTTTCTTTTTCCACCTTTTTTTCTTTTTCAACCCTTTGTGTCTTAACCACCCTTTGTGTGTGTTTTGGTTCGGATGCTGATGTAAGTCCAGTGATTGGCATTCGGGCTCCATGTTTGCCTTCTTGTGTGTGTTCTGGTTCGGATGCTGATGTAAGTCCAGTGATTGGCATTCGGGCTCCACGTTTGCCTTTGCCTGTGTTTGTTTGTGTGCGTGTCAGCCGAGCTACGAATGCTCTGATTCTTCTTCGTCCAAGAAGATACGTATGCATAGGATGCGATATCCTAGCGAGCATGTGTCGTTTCCCCAGTCCGAACTACTTCGACTCTGATGTCTATGCCTGATAGACTAAGTAGGCCCAGGATGCGGTATCCTGCCGAGTCAGTCTTGTCTTGTTTTCTTGTGTCTCTTTCAGCCAGTGTGTGTGTGTGTGAGCAGTGTTATAGCAACCATTTATCCTTCCTATTGTGCGTGGATCCCGTCGAGTACGACGGATGCGTAGGGGTGCTATTACCTTCCCTTCGCATAACCGACTCCCGAACCCATTCTCTTTGGTCGCGAGACCATGTCTTTCCCAGGTTTACTCTGAGCGTTTCCTTTCCCTCTTTTGGGATAAATAACGCACGGTGGCGGCTCTGTTGTTCTTGTTTCCCGCCGGTTTTTCGCGTAATGCGACACTGTCAGGTACAGAATTAACCGTCTTCCCTCCACAGGAGGCATCAGAATCGGAGGCTCCTGCAAATACTCTTTTATTTTTTCAAATACCGCTTGGCAATCATTATTCCACCTGACCGTTTGATCTTTTCTCAACAACTTGAAAATTGGTTCACACGTGGCTGTTAGATGAGATATGAAGCGTGAAATATAGTTCAATCTACCTAAGAAACCACAAACCTCCTTCTCTGTTCTCGGTTCAGGCATTTCTCTTATTGCTTTTACCTTGGCAGGATCAACCTCGATTCCTTTCTCGCTTACAATGAACCCCAGCAATTTACCGGACCGCACTCCGAACGTGCACTTGTTCGGATTCAACCTCAGTCTGAACTGTCTCAGCCGGTCGAACAACTTGGACAAATCTACCAAATGCCCCTCTTCCGTTTGGGACTTTGCTATCATGTCATCAACATAGCATTCAATTTCATGATGAATCATATCATGAAACAAAGTCACCATGGCCCTCTGATAAGTAGCACCGGCGTTCTTGAGACCGAATGGCATCACCTTGTAACAAAAAGTGCCCCACGGTGTGATGAACGTTGTTTTCTCCATATCATCTGGCGACATTTTGATTTGATTATAGCCAGAAAAGCCATCCATGAAGGAAAACACAAGAATTGAGCTGTATTATCTACCAACACATCAATGTGAGTTAGCGGAAAATCATCCTTCGGACTAGCTCTGTTCAGATCTCGGTAGTCCACACACATTCTCACCTTACCATCTTTCTTCGGGACTGGCACGATGTTCGCAACCCATGGCGGATAGTTAGTGACAGCAAGGAAACCAACATCCCACTGCTTCTGAACTTCCTCTTTGATTTTCATCGCCATGTCAGGTCGAGTTCTGCGCAACTTCTGCTTCACTGGAGGACAATCTGTTCTCAACGGTAGCTTGTGCACAACGATATCGGTATCCAACCCTGGCATATCTTGATAAGACCAGGCAAAGATGTCGACATACTCTTTCAACAATACTACCAATTTGTTCTTGACACTTTCCTCCAAAGCAGCCCCGATTTTCACTTCTTTCTTGACCTCGTCGGTACCCAGATTCACAACCTCAATCGGCTCTTCGTGCGGCTGAATCACCTTCTCCTCTTGTTTCAACAACCTGGCTAATTCCCCTGGCAGTTCACAATCTTCTTCGTCTTCTTCTTCAGCATGATAGATCGGATTGTCGAAGTCATACAGAGGTGTAACAGGATTGTTATCAATGAGATCCGGAGAGGAATCGCATCTGCATGAATGTTGATTCATGCATTGCTTTAGAACCGGTGTGAGACAAATTGAAAAGAAAAGAGTGAAAACATTGCCATTTTTATTTTGTTTTTATTTTTAAACTGCAAAAATAAATGAAAAACAGGGAACACCACTTTTAATTGAAAAACATCCTTTTATTGATGATGCAAACTTGCAAATTTAAACATGAGGTGGCCCTTACAATGAACCATTACGTGTCGGGCAACACATATGGCTTTCATGCATATAAAATTAAAACAGGAAAAATATTACTCTTCCAGCAGAGTGACCCGGATGATCTTTTCAGCCTTCCAGTTCTGGATTCCCATCCCTGGCGCGCACGGCTTTATCCACCGGTCCATTTCACAGTCGCTATCAGCGTCGTCACCCATCATGCAGACGTGATCCGGATCCAGCATCCCGACACTAGTGAAGGTGACTGACGTACGGCGTCCTCGTCCTTGTCCTGAGCCTCTGCCATGCTGATACCCCACTCCGAAGCGGTCTTTCTTTGCGGAGATATCCATCATCCTGCCCCAACCGGGAGCCTCTCCATTCTTCACCACCTCGGCGGCCTGCTTGTACGAAGATATGGACGGTTTCTCCTCTTCCTTTGCAAACAGAGCATTCTCCACCTTAACAGTTTCGAATGCCTGACTAGGCGTCTCCCATATTTCGCCGTCCATCTCAACGTACTTGAATGAGGAAAGGTGGCTGACAAAGATGTCCTCCTCTTCGCAGACGGTGACAACCTGTCCTTCCCAGATGTATTTCAGCTTTTGGTGCAAAGTCGAGGTCACTGCTCCAGTAGCATGGATCCACGGACGACCCAACAAGCAACTGTATGCCGGCTGGATATCCATGACGTAGAAAGTCGACTTAAACACCTCAGGGCCTATCTTCACAGGAAGCTCAACCTCTCCGAATACAGCCCGTTTCGACCCATCGAATGCCCGCACTATCAGATCGGTAGGCGTCAGGATCAACCCTTCACAATTCAGCTTAGCCAGAGCCTTCTTTGGCAACACATTCAATGAGGAGCCGGTATCAACCAGCACATGCGAAAGCACGGCTCCTTTACACTCCATTGCGATGTGTAATGCCCGGTTATGATTCCTCCCATCCACAGTCAGGTCCATGTCAGTAAAACCCAACCCATGGCTGGCATGCACATTAGACACGACCGTCTCCAACTGGTTAATTGTTATCTCCTGAGGAACATAGGCTTTCTTCAAGATCTTCAACAAAGCCTCCCTGTGCCCCTCAGAGCTTAACAGCAAAGATAGAATGGATATTTTGGAAGGAGTTTGCTGCAGATGGTCAACAAGTTTGTACTCAGACTTCTTGATGATCCTTAAGAACTCTTCTGCATCATCATCAAGCTTCTCTTCCGACCCAACCGACGCCGGTGTCACCACAGGAGTACTATCACTGACTACTGCTTTCCCTTTCGCCCTGGCTAAAGCCTCGGCCTTTTCTTTTTTCTCTTTTTCTCCCTCTCCTCCCCTCAGGGCATCCGGAGCAAACAGTCTTCCACTGCGAGTGAAACCACTGGTACCGGCATTACCCACCTTTGAAACGGTGGTTTCACTAGCAGTCTGATCTTCCACCCTCTCTCCATTGCAGTACACCTCTCCACCATAATGCCATGGCACGACATCATCTTTGTCATACGGAATTGGTCCAGGTACCGTGATGGTAACCGGAGCCGCCTCAGCAAGAGTTGACAAATCCACCGGGTCAAAGTAAATCGTTATGGTGGAGACCTCATCTTTCCCCCTGTCAACCTTCTCAATCAGAATACTTCCATTGTCCATCAGTCCCTGGACAGTCTCTCTCAACAATTCACACCCATTCTGAACAACAGTGCACTCAGCACAATCATCACCACAGCCCGGATGAACCCCATTCAACATCAACTGCCTCTTAACCTCAGCCAGAGGAGTCTTCAACTGATCAACCCTCAACAACCCGATTCGGCCCTCCTCAGAGATAGCATTCACCCCCCTTTGACCATGCGCGGGCATGGGATTAGCATTGACGTTGGGAGATGGTGCGAAGTTAATTGCCTTTGAATCCACCAGGTCTTGAACTACGTGCTTAAAAGCTTTGCAGTTCTCTACGTTGTGTCCAGGTGCACCCGAATGGAATTCGCATTTTACATTCTCATCATAATTGGCTGGCCTCTGATCAGGTCTCAAAGGTGCCAGAGTTCGCAACAGTACCAGCCCCAGGTCTTGCAATTTCTTCAAAAGGAAAGAATAAGTCACAGGAGGCCTGTCAAAATGCCTATCATTCATTCTCCCCCGCACCTGATAACCAGCCCTCTCTGGCCTCTGCTGAAATGGTTGTCTTTGTTGTTGAGGTTGCTGTTGTTGCTGTTGTGCAGGCTGATTCTGATTATCAGCAAGAATAGTTACCGCAGCAGTGTGGTGGAAGTAACGATCCCTACTGGGTCCCCTCTGAGCGTATATTGCGCTTGTGTCACCCTCTTTCTTCCTTTGGCCGTTACCGAAGGGTTTCTTCGATCCTGAAGAAGAAGCATTACCCCCTTGAATCTTCCCGAGCTTCAGCCAGCTCTCTATCCTTTCACCAGCCACAACTATATCTGAAAAGTTGGTCACCAGACAACCAACCATCCTCTCAGCGTATGCCCCCTGCAGGGTCCCCATGAAGAGATCAGACATCTCTTTGTCCACCAATGGAGGTTGCACTCTGGCAGCCAACTCCCTTCATCTCTGGGCGTATTCTTTAAACCCTTCGTTATTTTTCTGAGACATACCCTGCAACTGGGTACGACTCGGAGCCATATCAGCGTTGAACTGATACTGTTTAAAGAATGCGTCCCCCAAATCCTACCAGTTCTTGATATCTGAGGACTTGAGCTTGATGTACCATTCCAGTGAGCCTCCAGACAGACTGTCCTGGAAGAAGTACATCCACAACTTTTGGTCCATGATGTATGCAGAGATCTTACAGACAAACGCCTGCAGATGAGTCTCGGGGCAGGAAATCCCATTGTACCTATCAAATGTGGGTGCTTTAAATTTCTGCGGGATCACAATCCCCTCCACTAGCCCCATATTTGACATGTTGACCACCCCAGGAGTGGCATAGCTTTCCAATGCCCTGATCTTCTCAGCCAGCAGCTGAATCTCTTTGTTTTGTGGTGGGGCACTGTATTGACCGAACGGTTCGTTGTGCATCGAGAACTGATCGACTTCTCTGTCCTCCTCTCTGTCATCATCGACCCCGAAGAATGGAGGGAAAAGACCGTCTTTCAGATTCTGACCCATCGGCCCAGGTTGACCACCGACAACACCAAAACCAGCAGCATTATTCACTATACCTATTGTCGTTCTTTTACCACCATCTCGAGAACCACCCAGCCCCTGGTTGGAGACACCATCCAGGTTCACACCACTATTTGCCGCTGAAGCCCGCTCGAGCTTCTCAACTTTGTCAGCTAGAGCCTTCTGACCAACTACAAAGCCTTGCATGATGTTGATCAGCTCATTCATTTTGTCCTTCAGCTCGAGGATATCAGTGTTCGGGAGATCCATCAGTCTGGGAGTATTGCGTCGCGTGAAGTATCTGTGAGGACGGGTTGAGTGCAAAGGTACAACTCTGCGAGCACGAGCAATGATTCCTGAAACAATCAAGCACGTCAGAACTGATACCTGCAAAATAAAACACAAGCTATTATGATCATGCATGAATGCAGTGTTTATCCATATGAGGAACACTTTGTCTCTCGATCCTGGCTTCATTGAGACAAATGATAATCCGGCAGCAACATTCTGATATTCAGCGTTTGATTTCATCATACAAACCAGAGATATATGATTTAGCAAAATACCCCCAACCATGTGTGTGCTTGTGTGAGTGCATACGGTAAAGCAAATAAAGCTTGAAGATCAATCACTGAATGAAAATAACCATCACATAGCAAAATGCATAATAAGTGCCATAGTCATACACCACAGCCGATACAAGTCTCCAGAATCGGGAAGGAAATACAAGCAAATGAATTTCGTCAACAAGCCTGACGGTAATCCACACAAACAAGAAAGGTCTAGCCTGACGAGGGTCCCACAGATGGCCCTATCTCATCAACCATCTTCGCGAACTCTGCGGCGAACCTGAGCTCGGTGTTCTCCTGCTGTAATCTCCCCACCTCCTTCTGGTGAATCTTCATCTGCCTGAAGTAGTGATCTCTCTCAGCAATGTAATGATCTCTCTCGGCGATGATCTTCGCTTTCTCTGCCTCCCATTCTGCAGCGAGGACTCTGGCTCTAGCATCTCTCTGATCTCTCACGAGGATTTGCCTCCTCTTCTCATCTTCAATGACCTTTGCTACTCTGGCTAGATTTTCCTTAGTAATGTCGTGCTCCCTGGTAGATGACGCTAAGGCTTGGCTGATCTTCCCATAGTAGGCAGTATCCATCTCAAAGCGCTTCGCTTCCAGGGCATGTCGCTTGTCTTGATCCTCCATCCTCACTCTAATCTCCTGGTTAGCCGTCTGAATCCGAGCAACACTCATCTCCAATTCCGTTTTCTCTGCAAGCAACTGATCTCTGGCTCTCTTCATCTCGAGGAATTCTTCCATACCGACAGAAGAACTCGGACCCTCAATCATAGGACACCAAGGATCACCTCCCGGAAATGGTAGAAGTGTGAGCTTTATCCTCTTCCGCAACCAATCATCAAATAGAGGAAAATACCGACTGTTGACCTTGCCATAAGGAACTTTACCCTTTCTCTGAATATCGCGCCACTCATCCAATACTTGCCTCAGCTTGGCCTGATTGCCATCAATCGGGAAGTAAAAGGACTCCTGGATCTCTCGCCCGAGAGGAGGACCCTCTACAGCAAACCCCATCTGTCTCCTGAGAAGCACCGGGTTGTAGTTGATGCAACCCTGAACTCCGATAAGAGGCACATTGGGTAGACTCCCACAGCTATATATGAAATCCCGTCCATCCATACCATTATGAGTCCAAGCGATGTCAGCAGCCCGCAAACCCATCAACCTGAATGACCACTTGACAGTAGGATCAAGATGAGCAAAAACACCTCGGGAAGGCAAATACCCCATAAACCACCTGAATAGCAACTGAGCACAGCACCTGATCAAACCCCCACGCCGCTTCTCATTCCTGTTATGAATTGAGTAATAGACATCTCCGATCAGAGTAGGAATAGGGTTTCTCTGCAAAAATAATCTGATAGCATTATGGTCCACAAAGCTCTTCTGATTAGGAAACAGAATAACCCCATAAATGCCCACAGCAACCAAAGCACAAACCGTCTTCCAATTACCCGCAGCCGCATATTCCTTGGCTTTAGCCTCCAAGAAACTCAAATGAAATCCAGGTAATTTCCCCTTTTCCTTCAAACCCTCCTTGATCATTTCCGGACTCAAATAAAGAGCACGGGAAATCCCCAGGATGTTAGGCTCCACCCTAGTAACATGGAAAGGAATCTGATCACGGATCTGCATACCCAGAATGCTAGCATAGTCCTCTATCAGAGGTCCCAACAAATAATCTGGAAACACGAAGCATCTCAGGTCCGGGTCATAGAACTGGAGAAGTGTATGAAGGGCGCTCCTGTCACTGTCAGTGAGTCTGAAAACCATCTTCAGAATACCACCGTATGCTTCTCTGAACATCCCCACATGGTCGGGCGTAATCAATGCTATCATCTCCTTCAGTACACCAATCTCTGGGTCAAAGAAGCTATAGACCACATCGGGCTTCAAACCGGTCCTCATATCTGAAAGTCTCTCAACAGGCAAAGCAAAAATGTCATGTGTTAGATGCAGGTAAATGCAAAATGTAATGATGCTAATGAATGAATGCAAAATGCAAAATGGGTAAACATGTGTTAGATGCAGGTAAATGCAAAATGTAATGATGCTAATGAATGAATGCAATGCATTGCCATCCTCCAAGTCATCTGATCATCTGTTGCTCTGAGTCACATCCCTGAACTGATCACAACCATCTGAAGTCTGATTAACCATAAATCCGACTCAAAGGTTTCGAAATAAACGGAACTGCAAGATACATCATCATCATCATCAGACAATCTCTGAGCAGACAACCCTGAAAACCTCTGAATCGGCCCGGGGAATCCTGAAATAAACAGATCCCCACTGATAAATAACACGGACAACACTCTGGCGTCTCGGCAATAAATGACCATAAATCCGACTTATAAATATGACTCTGATCCACGGAACCAATAGTCACCATCAAAGTCACCATCTGAACATGCATCTGAAAGAATCACCCTCCCCTCACAGGTAAATTCTACTCAGGTTATCCTAAGGCGGATAATAGTCTCGACAATCGGGCAAAGATACTCAACGGGTTTGCCCTTTCGGGTGTGCCATTATAGCTCCCTTAAGATCGTCTAAACCAAATATCCAGAAAATGATCGGTCACCAGAGTCAATAGTTCAAAAGAGATAACCTGACCAAAGTGGAATACTCCACTCGGAAGGACTCTCTCAGATGAACCTCGTCCGGCTTGTGGTACATCACATCGCCAAACACATGTTGACCTAACATGAAGGAGGCAACATGAGACCACACTAATCCTAGGTGTATACTCGGGCTTGGGTTTTAGCCCCACTCAGAACACCCACCCCAAACAGAGGAACCACCTGCACAGAGGACGACAACATGATAGTATGATGCATGCAAATATTTATGTAAATATATACACAGTCAGAATAATAAATGCAATAAATAAAGCAACACAAGCAACCTAAACTATCCTAAAACGCTAGGAGAGACTCGCTTAGGGAAGATGGACCAGCACAGGTCAACTTCTTTAGTCCCCAGCAGAGTCGCCAGCTGTCGCATCCGCGAAAAACAACCGGCGGGCTGAAACAAAAACAACACAGAGCCGCCACCGTGCGTTATTTATCCCAAAGAGGGAACGGAAACGCTCAGAGTAAACCTGGGAAAAGCATGGTCTCGCGACCAAAGAGAAAGGGATCGGGAGTCGGTTATGCGAAGGGAAGGTATTAGCACCCCTACGCATCCGTCGTACTCGACGGGATCCACACTCTAAAAGAAAGAAAAGGTTGCTAAAACAAACATCACACACACAAGAAACACAGGTGGAGGAAGAGGGGAGAGGGCTCGCTAGGATATCGCATCCTATGCCTACGTATCTCGTCTGGAACGAGAATCAGAGCTACCGTAGTTCGGCTCACGCACGCCAAACAAAACAAACACACAAGCAGGCGAACATGGAACCCGAATGCCAATCGCTGGACTTACATCAGCTTCCGAACCAAACAGACCCACACTGGAAACCAGATGCCACTTGATGGACTTATACCGGACTCCAAGCACACAACAAGAACAAACAAGCAACAAGTTGCTAAGGAGTCGGGAACTCGAGCCTAGCAACTGTCAAGCAAACACACGCAAAAAGACAAAAGGGTGAACATACAGACTAAACAGGGAGTCGGGAACTCGAGCCTGATAGCTGTCAAGCACAACACGCTCAAAAAAAGAAAAGGGTGCCCGGAGAGATCTCGCACGACCTCCTGCCTACGTACCTCATCTGGTATGAGGATCAGGGCAACGTAGTTCCCCTAAACAGGGGAGAAAGACCAGCTTAACCAGATAACAGAGGGAGACACAACTAGGGAGACTAACTCGAGCCTAGATGTTATCATGCAAATCATCCCTAAGTCAAGGTTTCTAGCTAACTTGCACAGGCTGCAAGCTAATCCTAAACAGGAAAAGCAAAACATGCAAGCATAATCAAAACAAAGCAAACATTCACAAGTAGCACACACTATATCCAGTCAAAGTGGGCTCAAACAAAGGGTTAGACTGCCAAAGCAAGTCAACTGTAATGGGTGAAGTTAGCTCTTAACCCTGACATTGAGAGTCAGGGTGAAGCAGATGAAAGGTGAGTGAAGATTAGACTTCACAACTCTTATCCCTGGCCAGGGAGAGCTTCAGACAAAGGAGTGTGGGTTCAGAAAGTGGGAACCCTTCTACACTCATGACTCTGACTCAACTGTACAACTGTACAAGATCTTGGGTTAATGTCCCAATGCATCAACACAGTGGTGTGAGCAGAGGGACGACTCAACAACAAATAGCAGGGGATGGATTGCACATCCCTTGGGTTCTGCCAATTGCCTTAACAAAGGACTTTTCCTGCTTGGGGACAAAAATAAACAGGCACAAACATCGCCTCTTAAGGAGGACTTCAGACAGTTGCCAGGCCAAGTAACATGCCAGGTCTTCCAGACTACATGGAGTTATAGAATTCTACCTCTATTGGTTAAGCAACCAAGCAATAGCCAATGCAAGTTCAAAAAGAACTATTAGCAACTAATGTACCTGAAATCAATCAAATATAATCAGTATACCAACCACAAAGTCAAAACAAACAGCATAAAAGCCAACAGACAACACAATCAATCACATGGGCAAAGCACAAGTCCAAAGCAAGTGAGCTAGGCATCCTACAAAACAAACAAGTTAGTTCACAACAAGCAACCAAACTCAATCAACTTGCATTAATCTCCTTAAAGAATTTGCTTCTTAACCTGAAAAGCAAACTCAAACATGAGAAACAAGACCACTAGGACAAGCCTAGGGTCAAAAGGAGGTGAAAAATCCAAAACAGCAAGTGAAAATTATCCAAAATCTAGATCAAACAATTAAGAATCCAACCCAAGTGGTTCCACATTCACATCATTCATCATTATCATTTCATGAAGGAAAAGGCATCAAACATGCATTTTGAAACTTCAAAGGACCAAACAGAATGATCACAATCAAATCAATATCAAAATATTTCAATAAATCCTAAAACAATTCATGATCAAACAGCATCCAAAACATGTCAATCATACCAAATTTCAGCTCATTTGGACCAAGGGAAGTAGGTCAATGAAAATAAGAAAGTCAACACAAGTTCAAGCAAGCTCATACAAGGCATCAAAACATGCATCAATTTCAACCAATCATAAAACAGTGACAAAACATGATAAATGAATGGGACTAAATCCATGGCAACCTACAATATGTCTACAATACACATGCCAAATTTCAAGTTCATCCAATAAACCATAAGAATTTCCCAAATCAAATGCAAACATGTATCACAAAAAGTCAACAAATGACCAAACAGAGGATGAAATTCCAATCAAATAGGAAATGCCATCAATAAATCCAGAAAAATTCACATGTATTCTCAACATTCTCAAGTATTCTCATGCAAAAATCCAGCTCAATTCAAGTTCAAATGGCAAGGCAAATAAAATCATGAAGTTGCACAATGAATGGCATGGCACAAAATGTAACACATACAAAGATCATGTCATAACTCTCAATCCAGGAACTCAAAAATTACAAACCACATATCAAAATGCTCCTTATGATGTCTAGAACATGCTCAAAAAATTTCATTAATTTCTATTGAAGCATCAAGATTTTATGATCAAAATGGTGAGCATGGTGCACAAAAGACACATTCAAACAATCCCTAGGCATTTAATTTTTCCACACGTGCACAATTTGATTAAAAATCACCATAAAATCCAGCATATCACAAGGAGAATGGCACAAAAAATTTCATCAAACTTGGATCAAAATTGGAAGAGTTATGAATTTTTAAAGATGAATGATCAAAATGAAATAAAATTTGAAAAAGAAAAAAGAAATGAAATGATTTAGGGCTCGTTTGATTGAGTTTTGATTTTCTATTTTTAAAAATGATTTTATAAATCAGTTTTAAAAAATTGTTTTTAAAAAAACTAATGGAATAAAATCTGTTTGGTAGCTCTGTTTTTAAAAATTGTTTTAAAAATTTAAAAGTTAAAAACTTGTTTGGAGAAATTGTTTTTGGTTTCTAAAATCTAAAAATTGAAAAATTTATAGTTTTTAAAAACTATTTTATAAATCAATTTTAAAAGAGTTTTGAAGAAAAACAATAAAATAAAACATGTTTGATAATTCTACTTTTAAAAATCGTTTTAAAAAATGTACCATTTTTCCTTGTTTTTTCCTCATCATAATTTCCAAAACTAAAAACCAAAAACCAAAACCTCTAAAACTTGTTTTAGTTTTTTAGTTTTTAAAACTCTCAATAGAGAATAGTTTTCAAAAACAATTTTATAAAATTAGACTACCAAACAAATTTTCTTATTTTCAAATTTTAAAAACTAAAAAACAGTTTTACAAAATCAAATCAAACAGGCCCTTAATATTCAGCAATGGCAAAAGCGTAATTAATCCCTCACTTAAGTGAAACGCTGCGTTTCACTTAAGTGAGTGGCAGCGTGCTATTGGACAGAAGCCGCGGGAAACAAGAATTTGAAATCACAAGCCAGGCAAACGGGTCAAAACACTCATCTGAACGTGTTCTTGAGCGTTCATCATGTTCATCCTCTCCAGAAATCACCAAGAACAAACATGCACGAAAATGGACAAATCGTATATCATTGAACTCGTCTAAGCAAGTACAATCACAATATCCACATGATTTATCCTAATTCCAAATGTGCTGAACAAATCGATCAAAAGAAACTTTACATGTCAAACTTCAATTCCAGATTTCTCACTCCATACTCAACGAAATTCAACGATTCAAAGTTCATGCTACTCTACACTAGGAGATCTATCAAAGCCATATCATAGTTTCAACAATTATTGAGATTGAATTCTAACCTCTTGGAGATGGCAGGTCTTGATTCGCGCGTTTCAAGGTCCAAAAGCTGAAAACAGATGATGCTTGATGCTTAGGAAGGTGATTGGAGTAGGTCTTGCAGCTCCAGCGTGATCCAGTTCCAAGAATTGTCAAAATGCCATGGATGAGCTTGATCATAACAGTTCCAATTCCTCAATGTTTTTGCCAAGATCTTGCTCAACAGTTCTTCACAAGTACCTGTGGACGATGAATCTCACAAAAACTAGCACAAAGAGTGAAGAATTTCAATGAAAATGATGAAAAAAGTGTGAAAAAGTTTGAAGAAAATTGAGAGAATTTTGGTGATTTCTGAGTTTAGATCTGAAAAGTGAATTGTGATTATGTGAATTCTGTTACAATTAAGCATATATACCACTTCCTAATCTAATTGTTAATCAAGATTAGCAAATTCAAGTGAAATTAGCAAAGTAAAGTTTTAAGTGTTTTGGCCAAAATGCCCTTTTCACAATGCAGCCAATGCAACAGTAAAAACCAGTTGGAGCAAGTCATATTTGATGTTTAGAATGTGTTGGAAAAGGTTTGAAGTGCAAATGCCATGTATTTTTGAAATTGACTATTTTTCCCACCAAATTTTAAATTGAACACTTGAAAAATGGACTTTTGCTATGATGATTTTTGATGAAATGTGATGATGCATTGTGATAGTACACATCAAATGTGACTTGCTCAAAAAAGAATCACCCAATTTGGCCTTTCCATTCAAAAGTTATGCCACTTTGAATTTCAACATTTTTTGAAAATGATTTGATCATAACTTGCCAACCACACATGAGAAATGAGTGTTCTTGGACTTTTTGGAAAGGTGAGAGCAAGATCTACAACTTTCATGTTGAACAAAATTTCATTTGAAGAATTTTTGGACATGTAATCTTGAGGTGAAAAACTTTCCATTTTTGGCAGTTTCCAATTACAGGTCACCTGCTATTTTTGGAAAGTTTCCATCTGACTTTTATTTTCTTCATTCTTGATGTTTGAAATGTCAAATGAAACTTGTTTGGACATGAATGAAGTGTATCTTGCCCTCTCCCACCTCCAAATCCATCATTTCAGGCACAGTTGACCACAGTTGACTTCTCTGACTGATAAATGAATTTGGCTATGCACTGATCCACTTGAGCCTCAAACTCCTGTTGAAATGGCTCCAAAATGAAACCCTAGCTTCCATAAGCTCAATATAATCACATGATGATCCCGATATTCATTGTAGACCCCATCTCCTTCACAAGCCCTGATTGGCCCCATACAACTGATTAGGGTTGACCAGAGGTCAAAACCCTAATCTCAAGGTATCTAATCAAGCCTTTGGTGATGACAAAACCATGATGATGATGATGTACCATTTCAACCAAGATAATGCTCAATCTCCTTGAGAACCATGAAACCCTAATTTGAACACATCCTCAGATGGTTAGTGATCAATCCAATGAACCCTCAGGCTTGAATCTCCACCTCTTTGCCTTCTGATCAAGACCTAGGAGGATGACTTGCTTATATAGCCACATGATATGCAATATGCAATGCCTAATGACCTAAAAAATGCAATGCAATATGTTAAGCTAGTCCCAAGAGAGGAGGGCAAATTTTGAGGTGTTACAGTCATAAGACCACAAACAGAACAAAATCATAATCACACAATATATACAATCACGGAAATATGGCTCAAGTGAGCAAAGTGAAAAGGACTGAAACATAAACATCTTGCATAAAATGTAAATGGCAATGAATGATAAAGGTACTAGAATTTAAATTGCATTAAGTAAATGACATTAAAAGATAAAATAATAATAAAGAAATGTTAATGAAATTTTAGTGGAGGGTTCAATTGTTTAAGTCATTCTTTGGACAACACTCAACCATCCATTCATAAGTATGAAGACATGAACCAAGACATCATCTATGAGAATGTCTCCAACTTGGATAAATCAACAAGTATGACACTAGCTCTTATAAATGGAAAAAAGGTCAAGTCTTCACACAATGCCATGAAGAATGGGAGACTTACAATCTCACTTACAAGAATGCTATGACTTTTTGGATATATTTAGCTCTATGTTAATCAATCTTCATTGGACTTATGTAGAAGTCGCAACTATCTGAGGCCAGGCAATAAAAACATTGGTGTTAATGCATGCTAGAGACATGGTACAAAGAACTAAGCTCATAAAGCATACCACACACTAAAATAAAATGAGGTGGACCTATCTCAATCAGGCTCATGTTGATTCATCTGACACAAGGTCATTGATGAATCAACTAGCATTTGATTTGTAGAGAAATCATTGGTTAATGATGGATTGGGAAAGAAGATGGATGGGGATCAAGGGGAATGGAAATGGGAACCCAAATTGATCATGGGAGGAATTTCATCTAATCAATACGATCCATTCATCTTGAGGGACGAAGTGTACACTTCATCATCCCCCTAAATCCAATAGTATTGATCAAGTGGAAGTTCAAATCAACCATGATCAAGGCCAAACAGAAGATGAAATAACACAAGGTCAGCCAAATGGCTCAACAATATTTTTAAAAATTTAAACAATTAAAAAACAATTTAAAAATGATATAAAATGTATTTTAAAAAGGTAAAAACCTAAAATCCCTTCAAATCACCAAATAAATGGCCAAGGGATTTATCCTAGGTCACACAAGGTCAAAGGACCTAAGACAAAAATTTGGGAACTTATAGAAAGTCATAAGTATTTAAAAATATTTAAACAAGTCAAAAACTATTTAATTCACAAAAAATATCAAATCTACTCCAAAAAATGTTTTTAATCCAAAATATGGGAGAGGAAATTATTTAAAGATTTTTGGTGAAAGTCCCATATTTTTCGGGTTAAAAATGAAATTATTATGAATTAAACAAAAATAGGCTATTTAAAATAAAAATAGGAAAAACAAGGTCCATCAGATTTCCCTCATTAATTGAGGTGGCCAATCTGATGGCCACGCGTGTGCAGTCTATGGTGCAACCAAGTTAACGCGTAGCAACATTGGTAATTGAAACCGAGGGTTAAGATTATAACGTGGCAAAGGATCAGATGGTCTAGATTGATGCCATCACATTACCGGAGCCCTAGCTCCGATCATCTTCTCTGGTGGCCTCCACTAGACTGGTCCAACCAAAACTTTCACAAAAATGGAAGATCCATACACTATTTTAAAGAGAAAATCAAGGGGGGCACGAATCTGACATCCATTTCTTCCAATTATCAGTATACAAAGAGATATGTGGAATTGAAAAATGAGGTGGATGAATTGAGTTACTTCGATTTGACCTCAAAGAAACTCAATCTTGTTGCCTACATTAGTAGGACTTCAGCCAACCAAAAATTAAGAGAAATGATGGAGAATTGAGGGAGAATGGAAGAAGGAAAGTTTCTGAAAATTCACCTTCTATTTGCAGTGATGAAGCTCGATCTCAATTCCAATTCATTTGGCCTTGCTTCTACTAGCTTGCAGGAGATGGTTTGGATGCAAAAGAGCTATGAATCCATGGAGTTTTAATTTCAAAATAGAATGGGAATCAAAACTCGATTTCCAAAGAAACCTCCAAGGTATTCTATCAATGGAGGTTGGGAGAGTTTGCAATTCAAAGCATGGGCCAAGGGTCCTCAATTCTGAGGCAAAGGGCATGTATTTATAACCTTGCGAATTCATTTCCACACACTTTCAAAAATTTGTCAAAAATAGTAACTTGGTGTGCATGGTTGCATGGGCATGCATCAAGGACCAAATGATGATTGGAATAAGTCCAGATTCATGCACACTTGATGCTGAAACCACTTCATGAAGCCATGCAATGTTGGTTGATAATTGCGCACAAAAGTTTCCAAATAGGGCCATGCAATGCACCCATGCGCAAGTCCCTCAAAATTAATTCAAATTCCATGATCTTAGACTTTTTGGAAATATAACATAAAGAGGAACAACTTTGATATTGAAACTTTTTTCATTTAGAGCTTGGATCATGATGAATTTTGGGGTGGGAGTTGGAGGAATCATACATAGTTGAAAATTTTCTAAGTTAAAAGTCAAATCACCACTTTTTCCACCTTGAATAACTTTTGCTATGAGCTTCAAATGACTTTTGTTACTTCTTAAAAGTTGTAGCTATTTCAATACTCTTCAATTTGGTCACAAATTTTACACCATTTGAATCTTGCATGAGGGAGTTATGTATTTTAGAAGTTGAGGAAAATTGCTTGTTCAATGATGATGGCCCAAAATAACCTATAATGTTTCCTCTTGGTACATGCCATTGCAAGTTAAATTTGACCTTTCTTGAAGAGGAAAAGTTGGAGAATACATCTCGGAATTGATCATGAAACTTGGATGATCTTCATATCATAAAATTTGGTTGGCTCGTCACGGTGGTGACGCTTGTCACCACTGTACAAAATCCCGAAATAGTGTTTTCACCATTTGAGCTCTTCCAAAGCTCTGATTTCGACCCACCGTCACCCAATTCGCACATAAGTCATCATACACATTTCATATCATGTTTATTAAATCAAATATCCACTAATTAAACACTTTGTTCATCAATTTATCACAGACCTAAGAATATGTTTATCATACTAAACCTATAAACATGAACCTCTGGTTTCATATTTACAAATATACATCATACACCAATTTCAACAACAATAAGAGCATGAATTTCACATATATCACAATATACAAGATATGTTTTATACAATCTTCTTCAAAACACATAAAACATCAACAATGGAGAAAACATAATGGAAAACAAAGAAAAGAGTGAGGATCCCTCCCTACCTTTCATGCAATTACATTCATAGATGAGTAATCCCTCATCCCCTTACCTTAATTCTCCAGCAAAAATCCCAACTTTAGCTATGGAGTTCTCTAACTTGTGCTCTCCTAGGTTTTCCACTCTTTGCGTCTTTGCCCCACTTTCACGTACTATATTTTTCTCTCCCAACCTTTTCTCCTTATTTTTATTTTAAATAAAAAACTTAATTTCAATTATTAGTATTTCTATTTTCTCCCCTCATCTTTTGGCTTCTCTTATCTTGTCCCACCACTTTTCTCATAATACCACTCCCTACCCCATAACTCACTATTTCTTATTTTGTTTAATTTCTATTATTTTTAATTAATGAAAAATAATGATAATTCATATAAATTCTATCCAACCTCCAACAACCCCACAAAAATACACATAACACACCAAATAATTATATAAACATATTTAACTTAACAAAATAAATAAATTTATAATTTGGGGAGTTATACTAATCATATAGTTAATTTTGTTTGTCAAACATTTTCTAACCATTTATATCAAGAAGAATGAAAGTTACACCACAACTAGAAGTTGTATCTCAAAAATGACAATAATTTCAACATGTCGGGCTATGCAATTTTACATGGCATAAATATTGAACAAACCATTTTTATTTTTAATTTTTCATTTTGCAATTTAGATGGATTGACAGTAGTTTGTGAATATGATAGTTATAAATGTTGGACAAGTGATTTCAATTAAACTATCTTTGATTGATAAAAGTGTTAAAGTTGATTTTGTAAAAGAAACACATATTAAGCAGTAGAATAATATAAAGACACAAAATCAAAAATAAAGAGAGAAGATCATATATCTAAAATAAATAAAGAATAAAAATATAAACAGATAAAGAAATAGAGAAATACACTCGTGATTTATACAAATACAACATAAGCATTTGGCCTACTCATGTTCCCAAGAGTTTCCACTAAAAATTATTTTGAGTTTTTCACAAATTGTACCCACGAACCTTCTTATAACCGAATGAGAGATTTTACGTAGGTTAATCTCACAAACCAGACGAGAGATATTACATCGGGATAATCACACAAACCAAACAGAGTTTGTACATCATGTTGAGCTCAGAAATCAAACAAATATTTTAATAGGTTGATAACAAGAACCAAGCAAAATCCTTTCAGAGGATGAGCTCACGAGAAAACATAAACTTTCATTGCCTAATCTAAAAAATAAACCAAAATTTATTAGCACATTCAACTCTAGAACAAAACAATACTCTCAAACATATTATGCAAGAGAAATTTCCCTCTTGAGTAATTCACAAGACTACCACAACACCAGAATAACAAAGTTCTCACAGATATTTTTCGATCTCAAAGAACTAATGCAACTTAGTGAAAGAATGGAATGATGGAGATTGAGAGTAAAAAAATGAAAGAAAATGATTTAAAATCAAATGCTAGTGTGAAATAAAATGAGGAAAAATACTCTATTTATAAGAGAAGGTTTTGCTCAAAATAGAAAACATTTCATTGACTTTTAAAAACCTCAAGTGGATTAGTGCATAAGGGAAAACAAAGACCGTGCTGGGAGGTTCTGTTAAGATACCTCAAAATTCTTTTTATGATCTTAAAGTGGTATTCCCTAGGTGACAAATGATATTTGGCACACATACACACACTAAATATGATATCTAGCCTACTCATTGTTAAATAGATTAAGGATTCGATTATACATCTATACCTGGTAATTTTGAATTCCACCTCATTCTCGTCTTTATCAATCAGCACATTTGAAGCCATGGGTGTTGAGATGTTCTTCAAATCTTGCATATCGAACTTCTTGAGAAGCTCAAAGCAGTATTTTTTTTGGTTTATGAAAGTTCCTTCTTCAAATTGCTTGATTTTCAATCCTAAGAAATATGTGAGCTCTCCCATAGAAGACATTTCAAAATCACATTGCATAAAACTTACAAACTCTTGGCAAAGAGATTCATTAGTAGAACCGAAAATAATATCATCTACATATATTTAAACTAAAAGAATATGATTTTCTTTGCGTCTAATAAAAAAGTGGTGTCTACTTTACCACGATTGAATCATTGTTCGATTAAAAATCCACTCAAGCGCTCATACCAAGCTCTTATAGCTTATTTGAAACCATACAAGGCTCTTTTGAGTTTAAAAATATAGTTAGGATTTTCATGATCCTCAAAACCAGGAGGTTGAGATAAATAAACTTCTTCATTTATGTCTCCGTTAAGAAAAGCATATTAACACCCATTTGATAGATTTTAAAATCCAGTCAACAAGAGAAAGCCAAAAGGAGTTGAATAGCTTCTAGACAAACTACATAAGCATAAGTCTTCGCGTAGTCTATTCCTTCAGCTTGACTATACTATACCATTTTTTCACTAATCATGATATATTTCTAGTAATTATGTCATTTTCATTCATTTTGTTCCTATACACGCATCTAGTTCTAATGATGATTTTATCAAATTGATGCAGAACAAGGTAGCAATCATTGTTGCGTTTAAATTGGATATGTTTTTCTAGCATAGCAAGTAACCATACCTTGTCAAGTAAAGCATTAGACATATTTTTAGGTTCAATCTGAGAAATGAAAGCATAGTACTTACAAAAATTATTAACATGCAATTTAATACTTACACCTCTTTTGATATCTCCTAGTATTTGATCCAACAGATGATCTTTTACAATTGTACAATATTGAGGCAACTGATTCGAGGTCTCTTGTTTATATTCCTCATGTAAGCTTTCCTATTTATATTCATTAATGTCCTCATCCTTTGTAGAAGGAGGATCCTCTTTGAGATTTTCATTGTTGATCAAATTCTCTATTATCACACCTAAAATATCAAAACAAATACCTTTTCCCGTCTTTTAGGGGCGAGGAATCATCAAAAGCAACATGAATATATTCTTCAACTGATGATGTTTTATGATTGTAAACTCTATAAGCATTACTCAAAGATGAGTACCCTAAGAATATTCCTTCATCATACTTAGCATTAAATTTACCAAGATTGTCTTTTCCGTTGTTTAAAAGGAAACATTTGCAACCAAAAACGTGAAAGTAAGAAATGTTTGGTTTCCTACCTTTAAGTAACTCATAGGGTGTCTTCTCTAGGATTGGTCGAATGACCACCCTGTTTAAGACATGGCATACGGTATTAATTGCATTCGCCCAAAATTACTATGGTAAGCTCATTTCCATGTTCAACAAGTTTCCCAAATAGCTTTGTGATGTCCAAAGTATTAAGATCGTTAGATTATTTTTTGGAAGTAACCTTCGATTGTCATTCCCTGCACATTGACCTTAATATTTTGTTAGCACGATCTTTCTTAGAAATGGTCTTTCCTAAGTTGTTTTATTTGTTGATTAAGTGGAGGAAACGAATCTGCATGGATTCCACATATTCTTCATGTTCCATACGGAAAATTTCAAACTTCTATGTTAATATGTTGATCTTAGATTCCTTAATGTCTTCATTTCCCTTGTAAAGGGTTTAAAGATCGCTCCATGTATCTTGTGCGCTCTTATGATGTGAAATTGAGGAGAATAGTTTCACGCTTAAACTTGATATGTATGTCCTCGCTTTCAAATCATATGAAGCCTTTTTTGTTTCATCATCTCTCCAATCCTTTGGGTGTTTAATAGCGTCATCATCACCTTTAGAGATAACAGGGCCATCGGTAACTGCTACCCATATATTTTAGTCAACTGATAGTAAATATACATACATGTTTTCTTTCCGATAAGCATAAGTCTTGACTTTAAAAGTTGTTGCACTATTATACGCTCCCTTTGGATCATCATTGTAAGCCATATTCCCAAAATTTTAAGTCTCTTAGACCTAATCAAAAAATCAGGCTCTGAGGTCAATTGTTGAGTAGCAATATGTGTCGCATCCTGCGAAAAATCAACCGGCGAGCCTAAAAATAAAAACACACAGAGCCGCCACTAAACGTTATTTATCCCAAGATAGGGAAAGGAAACGCTCAGAGAAACCTGGAAAGACATGGTCTCGCGACCAGAGAGAAAAGGTTCGGGAGTCGGTTACGCAAAGGGAAGGTATTAGCACCCCTCACGTCCTAGGTACTCCTAGGGATCCATGTTCTAAAATAAAGAAAAGGTTGCTAAACATCACACACACACAGGGAACGCAGGTGGGGTTAGGAGAAACGGGCTCGATAAGGTATCACACCTTATGCCTACATATCTTGTCTGGAACAAGAATCAGAGCCACTGTAGTTCGGCTGACGCACGCCAAACGACACAAAACATACAAACAAGCAAGGGTGGCAAACATGGAGCCCGACAACCACTGGATGGAATTACGTCGGCATCCGAACCAAAACACGCACAAAACGGCAAACGTGGAGCCCGACTGCCAATCACTGGGCTTACGTCGGCATCCGAACCAAAACACGCACAAAACGGCAAACGTGGAGCCCGACAGCCAATCACTGGGCTTACGTCGGCATCCGAACCCAAAACACCAAACAGCACAGTCAGATAACAAGTAAACGCACACAAAAAAGAAAAAGGTTGCCCGGAGTGGTCTCGCACGACCACCTGCCTACATACCTCGTCTGGAACGAGGATCAGGGCGATGTAGTTCCCCTGAAAGGGACTAAATTGCTAACCAGAAACCGGGGAAAACACGACACTAGGGAGCTGAGACTCGAGCCTAATGTTGTCATGCAAAGTCACCCTAAGTTCAGGTTTCTACCTACTTGCATCAGTGCGATCTAATCCTAACCAGGAAAGAAGAAAGCATACAAGCATACATCATATATCAAATGAGAACAGGCATCTCAAACAAGCATGTCAATCAGAGATTCACAGAGCACACGCTATAACCAAACAAGGGGCTCAATCAATCAGGTTTGACTGCCTAAGCAAGTCGTCTGTACAGGCTGGTTTCGCTCTTAACCTTGCCATTACGAGGCTAAGGTGAAGCAGATGAAAGGATGAAGTGAGGATCAGACCTCACAGCTCATATCCCTAACCAGGGAGAGCTGACAAATGAGCATGGGTCCAGAATAGGGGAACCCTCTTATACTCGATGACTCTGACACAACGGATCTTGGGCTTTTGATCTCAATGCTACAACCATGTAATGGGAGCAAGGAGAAGACTCAACTGAATAGTGGGGGGTAGGCTGCATACCCCTACCTTCCACCAATTGCCTTATTTAAAGGACTTTCACCTGCTTGGGCTTAAAAATAAACAACCACAATCATTGCCTCTTAAGGAGGACTTCAGACATTTATTTGCCCGGCCCGGTAACAGCCGGGTCTCCAGACTACATGAAGTTAGAGAATTATACCTCTATGCAAGTTGCTTAAGCAAAGCAAAGCAAAAGTTCACAAGGAACTGAGCAACTAAAGTACCTGGAAACAATCCAACACAGTTAGTACTCAGACAGACAAAACCAAACAGCAAGTGTTCAATCAATCAAACTATACAAAGCAATGCACAATAAAGCAAGCTCAAAGCCCAAGCCTAAGCTTCACCACCTACAAAACAATGTTATGTTAGTGTACAAATATCAACAACATCAATTAAATTTAACTTGATTCATTCTCCATGTGCATTATGCTTTTGATCCTGAAAAATCAAGCAAATATTAGCAACAAGACCACTAGGCTAAGCCTAGGGTCCAAAACAAGAAAAAATCCTTAAACAGCAAGGCATTCACAAACCAATCTCAAATTAAAGTCAAACAAGAGCAAACATCATTGGTCTCATGTTTATATCATTCCTTATGCTCATGTTATGCACAAAATAAGGCAAACTAGTTCAAATGAAGCACCAAGCATACAAACAGAACTATTGCATTCAAATCCACATCAAAATAAATCCAAAAATTCTCAAATTAATTACACCTAAACAGGGGATAATCAAGGTCTACCATGTCAAATTTGAGCTCAATTGGGCAAATGAAACCATGTCAATGAAAATCAACAAAAACAGATACAATTTCATGCTTCAATTCACAACATCAATGCATACATCCACTTCAAAAATTCATAACTCAATGAAAACAATAAAGAAATGGATGAGACCAAAACAGGGATGTCACATTATGTGTCTTCAACATTCATACCAAATTTCATGACCATACAATACCATATGAAGATTTCACAATCATTCTACCAACCTAGGTCACATGAGCTTGCAAATTTAATCACCAGAAATGAAAATTCACAATCAATTAGAAAATGCAGTGTAAAATTCCACAAAAATTCATACAACATCTCAACATGTTAACAATTCACCATGCAAAATTTCATATTATTTCAACAAGTATAGGTCCATCAATTAAATTCAACAAGTTGACATCAAGAGGTGTGACACAAATTGTCACACCTAAGTTCCAAAATTCACATCTCAATGGCCAGGTATCAAAAATGCATGAAATTTACATATAAATGAACATCAACCAGTCAAGAATCATCACAAAAATTGGCAAGAATTTATTCAACATTATGATATGAGCATTTCATGATCAAATTGCCAAAATGTATCAAAAATGAACACATGTGGAAAAACCCTAGGCCAAATAATATTATTACCAAGCACAACTTTGACCAATAGGTCAAAAAAATTCTACACAAGTCAACAAAGTCAAGGAAAAATTCCTCACAATTTTCTGAATTTTCTCCTATTTTTTATGAATTTTTTAAGGTCATATGTATTTTTTAAGAATTAATTAATTAATTAAAGGAATTAGTAATGGCGATTTCGTAATTAATTTGGCGCGGGAGGGAAACATGTAATTTAAATTTTCAAACGAGAATGAAGATCAAACTCAGTTTTGCGCAGGACTCTCATCTCCTACCTCCAGAATTTCCAGAAATCGAAGAACATCAAAACTCAATGAAAATTGGCAAGCGATAGCTCGTTCGAACCGTCTCAATGTGAGGAACACAAATATCATATTATTAAGACCTAAAAGTTCCTAAATCGAACAGATCGAAGCATTTAGGGTTTGAGTTCATAATTTCGAATCACGATTTCTTCCTACCTAGTCAATCATTTGCAATTCTAAAACTATCATGATGATCTACATACTACGCACTTTCAAACGCATAGGACAAATAATCAAATCGTGAAATTCGAATTTCTTTCAAACCTGGAATGGCAGTGTGGAATCCGCGGTTCTTGAAGCTTGATTCCTCCAAACAGTTGTAGTGCAAGCTAGTGGAAGATGAATGATGTGTTCAGAATCCAATGCTATGGCCTTTCGCGCGTGAGAACCTCAAATCACCATGGCAGCTCCTCTTGTGACAGTCACGATTTGATGAGTTTCTTCCTCCAATCTCCAAAAACAGTCCTAGCACATGATGATACAAATCCAAAGCAAAAAGAATTTTGAGATTTGGTTGAAGGATGAGGAAGATTGATGCATATGAAGTTCTTGTGTTCTTGATGAAATGTGAGAGAATTTGGAGAGTTTCTAGATCCAACTTTGGAGAATGTGATTTCTGTTATGATTAGGCAATGATTTAGAATATATATGTGCACTTAATCCAAGCTCTAATCAAGTTAATTAGCAATTGGAAATGTTAAGTGAAATTTGTTATTAACAAGTGAGGGCATAATTGTAACTTCCACATGACAGCACATGCCAGCTCAAATTTGGTTCCAACAAGTCCAAAATACCATATGTAATGTGTAGAAACAATTTTCATTTCAATTGGTCATGTATTTTGCAATTTCACCCTTTGATGGCATAATGTCCAATTTCAACCATTGCACTTTTCAAACCAAAACTCAATTTGCAAAGCCTAGCCATGAAATGAGGATTCAAACACATTCTAAATGCCATTCCTGAGGTGTTGGAAAAAGTCCCATCTCAAAATTCCAAATATTTTGACAGTTGGACAATTTTGCCCCTGGTCCAATTCAGCTGTCCAGTTGAAAAGTGACTTTTTGCCTTGGCCATTTTTGGACAAATCCAATTATGCACCCTCAAAGTACATGTCAAATGGAGTTTGTGCATATAAAGAACTTGCAATTTGGACAAACCATGTGGAACTTATGGCCTCCTGATTACGGGTCATTTTTGAATTTCACTGAGCCATAACTTTCCAACCATACATTGGATTTTCAAGTTCTTGGACTTTTTGGAAAGGTGAGAACAAGATCTACAACTTTCATGTTGAACAAATTTTCATTTGAAGCTTCCTTGGACACGTGGCTTTGAGGTCCAAAACTTTCCATTTTTGGAAACTTCAGTCACAAGTCACTTTCTATTTTTGGCAGTTTTTGTCCGGACTTGATTTTCTTCCTTTTTAGGCATTGAGATGTCATTCAACACTTGTTCCAACATGAAGGAAGTGTCTTCAACTCATTTCCACCTCCACATCCATCAGATCATGTACAGTTGACCACAGTTGACTTTCCATCAGATGAATTTGACAAGGCATAGATCAATTTAAGCTCCAACCTTCAACTGAAATGGCTCAAGCATGAAACCCTCACTTCAATAAGCACTATATAATCACAAAATGAACCCCATAACCATCAGAAACCTCATCTCCTGATCCAGCCCTGATTGGCCCAATGCAACTGATTAGGGTTGACCAGTGGTCAAAACCCTAATCTCAAGGAATAAGCTTTAACACCTGATCCTTCTGATGATAACCAACCATGATGATGATGATGTATCATTGTAGTCAAGATGAAGACCAATATCCATTGAGAATCATAAAACCCTAATTCACAGCCCAATCCTCAGATGGCCCTGATCAATCAGTAAACCCTAGGCTTGCACCCTCTGACTTCCTATCTCCTGATTAAGACTTGGGAAGATGGCTTGCACAATGTAACCACATGATATGCAATATGCAATGCCTAATGACCTAAAATGATATGCAACATGTTAATGCTAGTCCCAAGAGAGGAGGGCAAATTTTGAGGTGTTACAGCTGCCCCTATTCAATCCACTGTGAACCTGTCGATACGAAATAGCCTCGGCTTTCGGATGATCAGGATGAAGAGTGATTGAATACCAAGAACAGACGAACAATTTGCACTCTGATGGGATATAATTAACAACGCCTGTCAGCATCGGCGAAGAACATAATCTCTGAAAAATCCGTCTGGTACGGAGAAAGTCGGCCTGAATACCGAAAAATGTCGACCTGGATACCAAAATAAATGGTAACACAGGGATAACTATGGCCTGAACACCACTCATCCACTCGGGATTGTTATTCTCTTCTTTTTTCATGCTTTTCTTGAACCCCGAAATTTTCTTATCTTTTTTCATTTTCTTGAACCCCGAACGTTTCTCTGCTTCTTTTTCTTATTTTCTTGAACCCCGAAATTTTCTCTGCGCAAACGATCCTCGGACCTCTGCATTTGAACCCCAGAAAATGCCTCAGCACTCCTTTTTGCCAACATAATGAACCCCGATCTCCAGTTTGAACCCCAGTCGCCTGACGATAACTCTCGATCGCCAGAATGAACCTCGTTCTCCAGAAAATGTATCCACATTTCCTTTTCTCCATTTGAACCCCGTCTCCAGAAAATGTATCCACATTTCCTTTTCTCCATTTGAACCCCATCTCCAGAAAATGTATCCACATTTCCTTTTCTCCAATCTCTCGTGATAATTCCGCTGGCAACGTCGGAAATAACACCCAACCACTCTGAGGGCGACATGTCAGAGGGTAAACCTTCTCAAAGGAAGGTAGCATGTGTATCTCTTCCTCAGAAGACACCTATAACGACCTCCATTGGCATCCGCCAAAGCCTAAGGTGACACATGAACAGAAGACGCTCCTAAGGACCTCATCCCGGATACAATCTTCAACTCCATCTTCATTTGAACCCCAGAAAATGCCGCAACACTTCCTTTTCTCCATTTGAACCCCGGAATCGCGCTGATCGCGTAACGTCCTCTAATTTTATTTCCATCTCTGCCCGACGAAAACATTTCCTCCAATATTGCACTACTGGGGAACATTGCTGATCTGACGTCCTGATGCTAAACCCCTCAGAGTAACATCTTCACCATTTGATGAAACCAAACCTTCAAGCGGTAACCACGGCTTGAATCGCGCTGATCGCGTCATGATGTTGAGCTTATCCAAGTAACATCTTCACCATCCGGTGAAACCAAATATCAAGCGGTACCCACGGCTTGAATCGCGCTGATCGCGTCATGATGTTGAGCTTATCCAAGTAACATCTTCACCATCCGGTGAAACCAGATATCAAGCGGTACCCACGGCTTGAATCGCGCTGATCGCGTCATGATGTTGAGCTTATCCAAGTAACATCTTCACCATCCGGTGAAACCAAATATCAAGCTGTACCCACGGCTTGAATCGCGCTGATCGCGTCATGTCTCCATCTCCGTCCGACGGAAAAAACTTCCTCCAGTATCGCACTACTGGGGTTCAACAAATCTCAAGCAGTAACCACGGCCCGAGTAACTGATGCTTGCAATGCTAATGTTGATCTTCCAACCAGCGAAACCACTCCTCAAACGGTAACCACAGCTCGAGTAGCAACTTCACCCACTGACAGAACCATATCTCAAACGGTAACCACGGCTTGAGACTAGCTTATGCTTGCAATGATGCATGATTGATTTTTTCTGCGTAATGCTCCATAAACATGGAAATGCTACGTGATTATTTATTTTTCTATGCAGTATGCCATGCCATTTTTTACATGATGAATGCATAAAAATAAAAACATCCCCCTCAAGGGACTTCTCTGGGGAATACGAGATCCTCTGCTGAGGAATTCGTCACCGCTCCAATTCCACCCTGCTGGGGAATAACACTGCTGCTGGGAAATAGGCAACCCTTGCTGGGGAAACCTCCTTTGTACCCAATCCGCTCGGGAATTTGCTGGGGATAAGAACCACCAATGCACTCTGTGGGGATATAACAATCTTTGACTTGCTGGGGATATACATCCCCACCTTGCTTGGAGAACCCTCACAGACACCTGGCAACTTCACTGGGGAAATGCCCACAGATACTCCGCTGGGGAAACAGCAACCTCCAGTCGTGACGACTGGGAAAGCATCGATCTGAAACCTGCTGGGGATAACCATCCTGACCCTGCTAGGAAACCGCATACTACTCCGCTGGGACAACCCATGCAATCCATAGGTAGAACCATCACAGCTGGGGATGCAGAAATTCGTCCACTACGGGAACTTGTTCAATCCACTGGTAGGATGAACACTGCTGGAGATATATTTCATTGAAACCCGCTCCGCTCGGGGAACTGCTGGAGATATATTTCTTTGAACCCGCTCCACTCGGGGAATAGCAACCTTCTGGCCTGGCTGCTGAGGAAACACCATTGCAAACCTACCGGGGATAACCATCCTGACTCGGCTGGAGAGGTCACAGACCTTGGATCTGCTGGGGAGCTAGTCCTATAACTCTGCTTGGGGACTTAGCTGGGAAATGAGAATAGTTGGCCCAGAACACTCGTCGACTCGTCGAACCACGGCATCTACCTCCCAATCTCGCATCAGCTTTCCACTTTTGAGAATTCCCAGACTCACCTGGACCTTTTCTGCTCCATCATCTTATATTCCAAGTCGCTCCGCGCTCGACGAGAGACATACTCCTGGGAGTTATACCGAATTTTCAATCTTCCGACTTTGAAGAGTCTTCTTGGTTAATTCCAAAGGTCGTCGGACGTCCCTCGTCGTCTCTTCCTACCGTTCTTTCTTCACGCACTCGTCCCTGGTCGGACTCTGCGGGGAACTACATACTTTCAAGTCTTCCGACTTTGAAGAGTCTTCTTGGTTACCATCAAGGATCGTCGTACGTCTCAACGTCACTTCGTCGTTTTTCATTCGTTCGTTCCTGAGCGAACTCTCTGGGGATCTGTTACAAAGCTTCCACATCACAACATGCAAGTGAGTGAAAATATCTAACAGTTCCTGCAAAACAGATCGTTAGATAAAACCGTGCCCCAGGCGTGTCAAGATTTCAACACTTGGGTCACTCAACCTTCCAAATAAGATTTCCAGTTTCAATCTTATAAGCATGCATTGGAAGGAAACCTGTATGTTTTAAAATGCAAAATTCTTTATCAAAAATATCTGGATGTTTTTGCAATCAAAGCGGTAATGAAAAACAAAAACAAAATTATTTGACTGAACATGCATTTATTGACTGAAAAAGTGTGGCTCAAATTGAGCAATACAAAGGAAGCAATTCCTGAAAAGAGGTAATTGCGCACAAAAGGAAAAATCTATCCTAATGGCAATGTGAAACCCGTGATCTCATCGAGTTCCAACTCGGTTACACCCCATATGTCCTCAGACTCTCCATGCTTTCTGCCTCCTGAACAAGACGATTCCGACTGATCCCTGTCGGGTATTATCCATGATGCTTTAACCAAAGCGCAAACGATCATGCTAGACGCAGTTGTTCGTTTCAATCCCTCTTTTGCCTGGACCGCCCTTTCGGGTTTTCAGTCCACCGGGATACCCTTTTTTGCCCAAGTCGCCTTTTCAGGTTTTCGACTTGCCGGGTGTACAGTTTTTTCTTTTTATCCCTAATTTTTGCCCGAACCTTTCTTTCTGTTTTTGGTTCGCCGGGATGCCCATTTTTGCCTGGACTATTTTATTCTTTTCGTCCAGCGGGTCAATTATACGAAGTATTTTTTAACTGCGTCCGCATTCATAGGGGATGGAAAATCCTCACCATCCATGGTCGTTAACAACAAGGCTCTGCCAGAGAAGACCTTCTTGACCACGAATGGACCTTCATAATTTGGTGTCCATTTGCCCCTTCAATCGTTTTGAGGAGGAAGGATCCTTTTCAGCACCATATCACCCACGTGATATACCCGAGGTCGTACTTTCTTGTCAAGAGCACGCTTCATACTTTGCTGGTATAACTGCCCCTGATAGATGGCTGCCAGCCTCTTTTCTTCAATCAGGCTCAACTCTTCATACCGGGTCCTTACCCATCCAGCCTCTGGCAATTTTACGTCCATCAGGACTCTCAAAGAGGGAATCTGAACCTCAACAGGTAATACAGCCTCCATCCCATATACCAACGAGAAAGGAGTTGCCCCAGTAGATACACCGAAGATCAATACCCAGGATACCAGTTTCCTACTCAATCACACCGTCGTTGGTGTATTCAAACGTTATCCGGGCAACAAAATCTTATTCTCCTTAACCTCCCCATCAGACATCAGAATCCGTTCGGATTCAGGGTCAGGCCCCTCCTCCGGGATCGGTTACTCTCAATCTTTCGATTAGAGCACCTCGAGATGTCCTCATCAGGGAATTCAAACTTCATCGGTTGATGATCCTCAATGGGTTGCAGAGCGATGTAATCAGATAATACACCCCTTGATTGCTTTCTGAGAGCATCACCAATCAGTCAACATTATTTTGCACTCTTGCAACCCGTCCGGTCAATGTTGGCTCTTTCGGAAATCTACCTGATCAGATCCATCTCGAAATCCACAAAGTGGTATGAATTAGCATATACTGTCTCAGTCGGCGAGCAGCCTATGCCAAAGTACAACAAGTTTTCTCGAACAGTGAATGTATTGTTTCACAGTCGGTAAACTTTTTGCTTAGGTAAATTGCATGCTCTTTTCGACAAGACTCGTCATGCTGACCCACTTCACCTCGTAGACCCCTCGAAGGCTGTCAAGTACAGATTAACAGTCTCTTTCCATAGGGAGGCAACAGAATCGGAGGTTCCTGCAACTCATTCTTTTATTTTTTTCATGCCCCTGGGCAATCATTATTTCACCTGACCGTTTTTTTTCAACATCTCGAATGTGGGTTCACACGTGGCTGTTAGATGAGATGTGAACCATGACAGATAGTTCATCCTTTCTAAGAAACCACGAACCTCTCTTTTCTTTTCCTCGGTCCAGGCGTTTTTTTTTTTTTTTTTTTTTTTTTTTTTTTTGGCAGGATGAACCTCGATTCCTCCCTTACAATGAACCCCCGCAGCTTACCGGCCCGCACTCTGATAGTGCACTCATCTGAATTCAACCTCAGTTTGAATTGTCTCAACCGGTCAAACGACCTGCCCCGGTCTACCAGATGCCCCTCTTCTGTTTGGGACTTTGCTATCATGTCATAGCATAGCATTCAACTTCATGATGAATCATATCATGAAACAAAGTCACCATGGCTCTCTGATACAGGCACTGGCGTTCTGCTTCTCCAGAGGACAGTCTTCTCTCCATGGTAGCTTGTGCGCAATGACATTGGTATCCGACCCTGGCATATCCTGACATGACCAGGCGAAGGTATCCACCTGCTCTTTTAACAAGGCTACCATTCTTCCCTCGACTTGCCTCTGAAGCGGCTCCAATTTTTCCTATTTCCTTCCTGACCTCGGTGCTTGGAATAACGATCTTAAATCGCCCCTCGTGCGGCTGAATCACCTTCTCCTCTTGTTTCAACAACCTGGCTAATTCCAGCAGATCACAGTCTTCTTCGTCTTCTTCTTCAGCAAGATTGCTCGGTTTGTCGAAGTCATATGAGGTGTAACCAAATTGTCATCAACGAGATCCGGAGAATATTTTTGAATTCGGGACGAGACAAATCAAAAAGGAAAAATGAAAATAAACATTGCCATTTTTGTTTGTTTTTTAAAACTGCAAAAATAAATGAAAAACAGGGATCACCGCTTTTTGACTGAAAAACATCCATTTATTAATGATGCAGAAATGTTGCAAATGTAAACATGAGGTGGCCCTTACAATGGACCATTACGTGTCGGGCAACACGCAAGGCTTTCATGCATATAAACTGAAAACAAGAAATATTACTCTTCCGGACGAGTGTCAGTGATGATCTTGTTTAGGCCTTCCAGCTTCCTGGTACGCACGATTTTATCCATTGATCAATCTCCCAGTCACTGTCAGTTTCTTTACCCACTGTACAGGCGTGATCTGAATCTAGCATTCCGGCACTTACAAAGGTGAACGACGGACGACGTCCTCTATTCTGCTCAGACGAGTCTTGACCTGGATGATAACCAATCCCAGACATATCCGCTTTTACCACAATGCCTATGATCTGTCCCCAGCCTGGGATCCCCCCATTTCTCACCACTTCCAATGCCTGCTTGTAAGAAGAAATGGACGGCTTTTTCTCTTCCTCAACACCAATAGCACTTTCCACCTTGACGGTTTCAGCTACCAGACTGGGTGTTTCAAATTTTCCACCGTCCATTTCCTTCACCTTCTGGATCATATCCCCCATCGGTACACCACCCTCTGTGGCGATGGCCATACCACAAGTATCAACACTAGGGAAAGTTCCCTCTTTCCTCCGAGGTTTTGGGACCACAGGCCTCGGCATTTTTAACCGATCCCCATTCACCAACCCAATCGTCTTCCTATCCTCAGAAATTGCATTCATCTCCACCTCACCATGCGCGGGCATATGATTAGCATTAACATTGGGAAATTGTGCAAAATTAATGGCCTTGGAATCCACCAGGTCTTGGACAGTATGCTTAAAAGCTCTACAACCCTCAATGTTATGCCCAGACGCCCCCGAATGGAATTCGCACTTAGCATTCTCATCGTAGTTGGTTGGCCTCTGATCAGGTTCTAATGGAGCTAATGTCCTCAATTGTACCATTCCGAGATCTTTCAACTTCCTCAACAGAAGAGCATACGGTATGGGTGGCCTATCAAATTGACAATCAACCCCCTTTCCTCTTACCTGGTTCCCAGCTCTCTGTGCTCCCGGGCGAGGTGACGGATGTCTCGGTGGTACAGATGAACCACCAACAGGAATGGTTGCAGTGGCAGCATAAGGGTGATAACGATCCTTACCGCATTCTCTTTTAGTCTGCGCACCACCTGATTCAACCTTCTTCTTGGGCTGACCACTGTCAAGGGATTTCTTCACCACAGAGCCAAAGGGATTTGTTACTTCAGATGACGGAGCCTTTCCCTGAACTTTCTCCTTGATCATCCAGCCCTCAATCCTTTCCAATCTCTCGGCCATAGCTTTCTGCCCCAAGGCAAGCCCTTGCATAACACTGAACAAATCCCTCACCATCTCTTTCAGTTCGAGGACGTCGGCGTTGGACGGATTCATCATTCCTGTGTCAATCAAACAGGTCAGAAACTGACACCTGCAAAACAAAAAACAAGTTATTATGCATGAATGCAATGACTATCCATATGAGGAAAATTCCGTCCTTTGATTCTGGTTTCATCGAGACAGATAATATTTTGATATCCATATTCTGAAATTCAAGATGTCTCTCAACCAGATTCTCAATCCATAATGCTCCCCATATGGCCAGACATAGGTTTGATGCAGATGAATGCCAAATGAGAATGATGCTGATGAATGAATGCAGTGCATTGCCATCCCCCAAGTCATCTGAACATCTGTTGCTCTGAATCACAGCCCTGACCTCTGAACCGATCACAACCATCTGAGGAATATGTAGACACAGATCCGACCCACGGGTTCCGAAATAAACGGAAGACAGATACATCATCATCATCATCATTGGTCTCTGAGCAGACACACCACCACCATCTGAATCGGCCCGGGGAATCCTGAAATAAACGGATCCCCACTGATAAACAACTCGGCCCGGGGAATCCTGAAATAAACGGATCCCCACTGATAAATCACGGACAGCACTCCGGCGTCACGGCAATAAATGACCATAAATCCGACTTATAAACAGGACTCTGAATCACAGATCAAAAAGTCACCATCTGAACATGCATCTGAAAGAATCACCCTCCCCTCACAGGTAAATTCTAAACAGGTCATCCTAAGGCGGATAATAGTCTCGACAATCGGGCAGAGATACTCAATGGGTTTGCCCTTTCGGGTGTGCCATTGTAGCTCCCTTAAAACCGTCTAAACCAAAGATCCGGGAAATGATCGGTCACCAGAGTCAACAGCCCAAAAGAGATAACCCAACCAAAGTGGAAAATCCCACTGGAAGAGCATTTCTCAGATGAACCTCGTCCGGCTTGTGGTATGTCACGTCGCAACATCATGCCCAACCGACATGTGAGCGACGCGAGACCACGCTAATCCTAGGTGTATACTCGGGCCTGGGTTTTAGCCCCACTCAGAACACCCACCCCAAACAGAGGAACCACCTGCACAGAGGACGACAACAACATGATAGTATGATGCATGCAGACATTAATGCAAATATATACATTGGTTAGAATAATAAATGCAATAAATCAAACATCACAAGCAACCTAAACTATCCTAGAACGCTAGGAAAGACTCGCTTAGGAACGATGGACCAGCATAGGTCTACATCAATATTCCCCAGCAGAGTCGCCAGCTGTCGCATCCTGCGAAAAATCAACCGGCGAGCCTAAAAATAAAAACACACAGAGCCGCCACTAAACGTTATTTATCCCAAGATAGGGAAAGGAAACGCTCAGAGAAACCTGGAAAGACATGGTCTCGCGACCAGAGAGAAAAGGTTCGGGAGTCGGTTACGCAAGGGGAAGGTATTAGCACCCCTCACGTCCTAGGTACTCCTAGGGATCCACGTTCTAAAATAAAGAAAAGGTTGCTAAACATCACACACACACAGGGAACGCAGGTGGGGTTAGGAGAAACGGGCTCGATAAGGTATCGCACCTTATGCCTACATATCTTGTCTGGAACAAGAATCAGAGCCACTGTAGTTCGGCTGACGCACGCCAAACGACACAAAACATACAAACAAGCAAGGGTGGCAAACATGGAGCCCGACAACCACTGGATGGAATTACGTCGGCATCCGAACCAAAACACGCACAAAACGGCAAACGTGGAGCCCGACTGCCAATCACTGGGCTTACGTCGGCATCCGAACCAAAACACGCACAAAACGGCAAACGTGGAGCCTGACAGCCAATCACTGGGCTTACGTCGGCATCCGAACCCAAAACACCAAACAGCACAGTCAGATAACAAGTAAACGCACACAAAAAAGAAAAAGGTTGCCCGGAGTGGTCTCGCACGACCACCTGCCTACATACCTCGTCTGGAACGAGGATCAGGGCGATGTAGTTCCCCTGAAAGGGACTAAATTGCTAACCAGAAACCGGGGAAAACACGACACTAGGGAGCTGAGACTCGAGCCTAATGTTGTCATGCAAAGTCACCCTAAGTTCAGGTTTCTACCTACTTGCATCAGTGCGATCTAATCCTAACCAAGAAAGAAGAAAGCATACAAGCATACATCATATATCAAATGAGAACAGGCATCTCAAACAAGCATGTCAATCAGAGATTCACAGAGCACACGCTATAACCAAACAAGGGGCTCAATCAATCAGGTTTGACTGCCTAAGCAAGTCGTCTGTACAGGCTGGTTTCGCTCTTAACCTTGCCATTACGAGGCTAAGGTGAAGCAGATGAAAGGATGAAGTGAGGATCAGACCTCACAGCTCATATCCCTAACCAGGGAGAGCTGACAAATGAGCATGGGTCCAGAATAGGGGAACCCTCTTATACTCGATGACTCTGACACAACGGATCTTGGGCTTTTGATCTCAATGCTACAACCATGTAATGGGAGCAAGGAGAAGACTCAACTGAATAGTGGGGGGTAGGCTGCATACCCCTACCTTCCACCAATTGCCTTATTTAAAGGACTTTCACCTGCTTGGGCTTAAAAATAAACAACCACAATCATTGCCTCTTAAGGAGGACTTCAGACATTTATTTGCCCGGCCCGGTAACAGCCGGGTCTCCAGACTACATGAAGTTAGAGAATTATACCTCTATGCAAGTTGCTTAAGCAAAGCAAAGCAAAAGTTCACAAGGAACTGAGCAACTAAAGTACCTGGAAACAATCCAACACAGTTAGTACTCAGACAGACAAAACCAAACAGCAAGTGTTCAATCAATCAAACTATACAAAGCAATGCACAATAAAGCAAGCTCAAAGCCCAAGCCTAAGCTTCACCACCTACAAAACAATGTTATGTTAGTGTACAAATATCAACAACATCAATTAAATTTAACTTGATTCATTCTCCATGTGCATTATGCTTTTGATCCTGAAAAATCAAGCAAATATTAGCAACAAGACCACTAGGCTAAGCCTAGGGTCCAAAACAAGAAAAATCCTTAAACAGCAAGGCATTCACAAACCAATCTCAAATTAAAGTCAAACAAGAGCAAACATCATTGGTCTCATGTTTATATCATTCCTTATGCTCATGTTATGCACAAAATAAGGCAAACTAGTTCAAATGAAGCACCAAGCATACAAACAGAACTATTGCATTCAAATCCACATCAAAATAAATCCAAAAATTCTCAAATTAATTACACCTAAACAGGGGATAATCAAGGTCTACCATGTCAAATTTGAGCTCAATTGGGCAAATGAAACCATGTCAATGAAAATCAACAAAAACAGATACAATTTCATGCTTCAATTCACAACATCATAACTCATAACTCAATGAAAACAATAAAGAAATGGATGAGACCAAAACAGGGATGTCACATTATGTGTCTTCAACATTCATACCAAATTTCATGACCATACAATACCATATGAAGATTTCACAATCATTCTACCAACCTAGGTCACATGAGCTTGCAAATTTAATCACCAGAAATGAAAATTCACAATCAATTAGAAAATGCAGTGTAAAATTCCACAAAAATTCATACAACATCTCAACATGTTAACAATTCACCATGCAAAATTTCATATTATTTCAACAAGTATAGGTCCATCAATTAAATTCAACAAGTTGACATCAAGAGGTGTGACACAAATTGTCACACCTAAGTTCCAAAATTCACATCTCAATGGCCAGGTATCAAAAATGCATGAAATTTACATATAAATGAACATCAACCAGTCAAGAATCATCACAAAAATTGGCAAGAATTTATTCAACATTATGATATGAGCATTTCATGATCAAATTGCCAAAATGTATCAAAAATGAACACATGTGGAAAAACCCTAGGCCAAATAATATTATTACCAAGCACAACTTTGACCAATAGGTCAAAAAAATTCTACACAAGTCAACAAAGTCAAGGAAAAATTCCTCACAATTTTCTGAATTTTCTCCTATTTTTTATGAATTTTTTAAGGTCATATGTATTTTTTAAGAATTAATTAATTAATTAAAGGAATTAGTAATGGCGATTTCGTAATTAATTTGGCGCGGGAGGGAAACATGTAATTTAAATTTTCAAACGAGAATGAAGATCAAACTCAGTTTTGCGCAGGACTCTCATCTCCTACCTCCAGAATTTCCAGAAATCGAAGAACATCAAAACTCAATGAAAATTGGCAAGCGATAGCTCGTTCGAACCGTCTCAATGTGAGGAACACAAATATCATATTATTAAGACCTAAAAGTTCCTAAATCGAACAGATCGAAGCATTTAGGGTTTGAGTTCATAATTTCGAATCACGATTTCTTCCTACCTAGTCAATCATTTGCAATTCTAAAACTATCATGATGATCTACATACTACGCACTTTCAAACGCATAGGACAAATAATCAAATCGTGAAATTCGAATTTCTTTCAAACCTGGAATGGCAGTGTGGAATCCGCGGTTCTTGAAGCTTGATTCCTCCAAACAGTTGTAGTGCAAGCTAGTGGAAGATGAATGATGTGTTCAGAATCCAATGCTATGGCCTTTCGCGCGTGAGAACCTCAAATCACCATGGCAGCTCCTCTTGTGACAGTCACGATTTGATGAGTTTCTTCCTCCAATCTCCAAAAACAGTCCTAGCACATGATGATACAAATCCAAAGCAAAAAGAATTTTGAGATTTGGTTGAAGGATGAGGAAGATTGATGCATATGAAGTTCTTGTGTTCTTGATGAAATGTGAGAGAATTTGGAGAGTTTCTAGATCCAACTTTGGAGAATGTGATTTCTGTTATGATTAGGCAATGATTTAGAATATATATGTGCACTTAATCCAAGCTCTAATCAAGTTAATTAGCAAATTGGAAATGTTAAGTGAAATTTGTTATTAACAAGTGAGGGCATAATTGTAACTTCCACATGACAGCACATGCCAGCTCAAATTTGGTTCCAACAAGTCCAAAATACCATATGTAATGTGTAGAAACAATTTTCATTTCAATTGGTCATGTATTTTGCAATTTCACCCTTTGATGGCATAATGTCCAATTTCAACCATTGCACTTTTCAAACCAAAACTCAATTTGCAAAGCCTAGCCATGAAATGAGGATTCAAACACATTCTAAATGCCATTCCTGAGGTGTTGGAAAAAGTCCCATCTCAAAATTCCAAATATTTTGACAGTTGGACAATTTTGCCCCTGGTCCAATTCAGCTGTCCAGTTGAAAAGTGACTTTTTGCCTTGGCCATTTTTGGACAAATCCAATTATGCACCCTCAAAGTACATGTCAAATGGAGTTTGTGCATATAAAGAACTTGCAATTTGGACAAACCATGTGGAACTTATGGCCTCCTGATTACGGGTCATTTTTGAATTTCACTGAGCCATAACTTTCCAACCATACATTGGATTTTCAAGTTCTTGGACTTTTTGGAAAGGTGAGAACAAGATCTACAACTTTCATGTTGAACAAATTTTCATTTGAAGCTTCCTTGGACACGTGGCTTTGAGGTCCAAAACTTTCCATTTTTGGAAACTTCAGTCACAAGTCACTTTCTATTTTTGGCAGTTTTTGTCCGGACTTGATTTTCTTCCTTTTTAGGCATTGAGATGTCATTCAACACTTGTTCCAACATGAAGGAAGTGTCTTCAACTCATTTCCACCTCCACATCCATCAGATCATGTACAGTTGACCACAGTTGACTTTCCATCAGATGAATTTGACAAGGCATAGATCAATTTAAGCTCCAACCTTCAACTGAAATGGCTCAAGCATGAAACCCTCACTTCAATAAGCACCATATAATCACAAAATGAACCCCATAACCATCAGAAACCTCATCTCCTGATCCAGCCCTGATTGGCCCAATGCAACTGATTAGGGTTGACCAGTGGTCAAAACCCTAATCTCAAGGAATAAGCTTTAACACCTGATCCTTCTGATGATAACCAACCATGATGATGATGATGTATCATTGTAGTCAAGATGAAGACCAATATCCATTGAGAATCATAAAACCCTAATTCACAGCCCAATCCTCAGATGGCCCTGATCAATCAGTAAACCCTAGGCTTGCACCCTCTGACTTCCTATCTCCTGATTAAGACTTGGGAAGATGGCTTGCACAATGTAACCACATGATATGCAATATGCAATGCCTAATGACCTAAAATGATATGCAACATGTTAATGCTAGTCCCAAGAGAGGAGGGCAAATTTTGAGGTGTTACAATATGGAGTAGAGGAACGGTCTAGAGGGGGGTGAATAGACTCGCTTTAAAAAATTGACTGATTTTCCAAATGAAAAGTTATAGTTTGCGTTGCAAAAATCAATTTGCGTTATAAATTATACATGATTTATTCTTTACAAAAGTTCAATTGATGTATGATTCTAACACCACTAGTCTGCAGATTTTAATTAGCAATAAAACACAAATAGGTTCTGATTCTAACAAAACCTAAACTTATGTAATAAATCACTACTAACATGAATTAATGATAAATTACACTAAGAAACAATTGCCTAAACATGCAATAACCTACGAAAATTAAAATACAAGAGTGTCTGTGTATGTGTGAGAGAGGGAGAGGGAGAGGGAGAGAGAGAGAGAAAGGGGGGAGGGGAGGGAGAGAGAGAGAGAGAGTACATCAAGATATATAGTGGTTCGACTCTATTATCATTGCAGGAGCCTACTCCACTCTCCAATGGTTTACCATTGAAAGTAATTCTTCCAATATGTTTTGAAAAATATTACACGAGTTCATACAATCACAATATCCACAATAATGCTAAGAAAATAAATTTCCTATCTAGATACTTACTTGCATACAACCTTGATGTCGAACTCTCTGCTAAATCTTTACTCAATTCTTGTTTTTTGAATCTTGTCGCTTCACTGATCTGCTCCAAGTCTTTGTATGTGGAAATTACTCTTGATCCCATCATATTCTTGAGCGATTAAATGTTTGAAGATTGAGAAAACTCCTCCTTTATCTGTAAGCTTCTACACAATACTACCAAGGTCAACCTGGAGAGAAGAACCTCCTTCTTTTCACTGGAATTTGTTACCACCAATCATAACAACCACAATCTTGAAAGCTTCCTAAAAATATTTACAAACTATTTAAGAAATGTTAGTTTAAGACTCACCTCCCTCAACAATTACAAATCTTCATAATCAATGTCAGAATCCAAACTAGAGGTTGAAGATGAAAGAAATTTTGTTTGCAGGAGCTTTTAAGTTTGAAAAAATGGAGGTTGTTGTTTCTCACAAAATCATACTTTTGATTATGAGATTTTTTTTAAGAATGAGATGACAAAAAGAATTTACATGTGCTTGAGATTAAGCACAAAAATAGGTGAAAAATGTTGTTAGATACGAGAGTCAACAACATTTATTGGTTTGAGTCAAATGAGTCAATAACTGTGACTTGAGTTAAGTTGTATCTCTGATTCTAGTCATGAAAGGTCATGATTCGAGTCATGTATAAATCCTGATTTGAGTCAAATTGGACAACACCGACTAGGAAATTATGAAGAAACTGTGTGATTCGAGTTATGTGTAAATGTTGATTCGAGTCAAACAGACATGGCCTAACAGAAGCTTACGACTTGAGTCAAGTGTAAATTGTGATTCAAGTCACATACATATAAAATCTCATGTTCTCCCCTATAGATTTGATTTGAGTCAGGTTTTGTGAGTGACTCGAGTCACACACATGAATTCTCAATTTTTTGAGTTTTTCAAAATAGTTTGAGATTCCTTTTCGCACATAACTTGAATCAACATCAAATATAGTTATTGTTCCATTAATGCAATCAGTTGACTTACAACATAATGATCATACTCAAACACAAACACCTGAATTATGCATGCTAAAATGAACGAATTCAAAATTTAATCCAAAGATTTGCAACTAATGAGGAGACTCAAGAAACAATCATAAACGGAACGAAATTGTTTGAGGTTCTCCCCCTTAGATGAATTAGATACATATAACTTAAGAAATATGATTTTGAGGGTCGTCGTCTGAGGCATCACCATAATTATCGTCACCACACCTCACATTCCTCATCATCCAATGTTTCCAAAGGGTACGAAGATATCTCCTTCATAAACTCTTTCACCAGAAAAATCAACGAATATGTTACACATAGGGGACTTCAAAAACCATTGGGAATACAAACCTACCATG